>NC_091636.1:42072625-42697625 GCF_027580195.1 Bos mutus | reverse complement strand
CTGTCCATGGGATTCTTCAGGCAAGAATACTGGAGTGGGTTGTCATTCCCTCCTCCACGGGATCGTCCCTACCCAGGATCAAGCCTGTGCCTCCTGTAGCTCCCTCACTGCAGGTGAATTCCTTACTACTGAGCCACCAGAGAATACCAGACACTATATTGGCGTTATCCAAGTGGCAGATATTGGGAATGAGCAATGGACCTATACTAATTTTGAATATAAGGAAAAGAACCCGAAATTTGATAACTGAATCAACATTTTTAAACTTACAAAAAGTGGATTATGGTAACTTGAATCCCCACTTCTTTGCTGGAAAAAAATCCTTTAACTTTCTCTGAATTTCAATACCTCCATGGAATGGCAGAAATACCACAAACTAGGTAACTCAGCTGTATTATAAAGATCAGGTTAAGATATTGCAGCTTCCCCATGCCCGCATGCCCGAGGCACTGGATCATGGAAAAAGCAAGAGAGTTCCAGAAAAACATCTATTTCTGCTTTATTTACTATGCCAAAGCCTTTGACTGTGTGGATCACAATAAACTGTGGAAAATTCTGAAAGAGATGGGAATACCAGACCACCTGACCTGCCTCTTGAGAAATCTGTATGCAGGTCAGGAAGCAACAGTTAGAACTGGACATGGAACAACAAACTGGTTCCAAATAGGAAAAGGAGTACGTCAAGGCTGTATATTATCACCCTGCTTATTTAACTTATATGCAGAGTACATCATAAGAAACGCTGGACTGGAAGAAACACAAGCTGGAATCAAGATTGCCGGGAGAAATACCAATAACCTCAGATATGCAGATGACTCCACCCTTATGGCAGAAAGTGAAGAGGAACTTAAAAGCCTCTTGATGAAAGTGAAAGTGGAGAGTGAAAAAGTTGGCTTAAAGCTCAACATTCTGAAAACAAAGATCATGGCATCTGATCCCAACACTTCATGGGAAATAGATGGGGAAACAGTGGAAACAGTGTCAGACTTTAGTTTTCTGGGCTCCAAGATCACTGCAGATGGTGACTGCAGCCATGAAATTAAAAGACGCTTACTCCTTGGAAGGAAAGTTATGACCAACTTAGATAGCATATTCAAAAGCAGAGACATTACTTTGCCAACAAAGGTCCGTCTAGTCAAGGCTATGGTTTTTCCAGTGGTCATGTATGGATGTGAGAGTTGGACTGTGAAGAAAGCTGAGTGCCGAAGAATTGATGCTTTTGAACTGTGGTGTTGGAGAACTGCAAGGAGATCCAGCCAGTCCGTTCTGAGGGAGATCAGCCCTGGAATTTCTTTGGAAGGAATGATGCTGAAGCTGAAACTCCAGTACTTTGGCCACCTCATGGGAAGAGTTGACTCATTGGAAAAGACTGATGCTGGGAGGGATTGGGGGCAGGAGGAGAAGGGGACGACGGAGGATGAGATGGCTGGATGGCATCACTGACTCGATAGACGTGGGTCTGGATGAACTCCGGGAGTTGGTGATGGACAGGGAGGCCTGGCATGCTGTGATTCATGGGGTCTCGAAGAATCGGACACGACTGATCTACTGAACTGAACTGAAGATATTGCATGTGAAGATGGTATGTGAGCTACTGAGGACTATAAAATATTTTATGTTATTACGTTGGACTGTGCTAGACTAGAGATGTGGATATGAATAACCAAGTAACACATGGTGTGAATTATTTTAATTCAAATGCCTTTTTGTTTGGTGATATAAAGGTAAAAGAGTGAAACCAATGGCCAGCTGCATTATTCAACTCGAGGTAATGAAACCAACCATGATGGATATATTGCTTTTAACCACTTTAAAAAAAAACCTATTTCAGTCCACCACATTCAACCCATAAGAACAACATCAATAGCAAAAGATTTTTAAACCATGTTTTTTTTACAGAAAAATTGAAGCGTCTATAATATTTATCAAGAAAATCCTTACTAAAGCCACTTAATAATTTTTAGACTTTTGAAAGCTTAGCATATAAAAAAGAGGGTTTGAGGGTTTATACTTTTCTATATGGCCTTAAATGTTTCAGAAGAAAAATAATAAATGAATTTAATCTCAAAAATAAAGGAAAAAATACATAGTCAATGGCTGATATAACTTTCCAAAGATGACAACAACAATTTCTCTCTCTCCCACATGATATTCTGTTTGTATCCTTGTCACTTTGACACTCAAGAGATGGAACCTATTTATCTACCCCATTATATCCAGGCAAACCCTGTGACTGCTTGGATCAACAGGATATGGCAGAAGTTGCACCATGTAACTTCTGAGGCTAGAGCACAGTAAGTCTTGCTATTTCTATTTGGGTTGACTATAATGCTCACTCTCAGGGTGATACCTTTCATGATCCAGCCCACCATGCTGAGAAGCTCAAACCACCTGAAGAGGTAAGTGTGGACACCCTAATTCAGGTGTCCCCAACCTCCAGGCTACAGACTGGTACCTCCTGCAAGATCAAAGGCAGCATTAGATTATAAATAAAGTGTACAATAAATGTGATGTGCTCGAATCATCCTAGAACCATGCCCCCAACATCCCTCAGTAGAAGAAACACTGTCTTCCACAAAACCAGTTCATGGTGCTAAAAAGTTTGGGCAACACCATGCTGATAGTCCCAGCTGAGCTCTCAGTCAACCACCGGCTTCAACTGCCAGCCCTGGCAGGTGCCCTGTTAGAGGTCCAACTCAGGCAAGTCTCTGAGTCCTCACTCACACATTTGAGAATCACACATCTGAGCTCAGTCAATGTACAGAAGAATGAAAGCAGTGATTTGTTATGCAATGAGAAACAACCATAACAGTCGAAAGATGAACAATGTAGAAAAGGCTGTTTCAAAAGGCATCGTTTTTTGCTTACTGAGTGCAAACTATGTGTCCGGTGCCATTCAGAAGTATTTTATACACAATATGGCCCTGGGTAGTCCCATAAACATGTCAAGTATATGCAATTTTTACCTCCATTTTATAGATTAAAAAAACTGAGACATGGAGAACTTAAGTTACACGGGTCATCTAACCAGTGATCCCCTAATTTGTATTAAATTAGACTTCTCTGAAACACATAATGACAGGAACAGATAAGAGGTTAGCCTGTGTGTAACAGAAAGCTAGATCTTCTTATCTCCAGGATAACTGCCTTGCTAGGAAAGGAGGAGGAATGGGTAAAGAATAGATGGATAGAGAAGGAATAGAAAGAAAGTGGTTCATACAAATATTTTTATGCCAAAATTACTGTGCCATTAAGAGTAGTTCAGAATGACCTTTCATTCTTTAATTCATTCATCAAATTTTTTAGTAAGGTTTTAATAGATAGTAGGTACTGTTTAGACACAGTAGATGATAACAGTAAGGGAGAAAAAGTCAGTCTCCATGTCCTCAAAGAACTCACATTCCCATGAGTATTGGGGGGTTTTTTGTTAGAAATCTATCTAAAAAGACTAGAGAACCACATGGAGAAACTACTGAAGACAGATCCAAGAATTAAAAGCATTGTGATAGGAAGCTGTTAAGCTTCTTTTAAGTCCCAAGACCTTAAGATTTTACTTTCCAGAGGACTCATATCCACTTTTCATGGTCTGATAATCTAGGTCAGAAAGATACAGCCCTGGTTAGAAGGGAAAAAAAAAATACTGGTGATGTCTTTTAATTCCAGTGAGTTTTCTGTGAGTTGAATCAGAGATATTATTTTATAGGGTATTTCACAACCAGATTGCTCTTTCCTCCCTAGACTGGGCTGACCTCAGAACCAAATGACATATTTCTTCTTAGTATCTGCACTGCCACATAAGTCCCTAATGACACCACAGCTATAGAACAAGGAGACTCAAATAATGTCTATTTTTGGAGGAAACTCGGGCTCTATCACTTTTTGAAGGTGACATGGGAAAGTAGGGCAGGACTAATCACAGGTAAGATTGGATTTAAAAAAAGAAAGAAAAAAAAATCTTTTCATAAAACAGAGAATGTTGTAACAAAAATGAATCATAGATTGTAGGTAAGAAATCATTACTAACAGAGCCAAATCTTCAATAAGAGTAGGGAGAGATCCTTCTACAATGAAACAAGATATTTTTAAGAAAAGCTCTGAACTGTTTGAATCCTTTTAAAAGTAATTCTTAAACCCTCTCCACCCACTCAGTAAATAAACTATTAGATTTTAGTTCAACTGAAGTGCAAGAATTGTGTTTTATAGGTTTTTGCCATTGTTTCCCATGATCTAAAGTTAATTTACTTGAAGGGGCTTCCCTAATAACTCATAAAGTTTAAAAACTGCCAACTTCCATTTCACAAGACCCATTGATTCAAGTTATGGCGGCTTTTAAAAAGCCAAGTTCCAGAAAGGAAATTCTACCATGAATGCTTCCGACACAGGGCTGAGCTCCCCAAGGAGCCGAGACAATTCTTGCCAATGCTCTGAGGGAAAATGTCTTTTACTTAATCTTTATTTATTTATTTATTTATTTTTTTATCATTTTGGGTGAACCTGATTCTCATTCTATTCCACATCCTTTGAGGCATTTTTATTCAGAGGGCTCACACTGACTTCATTAACAGGAGCTGTGAAGTGCAGCTCTACTTGGCCCTGAAAGCTTCTGCTGCCTTAAGAAGCACAGGAGCATGCTTTAGGCAGTTAATGTAGCATCCGTAAGCACAATGCCTTGACAGCCACTACAGACAGAGAAATGTTTTTATCTCCTGTGATTTTCCCCTTAACTTTCTCTGATGACTCTTCTCCAATTTACAGAAAGAAACTTTATTACTTTGTCACATTTTTTAAACTTTTTCCACATGCAGGCAGTATTTCCATGTCATGTGTACTAGATAGGCTTTTTTTTTTTTTTCCTTTTCTTTCTTCTGGACTACCTCAATTAGTTAGCTGGCTCTCTGTGGGGGGAGGGGAGTTGAAGAAATAGAAGAGAGATATCCATGCCCTGGACTTGTATAGTGAGAAGAGGAAGACTATATAGTATTCAGTAATTACTTGGGCTATAAAAGCTGAATAATCACTATCCAGTCAATACGTATATCCTTATGTATATCAGCTCATTTATCCTTGCAACAGACTCATAATCAGGCATTCTCAGGTCCATAGTTCATACACACAAGTGTGCCATACACACAAGTATATGTATACACAGAAGAATCTTAGGGAGAGTAAATACTTAACCCAAAATTTCAGATTTTATATACAGAGCAAATGTTAAGATTTAAGTTAATCAGACTTTAAAGCGCTTTCTCTCCTGTGATTTTGTCCCGTTTTTACTACTTACTAAATGTGAGAATTTAGTGGAAGGTAATTCAGCTTCTTTAAAACCTAGTTTATTCATTCATAAAAGGAAGAGATAAAGTATATTTGCTTATAGAATGACTGTAAAGATTAAATGGAATAACACACACATAAGACAGTTCTAATCAGTCCTTGGACATGGCCCTTAACAAATTTTAGTTCATTTCTATTTGCCTTCTTTTACAGTGTTTCCTAGCACATATCCACTAAGAGGTTCTTTTGATAATTCCAAAGTAGGCAAAGTGTCAGTCATTCATAGAAAACATCTATACATGTAAGACATATATTTATGGATTTGTTTGGGTATTTTATTCATTATTTCAAAAGTCCTTTTTTTTTTAATTTCAGGCAGTCAGTCTTTAGTCCCACAAACATTCATTGACTCCAGACTCCTTATAAATGGCATTAGAACTACAAAGATGAAAACACAGGCCCTCCATCTAAGACATGCTGAGTCTGAGAAATAAACATTTATGGTACAAGGTGAAAACTGCTGTAATACAAGTGGGAACTCACAGAAGAGAAACCTAAATGAACACTAAAGCTGTCTGGAAAGGTTTGGGAAGGAGATGTGTCAAATGAGAGAAGAGAGGGTAGGAATTAATCTGGTAAGAGGGAGAAGAGCTACCAAAGAGCTGGCACCAAAAGACACAAGGCATGGTTGGTATCCGGGAGCTCGAAGTAACATGGCTGTCAGTGGGGCTTAGTCCTCATCCCTGAGGGAAGGGGCAGTAACAAAATCCAGCATCCAAAAGCCTGTGCGGCCCCACATTGATTTAGACTGCAGTGTTACCAAACTAAGTCACAGCAAGAGTTCAGACAATGAGCTGCGTCCAGTTGGGTGGAAAGTATTGGTACTTGGTTAGTAGCCCATTGGAAGGAAAGTTGTCACTCGTCTGAACCGGGTGCTTGGTCACATTAATACTGGAAAGAGTTTCTAACCTTTACCTTAGCTGGCAAGGAAAAGTAAAAGAGGTAAAAGACTCAAGGGCAAAAGACTAGGGCAAGTTTACTCTCCTTCAGGGAACTGAAATCCCAGAGGAAATGCCATCAGAAGCCTAAGAACAAGGCTCATTTGAAGAAGGGTAGTGCAAGGTGGTGGCTCCGTCAGACTGCCAGACTCACCCCAGGCATCCACGGTACAGGGTAGACACCTAATTCCTGACTCAGCGAGTTGGCTGCCCTGGGTGTTACGCTGCCATGAAAAGCAAGGGATACTGTATTTGAAGTAAAAAGAAACCAAAAAGTCCTGGGCTTTAGAGTCAGACTCAGGCAAATCTCAATTTGGCCAGATTCTCTGTGTGCCCTTGAGTACATTACTACTACCATCTCAGAGCCTCAGTTTTCTTATCTGTAAAGTAAGCTGCAGAGTCTGAATCTCAGAGATGTTGGAATTAGCAAACACAAGTAGAAAAGAACTTTTCATACTGAAAACCACTGTCTATCAATATAAAAATGATATTTAAACTTGAGTACACTTAACAGGCATTACAGTTTGCACTATCAGTCAGTTCAGTCACTCAGTCGGGTCTGACTCTTTGTGACCCCATGAACCGCAGCATGCCAGGCCTCCCTGTCCATCACCAACTCCCGGAGTTCACTCAGACTCACGTCCATCGAGTCAGTGATGTCATCCAGCCATCTCATCCTCCGTCGTCCCCTTCTCCTCCTGCCCCCAATCCCTCCCAGCATCAGAGTCTTTTCCAATGAGTCAACTCTTCCCATGAGGTGGCCAAAGTACTGGAGTTTCAGCTTCAGCATCATTCCTTCCAAAGAAATCCCAGGGCTGATCTCCCTCAGAACGGACTGGCTGGATCTCCTTGCAGCCCAAGGGACTCTCAAGAGTCTTCTCCAACACCACAGTTCAAAAGCATCAATTCTTCGGCGCTCAGCCTTCTTCACAGTCCAACTCTCACATCCATACACGACCACAGGAAAAACCATAGCCTTGACTAGATGGACCTTTGTTGGCAAAGTAACGTCTCTGCTTTTCAATATGTTATCTAGGTTGGTCATAACTTTCCTTCCAGGAATAAGCGTCTTTTAATGTCATGGCTGCAATCACCATCTGCAGTGATTTTGGAGCCCCAAAAATAAAGTCTGACACTGTTTCCACTGTTTCCCCATCTATTTGCCATGAAGGGATGGGACCAGATGCCATGATCTTCATTTTCTGAATGTTGAGCTTTAAGCCAACTTTTTCACTCTCCTCTTTCACTTTCATCAAGAGGCTCTTTAGTTCCTCTTCACTTTCTGCCATAAGGGTGGTGTCATCTGCATATTTGAGTTTATTGATATTTCTCCCAGCAATCTGATTCCAGCTTGTGCTTCTTCCAGCCCAGCATTTCTCATGATATACTCTGCATATAAGTTAAATAAGCAGGGTGACAATATACAGCCTTGACGTACTCCTTTTCCTATTTGAAACCAGTCTGTTGTTCTATGTCCAATAAATAATAAAAGCAATGTATCTACAGAATACATATTTTGAGGATTTTGAGATGGATATACAGAGTATTTAGACAAAATTTATGGTTTATTTGATTTCTGAATATGGCTGTCTATTCTGAAGCAACAGAACCAAAGTAATTCTCATTGTAGTCCCCCACTCTGAAGTGAATTCTATCTTCTAAATTTAGTTATTTCTACTAATTTAGTTTTCAGCAGTTGTAGTGCTTTTTATTTGCTAACTTAGCTTTTTTAATATAACTGAAATGTTCAAGATCAAATCGATTTTCTCAGAACAATGTCTCCACAATTTTATAATATCATAAATGACAGGATAAACTTGCAGTTTTTTTAAAAAATTGATTTTTAAGAGCTAGATTTAGACATTCAAATTTTCCTATTATTAGTTTGATGTTTCTGAATGTAAACAACAATGATGATATTTAAAAATTAGTCCAATTTACATATTTCCTCAACACAGATGAGCTTTGGGCAAATCTAATCATGTCAGATGCCTGCTTACATGCCTTTAACGGCTCCTTATTCCCTTCAAGAGCAAACCCAAGCTCCTTAACTGGGCAATCAAAGTCCTTCTCATAATCAGTCCCTTGTATATGTTTCAGTTCATCTCTGTCAGTAAACAATCAGCAATCTGAAACCTCAGCTATTACAAAAGTTGAAGCCCCAGATATACCATGCTCCATTTTTCATCCCTGAATTTTTTTACTGTTCTGTCTCCATAAAGTCATACACTATATATATATATAATTTATACATATAAATACATATTATAATCATATAATATGTATATATACATATAATTTATATGTGTATATATATATATATGTATATATACCTTCTATGTATACACTTCCAGGAATACAGCCAGTGGAATTAGTACTCTCAATCTCCTTTACTGCTCTCCTCCAACTCCACCTGCTTCTGTTTAGCTTTGCTCTTAGGATCTCTTCCTAGGGCAGCAAAATAACCACAGCCAGTCCCAGCCTTACATACTTCATTGCTGCATGTCTCCTGAGAGCTCCAGCACAAATCCTAAGAAAAACTCTGATCAGCTAATCTTAGATCAGATCAGAATCAATGTGGTCATAGAAGAGAGAACTTTTATTCTTGCTAGTCTGAATCATATACAATCCCAAATTTACAAGACACTATGAAAAAAGAAATGGTAGCTCTAGTCCTCCAAAAGGAGGTATATTGACATGAAAGAACACATATATAAGATATATATATATATATATATATATATATATATAATATATATAAGGCATGAAAGAACACATATATAAGATATATATATATATATATATATATAATATATATAAGGTATATTGGCATGAAAGAACACATATATAAGATAGATATATATATATATAATATATATAAGGTATATTGGCATGAAAGAACACATATATAAGATATATACATAATATATATAATCATTTCTTCCATGAGCACTATCACACATTAACCTAAGGAATTAAGTACGTCTTATTTACCATTACAAATATTTCTCAGGTTCCAGTTGTATATTGATTTTTTCCCACTAAATCAGCTTATTCAAGAGCCAACATTTTAAAAAGTGAGTTAATTTCTAAAAATTAGAAATCCAATTATCATGGTAGTGGTTAGTTAAAATTTTAAAGAACTTTAAAATAAATCATTTTTAATTAATAATTACACAGTGTGAAAATAAGTCACCCTAGCTTAAGAGCTAACAAAATCAAAGTTACCATACAACAAGTACTGGCCATAAATATTTCTAAAAGAAATATAATACTGCAGAAGGAAAGGCAGAGGAAGGAGAAAGGGACAGGAGGTAAAGACAAGAGAGAGGAAAGTAGGAAAGGAACACACAAGGAGAGAAACAATTGGGATATTATAGTTAAAGAAAAGGAACTCTTACTAGGAGTTTTTATCTCCTCATACCACATACCAAATCTAAAACATAGTGCAAGACTCATGGATATTTAAATGTCTAAGACACTAAAGTTGTTGAATCTGTTCCTGAGGACTGGGAATAAGAAAAAATAAATCCTTCCTCATGTACAAAGATTAATCATATAGTTTAGCAAGGGTTTCTAAGGCAGCAGGTTTTCATTGACATGCAAACGGAAATCTTTCTTTTGCATGAATCACCCTGAAAGTACTAATTAGAACTTAAAATTCTTGTTTGTAAATCATATGAATCTTATGAAATATGCTTCTGCCTTAGAGAACTGTTTCCTAAGGGCTACCATATGACCAGAGCGTGGAGCAGATGTTATCAGACAGACGAAGACAACCTTTGAAAGCTCAGAGCAGCTCGTGATAGCTAGGGGAGCAAAGCCCTATTGGATTTCTATAAGTAAGCGCTAGGAGAGGGAAAAGCTTTCTGCTAAGTGGTCCACTAGGCTTTTAGTTAGGTGAGCATTTGTACTCCTAGGTCATAGTCTGTGAAAGTAAATAAGTTAAAATTCCTGATTCAGTTAGGAAGATGCAAAAGTGATTCCTTTGTACTGTAATTTGGAGGAAACAATTAGAAGCTAGGATGTGGGTTCGATTGGAACTCAATCTTTATTGATCTGTATGTAAACTATATGCTGGATGTAGTCAGCCTAACAGTATCTGTAAGGATCTCTTCAAATCTAGACTGTTATGCTTTACTCTGGGAAGCCCAGTGGCAAGACTGTAACAGTGTAATCACTCTGGGAGAGGCCTTGACTCTGAATATATTTAAGACATTTGCTGAAAACAAAACAAAAAAACCAATTCATTATACTGTATACCTGAAACTAACGCAATATTGTAAATATTCAACTAAAAAAAAAAAAAAAAAAAAAAAGAAATGAAAACACCTCTAAGAGGAGTTCTCCCAGACTTGTCAAAGGTGGCCTTTGCTGGTGCTGTCCATTGTCCTGATTTTTCATTTGCAGGTATTAGTATCTGGAGTACATCTTGGAATCCGGGCCACGAGAGCATTTTTGTTCATGGTAAATTACTCATTTTAAATGAAATTAAAAGAGTATCAGGACATAAATAACATGAAAATATCTTCCAATTTCCATTTACTTTCTCTTTGGCCCTGATGAGTCCTCTAAACCCCTGATATCTTCTTTGACTTTATTTTTTTTCCCACTCATAACTCTGCAATAAATCTGAACTTAAGCCCTGTCCTGAGTTCTCTTCTAAGATACAAAAGCCACAGGACATCCACTTTGTCACCAACCAGAGAACTTCTCAATTTAATACATACTTTGAATAGTAAGGTCAGAGACAACCAGGAAGTAACCCTGATGGAATCCATCCTGCCTTCTCCTTTGCTGCTTTCCTAGCACAGCTGAAATTTAGCTCAGGCGACTGCAGTCCTTCCCTTTTGACACATTTCCCCTCCCCTTCAGATGCTCAGTGCATTTCCTGTGGTTCAGTCTTAATATTACTTATTCTCAGAAGACAAACTTTGGTTCAAAGAGATTTTAGACATCCAAAAGCTGGTTTGTAAATAATGCAGAAAATTAAGATTGATCATTTCAGGTCTTTAAAAATCATGCCATCTATCCTGAAAAGATGGTTACTCCTTGGAAGAAAAGTTATGACTAACCTAGATAACGTATTGAAAAGCAGAGACATTACTTTGCCAACAAAGGTACGTCTAGTCAAGGCTATGGTTTTTCCAGTGGTCATGTATGGATATGAGAGTTGGACTATGAAGAAGGCTGAGCACCAAAGAATTGATGCTTTTGAACTGTGGTGTTGGAGAAGACTCTTGAGAGTCCCTTGGACTGCAAGGAGATCCAACCAGTCCATTCTGAAGGAGTTCAGCCCTGGGATTTCTTTGGAAGGAATGATGCTAAAGCTGAAACTCCAGTACTTTGGCCACCTCATGCGAAGAGTTGACTCATTGGAAAAGACTCTGATGCTGGGAGGGATTGGGGGCAGGAGGAGAAGGGGATGACAGAGGATGAGATGGCTGGATGGCATCACTGACTCGATGGACGTGAGTCTGAGTGAACTCCGGGAGTTGGTGATGGACAGGGAGGCCTGGCGTGCTGCGATTCATGGAGTCGCAAAGAGTTGGACACGACTGAGTGACTGAACTGAACTGAACTGATCCTGCTTTTCAAGGTTCAGATACTGAAGAAAAAAATATCTAAAAATACACAACTTCAGCCTAGCACATCTTATATTTTCCTATTTGGTTCCCATATCTATGCAAGACTGTCCTTAACTTATGAGCCAAAGAACTCTTAAGTTCAACCTGCATGTGCTCAGGCTTTCAAATTATATTATCAATACACTGAAATAATGCACTTCTATTGTCAAAAACACATGGCTGCCAAATTTGTAATTACTTTATTATGTAAGTAAAATTTGTTCTTCATCTCTCAAGGTTACAGGGGAAAATAAAAAGGAAATACTAGGTTATCTTGTTAGGAAGTATATGTCCCACCATGGCAAAGTGGAAAATGCTATTAGCTTAATAATTGTCCACTTATCGCTTAGAGAGAGAACAGGTCTTTCTTTGGGGAAGAACCTCGATAAGGCATTTGGTATTGTAAGATCCTAAAAATATTAATGTTGGTAGGAGAAGCCACAACAAAGTTATAAGATGAACAAGCCTCCTTGAGGTAAAGGGAGGAATTTTAATCTCAGAAAGGAGGAGAACACAGAGGGAAATGCAGAGAGAGGGAAGCAGATGGGGGTAGGAGGGTGGCGGGGAGGAAGCTGAGGTGCAGAGGTCCTTAGGTGGAGAAGGTCTTCAGAAATTTACTGGAAAAACAGAGACTAAAATTTCAGGAAAACAGAGACTAATATTTTAAAGTGCCAGGGTTCAATGTGAAGTTATTTCCACTATAAATGTCCTTTTACTTCTCACACCTCTCTAACTCTACAACACTTGAGGACATTTTGTATGAGGAGTGCATATTAGGGGAAAGTTAGGCTAGCATCTGTTTCATGTGTGCATAAATGTCATTGGAATGACTGTATATAGAAAAGGAAGGAAATGGGAGGTAGAAGGGACCTGGAAAACACAGGCGCCATCCTCCTCTCAAAGTGCAGAAGCTTGAGGGCTACTTTGGCTTCCATTAGGTATAAACAGATATCCAGGTGAGTCCCAAAAGGTCAGGAAACTCCAGTTGACATCTAGGTTATCTCATTTCCTAAGAGAAAATTTTTATCCATCTGTCAGTTTCAGGAATACAAAACACTAAGGTGTCTTGAGCGGCTGGGAAGGACATCCTCTTGCTTGTGCTGAAGTCTTAAGGACAACTGTAGCAGGGGCTAGGTAAGCAATGAACACACATTGCTGTAAGAAACTCACAATGGCTTTAAGCTATACACATCAATCCCAACAATACATGCACAAGCAGGCATGTGTTTTTTAAGCAACTGGGAGGAGAATAAGGAAACAATCAATTATTAAATGGGTCATTTTTATCACAATTGTCTGTCACATTCAGTCTAGAAATGTACCACAGCACATTTTATAAAGTACAGAATTAATCTTAAGGTCAAAGGAAAAACTAAGGAAAGTGGTGCTTATTTATCTATATTTTGGTCAAATATACAAAAGGTTTAGTTAACATTCTTTTAATTAATTAAAATTTAACCACTGGATGATGTATGATCTCCAGCAACCCTGACATAATTAGTGCAGGCAAATAAAGCTACCCTTAGTAGTTGTATAAAGTGCAAAAAACAGCTGTAAAACATTGATTCCCCAGTAAAGGATCCCAGGTACAGAAGATGGAGAAAAAAATACCCAACCAGTTGTCACACTTACTCCATTCTTTATAACACAGAGGAGTTATAAGCCTTCTTAGACAAGGGCTATAAAATACTGAGAGCTCCCCAGAGGACAGAGCAGCCTAGGAACAAGGTTTTATTAATTGCAGGGTTTATTAAGCATGAATCAATTCCCTGTGCCTCCTCATATAACTTGGGCCTACTATTCATTTATAGGAATTTTTAGGTCCAGAAAAATTTTTACAAGCCTTTTTCTTTCGAGGAAGATGGAGGCTTGGATGTAGAGTAGTTTTCTCCTCTATTTTTTTCTAGGAGTGAATATTTTATAATTCATAGTATCTTTTCTTTACAGTGAATTTTTTCCTGTTTTTGTTTTCCTTAGTCCCTTTTTAATCTGTATGTTTCTGAAGGAAAGAAAAAAATGAACAAGAAAAAAAAAAAGCCCATGTTGTTTTTCCACTTGTGAGAATTACATTCTGTTCATATTTTTATCCCCAGTGCCTAACACAATATACAATAGACGTTCAATAAACACTTTCTGAGTGAATGTTTAAATTCTCCTTCTGAGCCTATAAGCTGGCTGTATTCTGTTTTTCTCCCGTGTGTAATTTTTCACTCTTTCTCTACTGAGCTCTGTGTCTTGGAGGTAAAACTGGTTAGTACAAAGTACATCAATGGAGTTCCAAGCACTGAGGCTTACTTATGACTTTGATTAATGGGAAGCACCACAGAGCTGATGGGAGAATGACATTAGTGAATTTATTCTCTGTGGGTCTTCCCTCAAAGACCACACCTCCTATCAGGTGATGCTCTCCATTTCTCTGTGTTCCAGGAATCACTCCATCCCAGTGGTCTTTTAGCCTTAGGATAAATATGACTTCAAACAGTTGTTAGCCTAGGGAACTTCAGGTTCCTTGAAAGTGAAAGTGAAGTCGCTCAGTCGTGTCCAACTCTTTGTGACCCCACGGACTGACTATAGCCTACTAGGCTCCTCGGTCCATGGGATTTTCCAGGCAAGAATACTGGAGTGGGCTGCCATTTCCTTCTCCAAGAGACCTTCCCGACCCAGGGATTGAACCCAGGTCTCCCGCGTTGCAGCCAGACACTTTACCTTCTGAGCCACCAAGCAAGTCCTACTGGTACCCTTAAATCCTGTCCATGACTTTGGAAGTTTATTAAACTCTCCTCAATTATCCAATTTATTGTGTCATCTGTTTCCTGTTGGGAACCTGACTAATATAGCCTTATGATTTATAAAATACTATCAAAGTTCAAATGGTAATAAAATGAAAAATTCAATGTCTGAATTTTTTTTTTTTAATGACAGCTGAGTCTGTTGATGATCTGGATACCTCAGGCTGTCCTTTTTTTTAACTGAAGGCAAAATTGGTTTTTATTTCTTTCCTGAGTAAATGTTTAACCAGCTTTATTGAGCTAGTTATGATGTGGGAGCTTTGTTCTGATGAAGGTGTTCAGAAGTATTTTGTAGTTACTAGCTACAATAGCTATGAAAATATCTTTCTATTTAAAAATGTGCATTAAATTATACTTCTGTGAAATTTTAAAGTAAGATAAGTAAGAAAGAAGAAACTGTGAACTATATTGTTAAGAAAGGTTATTTAGATGATTACACAGCAAAATTTTACTAAATGTTCATTTATACTTAAAAAAAGAAATTTAATTAAAACATGGAGCTCAAAATTTCTATTAATCACTCTGTTTTTATATATGATTAAATCAATGGAGTAATGTTTTTATTTCAAGCATCTACAATATAATAAAATACACATGTAATTAATTAAGAGAATAAAACTATTTCCTCAATATCTAGAGTTCTGAATTTTTCTTGAGTAAATCACTGAGTGGAATTTATTTCAATATATAATAAAAGCTAAATTAAAATCCATACTCATATTGCTTCAATAGTAAAAAATCAGTCTTTTAAACTTTTCCAAAATATTTAAATTTTTAAAGATCTATCAGAACAACAACAAAAAAGCCATGATAGCATTTTTTCATCCATCTTAATACTAGTTTCCCCAACTCAAATATAAAGATAAAAAGTCATAAGGGAAAAGGTATAAGAAAGAGAAAAATAGGGGGAGAAAAGCTGCCAAAGTATTATTTCCCTTCTTTCCTCCTTGGATATCAACACTGGGGCTCTCTATGCCAAGAAGCTTCTTAAGTTTTATAGAAGCTTCAAGATTATAGCTGGATTGGATTAAATTCAAAAATGCCCCGTAGCATCACACTCAGTTTTTCCTTATGTGGATGAAAGAAGAGATTTCTCTTCCTGGATTTTCATTTTTTCCCACTCGCCAGTGTGTTTTGGCAGGATGAGAAGTGGAGGTGGTAAGCATGGTGGTACTCAGATCTTCATCGATTATAAAGTGACTCCACTCATTTTTTGCTACTGAGCCACCACTCTTTTTTCAATTTTCTTTGCACACTGGTCTATGAACTTCTTGCTCTCATTACTTCATTTAAGCTCAGATAAAAATATTTATTAGGGATGACTTGAGCATACCACTGCAGAAGCAATAGCCAAAACATTGGCTTCTTATGCTGGTGCACACCATCATTTAACTACTCATTTGCTTGACTCTGACATTTTCTGGTATCAAGTATTTATCACCTTATAAATATTCTTTCTCCAAATTCTGTCTCTCCTTCTTGAAATGTTTATATACTTGTCAAACTGAGTTTCTTAGGAGTCCAATTTTATAATTTCAGAAAACAAATTTGTTCCCCACTGGTTACTGCTTCCATTCTAAACTCCTCTGTATAAAATTTCCCAAAGTGTTTGATGTGGTTTCTCTCCTCATGCTCAATCATATGCCTTATTACCTCCTACTCAATACTTCTGCTCTAGTCATATCAGACCAGAGAATATTATTTAACCCGTTCTGTCTGTCTTATCCCTCAGCTACTGATCTACTGCCTTTTTTATTAGTTTGTATATGTTTTCTTTCTCTTTTTAAATTGTTCTTCTTAAGCAATTATCTGGACAGTATATATAGGGAATGTTTGGGAATGATGAAAAGGCAAGAAGATGAAGTGTGATCAAGTACTGGCTTCTTAAGAGTCATTGTTTTTATTTTTAATATTTTTCTACTTCATCAGCAGTGGCACAAGATCCCAAAGAGCCACACAAAGACAGAGATCCTTTAGGTTTGGAAAAGAGAATTTGAAATGTTCCAGAACTACTGCTTACTTTTAGTTTTACTGAATTTTAGTCAGAAAATATTGTCCATTTATTACCAATTCTGAGAACTCCCAGGGAATTTGACTTTGAAGGCCAGTGGGATCTGATTACAGAACTTAACTGGACTGGTGAAAAAGACTCTTGGAGAGCACAAACAAATGCCAAAACCCAGCATACAGGAGTAGCGACCCCACAAGAGGCTAAGCCAGACTTGCCTGTGAGTGTCCAGGAGTCTCTGGCAGAGTTGTGGGTCAACAGTGGCCTGCAGTGGGCTCAGGGGCACTGAACAGGACAGTTCTGGGAGCTGCAGGGTGTGCCGGCCTAAGTGCTTTTGAAGGAGGTCACCATTACTGCTGTTACCCTTACCATAGTTTGGCCTCAGGCCAACCTACAGGGAGGGAACCCTGCCTCAGCCATCAACAGAAAATTGGATTAAAGATCTACTTAAGATATTGCAGCCCTGAGCAAGAGGCAGATTCCCCACAGCCAGACTCTCCACATAAGGAAACTTCCACAAGCCTCTTATCCTTATCCATCAGAGAGCAGACACAATAAAAACCACAATCACAGAAAACAAAGCAAACTGATCACAAGGATCAAACCCTTGTCTAACTCAATGAAACTATGAGTCATGCCCTGTAGGGCCACCCAAGAGGGATGGCTCATGGTGGAGCCATGACAAAACCACCAAGACACTGGACCACCATGACAAAATGTGGTTCCAGTGGAGAAGGGAATGGCAAACCACTTCAGTATTCTTGCCTTGAGAATGCCATGAACAGTATGAAAAAGGCAAAAAGACATGACACTGAAAGATGAACTCCCCAGGTCAGTAGGTGCTCAACATTCTACTGGAGAAGAGTGGAGAAATAGCTCAGGAAAGAATGAAGAGGTTGAGCCAAAGCAAAAAAAAAAACACCCAGTTGTGGATGTCACTGATCATGGGAGTAAAGTCCAATGCTGTAAAGAACAATATTGCATAGGAATCTGGAATGTTAGGTCCATGAATCAAGGTAAATAGGAAGTAGTCAAACAGGAGATGGCAAGAGTGAAGATTAACATGTTAGGAATCAGTGAACTAAAATGGACCAGAATGGGCGAATTTAATTCAGATGACTATTACATCTACTACTGTGGGCAAGAATCTCTTAGAAGAAATGAAGTAGCCCTCAAAGTCAACAAAACAGTCAAGCAGTGCTTGGTTGCAATCTCAAAAATGACAAAATGATCTCTGTTCATTTCCAAAGCAAACCAATCAGTATCACAGTAATCCAAGTCTATGCCCCAACCACAAATATCAAAGAAGCTGAAGTTGAATGGTTCCATGAAGACCTACAAGACCTTCTAGAACTAACACCCCAAAAAGATGGCCTTCTCATCATAGGGGACACGAATGCAAAAGTAGGAAGTCAAGAGATATCTCGAGTAACAGGTAAGTTCCGTCTTGGAGTACAAAATGAAGGAGGGCAAAGGCTAACGGTTTTTCCAAGAGCACACACTGGTCACAGCACACACCATCTTTCAACAATACAAGAGATGGCTCTACACATGGACATCACCAGACAGTCATTACCGAAATCAGATTAATTGTATTCTTTGCAGCCAAAGATGGAAAAGCTCTATACAGTCAGCAACACAAGACAGGGAGATAGCTGTGGCTCAGATCATGAACACATTATTGCAAAATTCAGACTTAAATTTAAGAAAGTAGGGAAAACCACTAGACCATTCAGGTATAACCTATATCAAATCCCTTATGATTATACAGTGGAAGGGACAGATTCAAGGGATTAGAAATGATAGACTGCCTGAAGATCTATGGACGAAGGTTCATTAACATTGTATAGGAGGGGGTGATCAAAACCATCCCTTAGAAAAGAAAAGCAAAATGGTCATTTGGAGGTCTTAAAAATAGCTAAGAAAAGAAGCGAAAGGCAAAGGAGAAATGGAAAGATATACCCATATGAATGCAGAGTTCTGAAGAACAGCAAGGAGAGATAACAAAGTCTACCTCAGTGATCATTGCAAAGAAATAGAAGAAAACAACAGGATGGAAAGGACTAGAGATCTCTTCAAGAAAATTAGAAACACCAAGGGAACATTTCATGCAAATATGGGCACAATAAAGGACAGAAATGGTATGGACCTAATAAAAGCAGAAGCTATTAATAAGAGAAGGCAGGAAAACACAAAAGAACTGCAGAAAATGATCTGAATGACCCAAAGAACCATGATGGTATGATCACTCACCTAGAACCAGACATCCTGGAGTGCAAAGTCAGGTGGGCTTTAGGAAGCATCACTACGAACAAAGTGAGTGGAGTTGATGGAATTCCAGCTGAACTATTTCAAAAAACTAAAACACGATGCTGTGAAAGTGCTGCACTCAGTATGTCAGCAAATTTGGAAAACTCAGAGGGGGCTACAGAACTGGAAAAGGTCAGTTTTCATTCCAGTGTCAAAAAAAGGCAATGCCAAAAAATGTTCAAACTACTGCACAATCACACTCATCTCACACACTAGCAAAGTAAAGCTCAAAATTCACCAAGCCAGGCTTCAACCGTATGTGAACCGAGAACTTCGAAGTGTTCAAGCTGGTTTAGAAAAGGATTTAGAAAAGAAACCAGAGATCAAATTGCAAATATCCATTGGATCATAGAAAAAGTAAGAGAGTTCCAGAAAAATATCTAGTTCTGCTTCGTTGACTATGCTTAAGCCATTGACTGTATGGATCACAACAAACTGGAAAATTCTTAAAGGATTGGGAATACCAGACCACCTTACCTGCCTTCTGAGAAATCTGTATGCAGGTCAGGAAGCAACAGTTAGAACTGGACACAGAGCCATGGATTAGTCCAAAATTGGGAAAGCAGTACGTCAAGGCTGTGTATTGTCACCTGCTTATTTAACTTACATGTAGAGTACCTCATGCAAAATGCTGGACTGGATGAAGCCCAAGCTGGAATCAAGATTGCCAGGAGAAATATCAAAACCTCAGATATGCAGATGACACCACCCTTCTGGCAGAAAGCAAAGAGGAACTACAGAGCCTCTTGATGAATGTGAAAGAGGAAAGTGGAAAATCCTAGCTTACATCTCAACATCTAAAAAACTAAGATCGTGGCATCTGGTCTCATCACCTCAAGGCAAATCGATGGGGAAACAGTGGAAATAGTGACAAATTTTATTTTCCTGGACTCCAAAATCACTGCAGATGGTGATTGCAGCCAGGAAATTAAAAGACACTTGCTCCCTGGAAGAAAAGATATGACCAACCTAGACAGCATATTAAAAAGCAGAGACATTACTTTGCAGACAAAGGTCCATCTAGTCAAAGCTATGGTTTTTCCAGTAGTTATGTATTTATGTGAGAGTTGGATCATTAAGAAAGCTGAGCACTGAAGAATTGATGTTTTTGAACTGTGGTGTTGAAGAAGACTTTTGAGAATCCCCTTGGACTGCAAGGAGATCAAATCAGTTGATCCTAGATGAAATTAGCCCTGAATATTAATTGGAAGGCCTGATGCTGAAGGTGAAACTCCGATACTTTGGCGACCTGATGTGAAGACTGACTCATTGGAAAAGATCCTGATGCTGGAAAAGATTGAAGGCAGGAGGAGAAGGGGGATGACAGAGGATGAAATGCTTGGATGGCATCACTGAGTCGATGGACATGACTTTGAGCAAGCTCTGGGAGTTGGTGATGGACAGGGAGTCCTGGCATGCTGCAGAGGTAGCAAAGATTCAGACACAGCTGAGCAACTGAATTGACTGATTACCAATTCTTTGATATTTCTTAAGGCTTCGTTTGGGCTTCCCTGGTGACTCAGATGGTAAAGAGTTCTCCTGAAATGCAAAAGATTCAGGTTCAAACCCTGGGTTGGGAAGATTCCGTGGAGAAGGGAATGGCAACCTCCTCCAGTATTCTTGCCTGGAAAATCCCACAGACAGAGGAGCCTAGTGGGCTACAGTCCATGGTGTCACAAGAGTCAAAAATGACTTAGCAACTAAACCACCACCACTGCCCCCAAGGCTTCCTTTGTCATTTGGAATGAGGTTGAGTTCTATAAATGTTCTGCATATGTCTAAAAAACATGATTTTGCTTGGATTTTGGGGTGAAGCTACACACACACACAAACACGTGATACAGATAGCTTCTTGTGTTGTTCACATTCCTCAATTCATCTCATTATTTTTGCCTGCTTAGTTTATAGTTTCTATTAGAATTCCCAGGGAGTGAAGAATTTTTCAATTTTTCCTTTTATATCTGTCAGATTTCTATTTAAGTATTTTGAAAGTGTATTTAAATTGGATTATCCTCTGAATTTATTACCCTATTTGTCACTGAATCCCATCTCACCAAATGAGAAGCTTGGTGTAGCTCTAGGATTGCTGGACTGTGTCATAAACCCCAGATACACTGGACTAGGAACATAAGAACTGTTAGTATGTCTGATACTTGAAATATTACTGGAGATGAATATGTATTATCTGATGGCAGGATGACATCTAATTCATTTGTGTCCACTCTACCCAGCTCACACCCTGGAACTCAGGGTCTTCATAAATGAATTCCATGGGCAACAATATTTTTCAGAGTACGAAAACAGTGAAGCAAAGAAAGGAAAATAGTTATAAAACTGCAAACATATCAAAATTCTGATTCCCAATTAAGCAGCTGAAAGGATGGTTTCTTTTTTTTTTTTTTTTTTTGGCTGCACCACAGAGCTTACATGATCTTCTGCGTGCACAGCTACTCAGTCATGTCTGACTCTTTGTGACCCCATGGACTGTAGCCTGCCACACTCCACTGTCCATGGAATTTTCCAGGCAATTTTCCAGGAGTGGGTTGTTGTTCACTTGCTAAGTTATGACCAACTCTTTGAAACCCCATGGACTACAGTGTGCCAGGCTTCCCTGTTCTTCACTCTCTCCTGAAGTTTGCTCAAATTCATGTCCGTTGAGTAGGTGATTCTATCTAACCATCTCATCCTCTGCTGCCCCCTTCTCCTTTTGCCTTCAGTTTGTCCAGCAGCAGGGTCCTTTCCAATGAGACGGCACTTCGTATCAGGTGGATCAAGTATCGGAACTTCAGCTTCAGCATCAGACCTTGCAATGAATATTCAGGGTTGATTTCCTTTAGCATTGACTGCTTTGATCTCCTTGCAGACCAAGTGATTCTCAAGAGTCTTCTCCAGCACCATAATTCAAAAGCATCAATTCTTCAGCGTTCAGCATTCTTTATGTTCCAACTCTCACATTTATACTGGACTACTGGAAAAACCATAGCTTTGCCTAGATGGGCCTTTGTCTGCAAAGTAATGTCTCTGCTTTTTAATACACTGTCTGGGTTTGTCATAGCTTTTCTCCCAAGGTGCAAGTGTCTTTTAATTTCCTGGCTGCAATCACCATCTGCATGATTTTGGAGTCCAAGAAAATGAAATATGTCCCCGCTTTCACTTTTTCCCTATTATCCGTGAGGTGATGGGACCAGATGCCATGATCTTTGTTTTTTAATGTTGAGTTTTAAGCCAGCTTTTCCACTTTCCTCTTTACCCTCATCACTCTTTAGTTCCTCTTCATTTTCTGCCATTAGAGTGGTATCATCTCCAAACTGAAGTTTGTAAATATTTCTCCCAGCACTCTTGATTTCAGCTTGTGATTCATCCAGCCCAGCATTTCATATGATGTACTCTGCATAGAAGTTAAATAAGCAGGGTGATGCCTTGTCATCATCCTTGCCCAACCAGTCCATGGTTCCATGTCTGGTTCTAACTGTTGCTTCTTGACCTGCAAATAGGTCTCTCAGGAAGCAGATAAGGTGGTCTGGTATCTTCATCTCATCAAGAATTTTCCACAGTTTTGTTGTGTTTCAGTCAAAGCTTCCCTGGTGGTTTAGATGGTAAAGAATCTATCTGCAAGGAGTGAGACCTAGGTTTGATCCCTGGGTCAGGACGATCCCCTGGAGAAGGGCATGACAACCTACTCCATTATTCTTGACTGGAAAATTCCACGACAGAGGAACCTGGTGGGCTACAGTCCATGGGGTCACAAAGAGTCAGACTGAGCAACTAACACTTCATATAGTCAAAGGCTTTATTTAGCATAGTAAGTTAAGCAGAAGTAGACATTTTTCTGGAATTCTGTTACTTTCTCTGTGATCCAGTGAATGCTGGCACCTTGATCTCTGGCTCCTCTGTCTTTTCTAATCCCAGTTTGTACATCTGGAAGTTCTCATGTACTTTTGAAGCCTAGCTTGAAGGATTTTTAGCATAACCTTACTAGTATGTGAAACGAATGCAACTGTACAGTAGTTTGAACATTCTTTAGCATTGCCCGTCTTTGGGATTGGAATGAAAACTGACGTTTTTAGTCCAGTGGTCAGTACTGAATTTCCCAAATTTGCTGGCTTATTGAGTGCAGCACTTTTGTAGCATCATCTTTTAGGATTTGAAATAGCTCAGCTAGAATTTCATCACCTCCAGTAGCTTTGTTCACAGTAATACTGCCTAAGGCCCACTTGACTTCGCACTCTATGATGTCTGGCTCTAGGTTAGTGATCACACATTGTGGTTATCCAGATCATTAAGATCTTTTTTTATATAGTTCTTTTGTGTATTCTTGCCACCTCTTTTTAATTTCTTCTGCTCCTGTTAGGTTCTTACATTTTCTGTCCTTTATCTTGCCCATCCTTGCATTAAATGTTCCCTCGACATCTCCAGTTTTCTTAAAGAGTTCTCTAGTCTTTCTCATTCTATTGCTTTCCTGTATTTCTTTGCATTGTTTTACTTAAGTTCCCTGACCAAGGATCAAACCCATGCCCCCTGCATTGGAGGCACAGAGTCCTAACAACTGAACAGAAAAAGAACTCCCTAAAAAGCTTCCTTTTTTAGATTTTAAAAATCATATGAGCTGCAAATAATGTACCAAACAACTGATAAATCTATCACAATTAAATCTGGGGGAAATTAGAAAAAGAAGAAAAAAGAAAATACTATGGAATGAAATAAATGATATTTATTACTTCCTGTGTTAAACACGACTGGGCTACTTTAAATTGCTTATCTCAATGAGCACCTTAACAATCTTATGGTAAATATAAATATCTTTATTTTATTAGAGAAAAAATGAAGACCAAAGTATCTACATAATTTACTCAATTTCAAATAACTAGTAGAGAACTGAGAAAAAAATGAAAAATGTGTCAATGTTCTGCAGCCAAGATTACCAGGAGTACATTTCTAGTTGAGAGAGGTTTGGTTTAATATTTGCTCTATTGGGAATTGTGGGATGTCTCAGGAAGAGATGGTTGGAAAGAACCTTTCACTGGATTTTGGTTTTGATTGGATTATTTGGAGCAGGAGGATCTAAGGAAGCAGGGGCTCACACAAGACTGCATGCTGAAAGGAAGCAGGGGAACTTTTGTGATTGTGTATCTCAGTAAACTTAGTTGACAAGGAGGGGAGACAAGAATGAAAATAAAGCTGCAATTGATAAGGATGTAGCAGTAATGTATTTTGGATGAGGAAGTGGGTGTTTGATATTTTGTGGGTGGCACAGTGACCTTGTTTTTGTCTGGGCTTAGAATTATGAAGTGGCCTTGCTTTATTTCCTTTTATGATGATCTCAGAGTAACCTTGTCTGAGGTTGGCATTCTGTGAGATGGTTTACGTCTAGTTGGAGAATAACATGACCTAGCTGTGTGTGCCAGGCGGGCTTCTGAATGCCAGGTTATGCACCTTTTATCTTTCCGGTCAGAACTCAGAAGATCATGTTCCTTCTAACCTTGCCATTTAAAAAAAGGGGAAAGAAACCTTAAGAATGATTTTTGCATGTCCGTTTTCCACCTCTCTCGTATCTATTTAGTAGCACCAGACTGTTAATATCAGAGAATTAAATGTTCCACTCTTATTTCCCAAGAGGGAAAAAAATATACTCTGAACTAAATTTAATAGTTCTATAAGGACCATAGAAGTCTAAACCAAAAGGAGATATTTATAAATTACTCCTTCAGTGAAAGGCACTGCCATTTACTACAGAAAAAAATAACTTGTAAAACAATGTAGGAATAACATTTGCCAAAGCTGTCTACTTAAGTGTTGAACTTTTCTGCCTTCTTTCCTTTTAAAATTCTAGAACACATGCTAGAGAATAAAAGTTGACTCGGATGGCTGTAAAATTAAATAGTTCAAAGGATGAGGGCAAAATCAATGATCTCTTCCTTCATTGATGGAAAGCAGGCTTTGTGCTTCATTAATGCACAGACAGCTGTCACTTATGCCTAATGGAAGCCAGAGGACACAATCCTTAAAACATACATCTAGTTAAATACAGAGAGAGAAATCTTGAGGGTACAGTCTAGTGAAAAACAAGTTACTGCACAAATTATCACATGAAATATCTACCAAGTTATTTGGCAAAATCTTAAGGAATGCACTGCTTTCTAAAACAGTCAATCAATTAAGAGTATTTATAGACAATACTGTTGGCTGTTAGGGGAAAATGAATGTGACAGTATTTATAGAGTAATTCTATGTTCTATCAAATCTTGGTTCTGAAAAAAAAAAAAAAATCTTGGTTCTGCTATCTAGCCGTTGTGTGAAGTGATCAAATAACCTTTCTGTGAGTCAGTTTCTTTTTAGGTAATAAAAATACCTGCTTAGCCATCCCCATGGGGCTTCCTGGAGAAGAAAAATGTTTGTGAAATACTTTGTAAACTGAAAAGCACCACATATGTGTAAATTATCATTATCTAAGATATAGCATACCCAATATGTACTCAAAGTAATCTGTATCAATTTATTCACAAGTAAGGGCTCATTTTATATTTCTACTTAATTTCCTTAGTTTGATCTTTTATTGTTTAATTCAATATATTTAATATTGAGTTATCCTGAGTATGTGTTCACAGGCCAAGTATATCAAGTGTCATGTTATTGTGAAAATTTAAAAATTTAGATCATTTACTTTCTAGAACAAATGTGCCTAATAAAAGTGGGCATCTTAAATTTAACAATTAATAAGATTGATAAAAGACACAATTTATTTTATCCTTTGAACTTTGGTATGTTTGGATGGTTGAATTAGGTTTCTAAGGGTCCAGTCTTTAGCTGCAGAGAGAGTTCAAAATGATAAAATCATGGTACAGCTTACTTCTTCAGTAACTATTACCTTTATAAAATTTTCCTTGGACCCTAAGGATCAGCACCAAGTGAATTCCACTGTGTTTAAATGCTGAGAAAGAAATATAATTGCATAATAAAAACTTGACTTTTCACATTTTATTATTTCTCATTAAATTATAACACTATTGCAATTAATTTAATTTTTAGCTATTCTGAAGACAAAGGAAGCACATCAGTAAAGAAAGAATAATTAGATTCTGAGATGCCTGCTGATAAATGTACATACACTTGGGAGGAGCAAGAGGCTTTGTCCATAGTGCTTCTCTAATTTCAGCACAATACTTTTGTACAAATCATAAACCATGAATGATCTCTGTTATGGCAAAAAAAAAATTAACACTAATATATTAGAACCAGTTGGGCACAAACTTTCATCTATTCCTGTGTCCAGTTAGTTGCCTTTATCAAGTCAGAGCCAAGTTCAGATTGCAGCAAGTAGTTAGAAAAAATGTCTTACAGAAAGATATCTACAAACATATTTGTGACATGTTCTCTATATCTACTTAATAAATTTGAAATTAGATCTCTGGTTTTAAATGTATAGCCACTGGTCCTGCTGATAATGTTCTTTGCCATCAAAGTGTTAAGTCTCTTAATAACAGACTCCCCATGAGTTACTTTCTGATAGAAATCCTTTAGGGCAATGTCTCCATTTCTGAAATTAAGGCTTTAATTTTGGATATAATTCCCCACTCTCTTGAGTTATCTAAAAAAATTGAAGTCAAAATTACTTAATTAAACTGAGTATTGTATTAGCTATCATTATACTACTCTACTATTTGAACAGAGAAAATATAGCTGTTGAGTCAACCTACAGGTGTAACCTTGTTCTTTTCTCTCTGATTTATGTAACAGCTGTGCCCTTTAGTTCAACTCCACACAGTTCAAAGGCGACTCTTCTTCAGAGTCTGCTCTTGCTAGAGGCCATTACCTAATTGGCTACCCTCTTGTCCAGATCCATCAATTGTCAGACAGCTTCTTCACAGGTGAAGTAAAGTGTAGGCATGTCACTATTAACAGAGAGACTTGGGGAAATATTATTGAGGTTGTGATCAAAAGACAAAGAAATATGCACACTGTTTTCTCTGATGTTATTCACTGACAGACTAGAGAAGACAGGAGCAGTAGAAGTGATTTCAAATGATGTATAATGTTGGATTTTTTGCTGCTGCTGTTATACCTATTGATGGTAGCATCAGCGGCTGTGGTGATGCCATTAAGCATCTTACCTTAAGTCACATACTAGGAAATGATTTATTTAACCAAGATTAGTTGAATACCTTCTATGGGCCAAAGTTTATGCTGCAATTACTACCTCCAGTAGAACACAAGGACTATCACCACTGAACCTCTCAACCCACAACTAGCCCAAAAAAATAACCAACTGATAGATATGGAGTATGAAATACAGTTTATTGTTTAGTCAGTCATGAAGTCCAGCTATAGATAGATGACTAATAAGGTATGTAATATCTGAAGGCTGGTAAAAGACATTTCCCCATAATGTCCTTATCCTGATTATGTGAATTTACATGTATGTGAAATTGTTTATCACTGACTTAACTTGATAATTGTAACCACAAATGACATTTATAAGTAGCATAAATAAAGTGATGGATGATGCAATTTTCTGACTATTAGACAGTCAGTAACTATTGAGTTCTAAGGTAATTGTTGAATTTTAAAATAATTACACTCTACTTCTAGAGTAAAGGTATAAATGCTTCTACAATGAGCAACAATTCAAAATAGAATATAAGTCCTGAATAAGTGTTACTGAGGATGAAAGCTATGAGTTGAGAGGAGGCAAGGTGAGTGAAGACAAAGGTGATCAAAAAATTTCAGAGTGTATACATTTGACAAAAGAAATATACATTTGACAGTAAAGAACAAGTAGAGTCTTTAGAGGGAAATTATATCTATAATTTTTGCTTTTCAGTTTTTTTAGTTAAAAAATTCCAAGACAATATTAGGAGGATTAGTTTATTCTAAATGGATATCTAAAATTTAAAGCAAATGACACTAACTAAAATGTAGTACCCTATATTAAATCTGTGAAGCCCAGTACCAGTCAGCTGAGTCTTACCACTTAAAGACACAACTAACCAATTATGTCTTGTCTATGAAAACATATGTACTTATTTAATGATTCAAAATATATTTTAATTAACAAACATCAAATGTCAGGCATTGTGTTTAAAAATCAGCAGGCTCTCATTAGCAAAATATATAACCTTGCCTTCACAGATATTTTTCAATACAATGGGAAAGCACATAATAATAATCAATCAATAAATAATGCTATAATTTAAAACTTGTTTAAGTGATAGAAAAGAAATGATAAAAAGAAAATACTGCGTTGGAAGTCAGAGCTGTACTTCATAAGATATGATAGGACAAACCGTCTTAGGAGGTGCCATTTAGTCAAGAAGGAATGAATGAAAAGGAGACAGCTTCAAAAAGGCAAAAGTAGATTGTGTATACAGAAGTATTAAATGGGGAATTGTGCAAAGGCCCTTCAGTAAAAACTGTTTTTGCCAAAGCACTGAAGCCATATAGAACTTGGAGTGTTTGAAGGACAGAAATGAAACCAATGCAACTGGAAGGGGGAAACAGAGGAGATGAGAATATCGAAATTGTCAGGAACCCAACAGTTTCAATAATTATAGGACTAAATGCAGTTGGAGGTGCTTTTGAAAAATGCATTATCAGATGTATGTCATAAAAGCATTGTTCTGGTTGTGAGTTGTTTAGTCACTAAGTTGTGTCTGACTCTTTTGTGACCACATGGACTGTAGCCCACCAGGCTTCTCTGTCCATGGAATTTTCCAGGCAAGAATATTCGAGTGAGTTGCCATTTTTTTTCTCCAGGGGATCTTCCCAACCCAAGGATCAAGCCCGATCAAGTCCTGCGTTAGCAGGTGGATTCTTTACCACTGTACCACCAAGGAAGCCCATTGCTCTGGTTGTAGAGGAGCAATAAAAAAAAAAGAGTGCAAGTCAGAGGCTGCCACCATCTTATCTAACCAAGAGGGGATGGGAGCTGGATAACATCTTTTAAGGTATGTATTAGAATTAAAATCAATAGAAGTGGCATCTGGATTGAATGTGGACATGAGAAAGAGAAAAGTAACAAGGATTGAGCAAATGAGAGATTAGCGGTGCTATTTGGTGAGATGAGAAATATTTAAGAAGGATTCAGTTTGAGATAAATGTATATAGTTTACACAGTATATGTAAGTCATTATGCTGTACACTTTAAACTTTTACAGTGCTGCATGTCAATTAAAGGTCAATAAAACTGAAAGAAGAAAAGAAGAAAGAAAAGACTTTGACCATATTAAGCTTGATATACCTATAAGACACATGTGAAGATGTCAGACATACCTAAAGTTAGAAGAGGAATTTGAGCCAAAGACATATAATTGAATTTTTTTGTAACATAGATAGTACTGACATTTTGAGAACTAGAATATATCTTCTATCTATAGAGTTTAGACAGAAAATAAAGTGTCCTAAAACCAGTAAAGAGAAGTGCTTCCAGGTGAAGAAGTGGTCAACCAAGTTAAATGCTTGGGATAATTAACTTCAATGAAAGGCAATATTCTTCTGATTCTCATTCAGGTGGCAGGCACCGAGAAGAAAAATGATTGAGTTCACTCATGGTTGGTATTCTATAGAAAGATTAAGAAGAGATAAGATTTTTAAGATATGTTTAAGACAGTGATAGAATAATGGGCCATGGACTCAAAATGAAAGTATAAACGAAACATGAATAGTGAAAAGATAGTGGAAAATGAGCAATTGCAATGATGGATCTGAAACATAAGCCCTGCCAAAGGAGAAGGGAGAATGAGATATGATAATAACATAATGAAAAACTGACATCACTGGATTTGAGATCAAGATGTTATTGAGAAACTGTTGTAGTAAGATTATTGAGCAAGGATTATGGCAGAGAGAAGACTGGAGTCATCGAGTGTGATATTTGCATTTGAGATTTTGGAGGTCAGAGTTGAGGATACAGAGATGAGAGTCTAAAATGAAATTAAGAAAATGGTCACAAGAGAGAAGGAAGTCAGGAGGCCAAGATTTACACTACTGATACACAGGGATTTAGACGCCAACAAAAACGATGACAGCTGCTGGGCCATCAGCTGTCTCAGTGATGCAGAATTTTTGCAGGAAAGACAACAAGGGGACCTAGGAAGACATATCTTTCACTTCATTTATTTAGTGACTCAGTCATTTCTGACTCTTTTGTGACCCCATAGACTATAGTCTACCAGGCTCCTCTGTCCATGGGATTTCCCAAGCAAGAATACTGGAGTGGGTTGCCATTTCCTTCTCCAGGGGATCTTTCCAACCTGGGGATCAAATTTGCATCTCCTGAGTTGCAGATTCTTTACCACTCAGAAGAATGCCACCTGAAAAACCCTTCCACTTCATAGCTATAAGAAAATTGAGATATGAGAATAAATACAACATCCATGAGGAATAGATGCTGGAAACATGAGACTAACCCTAATCTGAGATTGACAGAAAGACTTCTGTACAACCAAAGCTGTAAGAAAGATTCACACAGAACTGGGTAGGAAGGGAAGAGAACCAATCTGGTTGGGAACTGTGCCCTTGGGAAGGGACTTAAAAAGAGAAGGGGGATTACATGGACAGAGACCATCCCTGGGGAGTGACTGGTTTGAGCCCCATATAGAGCGCCCCAGATCTGAGACCCAGGAAGAAGATTTCCCTTGGCTGGAGGGCTAGCAAGATTAACTGAAGGCTGTTGGAAGCCTGGACTCCAATAGTGAGGAATGCATTCATGCTTGGTTACTTCCAAAACAGGGCAGAGAGGGAAGATGGAAACTGCACCAGATGGTGGCTGATTCTCCTCAACCAGCCCAGCCTGTACCCCAGCTTGAGCCAATAGCCCTCTATGACCATGTTTGCTTCACGATGCAGCTCCACAATGGGACAAGGGCTGCCATGGTCTAGGGAAGGCTCATCTTTGAGGGACAAAGGTGGCTTAAACCAGGAGCAGCATCTCAGCAGGGTTGGGGCAACCATTACTGGTGTTCACACAGGCAGTACATCAGAATTAGCCCAAGTTTCTGACTGCAGTCAGTGCAGTCACAGCCCCTGCCCAGATCCATGTTGAGCCCTTGCACAAGCTCCCCTTGCTCAGCACGGCTCCCCTCTGGGGTGAGCATGCCAATGCTGGGAGGGAGGAGAATACACACTTAAAAAGAATAAAGCCAACTTGAACCAAACATTCAGGGCTTCTGGTCCACTAATGTAGGACCCATCCCTGCTTTTTTATACACTAAAAATGAGCTATCAGAAAGAGAAAGCAAGAAAATAATTCTTCTTACTTGGATCAAAAAGAATAAAATCAGATCAGAACAGATCAGATCAGTCGCTCAGTCGTGTCTGACTCTTTGCGACCCCATGAATCCCAGCACGCCAGGCCTCCCTGTCCACCACCAACTCCCGGAGTTCACTCAGACTCACGTCCATCGAGTCAGTGATGCCATCCAGCCATCTCATCCTCTGTCGTCCCCTTCTCCTCCTGACCCCAATCCCTCCCAGCATCAGAGTCTTTTCCAATTAGTCAACTCTTCACATGAGGTGGCCAAAGTACTGGAGTTTCAGCTTTAGCATCATTCCTTCCAAAGAAATCCCAGGGCTAATCTCCTTCAGAATGGACTGGTTGGATCTCCTTGCAGCCCAAGGGACTCTCAAGAGTCTTCTCCAACACCACAGTTCAAAAGCATCAATTCTTCGGCGCTCAACCTTCTTCACAGTCCAACTCTCACATCCATACATGACCACAGGAAAAACCATAGCCTTGACTAGACGGACCTTTGTTGGCAAAAGTAATGTCTCTGCTTTTGAATATGCTATCTAGGTTGGTCATAACTTTCCTTCCAAGGAGTAAGCGTCTTTTAATTTCATGGCTGCAGTCACCATCTGCAGTGATTTTGGAGCCCAGAAAAATAAAGTCTGACACTGTTTCCACTGTTTCCCCATCTATTTCCCATGAAGTGATGGGACCAGATGCCATGATCTTTGTTTTCTGAATGTTGAGCTTTAAGCCAACTTTTTCACTCTCCACTTTCACCTTCATCAAGAGGCTTTTTACTTCCTCTTCACTTTCTGCCATAAGGGTGGTGTCAAATGCATATCTGAGGTTATTGATATTTCTCCTGGCAATCTTGATTCCAGCTTGTGCTTCTTCCAGCCCAGCACTTCTCATGATGTACTCTGCATATAAGTTAAATAAGCAGGGTTACAATATACAGCCTTGACGTACTCCTTTTTCTATTTGGAACCAGTCTGTTGTTCCATGCCCAGTTCTGACTGTTGCTTCCTGACCTGCATACAAATTTCTCAAGAGGCAGATCAGGTGGTCTGGTATTCCCATCTCTTTCAGAATTTTCCACGGTTTATTGTGATCCACACAGTCAAAGGCTTTGGCATAGTCAATAAAGCAGAAATAGATGTTTTTCTGGAACTCTCTTGCTTTTTCCATGATCCAGCTGAAGAATAAAATACCTAAAAATAAACTTAACTAAGGAGCTGAAAGACCTATGCTCTGAAAACTATAAGACTTTGATGAACAAAACTGAGGATGTTAGAAAGAAATGAAAAGTACCAATATTAATGGATTAGAAAAATTAATATTGCTAAAATGTTCATTGTACCCATAGCAATCTACAGACTTAATGCAATCCCTATTAAAATACCCATGACATTTCCCATAGAACTAGAACAATTTTAAAATTTGTATGGAAACACAAAAGACCCTGACTAGCCAAAACTATCTTGAGCTGGAGGAAACATGCTCCCTGACTTCAGACTACATTACAAAGCTACAGTCACCAAAACAGTTCATTTTATATGTCTGGCACAAAAACAGACATGTAAATCAATGAAACAGGATGGAAAGTCCAGAAATAAATCCATGCACTTATGATCAACTAATCTATGACGAAACAGGCAAAATACAATGAATAAAAAGGTTATCTCTTCCATAAGTAGTGCTTGGAAAACAGAACAGTTACATGTAAAAGAGTGAAATTAGAACATTCTTTAACACCATATAAAAAAATAAACTCAAAATGGATTAAACACCTACACGTAAGACCTGAAACCATAAAACTCTCAGAGGAAAACATAGGCAGAATACTCTGTGACATAAATTACATCAATATTTTTTTTGGATCTGTTACATAAAATAAAAAATAAAAGTAAAAATAAGCAAATATGACTTAATATAAGCAAAAACTTTTGCACAACAAACAAACCATCAACAAAATGAAAAGACAACCTACTGAATGGAGAAAATATTTGCAAATGAATTGATAAGGAATTAATATCTCACCAACATAAAGAACTCATACAACTCAGTTATCAAAAAAGCAAACATGATTCAAAAATAGGCAAAAAACTGAATAGACATTTTTCCAAAGAGGAACTGCAGATGGCCAAAGCCACGTGAAAAGATGCTGAATATCGCTAATCATTAGGGAAATGCACATCAAAACCACCATGTGACATTGTCTCTCATCTGTCAGAATGGTTATCATCAAATAGAAAATAAGTAAAAAATATTGGCAAGGATATGGAGAAAAGGGAATCCTTGTACACTATTGGTGGGAACGAAAATGCGTGCATCCACTACGGGAAACTATATGGAAGTTTATTAAAAAACTAAAAGTAGAACTACCATGTGACTGAACATTTCCACTCCTGGGTGTATATCCAAAAAACCCTCAAAAACATTAATTTGAAAAACAATATGCACTCCATTGTTCAAAGCAACATTATTTATAATTTCTAAAACATGCAAACAACTTAAGTGCCCATCAACAGATGAATGAATAAAGAACATGTGGTATACACACACACACACATATACTTGAAGATTCAGTTCAGTTCAATTTAGTTCAGTTGCTCAGTCGTGTCCGACTCAGCACACCAGGCCTCCCTGTCCATCACCAACTCCCAGAGATCACTCAAACTCAAGTCCTCAAGTCGGTGATGCCATCCAGCCATCTCATTCTCTGTTGTCTCCTTCTCCTCCTGTCCCCAACCCCTCCCAGCATCAGAGTCTTTTCCAATGAATCAACTCTTCGCATAAGGTGGCCAAAGTACTTGAATATTCAGTTCAGTTCAGTTCAGTCGCTCAGTCTTGTCCTACTCTTTGCGACCCCAGGAATCACAGCACGCTAGGCCTCCCTGTCCATCACCAACTCCCAGAGTTCACTCAGACTCACGTCCATCGAGTCAGTGATGCCATCCAGCCATCTCATCCTCTGTCATCCCCTTCTCCTCCTGCCCCCAATCCCTCCCAGCATCAGAGTCTTTTCCAATGAGTCAACTCTTCGCATGAGGTGGCCAAAGTACTGGAGTTTCAGCTTTAGCATCATTCCTTCCAAAGAAATCCCAGGGCTGATCTCCTTCAGAATGGACTGGTTGGATCTCCTTGTAGTCCAAGGGACTCGCAAGAGTCTTCTCCAACACCACAGTTCAAAAGCATCAATTCTTCGGCGCTCAACCTTCTTCACAGTCCAACTCTCACATCCATACATGACCACAGGAAAAACCATAGCCTTGACTAGACGGACCTTTGTTGGCAAAGTAATGTCTCTGCTTTCAATAGGCTATCTAGGTTGGTCATAACTTTCCTTCCAAGGAGTAAGCATCTTAATTTCATGGCTGCAGTCACCATCTGCAGTGATTTTTGAGCCCCCAAAATAAAATCTGACACTGTTTCCACTGTTTCCCCATCTATTTCCCATGAAGTAATGGGACCAGATGCCATGATCTTAGTTTTCTGAATGTTGAGCTTTAAGCCAACTTTTTCACTCTCCACTTTCACCTTCATCAAGAGGCTTTTGAGTTCCTCTTCACTTTCTGCCATAAGGGTGGTGTCAAATGCATATCTGAGGTTATTGATATTTCTCCTGGCAATCTTGATTCCAGCTTGTGCTTCTTCCAGCCCAGTGCTTCTCATGATGTACTCTGCATATAAGTTAAATAAGCAGGGTGACAATATACAGCCTTGACATACTCCTTTTTCTATTTGGAACCAGTCTGTTGTTCCATGTCCAGTTCTAACTGTTGCTTCCTGACCTGCATACAGATTTCTCTGGTATTCCCATCTCTTTCAGAATTTTCCACAGTTTATTGTGGTCCACACAGTCAAAGGCTTTGGCATAGTCAATAAAGCAGAAATAGATGTTTTTCTGAAACTCTCTTGCTTTTTTCGATGATCCAGCAGGTGTTGGCAATTTGGTCTCTGGTTCCTCTGCCTTTTCTAAAACCAGCTTGAGCATCTGGAAGTTCACAGTTCACGTATTGCTGAAGCCTGGCTTGGAGAATTTTGAGCATTACTTTACTAGCGTGTGAGATGAGTGCAATTGTGCGGTAGTTTGAGCATTCTTTGGCATTGCCTTTCTTTGGGATTGGAATGAAAACTGACCGTTCCCAGTCCTGTGGCCACTGCTGAGTTTTCCAAATTTGCTGGCATATTGAGTGCAGCACTTTCACAGCATCATCTTTCAGGATTTGAAATAGCTCAACTGGAATTCCATCACCTCCACTAGCATTGTTCATAGTGATGCTTGAATATTACTCAGCCATAAAAAGAATAAAATTTTGCCATTTTCAGCAACATGGGTGGACTCGGAGGTCATTATGTTAAATGAAATAAATAAGACAGAGAAAGATAAATAGTGTATGATATCACTGATATGTGGAATCTAAAAAAATATAACAAACTAGTGAACATAACATAAAGGAAGCAGATTCATAGATATAAGGAACAAACTGGTGGCTACCAAAGCAGGTATGGAAGGGGGACAATACAGGGCTGGTGGGATGGGAAGGGCAAACTACTGGATGTAAGATGGGCTCAAGAATATATCGTAAAACACAGATCAGTCGCTTCAGTCGTGTCTGAATCTTTGTGACATCATGGACTGTAGCTAGGCCAGCTCCTCTGTCCATGGGATTCTTCAGGCAAGAATGGTGGAACTTTCTTCATCGCCTCCTCCAAGGAATCTTTGAGACCCGGGGATCGAACCCATGGCTCATGTCTCCTGCATTGGCAGGTGGGTTCTTTACCTCTAGCACCACCTGGGAAGCCCCATACAACAAAGGGAATATAGTGAATACTTTGTAATTTCTGTAAATGAAAAGTAACCCTTAAAGTTGTAATTAAAATAAAGTTTTAAAAAAATCTAGTGCTGTGACGGGTCTTAGCATGCAATAACTCTTTCCACTTCTATTTTGACCAGAGTAAATAAATAAATATTTTAAAAGGGGAGAAGGTGTCAGATTGGTTGGTTGGCTTGCCCTTTGTTCCTACAGCTAGCAAATGACAGCACTAAAATTAGAGCCTCTGAATCTCAGCCAAGTACTTTATCCACAGCATCAAAATGGCCCAGTTTCCTAGCGTTTGAAAGGACGTTTACAAGTATTAACTACATGCTTGCCTAGAAAAACAACTATGTTAACCTCAAACTGCCATTTCCTTATTAGGACATAAACAGAAGAGACAATAGAAAGAGTAATAATTTTTTCCCTCTCTGATGCATAGTGCATCTGGAGGTGGATGTGCCACAAAGCTAATAGAGCTGAAGCTTGCAGTTCTCTTACTTACCAATGCCCTGTCATTCTTCACTTGGTCATATGTTTTGTTAAATTTATCAAATTTATCAAATAGAATATGTTGCTTCAGTCGTGTCCAACTCTCTGCAACCCTATACACTGTAGCCCGCCAGGCTCCTCTGTCCATGGGATTCTCTAGGCAAGAATACTGGCGTGGGTTGCCATGCCCTTCTCCAGGGGATCTTCCAAACTCAGGGATTGAACCTGCATCTCTTATGTCTCCTACATTGGCCGGCAGGTTCTTTACCACTAGCACCACCTGGCAAGCTCCTTAAGAACAGAGGATTCAACCCAGTTCAACAGTTACTCTTCAACCAGAATTTCTTCCCCCAGGTACCTGAATATCTACCCATCTTGGTCCATCATTTCATACTACTCTCTATTAATAAATGTCTTTCCATGGAGAGTCCACCCTAAACCCTGTATCTAAAGGGTATCTTTAGATACCCGGTATCTAAAGGGTATCTTTAGATACCCGGTATCTAAACCCTCTTTTAGTTTTTGTCATAGCACCTATGACCATGGACACATTTCATATTTTTTGTTACCTGTTTATTATTTGTGTCCCACCCCGACACCTATGGAGACTCCGTGAGAAAAGTCATCATGCTCTCTTTTCCTGATGTCATATCCATGTCTAAAATAGTGCCTTTTATACTGTAGACAGTCAGTTGAAAATTGTGGTGTGAATAAATATTTATAGAGCACCCACTCCATGCCAGGACTGTGCAAAGCCCTGGGACTTCAGCAGTGAATGAGACTGATAACTTATTACAGATGTTAATAAGTAATTGCCCGTGCAGTCAGCACTTCCAACACAGAGTTACAGGTGCTAATGGAGTGTATTACAAGAGCACTGGCATAGCCTAAGGTGTTAAGAAGACCTCTCTGAGACAATGATATTTATTTTACATGATTTCAGAGGCCTTTGTGTGGTCATTACAAGCAAGGGAAAGAAGACAAGAATGTTTTATTCCTTTTTCAACTCACTATAAACAGAAACCTTCTTAGTATTGGAAAATGCCACCACACCAAATGAAATGTGCTACTCCCATATATACTGATTTTTCATATGACAAAAAATAGTCAGACAAGCTGTCAGATCAGTTAAGGCAACAAATAAAGGGTTAGATAGTTGAACTTGAATTTATCCACTAACTCAGGGGGACCATAATTAATTACTTTATTCTTTCATCACATAAATATTTATTAAGCACCTACTTAATGTCAGACAGTGAAAAGCTAAAACTCAGAGTGTTGTCTCTGAGAATAAAGAGTATCCTAATTGGGCTCATCTCTTGCTCTCCTGCTATATTTGAGTTCACAGACAACTGCCAGCTAATCTTCACAAATGTCAGTCCTCAAAATATTCAGTAATTCCCTAGGCCCAAAAGCGATCCAAGCCTCATACCTGCCATTAAAAGTCTGCTATTCCTGGCCCTAAACTTATTTCTCAGTGCTTGTCAACTCTAGCCTATACTCTGATTCTCTTTATTGCTCAGAATTACACAGACAGGGACTTCCCTGATGGTTCAGCAGGTAAAGAATCCACCTGTAATGCAAGAGACACAGGAGACATGGGTTTGATCCTAGGTTGGGAAGATCCCCTGGAGGAAGGGATGGCAACCTACTCCAGTATTCTTGCCTGGAGAATCCCATGAACAGAGGAGCCAGGTGGGCTATAGTCCAAGGAGCCTGGCAGGCTACAGCCCAAAGGGTCACAAAGAGTAACACGCAACTGAGTGACTAAGCACACACATACACCGACAGGAATATGCCTCATATTTGCTTGTAAACCCTCAGCCTCTTTTTCTTCCTGGCCTTTTCAGTTTTGTAGAAGTGTCTCCATCTGGGAGCTCATCCTTTCCTAATGCCTGAACTAAAAATGGATAATCACCTTTTACAATACTGCTTTTGGAATTAGGCTGGGGATAAAATTCCTCCTTGTAAAGTGAGAATCTACTGCAGGCTCCTAAAGTGCAATCTTCCTGGGCCCTTTGCCATGACGATCCAGTGGCAGAGCTTCATTTCAATTTTTATTTGAATTTCACCTCCTTATCAATACTAGAGCTCTGCTCTGAGCTCTGGCTTTTCTAGCCAGGGCTCTGATCCCCTGCCTGGCTCTTTTAAGCTTCCATCCAAAATAGGGGAGACCTCCTGGGCCCAGATTCTATTACCTACAGCAACTGCATATGGGCTCTGTCCAAAGTGTGGCTTGTGAGGTGGAGACCTAGAGGCTGGAGCTCAACTGGCAGAGCTGTCACCTAAAATGAGTAAACATAAGCCTTGCCAAGTAGGGTGGTAAGGATAGAGAGGGAAGCCATGAAGATGGGAATGAGTGAAGCCAAAACCTGCAAACACAATGGAGGCATCAGGAGCTACTTAGGTACCTGAAATTGAGCTAAGAGGTAAAGTCTCAGAGAAATAGAGCAAGAGGGAACAGGACTTTGCCAAAAAGGTGCTGGTGTTCCCTGTCTTTCTGTTGGTAGGCGCCAGCTTCACGGCTCATTGGTAATTCAGGACAGGGTGTGCAGCAAACAGCTGCTAGAGGTTTTGTTCCAAAATGGATTGATCATCCGGAAATAAAAAATTAACACCTGCCATCAGTGAACATCACAACTGTCTGGAAAACCCAGTTACCTCTTCCTTTAGGTATTAAAACTCAACCCTATTAGGTTGGTGCAAAAGTAACTGTGGTTTGTAATTGTTGAACTTTGCTCTTTGAAACTGAAATGCCTTCTTAAATAAATACGGTTATGTTATACACTGGGCTTCCCAGGTGGCACAGTGGTAAAGTGTCTGCCAACCAGTGCAGGAGACATAAGAGACAAGGGATCAAGCCCTGGGTTGGGAAGAACTCCTGGAGTAGGAAATGGCAATCCATTCCAGAATTCTTGCCTAGAAATCTCCACGGACAGAGAAACTTGGTGGGCTATACTCTATGGGGCCTCAAAGAGTCAAGACATGACTGAGCACCAACACTTGATTAATGTACATTTCTTGCTTTATGTCTTTTGTTAGTGACTTATTGAGTGAGCAAGCTAAGTTCCTTCAGTCATGTCTGACTCTTTGTGACCCCTTGGACTGTAGCCCATCAGGCTCCTCTGTCCATAGGATTCTCCAGGAAAGAATACTGGAGTGGGTTGCCATGCCTTCCTCCAGGGGATCTTCTAGACCAAGGACTGAACCCTCCTCTTCTTTAGCTCCTGCATTGCAGGAAGATTTTTTACAATTGAGACACCTGGGAAGCTCCAATGACTTATTACTTGCTGTTTATTTTTTATTTATTTTAGACTATGGAAATGTAGACAAAAAGCATATTTGAGCAATTTTCTTATTCCAGTTCAAAATGGGTCATGAATCAGCAGAGGCAACATCAACAATACCTTTGGCCCAGGAACTGCTAACGAATGTACAATGAAGTGGTAGTTCAAGAAGTTTTGCAAAGAAGACAAGGGTCTTGAAGATGAGAAGCATAATGGCTGGCCATCAGAGAATGACAAGGACCAAATGAGAGCAGTCACCGTAGCTGATCCTCTTACAACTGTGAGAAGCTGCTGAAGACCTCAACAATGGCTATTTTATGGTCATTCAACATTTGAAGCAAACTGGAAAAGTGAAAAAACTCAATAAGAGGATGCCTCATGCGTCTACCAAAACATTATTTTGAATGTCATCTTCTCTTATTCCATGCAACAACGAACCATTTCTTGATAAGATTCTGATGTGTGATGAAAAATGGATTCTATATGACAACTGGCAAGATTGTCAAGGACCAGCTCAGTGGTTGAACCCAGAGAAGCTCCAAAGCACTTCCCAAAGCCAAACTTGCACCAAAAAAAGTCATGGTCACTCTCTGGTGGTCTGCTGCCCATCTGATCCACTACAGCTTTCTGAATCCTGGGGAAACCATTACATCTGAGAAGTATGCTGAGCAAATTGATGAGATGCATCAAAAACTGTAACTACTGTAGCCAGCATTGGTCAACAGAAAGGGCCCAATTCTTCTCCACAACAACCACCAACTGCACGTCACACAATCAACCAATGCTTCAAAAGCTGAACAAACTGGGCTACTGAGTTGACTCATTGGCCATATTCACCTGACCTCTCACCAACCATCAATCACCTCTTCAAGAATCTTGACAACTTTTTGCAGCAAAAATGCTTCCACAACCAGTAGGAGGGAGAAAATACTTTCCAAGACTTCATAGAATCCCAAGGCACAGATTTTTCCACTACAGGAATAAACAAACTTATTTCTCATTGGGAAAAATATGTTGATTATAACAGTTCTCATTTTGATTAATAAAGATGTGTTCGGGCTTGGTTATAATGATTTAAAAATTCATGGTCCAAAACTGCAATTATGTTTGCACCAACCTAATATGTCCCTGTTAACCATGCCATCCCCTTTAGCCATTTGAGTTAAATGGAGGTTATTCCACTCAGAACTGGCTCTTACCACTGCATGCAATCAAAAGTAGGATGTACAAGAATAATTCAGCTAACCTATTTATTTTTTCCTTGAAACATCCAAATGATTTGCACAAATCACCTAAATTTGTATAGGATCTTATAATTCAATGCACTAAAACTTGGGGAGTCTTGTCCATGAGAAGCACTACAGAGCATCTTTCCCATTTGACATATAAACTTATAAATAAACCACAATTCCTCCTAAAGTACAAAAGGCCTATCTTTGGTCACCCCATGAATTACGGGATATGGATTTTACTTTCACTGTCAGCTGTCACTCTTGTGATTTCTAGAAGCTCTTCCATTCCTCTAGATAGCAAGGTGATTCTAAAGCAAAGGGTAAAAAAGGCAAAAATGTAAAATAACTTGACACAAAGGGTAAAATCTCTCCTAGCAAAGTGCCAAAGAATAGATTAGCAGCTTTTCTTCCTGGAAATTTTAAAATAAAATTATAAGCAATAGGCAATTTTTAGGTTGTCAAATATCTATAATCACTATGTTTTCTGAATTTAATACAACATAGCTATGATTATTGCTTTTCTGCCTGTAAACATTATATATTTTGCTTAAATATACATTTTACACTTATGAACATCCACTAAAAATGATGCAGCCCAATTTCAAAATTAAGGTCTTTTTAACTTCTAATATGTGGTTTCTATTCCATTCAGCAAGGCCATTATAAGGCTATTATAAGGATTTTTTTTCTCTATTACAAATGCTGAAATATTTAAACATCTGAAAGAAATAACGCAAGTGTTTCTATGTAAAAAGAAACAGCGTTCTTTGGAAAACATGAATTATATAAACTATAATTAGAGCTTCAAATTAAAAGTGTTTAAACTAAGAATACAAATTTCTATGTTAAAAAGATACTGAGACATTCAGAAGGAAAAAAGTAAATGCCGACTAACTAAATTAATTCTCCCACATCCCAGGCTGTTCTAGCTCCTTCTTGCCTTTTCCTCTGTGCCAGCATTGATGCTACATGGACACTAGTTCTACTACAATGAATTCAGGTGAATTTTTCTCCTCTTACTGTGTGAGTAAAGATAACTTGTGAGTATAAATTTTTATTAATCATCTTCAACTAAACACGGTCTGTTGAAGAAACTGACATAGGTAAAAATACAAATTGAATCCTATATTTTTAAACTAAACTGGAAATAACTTGTTAATATTTTAAAAAATAAAATTAGTTGTGTGCAGTTTTTAGGAACATGCAGTAGAGATCTAGAAATTAACTGAATAACAGATGAAGGCACCGCAAGGTAAAATATAGGGAAAATGTACAGGAATCAGTGAGTGTTGAACTGAATGAGAATAAGATTTTTAAAAAGTTGATTAAAAGAAGTTGTTTTAGAAAGTGGTCTAGTTTCATTCTTTTACAAGTGGTTGACCAGATTTCCCAGCACCACTTGTTAAAGAGATTGTCTTTAATCCATTGTATATTCTTGCCTCCTTTGTCAAAGATAAGGTGTCCATATGTGCGTGGATTTATCTCTGGGCTTTCTATTTTATTCCATTGATCTATATTTCTGTCTTTGTGCCAGTACCATACTGTCTTGATAACTGTGGCTTTGTAGTAGAGCCTGAAGTCAGGTAGGTTGATTCCTCCAGTTCCATTCTTCTTTCTCAAGATTGCTTTGGCTATTTGAGGTTTTTTGTTTTTCCATACAAATTGTGAAATTATTTGTTCTAGCTCTGTGAAGAATACTGTTGGTAGCTTGATAGGGATTGCATTGAATCTATAAATTGCTTTGGGTAGTATACTCATTTTCACTATATTGATTCTTCCAATCCATGAACATGGTATATTTCTCCATCTGTTAGTGTCCTCTTTGATTTCTTTCACCAGTGTTCTAGACCACTTTCTAACACCATACACAAAAATAAACTCAAAATGGATTAAAGATCTCAACGTAAGACCAGAAACTATAAAACTCCTAGAGGAGAACATAGGCAAAACACTCTCTGACATACATCACAGCAGGATCCTCTATGACCCACCTCCCAGAATATTGGAAATAAAATCAAAAATAAACAAATGGGACCTAATTAACCTTAAAAGCTTCTGCACATCAAAGGAAACTATTAGCAAGGTGAAAAGACAGCCTTCAGAATGGGAGAAAATAATAGCAAATGAAGCAACTGACAAACAACTAATCTCAAAAATATACAAGCAACTCCTACAGCTCAACTCCAGAAAAATAAACGACCCAATCAAAAAATGGGCCAAAGAACTAAATAGACATTTCTCCAAAGAAGACATACAGATGGCTAACAAACACATGAAAAGATGCTCAACATCACTCATTATCAGAGAAATGCAAATCAAAACCACTATGAGGTACCATTTCACACCAGTCAGAATGGCTGCGATCCAAAAGTCTACAAGTAATAAATGCTGGAGAGGGTGTGGAGAAAAGGGAACCCTCTTACACTGTTGGTGGGAATGCAAACTAGTACAGCCACTATGGAGAACAGTGTGGAGATTCCTTAAAAAACTGGAAATAGAACTGCCTTATGATCCAGCAATCCCACTCCTGGGCATACACACTGAGGAAACCAGAAGGGAAAGAGACGTGTACCCCAATGTTCATCACAGCACTGTTTATAATAGCCAGGACATGGAAGCAACCTAGATGTCCATCAGCAGATGAATGGATAGGAAAGCTGTGGTACATATACACAATGGAGTATTACTCAGCCATTAAAAAGAATACATTTGAATCAGTTCTGATGAGGTGGATGAAACTGGAGCCTATTATACAGAGTGAAGTAAGCCAGAAGGAAAAACATAAATACAGTATACTAACGCATATATATGGAATTTAGAAAGATGGTAACAATAACCCAGTGTACGAGACAGCAAAAGAGACACTGATGTATAGAACAGTCTTATGGACTCTGTGGAAGAGGGAGAGGGTGGGAAGATTTGGGAGAATGACATTGAAACATGTAAAATATCATGTAAGAAACGAGTTGCCAGTCCAGGTTCGATACACGATACTGGATGCTTGGGGCTAGTGCACTGGGACGACCCAGAGGGATGGTATGGGGAGGGAGGAGGGAGGAGGGTTCAGGATGGGGAACACATGTATACCTGTGGCGGATTCATTTTGATATTTGGCAAAACTAATACAATTATGTAAAGTTTAAAAATAAAATAAAATTTTAAAAAAAAAAAAGTTGTTTTAGTAAGCTGTTTTAAGAAAATTTTAAAAGATGACCCCAAATCACACACATTAAATTTTTAAATGTCATTATTTTTGTAATCAGAGTAGCTCTTTCTCCATTAAAATTCTAAGTTCATAAAGGAGAGGACTCATGTCTTTCTTTATACCTTCCTCAGCATCCACTCTAGCACATACCCGATTAGAAATGCCATCTCTTGGAAAGTACTTGCCAAAGGGAAATGGCTGGGTTCTTCCATTTCTAAATCATTTTGTTGTGTTTCCTGTGAGCATAAAACTGGGTGTGAAAAATACCAGGAACAGAGTAGTGGGAAGAGAATAGATTTATATGTTAATAAAATGTGGCTTGTTTCTAAAGACATAACAGTTTAGAAAAACTCACTAAACCAAACAATTTCTTGCAAATATTACCTTTATTAAAGTAAAACATATATACCTTAGCACACTAAATATCCAGATGATTTGTAATACTAATATTTGTTTATGGTGTACTCTTTCTTCAGCATTGCAAAAGAGATTTACAAGATTTTTCTGTGAAGTGTTACTATCTCAAACCAATCAAATTTAAATAACATCAGCAAGAATCAATTTTCCAGGCTTAACAAATGTCCAAAATGTTTACTGTCACTGAATTTATATTCACTATTTGGAAGTGTTAGCAAAGGAATACATTTCTTTGAGCATTGCACCAAAATATAACAAGGTTTTAAGATGACAGTTTTATGAAATTCCAGTTACTTATTAAGATTTATTAAAAGTTCACATACAGAAAAAAAGATTATAATGATTAAAGAAAAATCTTAACCCATTTGGGTTAATAATTAATTTTAGACAGCATTTCAGTAATTTGGTGAGGTGTACCATTTTAATAAAAAAATAATTTGAAAGTCTACATTTAAAGATAATGGAGAATATTTCTATATTAAATGTAATTTGTTTCAGGATAGAGAGGGGACAATACGTGGAGAGACATCTCTTGTTTCATTTCATCATCAATTTATCTTTGGCATTCATTTTTTTTTTTTTTTCCACTTAAATCTCTCTGGGCTAAAAGACAATCTAAGCTCTTTTCCCACTTTCCCTCTATGGTGTGCAGAAACTCATAGCCTTGATGGTACCTTATTGAATTTGCCCTCCCTTTCACCGCGTCACTGTGTCTGTTTTGTGAACACCCAGAGAAGAGCTACACCCTTGCATGCATGATTTGGTTAGCTGACTCACAGAGCTATCCTCCTAACCTACTGAGGTTAGCTTTCAAGACACTTTTTTTTTTCTTCTTTTTAATGTGTATGTTCTTGAGGCAATGACTTTTTAAAATTTATTTTCTAACCTTTCTTCCAAGTCTTTATCTTCTCATATCAAAGAAAAGGAATGAGACTGTCTTCTTTTTTCACTGCAGGCTTTTTCAAGATACCCAGAAATGAAGGATTCTTTAATCGATTAATCAGGCTCAAATACATAGTGCCAAAAGCAAATAAAACAATGGCACCTAAATTTATATAGTGTTTGAGAAGCATCTTCACAAACTTCATTTTATTTGATCATCACAAAAAAACTTTGAGGTGGGCCGGTCCGCTATGATCACCATTTTATGAGTAGAGTAAAATCACTATGTGAGCACAGCACATTCAACAGCAGAATTGAAACTAGAAGCCAGTTCTCAAATCCCTGTCTCCAGTGCTCTCCTTCTCTAACACACAAACGCCTATGATATGTAGAGAACTGTGTAAATATCTCTCATCTCACTTTTATATGTTTATATATTCTAGTACCAAGATAGAAGTCTTCTCAGTGTTACTCAAATAAATTGGTAAAGATTTTATGTCTTCTGAAGCTAAGTGATATATAAGGAATGAAAACTAATTTGTCTTTCCCCAATATAATTAATGTTTCAAAAAGCAAAACTAGTAAGAATATTTATTTTCACACTATAAATATTTAGTATAAGGCCTTGTTCTCAAAATTCCAGTTTTGCATTTACTTTCAATACAATAAGTCAATGTTATAAAAGCTTCACATCATTGAGGAAATAGATTCAGTGAATAATTTCACTGGAAGACAATTTCCACACAACTTTTTAGTTTTTGATACTTTAAATAAACACTATACATAAGTATATTATATATGTTATATATGTTACTCATCTCTAATGTCATGAAAGTTGGGTATTAATAATATAGGAAAAATGATACTTGAATAAATACTGTTGGCAGATTGAAGACTGAGTACAAATGGACAATCACCACTGGAACACTGTACAGCTTTTTCAAATAAGGAGCAGCCAGAATGATGCGTAATGCAGTGGTACACAAGCTAACAACAGACCAATGCAGATCATTTCAACGAGCATTGGACAAGACTCAGAAAAATCCATCTGGTGAACAAAATCCAGTAGTTTACTGTCATCCTTTAAGTCTATGCTATGCTATGCTAAGTCACTTCAGTCGTGTCTGACTCTGTGCGACCCCATAGACGGCAGCCCACCAGGCTCCCCCGTCCCTGGGATTCTGGGTTGCCATTGCCTTCTCCAATGCATGAAAGTGAAAAGTGAAAGTGAAGTCGCTCAGTCGTGTCCAACTCTTAGCGACCCCATGGACTGCAGCCCACCAGGCTCCTCCGTCCATGGGATTTTCCAGGCAAGAGTACTGGAGTGGGGTGCCATTTAAGTCTAGGCAGGTGTTAGTCAAAGTCAGTGATTCATATTTAAATCTGAGACACAGAAACAAACAACCATCAAACAAAACAACAAAGTGCAATTTGGCTCTCCTTCTCTTAACTCAATGAAAGTTTATCAGGGCAAAAGGATAGAGCAGCAAACAATTATCCAGTGAATTGATCTTCATCAAGAGAATCAATCTAGATAATTGAGGCTTTGTGATCCACTTCCACTTGAATTGTCCTGAGCTCATTCAATATAATATGTAATTATGCAACTCACTGCTTTAATTCTTAGTCATGAATTCATTGCTAAATGTGCATTAGGAGTGTGGGATTATATTAATATAAGATGATTACAGAGATCCTGAAAGTTAACTTCTTTTGTGATCTTTTTTTCCTTTTGAGTTTATGGTTTCACACTGTGTCTTGTCTGTCTCTATATTAAGGAAGAAATTCAAGTGTTAACCAAGGACTTAAAATTGAATTAAACCAGTCTTCTCCCTACCAAATATATCCAGATTGATTTTAAATTGCTTTGATGCATCCAATTAGCCATATTTTAAATATAGAAATGAAAAGATATTTTAGCCCAATAGACATTACAGACCCCTCAGAAACTGAGTTCAGAAATGATTTACTGACCTTGTGTATATCTGGTCTTTATCACATTTTCTTGGTATGTTCTTAAAAATTATCCCCAAAATAGCTTAGCATTTTTCCTCAGGAAAAGAAGAAGCAAAGGAGGAATAAAAGTCTACTCTATTCATTTTGGGTGAGTCATAAGTCAGAATCCCACTACAAAGACTACTTTATTCTATTTCTCACGGGATAGAGTGTCCAGAAAATGTCCCAATGAGAATCGTTCTTTGTAGGTTTCATGACAATGCTGTAAATTTTATTATTTCTTCAGGCTTTCTCCTATACACACGTATTAAATACCTCAAAATTTGGGCTTTATTCATTTAATTATTAAGGTCAGAAAATGTTAGTTTTTATTATTGAAATAGATTCTTCAAGGCTGTGATAAATTTTTTGGAGCAAAATTTTAATTAATTTAATTGAATCAATTACTTGTTTATAATTCATTTTCTTGTTCTGGTTCAATAAACATTGAGTACATGACATATATTAAGCTCAGTGAACGGTATTCTAGATGTGAAAATGAGTAGGATTTGGCCTGTATCCTCAAGGAACAAGAACACAAGACAACAGATACATGCCTTTTCAATATAATACAATAGTGGTTTGTTTGCAAAAAGAGGCAAGTAGAAGACGCACAGTGGGTGATAACCCAATCTGAAGTGGGGATAGGGAGAGGCCACAAAGTTTAGGAAGCGCCCTGAGTATAGATAAAGCCTGAAATTTGTCTTGAAGCAGAAGCCAGTATTTTTCAACAAACATATAACTAGGCATTTTTCACCTGAATGCATCTGAGAGTGAGTGAGTAAATTTTGCACCCCATCCACCTGGCTTTAGAGGCTCAAAAAGAAGAAAACACTTTATATCACCACCTCAGGTATTCTTAAAATAGATTTCATAGGAATTATAGAAATTGGCTAATTCCTGACTGCACATTTCTAGATAATTTTTTTATATGTGATATGGTAATCAAATTCAGAAAACAGAGAAATGTAATGCTGCACTTAATTTTGCTCCATTTATGGCCTTAAATAAATATACATGCCAGAGGTTCTCTTTCCAGTTAGGTCTATAGAAACCCAATCATTCATCTGAATGTTAAGAAGGGGACTTGAATATATTGGCTGCTCTTCTTACAAATGAAATTCCTAAAATCTCAAAATGGATAATTCCTACAGAGATCATATAATTTACCACGTAAACCAGAACACTCTTTAGAAGGAAAGTTAGCACTGTTTATAATTTGGCTGCAACAGCGGGCATAAGCCAAGACTGTCACAGGCAAGCAGGAGACACAGCTACCCTGACTATTCCCATAATTCTCACAAATGTGAGAATTATGAGAAATACAGCAGCATCTTTAACAATGAAGGAAGTCTCCTTCTCAAATCGCCACCCTAGGAGACCTAGAACCAAGCAGAGACATCCTTCCGCCTTGGCCTCAAACAGCATGGATGCTCTGTAGTATCTGTCTATCCACTGTTTTCCCAGATAAGGGAGCCATGACCACAGACTTAGATGTACTTTGCTTGTCCATCCTCAACCACTTATGCGAATCACAAAAGGTAGTCTGGGGAGTTAACCTCACATGAACAGATATATCTAAGTAGGTCATAGAAGACCATGCTGTGGAGGGCAGCTTTCACTCAGCCTATTGGAAAATATTGACTCTGAGCTACTCACCGCCTCACAAAACTTTTTCATTCATTTGTCACTCTGACCCATCTTAGGTGGGTCATTTTTTTTTTTAAGAGGTCCAAGTTAAAAAGAAAGTCCTGTTGCTTATATAAGAAAGAAAACAAAGGGTAGGGGGAAGAAAAACAAACCCTGAACTAAAAATGGATTATTTGAAGTATCTCTTCCTTCTCTTCATTCAGTATCTTGAGATATTTAAAGGGCAAAGTGGGGTCAAAGATGAGTACAGTGCAAAGAAAAGAAGCAATTTATATGGTACTCTGAGACTACTTGCTACTTCTCTCTTTTTTTTTTTTTTGCCTATTGACTACCTCTTTGATATCTGTCTTCAGTCTTCAGCCAATCACTCTCTTTGGATAACAAGGCAGTTACTCTGTCTGATATAGAGTGCTCTAATATTGACTATGAGGCATTTTCTTCCTTTATTTCCAGAGGAACATGGACGTAATATACCCAAAGGTCCTCATAAGTCATCGGGATTTTTCTACTGCCTCCCAAAGGTCTCACTGTGCTGGTTTTACCCTGTGGTTGAAGCATTGCCTGCAGGATACCAAATTTCACTATAGTTAGTATTAATTCAGAACCTCAGATTTTCCACATACTGGGAAAATAAAAATGAATTAGGCCTACTTTATAGCATCAAAGAAACTTAATACAATCACTTCGGGGAATAAAATATCAAGATCAGGGGTTTCTGTTTCTGGACTTTCACTGCTACCAAGCAGGGAAACCCCATCGCATAATACGTTAGATATGAAGGTAGGAGTCCAGTAGTTCTCATCATTGCCCTAGGGAGACAATCCAGCAAAGGCCAGACTCTGAAAGCACACTCGCCGATTGCTGTGCCAAATTTCACCAGCTACCATAACATTACTCTGTGAAAATCATCTGTGCTCACATGTTTTTCCCCAAGGTGTCTCACACCTACAATTTCTATGCTATTTATTACAATAATGTATCATGAGCTGATTGTTTTGCAGGTCCCCTAGTAAAATTAAAAATGCCTTCTCCTCAAAATCTGTTAACATAAGTAACCATGGGAAGTCGAGCTTACAAATTCAGTTTTCCTTAGCTTATAATTTTCTTTTATTTTCCTTTAGCTCTATATTTTTCAAATAAGCAGTATGTTCACATGGTTCAAAAGTGAAAATAATATAAATGTATGCACAATAAAAAGATCCTCATACCTTTCCCTTTCACCCAATCCCCATCCCTTTCCCTTTCACCCAATTCCTATCCCTTCAAATAAACACAGTAGCCACTTTCACTAGTTCTGTTTCTTCCTTCCAGCATTGCTTTGTGCTCATACCAACAGTTCAAACACATATTCTTAATGACCCATTCTTTCTTAACTTGAAAGGTAGCATATATACAACCTCTCCTGCTTTAGGAGTTTCCTGATTAGCTCTGTCATTTTTTTCAAATTCATTAATCCCTGATTTTCATCTTTCTCTATTCTTTTAATTTTTATTAGATTATTTTGCAATCTCCTTTCACACTGTTTGAGCTGAAGGCTATGACAGAGACTATGAAATGTTCACCAATTTCTTCCCCCTCTTATCCTGAGAACCTAGCTCAACTCAACACTTCCTAGCTTCTCATCAAGGATGTACCCAAAGGAGTGATTTCAAAGCCAATGGAATGTGAAGGAAAGTGATGTGATCTTTCTCCCAGCTTAGGCTTTTAAGAAGAATTTGCATCTCCTCTGCATTTCTTCCCTGCCTGGTGACAAATGATGATAAAGCCCTAGGAGATGACACAACCATAAGAGCAAAGGAGCCAGGGTGCCTGAATTACTGCACTGTGGTAAGTCTTTGATGACCAGTAACATCTAACTTAGTGTATTAGTGTACTCTGTTTGAGTACAAAATAAATTTTGTTCCCTGATTCATTTTATGTTTATATTACATTACAGTATGTTTACCTCTTCTGATATTTAGATAGAATAGTATTTTTGATGAATTGGTTATCATTATAATTAATTTATAATTTGTACATACCCACAGTGCTCTATATTTTGTCATATCTATTTGCTCTCTGTTATAAGCAGTGATAAAATTAGCATGTTTCTTCTTCCTTCTACGACAGAATACTTTTTAATAGCATCTTATATTTTCTTTTGGCTGTAACACAGGCTTTATTCTTCTCTTATCGTGTTTTACTGAATGGAAGAATCTCACCATTAGGTAGGAAGTTCAGTTCAGTTCAGTCGCTCAGTCGTGTCCGACTCTTTGCAACCCCATGAACTGCAGCACAACAGGCCTCTGTCCATCACCATCTCCCAGAGTTCACCCAACCCTTGTCCATTGAGTCAGTGATGTCATCCAACCATCTCATCCTCTGTCGTTCCCTTCTCCTCCTGCCCCCAATCCCTCCCAGCATCAGGGTCTTTTCCAATGAGTCAACACTTCACATGAGGTGGCCAAAGTATTGGAGTTTCAGCTTCAACATCAATCCTTCCAATGAACACCCAGGAATCATCTCCTTTAGGATGGACTGGTTGGATCTCCTTGCAGTCCAGGAGACTCTCAAAAGTCTTCTCCAACACCACAGTTCAAAAGCATCAATTCTTCTGCACTCAGTTTTCTTTATAGTCCAACTCTCACATCCATACATGACTACTAGAAAAACCATAGCCTTGACTAGATGGACCTTTGTTGACAAAGTAATGTCTCTGCTTTTGAATATGCTATCTAGGTTGGTCATAACTTTCCTTCCAAGGAGTAGGCGTCTTTTAATTTCATGGCTGTAATCACCATCTGCAGTGATTTTGGAGCCCCCCAAAATAAAGTCAGCCACTGTTTCCAGTGTTTCCCCATCTATTTGCCATGAACTGATGGGACCAGATGCCATGATCTTAGTTTTCTGAAGTTAGGTATGAGCAACTGAGGGGTGGCCTAGCAGTAAAGGATGTAAGCTGATCTCTAAACCCCATCCTAGACACACCCAGAAGAACTCACAGATATGCTACAAAAATAACCAGAGACTTTTCCAACTCCTGCACTGCACCCTAGGCACATAGTGGATACAAACTAACCACATGGGCTTCCTCAGGTAACCTTAGGCAGCTAGGAGCCCATTAAGGGTTCATGAACATTCTCACATATACACATCTGATTATAACAGACAGAATTATGGGAACACATACACAACAAAGCCTGCTGTTACATAACTTGCAATTGTCAATCGGCCTGAGTGTATGCACATTTGCATCCCCTTTCTAGATTAGTGGTGTGTACAAGCCCTGTTTTGCACAGGGCACAACCAAAAGGAACAGACAGGAAGTATAAAAAAGAGGAAGCCAAGAGAGGTCATTATGATGCAGCCTTTGGGGTCAGACTGCTCTCATCTCTTGGGAGTGTCTGTCTAGTAAAAACACCTGTCAGCTTGAGCTGAACTGAGCTGTAACTTGTCTGTTGCTTTAAACCCTTTAGTCCATCATTCCAAATTTTTGTTGCGATGAGATAAGAACTGAGGAAGATAAACCAACCTGACAGGACTTTTTCACGTATTGTTGTTGTTTAGTCCCTAAGTTGCGTCCAACTCCTTTTGACCCCATGGACTGCAGGACGCCCGGCTTCCCTGTCCCTCACTTTCTCCCAAAGTTTGCCCAAGTTCATGGCCATTGAATCAGTGATACCATCCAGCCATCTTATCCTATGCCGCCCTCTTCTCCTTTTGCTTTTCATCTTTCCCAACATCAGGGTCACTTTCACTTGCAAATCTTTTCACATATTAATATCTCTAAAACTGAAATTTGTCTTACAATCAAAGATAAGTTACAATTGTAATTAGAGGTGGGTTTTTATCTTACAAGTTACAGAGATCAAAATAGAGTCTTTCAGGTCGAGAGTGCCTCAGGTATGGTTTGAACTCTGAGATTTCTGATATTCAAATGTTTGGGGATTGTAAGATGGCAATTCTATATAGTTCAACCTAATACATTTTACAATTTTAAATAAAAACTTGAGACTCGGAAGCCATTATCAAACACACTTATTCCCACCTTCGTCCATCCTTCCTTTTCCAATGATTATCAGTGAAATTCTTTCTGTTAAAACAAATGAGATTTACATTTTATACCATGATTCTGACCTAGCAGTAAAGAATCCACCTACCCATGCAGAAGACCTAAAAGACACAGGTTTGATACCTGAGTCTGGGAGATCCCCTGGAGGAGGGCATGGCAACCCACTCAAGTATTCTTGCCTAGAGAATCCCGTGGACAGAGGAACCTGGTGGGCTATGGTCCATGGGATTGCAAATAGTCAGACATGACTGAATGACTAACTCTTTCACTTTCTTTCACTATGATTCTAATTCCCACATTTGCTTTGATCTTTGTTCTAAAATTAGATATTCCGAGCACTAATTTCCAGTCTTTTCACTGAAGTTTCTCCAGATGACTCTTGGTTGACTGACCAGACTGTAGGTCTGTAGCTGTTCTTCCTCTGTTGCCACAAACGCAGGCACACTGCTTCCTGAAATCACCGCCCTCTCTGTGTAGGAGCACCTCATCTCCTTAGGGACAAGCTGAGTCCAGAAAGGCTTCTGCCTCTAGCCTTGCTTAGCTTAAGTCCAAGAACAACGTGAAAACAAAGAATAAAGCATTTGCCATGTCAGGAAGTATTTATTTGCTTCCATTTTCTACAGGCTTCTTTTCCTGGATGCTCTAGTTTTGTGCTTCATCCCATTAATTCTCCCTTTAACTAGTCTTCTTGACTTTGAGTCTTCTTCATGGTTTCACCAGATCTCAGATGTTCAGGGAAGTTCCTAGATATATTTTGGAGTCTGTGCATTATTTCTGTCTCCCAGGTTAATTGTACATCATTTTGGAAGGCTTTTGGTCTTTTGTTTTCCATTCTTGTCATTGTTCTTTTTCTGATTTGCAGGGGAAAGATAGGAATGCTGAGTTTCTACAGTCATGGGTCACATTAGTAGTCAACTTAATTTCAAAGCATTTCTCCATCTATAGGTGTGATGAACCAAATGCAGAAGAAAGATTTATGATTTAGAAGTAAACCGAATTTGCTTATTCATAATTATTGTACTTTACAAAAGTAATTCACTTCTCAATTCAGTTCAGTTGCTCAGAGGTGTCCAAGTCTTTGCAATCCCATGGACTGCAGCATCCCAGGCTCCCTTGTCCATCACCAACTCCTGGAGCTTGCTGAAACTCATGTCCATCTAGTCGGTGATGCCATCCAACCATCTCATCCTCTGTCATCCACTTCTCCTCCTGCTTTCAACCTTTCCCAGAATCAGAATCTTTTCCAGTGAGTCAGTTCTTCCCATCATATGGCCAAGGTATTGAAGCTTCAGCACCAGTCCTTCCAGTATATTCATGACTGATTTCCTTTAGGATTGACTGGTTTAATCTCCTTGCACTCCAAGGGACTCTCAAGAGTCTTCTCCAACACCACTGTTCAAAAGCATAAATTCTTTGGCACTCAGCTTTCTTTATAGTCCAACTCTCAAATCCATACATGACTACTGGAAAAACCATAGCTTTGACAAGAAGGACATTTGTTGGCAAAGTAATGTCTCTGCTTTTTAGTATGCTGTCTAGGTTGGTCATAACTTTTCTTCCAAGGAGCAAGTGTCTTAATTTCATGGCTACAGTCACCATCTTCAGTGATTTTGTAGCCCAAGAAAATAAGTCTGTCACTGTTTCCATTGTTTCACCATCAATTTGCCATGGAGTGATGGGACTAGATGCCATGATATTAGTTTTCTGAATGTTGAGTTTAAACCAGGGTTTTCACTCTTCTCTTTCACTTTCATCAAGAGGATCTACAGTTCCTCTTCACTTTCTGCCATAAGGGTAGTGTCATCTGCATATCTGAGGTTTTTGGTATTTCTGTCTGCAAACTTGATTCCAGCTTGTGCTTTATCTAGCTTGGCATTTCACATGATATACTCAGCATATAAGTTAAATAATCAAGAGATGACAATACACAGCCTTGACATACTGCTTTTCAACTTGGAACTGGTCTGTTGTTCTGTGTCCGGTTCTAACTGTTGCTTCTTGATCTGAACACAGATTTCTCAGGAGGCAGGTAAGGTGGTCTGGTATTCCATCTCTTTAAAAATTTTCCACAATTTGTTGTGACCCACACAGTCAAAGGCTTTGGCATAGTCAATAAACCATATGTTTTTCAGGAATTCTCTTGCTTTTTCTAAGATCCAAAGATGTTGGCAATTTGATCTCTGGTTCCTCTGCCCTTTCTAAATCCAGCTTGAACATCTGGAAGTTCTCTGTTCACGTACTGTTGAAACCTTGCTTGGAGAATTTTGAGCATTACTTTGCTAGCACGTGAGATGAGTGCAATTTGCGGTAGTTTGAACAGTCTTTGCCATTGCCTTTCTGTGGGACTGGAATGAAGACTGACTTTTCCAGTCCTGTGGCCACTGCTGAGTTTTCCAAATTTGCTGGCATATTGAGTGTAGCACTTTCACAGCATCATCTTTTAGGATTTGAAATAGCTCAGCTGGAATCCATCACCTCCACTAGCTTTATTCAGAGTGATGCTTCCTAAGGCCCATTTGACTTAAGCTAGGATGTCTGGCTCTAGGTGAGTGATCACACCATCATGGTTATCTGGGTCATGAAGATATTTTTTGTACAGTTCTTCTGTGTATTCTTGTTACCATTTCTTAATATCTTCTACTTCTGCTAAGTCCATACTATGTCTTTCCTTTATTGTGCCTATCTTTTCATGAAAATATTCCCTTGATATCTCTAATTTTCTTGAAGAAATTTCTAGTCCTTCCATTCTATTGATTTCCTCTATTTCTTTGCATCAATCACTGAGAAAGGCTTTTTTATATCTCCTTGCTATTCTTTGGAACTCTGCATTCAGTTGGGTATATCTTTCCTTTTCTTCTCTGCTTTTCACTTCTCTTCTTTTCTCAGTTATTTGTAAGGCCTCCTCAGACAACCATTTTGCCTTTTTGCATTTCTTTTTTTAGGGGGATGGTCTTGATCACTGCCTCCTGTACAATGTCATGAACCTCCATCCATAGTTCTTCAGGCACTCTGTCTATCAGATCTAATCCCTTGAATCTATTTCTCACTTCTACTGTATAATCGTAAGGGATTTGATTTAGATCATACCTGAATGGTCTAGTGGTCTTTCTTACTTTCTTCATTTACATCTGAATTTGGCAATAAGGAGTTCATGGTTGCCACAGTCAGCACCCAGTCTTGTTTTTGCTAACTGTATAGAACTTCTGCATCTTTGGCTGCAAAGAATATAATCAATCGGATTTCGGTATTCACCATCTGGTGATGTCCATGTGTGGAGTCTTCTCTTGTGTTGTTGGAAGAGGGAGTTTGTTATGACCAGTGCATTCTTTTGGCTAAACTCTGTTAGCCTTTGCCCTGCTTCATTTTGTACTCTAAGACCAAACTTGCCTGTTACTTGAGGTATCTCTTGACTTCCTACTTTTGCATTCCAGTCCCCTATGATGAAAAGGACATCTTTTTTTGGGGTTCATTCCAGAAGGTCTTGTCCATCTTCATAGAACCATCCAACTTCAGCTTCTTCAGCATTTGTGGTTGGGATATAGACTTGGATTACTGTGATATTAATGGTTTGCCTTCAAAGTGAGTAATTTAAAATCTTCACATGTTAAAAGACAATTCTGTATGGATATGTATGTATATAACAATACAACATTTGTAATAAAACTGTTGATTATTTTCTTAGAATTATGTAGTGCTTAAGTAAGCAAATGCAAGATACTGTTACTTTAAAGAAAAAAAATAGTATTTAAAAAAGGCACATGAATTTTCTCAAATGTTTAATATGTCTCTATACTAAAATGCCATCTTAGCTTTTTTACCAATTTCTGCCTTTAATCCATCATTTAACATCTGAAACAATACATTTGCAGTTGATATAAAGAATGTTGTTTTTTAAACTGCTAATGCCCAACTTGAGATATTCTGAGAAAGAATATACCCGCTTTTGTATTAAATATGGATCAATATCATTCAAGGTTAAGAATATATCAGTCAGTGTAGAAATAAAAGTCCTTAAAACTCCCCACAGCATTAGTCTTTCCATCATTTAATATATTCCTGGGAAATGAGCCATGAACAGTAAAATCAAAATAAAACACAACAAATTTTAGAGATCCTGATTGCAAAAATTAGTTTCATACAATTCTATATTCATAGGATGATTTTGCCCAGTAGAATGTAGAAATATTGGCTCATTCTTCAAATCAACAGTTTAAGCTATTAAAATGTTCCTTGTTGTTGTTTTCATAATTTACTGCCATTACTTAAATATGTGCTATTTATATTGGTAATACAGTGTAGATTCTAAGAGAAATTTCCAACACTCTTGAAAACAAATTAAATATACTCGTGTGGGGGCATTTCTTCTCAGAAACTAATTTTTGTTGCTTTTGGCAGAATAGTGTAGCTACTTGGCCAAAGAAGAGTTATTTCAAGACAGCATACAACTTCAGGAGGAGTACATAAAGATTAGTGAGGAAAGGGGGCCCACCTGAGCAGCAAGGAGACTTTGTAAAAATAATTCACAGATGATAAAAGTCACATCCAGACTGAATGCAGATCCTGTCACTGCTTCTAGCTCAGAAGTGACAAAGAGCTGGTTTGCATGATAACGATTCCACATTCCAAAGCTCTGACAGACGTTATTAATTGATGACAGCAGTCCCTCTGTCTCTGAATGCAGCCTCAGCATCTTTCTCAACATGGCCACCACATGGTTTTACAAGTAACCACCTCCAGCAATTAGACAACCTCACTTGGAACCTATTCCCCAATCCCATCAACACTAGCCACAGTTTTCTTAAACTAACCTAGTCACACACTGCTATTTTCTGTGAGATGTACTTTAGAGCTGCATAAGAATTATTTAGGTCTAAGAGCTCTAAAACGGATAATGAGCCTTTGGATACACTAGTCCATCATCTCTAAAGTCTGAGCTGATTTCAGGCTATCAAACCACTGTCATGTAGAAGACAGACAGTCGGTCACTGCTGCTTAGAGTTTTGCCAAGAGTTTACATAGGGTCTGTGACCTTAAAAAGGAGTAGGTATAAAAAGAAGTACTTCCATTTAAATCACATCTATCAATTACATCCTTCAAATTGTTGTCTTTGAATAATCACAGCCTGGGGCTATCCTGTTGAAATAGCTCTGTGACCAGCAGAGACTGGACATTCCAAGACTTAAGTGTATTGTAAAGCCAGAAACAGTGGAAAGCATGAAATGGAAGAACCCTGTGTTAGGAAGTGAAAGAACCTTGCTCAGCATGTTTGGGTACAAACCCTAATGCTACTATGCGTGAATTTTAATAACTTTAAATTCTTCTCACTTTAGGTTTCCTCAGTTCTAAATGGGTAACAAAATCTTCCTTGCAGCCTTAATATGAGTATTAACTGAAATAACACATGTCAAAATATCTGTGAATAGCAAGCCCTCAACACATCTTCAGTTCAGTTCAGTCACTCAGTCGTGTCCGAGACTTTGCGATCCCATGGACGGCAGCATGCAAGGCTTCCCTGTCCATCACTAACTCCTGGACCTTGCTCAAGCTCATATCCATGGAGTCGGTGATGCCATCCAACCATCTCATCCTCTGTCGTACCTTCCTCCTCCTGCTTTCAATCTTTCCCAGCAAAAGGGTCTTTTCCAATGAGTCAGTTCTTGGCATCAGGTGGCAAAAATATTGGAGTTTCAGCTTCAGCATCAGTCCTTCCACTGAATATTCAGGACCGATTTCCTTTAGGATTGACTTGATTGATCTCCTTGCACTCCAAGGGACTCTCAAGAGTCTTCTCCAACACCACAGTTCAAAAGCATCAATTCTTCAGCACTTGGTTGTCTTTATGGTCCAACTCTCACATCCATACATGACCACTGGAAAAACCATAGCATTGACTAGAAGGACATTTGTCGACAATGTAATGTCTCTGCTTTTTACTATCCTGCCTAGGTTGGTCATAGGTTTTTTTCCAAGGACCAAGCGTCTTTTAATTTCATGGTGGTAGTCACCATCTGCAATGCTTTTGGAGCCCAAGAAAAGAGCTAGTCACTATTTATATTTCTGCCTGCAACCTTGATTCCAGCTTGTGATTAATAAAGCCCAGCATAACACATGATGTACTCTGCATATAAGTTAAATAAGCAGGGTGACAATATACAGCCTTAATGTACTCCTTTCCCAATTTGGAACCAGTACATTGTTCCATGTCCTGTTCTAACTGTTGCTTTTACCTGCATACAGATATCTCAGGAGGCAGGTAAAGTGGTCTAGTATTCATATCTCTTGAGGAATTTTCCACAGTTTGTTGTGATCCACACAGTCAGACTTTGGCATAGTCAATAAAGCAGAAGTAGGTGTTTTTTTCTGGAACTCTCTTGCTTTTTCTATGATCCAAATGATGTTGACAATTTGATCTCTGGTTTCTCTATCTTTTCTAAATCCAGCTTGAACATCAAGAAGTTCTCAGTTCACACACTGTTGAACTTTGCTTAGAGAATTCTGAGCATTACTTTGCTAGCATGTGAGATGAGTGCAACTGTGTGGTAGTTTGAACATTCTTTGGGATTGCCTTTCTTTGGGACTGGAATGAAGACACCTTTTCCAGTCCTATGGCAACCACTGAGTTTTCCAAATTAGCTGGCATAGTGAGTGCAGCATTTTAACAGCATCATCTTTTAGGATTTGAAATAGCTCAACTGGAATCTCATCACCTCCATTATCGTTGTTCAAAGTGATGTTTCCTGAGGCCTACTTGACTTCGGACTCCAGGATGTCTGGCTCTAGGTGAGTGATCACAGTATCATGGTTATCTGGGTCATGGAGAACTTTTTTGTATAGTTCTTCTGTGTATTCTTGTCACCTTTTCTTAATATATTTTGCCTCTGTTACATCCATATCATTTCTTTCCTTTATTGTGCCCATCTTTTCATGAAATGTTCCCTTGGTATCTCTAATTTTCTTGAAGAGATCTCTAGTCTTTCCCATTCTATTGTTTTCCTCTATTTCTTTGCATTGATCACTGAGGAAGACTTTATTATCTCCCCTTGCTATTCTTTGGAACTCTGCATTCAGATGGGTGTATGTTTCTTTATCTCCTTTGCCTTTCAATTCTCTTCTTTTCTCAGCTGTTTGTAAGGCCTCCTCAGACAAACATTTTGCCTTTTTGCATTTCTTTTTTGGGGGATGGTCTTTATCTATATTTTCAAAGACTGTATAGAATTTCTCCATCTTTGGCTGCAAAGAACATAATCAATCTGATTTCGGTATTGACTATCTGGTGATGTTCATGTGTAGAGTTGTCTCTTGTGTTGTTGGAAGAGCGTGTTTGCCATGACCAGTGTGTTTCCTTGGCAAAACTCTGTTAGCCTTTGCCCTGCTTCGTTTTGTACTCCAAGGCCAAACTTGCCTGTTACTCCAGGTATCTCCTGACTTCCTACTTTTGCATTCCTGTCCCCTATGATGAAAATGACATCTTTTTTTGGTGTTAGTTCTAGAAGTTCTTGTAGGTCATCATAGAAATGTTCAACTTGATCTTCTTTGTCATTACTGGTCTGGGCATAGACTTGGATTACTGTGATACTGAATGGTTTGCCTTGGAAATGAACAGTGATCATTCTGTCATTTTTGAGACTGCACCCAAGTACTACATTTTGGACTCTTTTGTTGACTATTAGGTCTACTCCATTTCTTCCAAGGGATTCTTGCTCACAGTAGTAGATACAATGGTCATCTGAATTAAATTAACCCATTCCAGTCCATTTTAGTTCATTGACACCTAAAATGTTGATATTCACTCTTGCCATCTCCTGTTTCACCACTTCCAATTTACCTTGATTCATGGACTTAGCATTCCAGATTCCTATGCAATATTGTTCTTTACACTACTTCCATCACCAGTCACATTCACAACTGGGCTTGTTTTCTCTTTGGCTCCATCTCTTCATTCTTTCCAGAGTTATTTCTCCACTAATCTCCAGTAGCATACTGGGCATCTACAGACCTTGGGAGTTCATCTTTCAGTGTCATATTTTTTTTGCCCTGTCACACTGTTTGTGGGTTTCTCAAGGCAAGAATACTGAAGTGGCTTGCCATTCTCTTCTCCAGTGGACCATGTTTTGTTAGAACTCTCCATTATGTCCTGTCCATCTTGGGTGGACCTACACCACATGACTCATAGTTTCATTGAGTTAGACAAGACTGTGGTCCATGTGATCAGTTTGGTTTGTTTTCTGTGATTGTGGTTTCCATTCTCTTTGCTATCTGATTAAAAAGGATAAGAGGCTGATGAATAAGAAACTTCCTGATGGGAGAGACTGACTGTGGGGGAAACTGGATCTTGTTCTAACAACACATATTAGTTTTCTTTTATATTTTCATTTTGATTCAAGAGTTAAAATGAATCACAATTTTCCATTATGTTTCCACCCAGGAATTTCCAAACTAGCCCACTTCAAAATGTCTGAACTGTACCCTAAGACATAAGATATAACAATGGTAAACAAAAATAGTTGACACTAATTGAGCACTTACTATGTGCCAGGAAAAAAAAAAAATGTATTTACCTCTCACAATAATCCTAGAAGTTCAATGAATTATCAGCATAATTTTACAGATGAGGTCAATACAGAGACAGAAAAGAGAAATATGTTTCCCATGATCTTAGAACTTGTAAGTTGCAAAGGCATTATTTGAATTCAGAAAATCTGCCTCTTCAGACCTCATCACTGCAATTACGAATAAGTACACATATCTAGTTTCATTCCTTAGTTCTGAAACTAAATTTCACTTCATTTTCTTGTTTATGTGAATGACCTTCCTCTGGAGGAACAAATAATGTGAAAATCTGTAGTCTCTGCAAAGCAAAAGATTCCCCAACGATTATGACTGTTGATATTATTCTTGCTGTTACTCATACTAGTGGAATGTAACCAAGGCCAATAGAAGGATTTGAACCAGAATGTAACACCAGAGACAAGAGTCATTTCTGCCTTCAGAACCAAGGCAGGTGTTATAGAGGCCAAGAAGTTTGAGCTGAACCTCAGAATTATTTATTTCACTTTATTTCTGGTGACTAATAATATTCATTTGAAAATGAAAGAATAGGAAACAGTTGATTCTAAAAATCTTCTCTTCTATATTTGGATTGAGTATTGGTAAATCTCATACTTGCAAAAAAAATGAACTCTGACATAATTTAGCACCTTTTAGGTTACTTATTTCTGTTTTTGCTCCAGTTATAGCTAGCAAAACCAAAGACAAAACTCCCTCTGTCTTGAGTCATTGAAATAAACATCACAGTCACATGAACCTTGATTCTATCCTCCTTTCCATACAACACTAATGAGAATATGGTCCTCAATGCCCAAACAGTTGGATTCTCCCTTTGTTTTATTCTTAGTGAAAAGAAAAGTTAAAATTATAAGCTCTATGAATATTTTAAAACTTCTTCTATAAAACTGAAATGGATTTTAGTGAAATTCTACCCATGCTTCCCTTCACAGTACCTTAAATTATTGTAAAAATTTTTTCATAATTCTGATTTTTCATTTCGTAAGACAGAGGGCTTATATTTTGTTTGTTTGCTTGTGAATTGTGTTTTAAAGCAAGAATTCCAGCTTGCTTGTAGTACAGTACCAGAAAAAAAGAGAGATGTTTCTCTGTTACTATACAAATATTACGGCACAGTTGAGTTCACATCTGTGAACAGGTGGTACATTCAATATTCTTAACGTGAATGTGAGCCTTCCATAGCTACATACCGTCACTCCCATTTAATACAGGATTTGTACCCTACCTAGCCTGTCCAGCATGAAAGATCTCATGGCCTGCTGTACACGAATCTATTGTTCATTTGTTTTTAGTCTTTCTTGAAAGGGAAAAAATGTTGAACATCATGGTGCATTCAGATGTTGAGACACCTGTTATATTCTGATGTTTTGACATGAACAGTCAGTAGAAATCTATTTTTTTTCCATTGCACAGGGAATAAATCAGCATTGTCAGAAAATTATTGTTCTAGTTATTGTAGCCCCTTCATATCAGACATCTACTCACCTTATACAATAGTTATATGCTCTTAATAATTCTACTCAGGCTTTCATTGATGCTTTTGATATTGCTACTGCTGCTGCCCCAGCTCTATAAGTATAATCAATAGCTGGATGGACCAAAAATTAAATCATTTAATGGATTTCTGGTTGAGTTCATTTAGGTCACTAGGTTTCCACTCCTGCTGGCAGGCAGCATGATTTTATATCCCTCTATTGTCGTAACAATACACGTTTCCACTTGGCTGCTAGCCTATGGCATGTTGTGCCAGTATCCAGCTTAGCTCTGTTTTTCAGACGTTTACAGAGATTTGAATTAGCTGTGGTCAAAGACACCAGCAGAAATCCTGGTGAAGAGCACACTGTTTTCTTCCTCCAGACAGAGCCATTCTAAGAAACCACCCTTAATGTATAAGCATGTACTCTGTTTCCTTCAGCGTAAGCCTTATAAGTTAGAAGGCATGTGTAAAGCAGAGACTCTATGAAAACTTGCAGCCTCACCTGAGTGCTCTATAATCCTAAGTTTTGTATGGCAGATATCTGCAGATCTATTCAATATATGGGACTAGCAAGAATAGAAATATGTCAGATGATATTACTGGCCACATATATAAGTAAATTCAAACTGAACATTCATAAGTACTTCTTTTTTGGTCATTAAATTTTATATTTTCAAAGGAAACTTCATGCTCATGAAATGGCAGTTTTACTCCCTTATTTTTCAGACTGTTCTTTGTAAGTAATTTGACCTAAAACAGAAAGGAGTTAATTAAATGGTAACTTTTAACCTCTAGAGTCAATCTCTGACCTATCTACTAAGATATCTCACAAGGGTTCCACTGTCATCTCGTGAAAACCTTCTTTCATAAGCCTTGAAGACATAAAATGGGCATGTGTGTGTGACCCGGATGAACCTTGACTGGCTGAGAGACAATCCAAAGCTTTGAACCCTGTCTCACTACTCACTGCATATGCCATCCGCACCTGACTTGACCTCTGACCTATGCCTCTGACCACAGAGTGACCAAGATGCTCTCCCTCTCATACTGTCCAGAGACTAAGACACTTCCACCCTCCCTGACATAGGTGGGGAAGACAAAAAGGACACAGAGTAATCAATATGTATCAGAAAGGAAATGTTTGCTCATTCAATAAATCAGTGATTCTCGAGTGAAAACTGTCCCTTTCAAACCACTCCACTCCCCAGACATTTGATGATATCTAGAGATATTTTTGTTGTCATAACTAGGGTGGGGATGCCACTGGCTTCAAGTGGGATGTTAGTTAGCAATGTGCAGGAGAGCACACAACATAAGACATAACACAGAAGAAAGAATTTTCCAGCAAAAATGTCAATAGTACCAAGGTTAAAATAGTTTGCAGTAATTACCCAATGGGTAGCATACTGTGTACCAGGTACTGGATGGTACAGGATTAATCTTAGGCAAAACTGTGAGATAGTAGCATGTTTGTTTTTTAGCAACTACAGGGTCATTATGGAAACTGCAACCTACAGATGTTCAGCCATCCGTGTTCTGATCTTCTGATAACCTGCTTCCCCTAAAATAGCGTGTTTTGTCCCATAGTCCATTGTCTCAGGATTCATTTTCCTAGTTCTGGAGACAGCTGGAAAGTCTAATCTTATAAATATTTGTGTATCATTGCATTAAACAATATTTATAACATTATGAGATTTTGATGGATAAAAGCTAAAGACAGTAATATACATTCAGATATTTAATACCCAGTTTAATTTACATACACATACATATCTTCCTACAGAAATAATGCATAGTTACCATAATCACTGCAGGGTGTCAAATTCTGGTTTTAAGACAAGTAGAAGATGTTTCTTTTTCATGATGGTTTGGATAAAACATATTTTCAAAGTTGCCATTTCTTAATGGAAAGCCTATGAATTCTGCTTAGACCTCCGAGCCTACTAAACTATCTTGATAAATTATCAGTGACCAAGAGAACTATTATATATTTTCTCTCAAGTTAAAGTATATTTAATTAGCTGATTTTAAGCGGAGCCAATTTAAATCAGGAAAAATAAAGATCACTCTCTTAATACATATCTTGCAGGGCCTTTCTTGACAGTCTCTTTCACACTTACCCTTAAATGTCATCAAAGTTCCTCTGATTTCCAAATGTACAGCTTCTGGCCATACTATTTCCCTGTCTTCAGAACAATCTATATATTGTCAACTCAGTCTCATTGTGTAGCTGCCTTACAATCAGTTTAAGTCAACAAATCCAAAACTAAATGCATGATCTCTGCACTCTGTCTATTAAAAAGGAAAGAAAAAATTTCATCCATTTGTCATGGCTTACAGTGGTTCCTATCTCAGTGGTTTAACCCAAAATTGAGAAATAGTTTTTGAGACTTCCCTTCTTTGCTTCCTAGAAAGCAAATCTTTATCTCACCAAATCCTATGAGTTTTCCCCAGTTCAATTTCTTTCTTGTGTGTGCTAAGTCACTTCAGTTGTGTCCAACTCTTTGTGACCCTATGGACCATAGCCCACCAGGGCCCTCTGTCCATGGTATTCTCCAGGTAAGAATACTTGGAGTGGGTTGACATGCCTTCCTCCAGGGGATCTTCCCGACCCAGGAATCAAACCACATCTCTTACATCTCCTGCATTAGGGGGTGGGTTCTTTAGCTCTAGAGCCACCGGGAAAGTCCAGTTTCTTTCGTATCCTACCACTTTTCTTTGTCTTGACTGATCTGATCAAAAGCCAAGCACTTTCATCTCCTGGCTATACTGGCCTCCCTAGTCTATATCAGCTTCCCAGCACTCTTCAAGAAATACCTGGGATGACCCAGAGGGATGGTTTGGGGAGGGAGTTGGGAGGAGGGCTCAGGATGGGGAACATGTATACACCTGTGGCGGATGCATGTTGATGTATGGCAAAACCAATACAATATTGTAAAGTAAAAATAATAATAATAATAAAATAATAAATAAAGTCTTTATTGAATTTGCAAAAAAAAAAAACCTCAGTTCTGTCTGCCTCTCTAAACTTGCTGGGCATTGCACCTTCCTTGTTTTACATGCATCAACAGCTTAGACCAGCTATTTTCTTCTCAAACTGACCATGATTTTGCCTACTTTATGGACATTTTACCTGATGCTGCTTCTTTCTGAAATGTTCTGAACCCACCTACCCTCTGTAGTAATTTCATATTCATGACTCAGATTCCAAGTAAAATATTCCTTTCTTAAGCAAGATTTCCCTAACTCTTGCCCACCACCACCACCACCACAACTCCTAATATCCACAGCTTAGCTTAGGTTACTCAATGCATGCTTTTTAGAACAACTTCAGACTTTTTCATATCATTTTATTGCAAAAGATAAGTTACTGTTTGATTGTTTTCTCATGCTAAACACCAAACTCAGCATTCTTTCTTTTGTTTCAGGTTTATAGTATATAGTAAATATCAACTTGCTGGACAAAAATGAATGTATGTAATTTAGGTATGAGACACTTACATCACAAAGTTAAATGTTTTGTGAAAAGCCTACAAGCTCAAAAATTACTCACTGTCTCCATTCTTCTCTCTCTAAAGATTACATTTTAATTCTCATGTTATACAGTCAAATAGCATCATTTATTCATGGAATATTATAGCTCAGGGGTTCATAAATCAGAACACATAGACTACAAGATGTTCACAAACAACTTTAAAATTGTACTCAAAACTTCTTGTGTAATGTGCATTTTCCTGTGAATAATGTTGAAAGCTTTCATCAGATTGTCACTTTGATACAAGAAAGGTTAAAAAGAACATGTTATTAGGGTTTAACATTTTAACATTTACTGCTAAAATATCACTGTTACTGCATACTAAATGTGGCTGACAATGTTAATGATAGATACTGTCTCTTTTAAATACATTTCTGACGTTATTTGAACTATAAAAATACTTGGTTTGCTGAAAAGAGACATCATAGTTCAGTGCAATAAGGATGTCTTTTTAATAAATGGTGTCAATAAATAAGATAGAAATATACCATGAAAAGTAAATCTTATATCACATCCAAAAATCAATCCCATATGAATTATATATCTAAGTCTAAAATATCACAAAATTCTTTGTGATAACATGAAAGAATATCTTCAAAAATTTGAAATAGTTACTTTAAATTTTTTAAAAATTATATATATATATATAAAGCATTAAACAAAGATGGAAAGATTACATTGAGAGTAAGAACTTCTTTTCATCAAAAGAATTTTAAGAGTCAAAAAACAGAGTAACAAGTGTGACAGCTCAAAAAAGATTTTTATGCAGAATATATAAAGAATTTCTAAAATATCAGCAAAAAAAGACAGAAATCCCATTGGAAAAATGAACAAAAGACCTGTGGAAGCACTTCACAAAGAGAATACCCAAATGGTCAATGAATATATGAAAAACACACAATCTTATTATTTTTCAGGCAAATATTCATTAAAATCCCAGTAAGATTTCAATATACTCCTACTTGAATGGATAAAATTGCAATGACTGTGATAGCCTATTTATTCATCTGGATGATGGTTTCATGGATATATTCACTTTGTGAAACTTTACTAAGAGGCACATATAATAATTGTAAACTTTACTCTGTACATGTTTTACTTACATACATAAGTTTGTTTGTTTGTTTTTTAAGGAGCATATTTAACACAAGTGAAAATATCTGTATTAATAGAATAAATATATAGTATGATCTTACATGGGGTTGGTACCATTTTTTATTTGTGTTAGCTGCTCAGTCGTGTCTGACTCTTTGTAACCCAGTGGACTGTAGCCCGCCAGGCCTCTCTGCCCATGGGATTCTCCAGGCAAGAATACTGGAGTGGGTAGCCATTTCCTTCTCCAGGGATCTTCTCAACCCAGGGATCGAACCTGGGTCTCCTGAGTTGCAGGCAGATTCTTTACCATCTGAGCCACAAGGGAAACCTCATTTTTTTTTTATTTGAATCAGGAAAAAGAATTCAACTGTCAGCCACTACCAAAAGTGACTGAACTGGAAAACCGTTTCTCTGTCCTAGGCCCTTAGATCTAAAACTAGAGTATCTGTTAAAGGCAAAACAAACAACAAAAAACTGAGAAACCTTCAAGAAATGGACTTTCTTCGCTTGATTCATTTTAACTACTGCATATATAACTTTTCTCATTGGGTAATTAGAATTTTAAAATATTATTTAATTATGTTTATTCAATTTAAAAGGGAATAATTATCTCTGGTGAAAGTAAGAGCTAATTACATGATGAAAACATATACTTATATACAGAAGAACCATAAAGATTGATGAAAGTTACATAAATTTATGCAGAAGTATGTAAACTTCTTCAGTCTATTGATATGGTACTAAAATATATCCATTTCTAAAGAGAAATCAAAATGGTTAGAAATTCCCTGGTGGTCCAGTGGTTAGGACTCAGTGCTTTCACTGCCAAGACCACAGGTTCAACCCCTGGTTGGGGAACAAAGATCCCACTGCCTGCCTGGCATGGCCATACAAACAGAAAGTATCAGATTGGGTGGCTCATAAATGAGAAACTTTAAAAAGAGAAAAAGGAAGATGGTTCTTGGTTCTGTCCATTTGGAATGCTGAGAGAAATTTCTCTCTTTTCTCATCTCTTCTTTGATGTTGGATCTGTCACCAAGAGAAGGTGACAAACATATATGAGTGACTACCATTATGTCTGGGAAGTGTATATGAATTCTCAGGTTCTAGAATGTCACTCATTGATTTACAAAAAATACATAAAAAGTACTAACCATGTGCAGCACGAAGTCACATAAAGGATCTTTGTCTTCCAGGAGCTTTCATTCTAGCAACCAAAAGGAGGGAAAAAAAAAAGAGAGAAAGAAAGAGACACATAGTCAGAGAAGAAGAAACCAAAGAAATAAAATATTTACGCATTGTGCTAACTCCTATAATAGACATGAATGAGGAAGTGAAATATAGAAAATTACAAGGTGGGCTAGTTTCAGCCAAGGTATTCAAGAAAGACCTTTTTAAAGCAAAACTAAAAGTGAGAACTGAAGGATAAGAAGCAGGTAGAAGTGAGCGCTGGGCAGTGCTACTATAACAGGAAGAGCTATCTCTTATTGAGCACTCAGGATTTGCTGTGCACTGCTTGGAACATCTCATATATTTAGTCCTTTGAGGAACTCTGTGACATTGAAACTATTACTTGCATTATTGTCCATACAGATGAAGAAAATGAATTTAGGCATAGAGAGCGTAAGTGATTCTTTTTCATGGCTGAGTAATATTCCATTGTATCTACAGATGATTTCAATGTATATATTGAAAACAGAATTGACAGAATTTGCTGATGAATTGGAAAATGATATGAAATAGGAGTCCATAATGCCTTGCAAGAGGACTCTGGCTGCAATAAGAGAGTAGAGTTTCCATTTATTGGAGTTGACAGGTGAAGGACTCTTTGGCTAACAAGAATTGAGACTTCTCTTCTTCAACCTTTGTCTCGTTTGAGACATCTTTGAGACATTTAAAAACAGATGTCAACTGGCAATTGTATATGCAAGTCCAGAGCTCATGAGAGCTCTGGGCTGGAGCTGCAAAGTGAGATGTCATCAGTCTATGTAAGGAATGTAAAGCCATGGAAGTTGCTGCAGTCTTCTAAGAAGAGAGGAGAGGAAGAAGAAAAGGTCCAGGTGGGTTGTAGGAAGACTGATATGGGCTGAGAAGAAGGGACCCAAAAGAAGACAAAATGTCCACAGGTATGCAGAAAACCAGGCTAGTGCCAGGAAAGAATGTTTAAGGAAGGAGGAAGTGAACAGTGCTGTCAATATTATTCATTCCAGTTTGAGGGAAATGCAAAGAGATGAGTGTCTATTGGATTTGGCAACATTCTGTGGAGCGTTATAGTCAAAAGCAGATTCCAGGGTTGCAGAATGAGTGGGTGTAGTATAGACAATCCCTCCAGCTGAGAAAAATCATCAGTGTTTCTGGTGTAGATTTTTCCACAGCCTCTAAGCTCTAGAAACCATTTTTCCTAGTGATAAATGTAGATAGTTTGTTCACATTGGAAAATGAAGAGCATCAGCCAAATTGCAAACAACATCAATCTGGTTTCCATACAGTAATAACTGAATTAGAAAAATTATTTAAGTTACCAAAAATCAAGAAAAATGTGTTCTTTTGATCATTTTGACTGGTATGGTATCTGATATAGTACAAAAACAGGACACGTATCAGTCAAGCCTAGTCATGGTGTAGATAGGCATCCAATCATCCTACCAATGTTTCTTTCCTACTGTGTTCTGGGCATTGGAGTAGACATCAGAATTCAAAGATACAGATATGAACAAAAAATAAACCCTCCTCACAAGGAGCTAACAGTTTGGAGGGGGAAAAGAAAAAAAAATCCATTATAGGAAATTTAATTTCATATCAGAATCATAATGTAAAATCAAATGCAGCAAATAACAAGCTAAAAAATATGTTATGACATGCTTTTAATTTGATATTTGGGCCTATCCCTTGAGACTTTCAAAGCAGTTGTCAATCATTTGAAGTAGGACCATTTCTCTAGCTATTTTGAACAATGAAGTAAATTATGCTAACAGTATGCCCACTGTATTCTAAATAATTATAGTCTTTGGATAGAGGTATTACTCTATACATAATTATGGCATTTTAGAACATACATTTTCTTGATAGCTAAAAATATATGCATACAAATCTATATCTTTGCATACCATGATTTACTTAAAAATTCTGAAACAAAAAGAAATTAAAGCACATCAATAAGTGAAAAAATTCTAACACTATTAAGTAGAATAGATTATTTTTAAAATATTACCCAATACCTATCATCTTTATAAACTACAATTTCTTATACATTATCTGTACAATTTCTCATATATGCATGAATTTATGATCTAATAAGAATTTTAATAAATTAGGTTTCTTTTTAGAAAAATACAATTGTTCCAAAGCATTAGCAGCCATAGCTAGATTCTTCATCAATTACAAACATGATTTTTTCATCATTCATCTAAAATTACCCATCCTCTTCAGAAAAATGAAGAAACAGCTTTAGCTGCCCATGTAGGAGGACAGTGTAGTAGAGTTTGTGCATTTCTATGAAGTCAAATTTCAGAGAGCAGTTTCTGAAAGGGCAATAAGACAACTGAAAACAACACAAATGCACATCAACACAGAAACAGAAAAAGAAATTATGTCATATCCACACTGAAAAATAATGATTAGCAGTAAAAGAAGCAGGCTATTGATACAGACCATAGTTCTACTGCTACATGGATGAAATCTCAACAACATTGCTTATTGTATATTTCCATTTCCTAAAGTTCTAGATCAGCTAAAACTAAACACAGTGAAAAAAGTAAGTGGTTGCACATGTTGGCACAGCAGAAAGATTGTGAGGAAATTTCCTGGGGTGATTAAACACTATCTTTTACACAAGTGTGTGCAACTGTCAAAACTCATCAAATTGGAACACTTAAGATCTATACATTTTATTGGATATAAATTACTCATAGATTGTTTTAAATAATAAAAAGTTACTTTTTTAGAAATCTAAAAAATAATGTTTGAGTTAGATTAATAAAAGGCAAAATAACCCATACTTTCCTCTTTAGAATCTGTACATAATTATATCTTCTAAAATTCTCTTCTTAAATTTATTACTATTAGTCTTATAAAATACAAAAGATCAAAATTTACTAAGGATTTAATAAATATCACATCAAGTTTTAGTCTTTCTATTGATGGAAGTGCTTAGTATTCTTTTTCAAAGAGATCAACTGACAATTTGATATTTCTTTTAGGGATGCAAAATTCCCTTACTTGAAAAAAATCTTGCATCAACAATTTTGGAAATAACGAGCCCTGTTTCTCATTTTGACTTTTTCCATTCTTTTCATGGAGCACTTAACTCAATTAAAGTTGTTGACATGCCATAGTCTCATTTTTAATGCCATGATGCAGTGATTGACCTCTTTTACTCCAGGGTGTTCTTTTATTAATCATGTTTGTATGGTGCATGTTGGCACAAGACTCCAAATGACAGGGCCCTCGTGACTGACTGTTAATTAATTTATTTCACCAGAAACATTTCCTTAATATAGCAGGACATGGAATGTTGAAACAAACACTACGATTTAATGTTTTGAGATTCAGATGTGCTGTGCTCACGACAATTAAATCATAGTTGCTGCTAAGTCAGTTCAGTCATGTCCGACTCTGCAATCCCATAGACGACAATTAAATCATAGTTGCTGCTAAGTCAGTTCAGTCATGTCTGACTCTGCAATCCCATAGACGGCAGCCCACCAGGCTCACCCGCCCCTGGGATTCTCCAGGCAAGAATACTGGAGTGGGGTGCCATTGCCTTCTCCAATGCATGAAAGTGAAAAGTGAAAGTGAAGTCGCTCAATCGTGTCCAACTCTTAGTGACCCCATGGACTGCAGCCTACCAGGCTTCTCCATCCATGGGATTTCCCAGGCAAGAGTGCTGGAGTGGGGTGCCATTGCCTTCAGCTCTTGTTAAACCATCACATATTAGATACAGGCTTAATACATGAAAGACATGAAGGAAGCTGGATGACACTGTCAGATGTCCTGTCTGAAAGGAGAGTTACAGGACAACATTCTTTCCCATGAAAGTACCTCTCAAATTGGAAGCAGAAGGCCATCAGTAAGTAGTACCATTCACTTAAAGTATGTTCAAGGAGTTTACACATGTGTTTCTTTTTTTCAAATTATGCATATGGTGTGGTATGTCCAGGAGGGTTATTGTAATTTCTTTCATCTGCAAAGGCATTAGCACACCATGAATACAGAGTGACCTTTTGCCCCATACCAATTTGCTCACCTGCTCACCAGGACAGCAAGTCAACTGCACAAGTTCCCTGATGGGAAGAGCAGACTTTAGCATGCCTGATATATGCTGCTTAAGTTATAGGTTGCAGAGCTCTGAGAGAAAGCTGAAAAATGAAGTTTGAGCTCTATAAGAGATAAAAAGAAGGATCACTGTCATAGCCCAATTGACTTTGTAAATAATGCTGGACTCCCTAGGGGGGGATTTCTTGTTACTGTTGATTTACATTTTAAAAATCTCTAGAATTTGCTTGCCCCTGAAGCTTTAACCTGAATCATAAATCCTACCCAATTATAACATCTAAAAAAAATGGCTGTTAGCTAAACAGTAGATCTTGTTACTCAGAACATGGTACTATATCTTTGTATTACTATCATTGTTTTCTCAACTTTGTTCAATTTAAAAATTGTTTTGTTTTTTGGAAGGGAGGCGAAGACCTACACTCCATGATATCCAGGCAAGAATACTGGAGTGGGTTGCCATTTCATTCTCCAGGGGATCTTCCAGACCCAGGGATTGAACCCAGGTCTCCCTCATTGCAGGCAGACGCTTTAACCTCTGAGCCACCAGGGCAGACCCCCTCCATGATATAGGCACTATTAATTCTACATTACACTGCTAATGAGTATGAAAACAAAAAGAAATTCATAGAAGCAATCAGAGGAAAGTAAACCTGTAAACAAACATCTTTTTTTTTTCTCCTCAAACAAGATGTTTCTATCACCTTACTGAATTGGATCAAAAAACAAAAACAGTTCAACCTATCCTATATTTCAGGTCTAGTTTATTACACCATTGCTATATCAATACAATGTATTATATCACATATTATTGTTTGCACACGGAACAGCAGTCTTACTAGTTGTAAAGCAATATTTCATTTCTGTGGACAAGGTCAAGATGGATGACATGACGCAGAAAAAATAATTTTCTAAATATCTGAAGGACTTTCTAAAAATACTACAATAATACAGAAAGAAAAGAAACTTAAAGATGCATCAACTGTCTTCCAGGGATGAAGTTGAATATGAGGAGAAAATAAATTTATTTCACAAAAGAAGAAAATCTTAGTAGATGCCTCCCACAAAGAGAATCTCTTCTGTTCCAAGGATCATGGATGACAATATATATACACAGAGAGAGAAGTTCTGGCTTTACCTTTGATAAACTCTGAAGAAACTTGAAAAGATAAAATATGCAACACTAAAAATTAAGAAAACTTGGGGAGGTATTTAGAATGGGAGGAATAGTATGGTAAAAGGCAATATTATGTGTCTTTTTTAGAGAAATATAGATGAAGTAAAAGACTGCTGTCTTTTCTTATAGTGGATATCATAGAAGTGATGAGCCTTCAAGAAAATAGGAATATAAGTTAGGACACGAAGAAGGCAAAGCAGACAGGAAGGAGAGCAAAAATTATTAGATGAGGGAATAAGCATTCGTTGTGAAAGTTTTTTGTGAATGCTAAAAAGGTTTATGTAAAGTTGAAAGTCCATGATTATTGAACCTACAAGTGATGATGGCAAAGAAGAGCAGTGTGAATTGAGAAGAACTGTGTTGAGGAGCATCTGAATAGGTAAGGTAGGACCAAACACACAAGGAAAGACAGATACATATGATTATAAATCTTCACAGAGCATTAGGAAATGTTTGTAAATTCTAAGCAGGAAGAAAAATCATAAGAGCAATGCTTCAGTTATAGTCACCTATCAGCTGTGTAGGCTTCCCCCGTGGCTCAACAGTAAAGAATCCACCTGCAATGCAGGAGCCTCAGAAGACATGGGTTCGATTCCTGGGTTGGGAAGATTCCCTGGAGGAGCGCATGGCAACCCACTCCAGTGTTCTTGCCTGGAGAATCCTATGAACAGAGGAGCCTGGCAGGCTACAGTCCATAGGGTCACAAATAGCTGGGCACAACTGAAGTGACTTAGCATGCATGCATCAGCTGTGTACAAGACAGATTGTAGTGAGAGTGCATTGGAGGCAGAGAGATTGGTTGTGAGGCTACTGCAGCGTTTGTCTGTGAAATAAGCACCTGGAATATTCTGGCTCAGTTCAAATTCATTGAGCACCAAGTGTGATCTAAGCACTGCACTGAGCTCTGGGAGTGGAAGGATGGCAGGAATAGTGCTATGAAGGACTCTTAGAATGAACACAGTTCGCCTATAACTTCACAAGTACTGTAAGAAGATTGTGAATTTGTTGCTATGGAAGTAAGAGGAGAGGCACTTAGCTCAACCTATGTAGGAAAAGGAAGATCTCTAGGGAAGTTTATGCTTGAACTTAGTCTTGAAAGTTGAATGAGTTACTAATGGCTAGAAGGAAGGGTCAGTTTTGGAGGAGGAAAACTGCAATCTAATAGGAGAACAAAGGCAGGCTTTTGAGTCATATTATAGTTCTTGGTATCAATTTAATAGGTGAAAGAATACCATTCTAATTGTAAGAGCATTATGGTCAGCTTTGTGTCTTAGAAGTATCCTATGGCATAAACGAGTCAAAGTGAGACTAGAAAGAAGAAGCCTAGTTAGGACTGATGAGGAAAGAGCTTTGACTTTTGCATCAACAGCAGTAGTGAAAAGGAGAAGACTCTAGAAATATTTGAGAGATGAAATGCAAAGGACTGTGGAATTGTCTGAATAAGAAAAGTAAAGAAGGAAATATTAGAATGATAACTGACTTTCTGTCTGTGACAGCTGGCTCAGGGGGTGGTGTGTCAGTAATTGTCATTTAGAATTTGAGAGGATGATTCAAGAACAAGGTTCATCTGAGGTGCCTGTGAAACAAATCGATAAACAGAGCAGATTATAAATCTGAACACCAGTGGCGTGATCAAGACAATATATGTTTGGGAATCATAAGCACTTGAGCTATTATAGGATTTGATCCCTGGGTCGGGAAGATCCCCTGAAGAAGGGAATGACTACTAACTCCAATATTCTGGCCTGGAGAATTTCATGACCAGAGGAGCCTCTCCAACTACAGTCTATAGAGTCACAAAGAGTCAGACACGACTGAGCAAATTCATTTTGAAGATATTATAAAATGATGAGTAAGAATGAGACTTCTAAGGAAAACAATGTAACCTGAGGAGATCAGTGGAAAAGAAGGCAGCATCAGCACTTAAGAAGAAAAAAGAAATCAGGAAGGAGACAGAGAAGCAACTGGGAAAGTAGTTGCAGGAAGAAAATTGGTAGGAAGGGATTAGATAGAAGCCAAAGAAGTAGAGAAGATCTAGGAGACTAGCAAAGAGAAATCTTGCTGCACATGAGGTAAGGAAGTGGTGACTGATGTGATTCAGAGGTGATCTTGAACATTTCAGTTATAATTCCTCACAAGGACTTGCGTTCAGGGAGCTGGGACAAATATGCCAACACTGATAGGAAAAAAAAAAAAAAATTGAGGTAGATGAGCCTAAGAGACATTTTATCGGTGTGAGTTTTTTGCCAGTCCTCGTTTGCCAGCCTGCCAATCGATATGGGTCTACAAAACACTGTATCGCTTTCGACTCAATTGCATTAAAACTCAACTCAGTCCCTATGTTCAAGGGCTGTTAGACTCAATCAAGAAACTCTTAACAGTTGGTAGACTTCACAAATCAGAAGGAACAAGACAATTTCCACGAAGGACTGTGATTCTTATAGTTGTTTCCTTTCCTCACTTTATAATGGTACCATTAGTTAGAATTCCAGACACTACATAAAGGGAAACCATTCAGTCAGGTTGACATTTATAAGGTTAACCAAATGGCTGTGAGATATAATAAATAACTGTAGTACCTGGAACAAGTTGGGGGAAAAAAATTGTAAAATACACTCACATTGTATCCTAAAAAAACAACAAGGAAGGTTTTTCTCAACAGTGAGACAGATTTGGAGAAAGGTAATTATGCAGGCAATTCGATGCCTACTGAAGTGTGAGTTCTGATACCCCGCCCCTCTCCCTGCCACGTGTAAGACGTTTGAAAGCAAAGGGAGCTTAAATCAGAGACAGTTTCAACATATGCTCCCCCTCCTTCCGCCCTGCAGCATGAAAGCCACTCGGCCACACTTTCTCACATTTTGCAAAGGTGAGAGGATGCGGATATGTTTGAAAGAGTCCTACTGAAGGGGAATATGGGAGGCAGGAGAGTGCTGTACCACTGAAGACACTCGGCGTCACCTTTCTCTTCAGCAAGTTTCAAATATAAGGGAAAGAAAGCGCCACGTATGCATGATTCATATGGGAACCTCCTGGTCGCCTTATGTGGCTCATAAATTATTCTGAAGATATCTCTAGGGCATAGACCCTTTTTTTTTTTTTTTTTCCTTTAAATTGCAGCTAGATCTCAAGATCCATAAAACTAAACAGATTCATGGAAAGTGAAGAAACACTGAATAAAACAAAAAGGAATACCCTCAAACTCGGTATGAAATTTACTCTGTGGCATGATATTTTTAGAACAAAAGAATAAAACAACTTTATATGGATCTTCTCTAGTTCTTTTGTGTCTGGCAATCAGGAAAACGAAACACAAGAAGTGTTAAGTAGACTACACAAACCACTTTATTCTGCAGAGTTCAGGGGTGCACGATGTTCAGTCACTTGAAAATAATACTTTGTACCTCAATAGCATCTTTAGTTCAAAGGTCATGGGGTATTTACAAACATGAAATACTTCTATGAAACTCAGTGACTCTGCCCACACTCTAGGCTGGCAATCTTCACAGAGATTTAGCAGCAGCATGCCCCACTGCATTGCAAGTTACTTGTGGAGGCAGAAATAAATCCCAAGACCTTCTGCTGCCTGCTCTCTGCTCAAAACATGATATGACATTTCTGCCCTCACTTTGAATCACTGGTTCTTCAAATATTAGGAGAAGATGTAGCCACAAAGATCAGAAATTTGTGAAAGGAAAATGTTTAAGCTGAAGACAAAAATACCGAAACTATTAAATGATGACCAAACTCTACCCATTCAAAATATGACTCCAGGGTTAGTGTGGCCTCAAATCTAAAATGTGAGAATTTTTCCCCTAGTTTTCGCTTACATTTCAATTTTTTAAAACCTTCAAATTAATAATCCCTGGATAGTTCTTTTCCAGAAACATAAAAAAGAAACTTCCAGGAAGTAAATGGCACCTAGCATGCCAGAATAAACGTCAGTAAGTCCATGTACCAGACTGTGTGTCTGCCTTCTTCCCAAAGAACCCTCACAACTCATCCCTTACTTAATTTTAATGCTAAAGAGTCTGGCTATGGCTGTCCTGTTTGGAAGTGGATTGGAAGCCACAAACTAGAAGGAAGGGAGGTAGATGACTAGTGTTAGGCAAAAAAAAATATGAGCAAACTTTCTCCTTTTTTTTTGAAGAATACAAGACAATACATGAAGCAAGCTGGCATATTGGAAAGCATAATGGTTAACTGTATGTGTCAACTTGGCTAGGCTATGGTGCCCAGTTTTTCAGTCAAATGCCAACCTACATGCTGCTGTGAAAGTGTTTTTTTTAGATATGATTAACATCTAAAACCAGTAGACTTTGAATAAAGCAGATTACCCTCTATAATCTGAGTGGGCCTGTCCAATTGGTTGAAGGCCATAAGAGAAATCAGTGAGGTCCCCAGGGGAAAAGGGAATTCTACCAGCAGAGAGCCTTTGAACTGAAGCTGAAACATTAGCTTTTCTTTGGGTCTCCTACCAGTCAGCCTGCTCTGAAGATTTTGGACTTAATCTTAAATGACATTCTTAAAATAAAACTGTTTCTCTCTATATATGTATAGTTTCTCTGGGAAATCATGACTAATACAAAGAGGTCTACATGGAAAGGGCCTGAGCATAGCCTAAGTCCAACAATCACTGACAATTCAATGATCTTAAAGAACATTCCCAGTACCATGCAGGTTTCACTACTGTTCATACCCACAACTTTTCATGATCCCCAACAAAAGCTCTGTGCCTGTTAAAATATAACTGCCCCTTTCCCGTCCTCTTAGCCCCAAGTAACCTCTACTCTACTTTCTGTCTCTGTGAATTTGACTACTCTAGGTACCTTATGCAAGTCAAATTATATAATATCTGGGTCTAACATATTTCACCTAAGCAGTCCATTGAAACTGTAGTATCAAAATCTTATTCCTTTCAAGGCTGATAATATTCCACTGATCTGTACAAATGTTGTTTATCCACTCATTTGTTGATGGATGCTTGAGTCATTTTCAGCTTTTTGCTATTATGAATAACACTACTATGAAATGGGTATACAAATAATTATTTGGGTCTCTACTTTCAATCATAGGAGTGGAATTTCTAGATTATATAATAGTTCTACGTTTAACCTTCTGAGAAACTGCCAAACTCTTTTCCACAGAATTCACAGACTTTTGAATTTCAGTAAATCAGGAAATAAACAGACACACACACACTCACACGAATCAACATAAGGCTGTATTTAATTTTTCCAAAAGTAAAAACCTTAAAAAGATCTATAAATAAAACTTTTCTCTCCCATTACAATGTAAAACAAAGAGTTATAATCAAAGAGGTGGGTAAATATAATCTCAGAATAAAGAATCACACTTTAAAACTTCTCTTTACTGTTCTTAAATATATATTTTTTAATTTTTTATTTTCTATATTTTAGTTTTGTTTTAGATCACTGAAAATTTTGTTAGGGACTGGCACTGGGCTAAGGGGTGACATTTCTAAACCGCTGATCTAACTGAACACAACTCATGTTTTAGATCAGTAAGCAAGGACCAGGAGAGACTGGAACCTGGACTACCACTTGTTGCAGGCTAATTTGGTTTAGCTGCCTACTCCCTCCCCCAACCCCACAATTGCAACTACATAGCCAGAGACATAGAATGCAAATAACCCCAATAATAATATTAACAATAGGACCTGGATACCCACTGGCTGCTAAAAGTGATTAAATTAGTTGAGATTTAGCATTGAGAATTGTCCTCTACTTAATCCTCTGAAACCTGGCAGGCATTTGTCTTCAAAAACTATGCCAAACTATGACGTTTCTGTTGAGTCTTCCTCTTGTTTCTTTGCGTAGTTAGTCCCTTCCACCCACACTGTCAGCATGACCTCCAGTCACCTGGCCAGAGGGCTGCTCCAGTGACACTCGCTGCTCCAGTGACACTCGCTCCCTTTGTCACCAGGCTTGTACCCCTGTCCTCTCCACTCCCGCAGCCCCACTCTGATGAAACTGTGGCTAATCCAGCCTTAGAAATTCACCAGCTCTTTCACAGCTTTTGATTTGTTCTAACAATCTTGCACCAGAAACCTTCCCTCAAAGGATCAAAGGTGCTCAGCGTGTAAAATTATTTATTTCCATGCCTTTTCCAGAAGATGCATTGTTTTCCCAGTTAAAATTACACAGATGTTGTACAGCAGAAAGTAACACAGCATTGTAAATCAACTATACTCTAATTTAAAAAATTTTTAAGTAATTTACAGATCATTTAAAAAATTACACAGATATGATTTTAACATTCCTCTGTTTCTTATGTTTTAGATTTTAAATGTTATCCTAAGCCATAAAGAGAAAATCTTAATAACTGGGAAGTTATAGCTAAAATCTACAAGTGCTTGCCCCTCAAAATCACCCAGGAAGTTTTCTATATTAAATAATCCAGAAATACATGCCAGACCTCTGAGTGAGAATCTCTGAGGGAGTGGCTCGGGAACTTGAATATTATAAAAGAACTCCAAGTGATTTTGATATGCCAGAAGATTTGGAAATCTGTAGTCTAACAAAGTGACCCAAAAAAGGTGCATACAGAGATCTGCAAGAAATGACAGATGTAATTTACTATTAAATTGCTTCTTTTGGTTGGAAATACAATAAAATATCCCCCTGCAATTCCTAGTGTATACATAAATGGATTAAATTGCTTAATGAATTTATCTGATATGCCACCTTTGCAAAGTTTCCCATTGAGTGATTGATGGCTGAGCAGAACTGAATTCCTGAGGGGAAAACAGTGACTTACACAAGCTTCAGAAAATGAGACCATTGGTTAACTGTTTAAAGTCATTTATTAAAAGACTATGTCAGGTGAGGTACTTTACTGGAGTTCAAATTTATGCCCGTGCTAAGCTGTTTCAGTTGTTTTCGATTCTGTGCAACCCTGTGGAGGGTTGTCCATGGGATTCTCCAGGCAAGAACACTGGAGTAGTTTGTCATTTACTTCTCCAGGAGATCTTCCCAACCCAGGGATCAAACCTGCATCTCATGTCTACCTACATTGGCTGGCGGGTCCTTTACCACTAGCACCACCTGAGTGTGTACACACAAACACACACACACACACAACCAATGGAGAGGCGTTGCTCCCATGAAGGGTGGAATATTGGCAACTGAGGGCATTGCAGAGCCAGTTCAATACCTCATGCAATTTTGGGGAGGCAGCTCTGCATGGGTCTTGCACATTTTTGCATGTCTTCTGAGCAGAGGTATCAATGGCTTTTGTTCTGGACTATCTAGGATGCTTGTATAGTGAATACCCTTGGAAGACTGAGAGAAGATATCCATCTGGGGCATAGGACAGGTTTGTTTCCTGAACAAAATAATAGACGATACCTCTCCCTAAGGCAAAAGTTGGGCAGCTCTGCTTACCCCCCTTTATAATATTAAGGTTTTGTTAAACTCAGGGTTCCTCAGCCGTGACACATCCCCACTGTGTTCAGAGCTTTCCCAGGTTTCACCCCTGTGGGACTGATGGACGAGGGAACCAATGCAAAGATGAGGCTCAGGCCACCTGCTGTGCTGAGTGGTAAAGACCTGTGTCTCTAACAAGAGGCTGCGTCTTCTGCCAGCATCCATGAAGCTGTGGCAGGCTAACTTTTTAACTTGCAATTAAAGTCTCTGACTCTTCACAGTTCTTGACAGATTCTTGCATATCTAAGTTTTGCTTTATAACTGATAGCATATTTCTATGCCCTTCCTGCCATTTCTGGTTCCTGTTGCTGGCTTTCAATAAAGAATTCTCATTCTATCTCCATTTTAAAACCAGAATTTTCTATACAATGTGAGAGCAGAAACTTCAAACAAAATGACTGAGCTAGTTTTTGACTAATACAGGCATGTCCAATGGCAGTAGACTCTGCATCAGTAACTCTGAGAAAAACCCTAGTGCTGTTCTTTACTGCATAAAAGTGAGATGGTTGGATTTTTTGGCTTTTGTATGACATTTATGGTTCTCTGCTGAAGGTAGAGAGCCAAAGTTGCTTCATATAGGTTATATAGAATTCTCTATCCCCAGATACAGAGTGGTCATTTTAAATATAAAAGCTTTGACCAGTGCTTCACACCAGCAGCAGAAGCAGGGTGGCTCTTTAAAGTATAAAGGGTATTAGGTAGCTAAGGGCTCGGTCGAAATATTTCAAGCTTAAAATAGCTCCACATGGGACCTAAATCATCCTGGCGGCTTTGCTTCACAGAGATGAAATCCACAACCATTTTCCCCCCTATTTTCCACATCATCTCAATGAAAAGCAAAGAAGCAAATATTATTTTCGTGCTGTAAAAACTGATTGACAAAGTAGTAATCTACTTGCTATTTCATGTATCATTGGCTAAGCTAAAGTTTCCTTCGATTGTTTGAAACTATTGTTCCAGTAGTTTGAAAGCTACTCATTTTAATGCTAAAAGGGAAAAAAGGATTATATATAGCTTCCAAATCTTTAGTCTAGAGACCAGATGCAAAACCTGACAGATGGGAGTTCTACCTGCCATTGAGAAATGAAGATTGTTTTCTCTTCACAAGTCTATGGGGCATATTTTTTCTAGAGCTAGAAGTGAAAAATCCATAAAGAATAGATTGGTCAAAAGTTAATTTTGATCCCTTGGGGAATTGTTTAATTAACAGAACAATTCAGCATTGAACCCACAAGTACGTGCAGAGTGTGTGCACTGAGCCAGCACTGTTAGATGCAGGGGAGTCGGTGAAGACTCAGGGCTGCCTGGCACCGAGGTGGTGAAGTTTACTAACGCAGTTAGCCAGGCAGGTGATGGATACGTGGTGCATATTCCACAGGAAGAAATAGCAGTTTTCAAAAGTTATAAGCCTGGGAACCTAAATAGATGATAATGTTTGTTTTGAAAATGATGGAGAAATTTGACTTCAGGATTTACTGTATCAAGTGGAAGTCATACATTTAAAGTCTTACATATTTAGCTTATCAAGTTAGAGAATTGACTATGCATAATGCATAGCCAAAGATTGATTTTGATCCAATCACAATACCAGTGATGGGAGTATAAATAAACACATCTGTTTTTTTTTTTTTGTTTTTTTTTAAGATAGGTCATCTTGTGCTAAGTAGAAAATGTCAAAGATATTAACTGTTTTTTAGTACACACATTCATTAAGTCTAGTGTGGATAAAAATGTATTTTTAACAGACTCTTAGCATGTTTTATATATAGGATTGTATAAACTTGTGTCTGACACTTGTCAGTAAATCAATCAATCCCACAACTCCAGGAAGGTACCACACCAACACATCAAATTATTGTTATTAAGTATATAAATTAGGATTTCAGTTGGATATAATATATTTATACAGATTATTTTGTGAAGAAAATAGTCCTAAAATGACTTTTCTCCCATTTTAAAATATTCTGCTTGAACTAGTGAAGAACAGATAGTCCAAGACTTATTGACTTATTCTGTGGGTAATAAATCTCTATTCAGAGATATATAAAGCCTTGATTCAGACAGAATCTCTGACTAAAGCTCATGTCTGGGAATAATAGTGAGGAAGCTAAGACTTGAAAGCTGACTTCCAACCTTCTTTCTCTTTGTCCGTCTCCTTCTTTGTGCCCGTGTCAACTCAGGAACTAAACATTCAAAGACAGGCCCTCCCACAGTACAATCACACAGTGTGCCCAGGCACCTTGGCATGCCATCCAGGCACTGCCCTTCATTCTGAACACACCCATCCTCAGCCTCCTGCACATAACACTGGTTATTCCTGTGGACTGTAAATCATGCCTCATGGTTTTGTCCTGCCATAAGACCTTAGGGGGTGAGACTTCAAACTGGCACAGCTCAGTCATTGGCTAAATGCTGCCCCAAGGGATATGAACTCCAAGGCATTTCTATCTCCTTGCTGGTTATGGGAGAATTGTGTTCCCCATCCCCGTCCTCAAAAAATCATATTCTTATTGAAGCCCTAGCCCCCAGTGTGAAGCTATTTGGTAAAGGGGCCTTTGCCACAGATTTAGGTTTGGATGAAGCTGTATGGGATCTTTATTACTGGATTAATAAAAAGAGGCCAAAGAACTTGCTCTCCCCCACCCCCATCTGGCACCATGTGAGGGTACAGGGAGAAAAGACAGACATCTGCAAGCCAGGAAGAAAGTTCTCACCAGAAAACAACCATGCTAAGCCTTGATCTTGAACTTCTAGCCTCAAGAACTGTGAGCAAATAAGGTTCCACTGTTTCCGCCAATCAGGCTAAGGTATTCTGTTATGGCAGCATGAGTTGAGTGACAGAGTACTACACACAGCAAAGTGGTGCCAGTACCTAAAACAGCCACCTGATGGAATTGCAGGTACAGGTCATGAGAAGCAAAAGACATGGCCTCCTAGGGTGGGGGTGGACAAGAAGAATCGGTAAAAAGCATCCAAGGTGATCTAGGCAGAACTCGGGTAGAGTCCTCCTCCAAGAGTTAAGAAGCAGGAGGAACTGGATGGGAAGCAAGAATTCTGACTGATTACCCAGACATCTTGCTTACAGATTGCTTTTCAATGCAGCAGGGAGGCAGAGTAGCCACTACTTCGACTTTAAGAAACACAGGGAAGTGGAGAGCCCACTGTACAGAGGTAATAGAAATCTAGAACATAATGTAGTACAGTGATTTCATACTTACCACAAGGTTGTAGCAGACGCTTCATGGCCTGGGCATTAGCCTAAACATCAAGGTCATCAAAGCTCAGTCAAGTTAATACTTAGTGCAGTCAGGCTGGCTTTATTGAAGGCTAGGAACACTCCTCATGTTTAACAAGGGATGGAAATAGATAAAATGAGTCTCATCTTTCTATCACAGAGAACATAAAAATGATCTTCTGCTGAATATAGTTTTCCTCTCAAAATCAATTTATTCAATTTAATCAATATCACTTTCTTCACCCTTTCCTGATCTTAGAACTGACCTAAATGAAAGTCATCAACTGGACCCCTTCGCCCTTTTTCTTCTAGATATTTTTAGGCAATAGGAGGCACAAGTAGGCAATTTGAGGGCAGGATGAGTATAAGCCAGACTATTTATCCTTCCAGTTCTTTCTGCCAGGTGTTTATGAGTTAAGGGATTCCCGGTGGTGAAGGGCCCCATTCATCCAAGACCAGTTTCTCCATAAAGCTATACTTCGGGTTTAGGACTAGGGATGAGAAGGAACTTCTTCCTGATTTGCTTGGAGTATTTCAATCTCCTATTGATTCCTTTAAACTCTGCTGACACCTCTTCAAATTATCTTGAAATATCAAGTGTGTATGTGTGTACCAACTGACTAATAAAGACTTTCTGTGATCAAAACTACAAAGAATCAAAAGAAAAGAATTTCATGGACTGGACTTACTTGTTACATATCACTAACACATTGTATCTTTATAATAGTCCTGGAGCAGCCAAAATGGAAACAAGATCCCACTTTTAGGAGACTGGCAATTTTCTTGAGTTCCAAAATCACTGCAGATGGTGACTGAAGTCAAGAAGTTAAAAGATACTTTCTCCTTGGAATAAAAGCTATGACAAACCTAGACAGCCTATTAAAAATCAGAGACATTACTTTGCTAACAAAGGTCCATCTAGTCAAAGCTATGGTTTTTCCAGCAGTTGTGTATGTACGTAAGAGTTGGACCATAAAGAAGGCTGAGTGCTGAAAAATTGATGATGTTGGAGAAGACTCTTGAGAGTCCATTGGACAGCAAGGAGATCAAACCATTCAATCTTAAAGGAAATCAACCCTGAATATTAATTGGAGAGACTGATGCTGAGGCAGAATCTCCAATACTTTGGCCAACTGAATCGAAGAGCCAACTCATTGGAAAAGACCCTGATGCTGGGAAAGACTGAAGGCAGGAGGAGAAGGGGATGACAAAGGATGAAATGGATGGATGACATCTCTGACTCAAAGGACATGAGTTTGAGCAAGCTCCAGGAGATGGTGAGGGAAAGGAAAGCCTGGTGTGCTGCAGTCCAAGGGGTTGCAGAGTCAGCCACAACTGAGCAACTGAACAACAATATATACATTAAAATCCCTAATAAGTCAAACTATATACTATTCCAAAATCATTTCCACTAGGAAGTCAATTCTGAGGATCACTGGACAATGACGGCCATCAGCAAAGTGTGATGATCTCCAAACTTTCCATAACTATTATTTTCATGTGGTTTATCTGATGCTGCCAAACCTCTGACACTTATGTACTTTTGATATCATTCAAATTCATTGCATCGAAAAGCACTTACTAAACTGGAATCAAAATCCAAAGTCAAAAATATTTTTGATATGTAGGATTAAGCAGATTTCTATATTTTTTTATTCCTGTCAGACTTCTCAGAGCCTATGCTACACTATGCTATGATTTGTGAATTTCCAGAAGGAGCTAAACTGCTATACATAACTCTCTAAATACATTCGACCACAGAACATTTCATTGTTTTCATAAAATACCTATTAACATCTCTCTTGCAAAATAAGGATAAGGATTTGGCAGAATCCTATTTGAGAAATAGCACACCAGTGAGTAATGACTCTCAGTGGACACATCTCAGCCACCCCAGGGCCATCAGCAATTTGAGGGCAGAGACTGCTTCTCTGCTATCACCCTACACCCTGCTGTTCCTTCTATGTAAAAGAAGTTCCCTTGTGACCGACTCTCCATCACAGTCTCTACTTATTCATTCTTAGCACTTGTCACTTTATTCAATATTAGTTGTATCTATTTCTCTTGCACATGTCCCCCTGCTAGGCTTATGAAAACCCCAAGTAGGAAGAGACTTCATTTGTCTTACACTCTGCTATACAGTGCCTGGCATTCAGCAAATATTCAGAAGAATGAAAGACTCTTGCAGAAGACATGGTCAATATTTTGTCAGTTGGGTACAATTCTACACACATATATGTGTCAGCTGACTCACTCAAATCAAGAGACAGCCTGCTAGTCCCAGGATGAAAATGCTCTGCTTAATGTAGGGAAGGCTGCCAACTTGCACAGTCACATTGATGAAGTTTTGCTTTTAGGTTTTGACGGTATTTACAAACATAAATGTATTAATTATGCAGTACAATCACAATATGACATACGATCTTTTTAGAGAAAGCAGAGTAATGAGTACTTCTACAAGCTAAATGTAATCACCGTTACTGTTTCTTCTATAAGCTGAATCATTATATGTTGTGCATGCATGCTTCACATATATTGGTGACAGGGTTGATGAAAAGGTCCCACATTCAAAGATATGAGGATCACAAACAGAGAAAAAGTATATATTAATATTCATTTTTCTTTTTAATAGGCCTCTACTGGATAATTTGGGGCTTCCTATGGGGGTCGGTCAGAGAAGGCAATGGCACCCCACTCCAGTACTCTTGCCTGGAAAAGCCCATGGACAGAGGAGCCTGGTAGGCTGCAGTCCATGGGGTCGCGAAGAGTCGGACATGACTGAGCGACTTCACTTTCACTTTTCACTTTCATGCATTGGAGAAGGAAATGGCAACCCACTCCAGTGTTCTTGCCTGTAGAATCCCAGGGACAGGGAAGCCTGTTGGACTGCTGTCTATGGGGTCGCACAGAGTTGGACACGACTGAAGTGACTTAGCAGCAGCAGCAGCAGCATGGGGGTCAGTGGTAAAGAATCTGCCTGCCAATGCAGGAGAAGCGAGTTTGATCCATGAAGAAAGAAATGGTAGCCCACTCCAATATTCTTGCCTGGGAAATTCCATGGACAGAGAGGAGCTCCATGGCAGGCTCCAGTCCACGGGGTCGTAAAAGAGTCAGACATAACTTAGCGACTAAACAACAGCAACTGAATAATTCTTTGTAAAGACATTCATAGTAACAAATGATTTATTTTTGATGATGTAGCAGAAATAAGGGATGTTAGGTATATCACATATAATACAGTATGTACACTGCAATATTTCCCAGAAAATGGCAGTCCTGGGGGCAAGTAGGTACTGATTCAACTGAGCAATATTTGTCTCCTTTGTTAACCATCAATACCCACCATCTAACAAATCCATACATGCCAGAAAATGTGTATTTAAAATGTGGCCCCTTACTAAACCAGTTACTTTAATCAAGGTTCTGATCTGGTGCACTCAAAACAGAAGATTGACCAGTGCAATTTCCATTCAAAAAGATATGTAGGTCAGTGTTAATGTGACATTTATCTCTAAAGACAGACTTACACATTGAACTTATAATGACACCATAAAATATGTTCTCCCCAAATGGACATCAACATATGAATGAAACTTCTGAGAGTTTTTTTTTTATTCTATTGAATTATGATGCAGTTTCCTCCTTTGCCTCAGTTTATCAACTCTTATAAATGGGTTATTTAACATTTAATTCTTTACAAGTATAGTTAACTTCAGGAAACTATACTTGTAAACCCTAAAGACATTGCTTATATGTAAGTATTTCAGTGAAAATTATCAATGTTACGTCAAACATTTCATGTAGATATTGAAACTCTAAAAGATCAAATATCTCCACTGACCAAATTAGTATTTTTAATTTTACTTGTTGAATGGTAAGTCTCAGAACTTCTCTTTGACAGCAGCAGGCAGACTCTGGAGAGTAGTGAGTCACTTCTCATGGAATGCCAGCCAAACCAAGGGGGCAGCCTAGAAGCTGAGGGCATCAGTTATGGGCAGCTGCTCTGGAGTATGCGCTGAAGCGTTAGGCATTACTGACAGGCTTGGCCTTCTTTTTTGGTCTCATCAATGTCACTGGGGACAGTCTTTGAACACCTTAAGGCTGCATGTCCATTTGAAACTGGGGGATCATTGTTAGCTAGGATTCCTGGCAGGTGTCCCCCACAGCCAATAGGTTTTCAGAAAGGTAAGACCCAGAAAATGGTTCTGAGGAATGGAGCACCTCATGCTGCTGGCCACAGAAGGAATTAACCATTAGAGGAGAAGGAGAATGTACAAAAGAGGAATTCAATAGTTTGTCTCCTGGTGACTTCCACTTCTTTTACTTGCACCATATTGTCAAGGCTATGGTTTTTCCAGTGGTCATGTATGGATGTGAGAGTTGGACCATAAAGAAAGCTGAGTGCTGAAGAATTGATGCTTTTGAAATGTGGTGTTGGAGAAGACTCTTGAGAGTCCCTCAGACTTCAAGGAGATCCAACCAGTCCATCCTAAAGGAAATCAGTCCTGAGTGTTCAATGGAAGGACTGATGTTGAAGTTGAAACTCCAATATTTTGGCCACCTGATGCGAAGAGCTGACTCATTTGAAAGGACCCTGATGTTGGGAAAGATTGAAGGCAGGAGGAGAAGGGGACAACAGAGGATGAGATGGTTAGATGGCGTCACCAGGTCAATGAACATGAGTTTGGGTAAACTCCAGGAGTTGGTGATGGACAGGGAGGCCTGGCATGCTGTGGTTCATGGGGTCGCAAAGAGTCAGACACGACTGAGCAGCTGAACTGAACTGAACTGAACACTGAAGAAATAAACCAGGCTTAATGTATTTCCTCTGCCCAGATTTACATGGTCATGATTGAGACCCTCTGGACAATTTCCTCTCTAAATTAGCTTATCAGAGATGGGTCCACTTAGTGCTAAAACTGCTCCCAAGACATACCTCTCCTACATCACTGAAGCTGACTTCTAATGTGATTATGCGTTTCTTGAACTTAAAAATCAAATTCATTAAAAAAAAATTGTACTATTAGAAAGGTGAAACTTAGGAAAAATAAGATTCATTATTAATTTTCAAAAATGCTATCACTAAAATATAACTGGATACCTTATAAACTAAGTTACAGATGAGTAAGCCCTTGGAAAAATGTTTGTGTGATAAAGAAACTTTTTCATATCTTAATCAATGGCTCAACAGCCCATGTGAGTTTCACCTTGGCTGATGCAGATTTTATAAATTCTGTTGAAATGAGAAATTCTGTATGTCAGATGCTATCATGTGTCCCCATCCATTTAAAATCCAATTTAGTAAGGCTGTCGTCCATATGTATAGTTACAATTCGAATTACCTGTACAGAGTTATATATTCCTAATAAATTTTGACATCTAAAAATGGATTTCTTGATTACTTTAAGACATTTCAAAATAAAATTTTGTAGCCTGCTTCCTTTTCATATCGCTGAAACAAATGTGAATTATTTTACACACAGAGAAAAAAGTGGGTTAAGTAGCAACAGGCATCTCTGGTACTTAGATAAGGATTCCAGATGCCCTGATTTTTTTGACAGACTGTGCTGTTGTATAGGATTTACTTATTCTTGACCCCAGATATTTTCTTTACAGCCACTTACAAGCAGCGGATTTAAAAAAACATTGTCCCAAGTGGAGATTCTCTTCCAAGAGCAATATTTCAAAGATCTCTGTATAACTTTGCAAATGGCCATATTAATGGTTTAGCTTATAAGGAAAACAGAAATTCACAAGCCATTGAAATCACGTCACCATTTTTCTAAAACTAAATATGATCCAAATCCTTATAGAAACCAATATTAATTTGCTGCTTCACTGAAAACAAAATGCAGTACAATCATCTGCTGGAATCAATACATTTTGAGAAATTATGACTAATTTTTTAAAGGACTTGTTCAAAACCACTTTAGCCTTGTAGTAATATAAATACTAAATAAAGACATGACAGTCATTACATTTATGATTAAGAGCTACAATTTCACAATCCTTTACCAAGCTACTATTATTTGTTATTTATGTACACCCTGAAAACTTGCAGTGACTCTTAGTAGCCACTCCAGAGTGACAACGCATCCCTATCTAGATTTGGATATTCATGGAATAGATTTTATTTAATTTTCCAAAACTAGGGTGTTCCACTTTTCTGTAAAGAAAAAGAGTCCCTTAAATTTAGTTAAAAATTGTGGTTTCACTAGAGATTTCCAAAGAACTGAAGAAAACCAAGGTGCCAACAATTGGTGTTGATACAGGGTTATACCTGCTCAGCACTAAGAGGAGAGAGAGCCATAGGGAAAATATGGCAGAAATAGTTCCATATCTTTGAAATGTTAATGCTGCCTTTCTCCCCACAACCTCCCAACACACAGAGGCTTATTCTCACTTTCCTTTGTATCATCTTTACTCATTTTGCTGCAGGAAATGACTGTCTATCCCTTTGTCCTTTTATGCCTGTCAATTGTTTCTAAGCACCCCATAAACTTTCTTTAGGGCTTCCCAGGTGGTGCTAGTGGTAAAGAACACACCAGTCAAGGCAGGAAATGTAAGATACATGGGTTCAGTCTCTGGGCTGGGAAGATCCCCTGAAGGATGGCATGGCAACCCACTCCAGTATTCTTGCCTGGAGAATCTCATGGACAGAGGACCCTGGTGGCCTACAGTCCATAGTGACTCAGATGATAAAGAATCGGCCTGCAATCCAGGAGACCTTGGTTTGATCCCTGGGTCAGGAAGATCCTCTGGAGAACAGAAAGGCTACCTACTCCAGTATTCTTGCCTGGAGAATTCCATGGAAAGGGGATGCTGGCAGGCTATAGCCCATTGGGTCGCAGCTGAGGGACTAACACTTTCACTTTTCAAATATTTTTTGGCTCTAAGGAAAGCCTTCAGGATGAAAGAACTTACTGAACATGATCAGAAGAATTCTTGCTATTCAGAAATTTGGACTGTGAAGCAAAGGGATAGTCAGCTTTGCTTTTAGCAATAATAACTAAGCATAGAGCTTCTTATAGGTCCATTGTGCTAAATTCTCTTTGAAACCTCCTAACCATATAAAAGATATTCATTCATTCAAATAAATAAAGTCAAAGTACTCCTAACTTAGCAGTATCAGGCTAGATGCAGGGGATACTATGATCACAAAAAAATACATGTCCATGCCTTTATAGAGCTCATAGAGCAAAAGTTTCTCACAAGAGGCAGCAGAGTTGTGATTTAACCTTACATCTTCTCTATTACTAGGATGCATGTACTTAACCATGCATCCCATTACAATATATACAAAACCTTTCTAGCTAAATAATTGATCAGATGTTGATGCTTCAAGCCAAAGACTCTCATTTGTTCAAAGCCCTCCATTGGGCAGGTATGAATCTGCTCCTCCTGGTAACCTTGGGGAAAGCATTTATTCTTACAGAGACCCAATTTCCCAGTTCTAAAATGATGTAGTATGATTAGGTGATCTTAAAGTCCCTTCCAGCTGCAGATTTTTAGATTTCTTGATGGAAATTGGTTCTACATAGCAGATGGAACCAGCAAGATTTTTAGCTTAAACAACCTATGAAATATGGCCTGTCCATTTACAGCTAAGGATATGGATGAAGCAGAGTAATTTACTGGATAATGGGGTCAGTGAAAAAAAAGGAACTCATTCTGTGTCACGATTTTTTACTCTAATACAATTCTTCCCTTAATACTAAGCTTGCAGTTTGATGATCATTGCCTGCTACCGTCTCAGAATCCCCTGATATTTTAAAGATAGGGAAAGAGAATTAGGAAAGAGAGTGGTAGAGGATGTGATGAAAATAGAGGTGGGCCAAGGAACCCATTTATTGAACTGTAGAAGAAACAGAAGAATGGATAAAGGGAAAAGTAGGGGCTGAAGAAAGTGTCACTGGCATAAAAAGTCTTCTTCCTTAATCCTTTACACTTTTGTAGGATTTCTGAGCAGAAGAGTATGTGGAAGGTTAGTGAGTTTTATGGAAAATAGACTGAATTTAGATAGACCTAGGTTCAGGACCAGAGAAGGCAATGGCAACCCACTCCAGTACTCTCACCTGAAAAATCCCATGGACAGAGGAGTCTGGTGGGCTGCAGTCCATGGGGTCGCTAAGAGTCGGACACGACTGAGCGACTTCACTTTCACTTTTCACTTTCACCCATTGAAGAAGGAAATGGCAACCCACTCCAGTGTTCTTGCCTGGAGAATCCCAGGGACGGGGGAGCCTGGTGGGCTGCCGTCTACGGGGTCGCACAGAGTCGGACACTACTGAATCGACTTAGTAGTAGTAGTAGTAGGTTCAGGACCAAGCTGTTTGACCTTGTGGTTGTGTTTTACCAGAGCCTCCATTTCTTATCTAGAAAATGGGAATGATAATACACATTTGAAGTTTCAGTATTCAATATATAAAAAGATAATGACACTCTGAGCCATCCAAAGATTAGGTTCCTAGCTGACTTTAGCTCAGAAAAATGAATTAGTGAGAGTAAATCTTGTTCTTCAAATCCCTAGCTAGTTAGTGGATACAGTCAATCCATTGGAAAAAAGCAATTTCTTTCCCAGTCCGCACAGCCCCACTTCTTCCTTTCTGTTTCCTCTCATATGAAAATCTGCCGCCACTGCAGAATACCCAGAATGCTAAAGGCACTGATCTAAACTTTGTACTGATACAGATTGTCTAAATAGTGCACTACTGTTGCTGTCTCACATATCTGCCTTTCTGTCTCTTACATCTGTTTTGTTTTTTTCATGAAGACTGAAAAAAAGACACATAGGGCAAAATAATAATAATAATCCAACTGACTCTGTGTTGGCACTGCCATTTGGGAGGAGATGGTTTAGGACATTACTAGAGGTCAAGTGCTTTAATCAAATATCTTTATGAACTTGTTTATATCCATGAAGGCCAAGCCTTCTCTTACATAATAATTCAGTTATTCAAATAGTAACTTCTTATGACACAGTACTTAGAAATCTCAGCCAAACATAATCAACCATGGGATAGAATAGACTCACGGATATATTCCAAAGACTAACCCTTGACAAAAATATTTTTCTGCATCTAAATTTATTACTGTAGCTTCTCTGGGCCTCCCTGTTGACTTGATGGTAAAGAATCCACCTGCCAATGCAGGAGATGCAAGTTCGATTGGAAAGATTCCGTGGAGAAGGAAATGACAGCCCACTTCATTATTCTTGCCTGGGAAATCTCATGGAGTCCATGGGGTCACAAAGAGTGGGACACGAATAAGACTAAACAACAGCCCTGTCCCCTCCAACAAACAAACAGGTGAACCACTAGAAACATATACCGTTCCAGCCTCCAAACTGATGAACATACATCTTCCTTTTCTTCCTTACCATGAAATACATAAGTGTTGATATAATGTGGACCCTTCCACCCGTGATCTATATATCGTAACCTTTTGTTGTCTTAGGCCCGTGGCTTGGCCATTATAGCTTCTCTCTCCAGTAAAGTCAACATCTTCCCCTACACTGACTCAATCCTGTCAGGCTCCCAACATTCACGGCCTTCCTCCATCTTAAAAAATCTCTGCCCATCTTCCCATCCAGCTACCTTCAGATCCTGCCTTATGTCTTTCCTTTCCTTGGATTGTAGATGCTTGTCTTCTTCCTGTGTCTTCACGTGTCTCCCCTCTTTGCACGTCTAGATTTTAATCTCGTTTTTTTTATAAGGACACCAATCATGTAGGACTAGAGTCCATTCCGAATGACTTCCTCTCACCTTAATAATCCTTCAAAGACTCCTGTCTCCAAATACACCCACATGCTGAGGTTCTGGGCATCAGGACTTCACTGTATGCATTTTGCTGCTGCTGCTGCTCAGTCACTTCAATCGTAGCTCACCAGGCTCCTCTGTCCATGGGATTCTCCGGACAAGAAGACTGCACTGGGTTGTCATGCCCTTTTGCAGCTGATCTTCCCGACCCAGGGATCAAATTCATGGCTTCTGCACTGTAGGCGGATTCTTTACTGCTGAACCACCTGAGAAGCCCTTAATGCATTTTAAGAGCACACAGGTCAGCCTGTAAGAACACTCTTTGTTTTTATATTTGGGGCATCTCCTACATTTTGAATCTTTTCCTACAACCATTGAAGCCAAATTCTGAGATTTCCTTGCATCTAGCTTAAGTTCACAACACAGTGACACACAGAATGAGGGATCTGAGCATTGCACTCTGGGTAAAACAAGGTAAATCCATCTTGTTTCCAAGGGCAGCAGTACCAAGATTTTAGCTTTACACCGGGTGCCCAGCCATGATATCAGTGCTTTCTCACCTTGAAAGGGTCTATGGTACAATTTCAGGCATTGTTTCTGGAGAGGAAGCCTCAGAGAATCTTTGAGTTACCATATATCTTTTTAAAATTTTCACCTAAATTAAGAATATTTCTATTGTTTGCAATTAAGAATCCAATTGTTACCCTGAATTCCAGAGTGACCTGCTGCTGCTAAGTCACTTCAGTCGTGTCAGACTCTGTGCAACCCCACAGACAGCAGGCCACCAGGCTCCCCTGTCCCTGGGATTCTCCAGGCAAGAACACTGGAGTGGGTTGCCATTTCTTTCTCCAATGCATGAAAGTGAAAAGTGAAAGTGAAGTTGCTCGGTCATGTCAAGACTCTTAGCAACTCCATGTACTGCAGTCTTCCAGCCTCCACTATCCATGGGATTTTCCAGGCAAGAGTACTGGAGTGGGTTGCCATTGCCTTCTCCACCCAGAGTGACCTATATAAGCCTTAACCTGGTTGAGGTGTTATTACAAAAGAGATTGATCACAACCTATCAATTACCACTGTTAACTTTTCAAAACTATCTTTATTCCTGCTTTCAGTAATTAAAAAAACAAAAAAGTCAACCTTATCAAGTGAGTCTTTCACCTAGTTTTTCTGACTCATTCTCATTCACTGTTAATAAATCTAGTATGTTATTACCAGATGGATTTGTTTAAAATACATTCTTTGTAACCAATCCACTGCTGCTGCTGCTGCTGCTACGTTGCTTCAGTCGTGTCTGACTCTGTGCAACCCCAGAGACAGCAGCCCACTAGGCTCCCCCGTCCCTGGGCTTCTCCAGGCAAGAACACTGGAGTGGGTTGCCATTTCCTTCTCCAATGCATGAAAGTGAAAGGTGAAAGTGAAGTCGATCAGTAGTGTCTGACTCTTAGTGACCCCATGGACTGCAGCCTACCAGGCTCCTCCGTCCATGGGATTTTCCAAGCAAGAGTACTGGAATGGGGTGACATCCACCCCAAAACTTTCAAAATCTATCCATTGCTTACAGGATAACATTCAAATGCCTCCTGTGCGTCACTGAAGTCTTCCAAAACAACTTAATGTGTTCTGTCTTTCATTATAAATCTTCTCCTACTTCTAGGAAAATAAAGTGGAAAAAAATCATAATTCACTGTGCACATGGCATTTTGAAAAAATCTGTTAATAAGCATTGTTTCCAACCACACATACAACTCTGTGAGCTTATTAACCCCACTTGTACACATATGAGAAATCTGAGACTAAGGAAGTTAATTAAGTGTCCTGCTGCTGCTGCTGCTAAGTCGCTTCAGTCGTGTCCGACTCTGTGCGACCCCATAGACGGCAGCCCACCAGGCTCCCCCGTCCCTGGGATTCTCCAGACAAGAACACTGGAATGGGTTGCCATTTCCTTCTCCAATGCATGAAGGTAAAAGTGGAAGTGAAGTCGCGCAATCGTGTACGACTCTTCGCGACTCCACGGACTGCAGCCTACCAGGCTCCTCTGTCCATGGGATTTTCCAAGCAAGAGTACTGGAGTGGGGTGCCATTGCCTTTTCCGAATTAAGTGTCCTAAGGTAACACAAATAATGAATAATAGTACTGGGTTTTCATATCAAGTGTCCTTAGCCTGCTCTCCCCGTGATTCTCTCCACTGCTTCCCATTCATTTTCCAGCCTCTCAGCTTTTTCTTACGTTGTGCTGTGGCCTGGAGTATTCAACCAATCTTTCCTTTGTCTACCCAGATCTTACTAATCCAGAGTCCAGCCCAAACCTCCCAGTCTCAGTGAAGTTTCTTTGATGTCACCAGTTGATTTTTCTCCTCAGAACTAGTGTAGTATTCATTAGCTATATCACTCTCTTTGATGTTTTAACACATTATCTCATACTAACCACTTTATATGCATTTGCTTTTCATCCTGTTTGTGAAAATCTGAACTTTTAGGTATGAGATCATCATATTCTGCACATCCTTAAGTTTTCTGCATGATTTTATGCACAGAAGAGTGTTACTACACAAATTGAATAGCCTTCATTCTTGAGACATGGAAAAGGATATTAAAATTATGTTTTACATAAACATTGATCTTCAGGTGAGCATAGGTCCCAGTTGCTTGAGTGACTAAGCATCTTCTTGATATTAATTTCTTTAGAAAAGAGAAATAAATGTCATACATTTTTAGTCACTTATTTTTAATTTGTTCAGTTCAGTTGCTCAGTCGTGTCTGACTCTTTGCGACCCCATGAATTGCAGCACGCCAGGCCTCCCTGTCCATCACCAACTCCCGGAGTTCACCCAAACCCACGTCCATTGAGTCGGTGATGCAGGGCAATTATATTCTCAAAAGTATTTTCAGTAATTCCCATCAAATAGATAGCAACTCTAATTTCACAGGAAAGCTGGATGATTTTGGTTTGACTGAAAAAAGCATCCTGTGATCAAGTGGTAGAAGGTAATGTACCACAGTTTACAGCAAAGCACTTAAATTTTTTGGAAAGCAAATCTTACTGCCTTTGCATCATAACCCACTGAAAACGATAGACTTGTACAAAAATTTGAGGTGGATTTTCCAAGAGGCTTTTGCTGCTGCTGCTGCTGCTGCTGCTAAGTCACTTCAGTCGTGTCTGACTCTGTGTGACCCCATAGACGGCAGCCCACCAGGCTCCCCCGTCCCTGGAATTCTCCAGGCAAGAACACTGGAGTGGGTTGCCATTTCCTTCTCCAGTGCATGAAAGTGAAAAGTGAAAGTGAAGTTGCTCAGTCGTGTCCAACTCTTCGAGACCCCATGAACTGCAGCCTACCAGGCTGCTCCATCCATGGGATTCTCTGGGCAAGAGTACTGGAGTGGGGTGCCATTGCCTTCTCCAAAAGGCTTTTAAGGCCAGACAAAAGTATAGGCTCACTAGAAATACTTTTTTTGTTTGTTTCATGCTAATTTATAGAATACAACCATACGGAACAAGGCATTCAAGTTCTGTAATTAGACAGTACACATCAGAAGACATCACAAATAAGATGTACAGGATGTGCTACTGCATGACCACATCAAATTTGCTTTTTCACATTTAAATGACCATATTAAATGGTTCAATTACTATCCTCATTTGTGCACAATTCCAAACTCCATTTTATCCTTTGTGTGTGAATAAATTACAAAATATGACTATGGCAACTATAATTGCTTTTATCCTCAGTGATCTGACTATTCTTCCCATCACTTAAATAAAATTCTAAATTTGGGGTTTGTAAATATCAGCAAATATTAAAAATTATTTTCCACCTTCACACAAGGCTGTTGAAACTAAATATCTCAATTGCACCAAAATCCAGTGTTTACTTTAACTGTACATCACACAGCCCCTTAAAAAAGAATCAATAATACTATTCACTATGACTGCCCTGTAAGTATAGTATCGTTGCCTAGAAATGGAGGCTTGGAAATTTCAAAAGATCTTCTCCTTATTTACAGCGTAGCCCCTGTCCATTTAAATATTTGTCTGGTATCTTTCTGCATCTAATTGATGTGAGAAGATTGTCTGTGAAAGTCAAATCATACATTCTGGAGAGGCTTTGTAAATAATCTGGTCCACAACTAACCATAGTAGGATAGGACATAAGGATGAAAAGCTGAAAAGGCTAAATTAATTATGCCCCAATTAGGTTATACTACCATATAGAATCTAGCCATTATTAGAAGCCTCGGGGTTTCAGGAGAAATCATATAGTAATCTAAGTAAGTACTCTTAGAATAATGACCATTCAAGTTATATTTTTATTGCTTATGTTCTATCACAGGACCAGACTAATATAAATGGGTAAAGCTGTAAATATGTACAGATGACAGGGTTAAGTAGTTAGGAAATGCTCCTCAAAAGACCCTAGCATCTTCTTCACCATTCTTTCCTTCAACCTGCACATGCAAAATCCAGGGTCCAAACAAAAGGAGCAAAAGAAGAGAATGGATGAGCAAGATAAGGTTTGATGACACATACGACACCTAGAGCTTCCTTGGTGGCTCACATGGTAAAGAACCTGCCTGCAATGCAGGAGACCCGGGTTTGAGCCTTGAGTCCGGAAGATCTCCTAGAGAAGGGCATGGCAACTCACTCCAGTATCCTTGCCAAGAGAATTCCATGGACAGAGGAACCTGGCAGGCTATAGTCCATGGGGTCACAAAGAGTTGGACACGGACTGAACTAACACACACACACGATCTCTAAGTCTTCCCTCACCTAGTATATCTTATAAGCTTACATGCAGTAATTTCACATATTAGAAAGATTGAGTATTATAACTATTCATTTTGCAATAAAAATCACTTGAGGGCCACTCTGTGCCAAATAATGTTCTAGGCACTGAGAATTCAGTGCTGTGGCCATAAACAGCTAATGAGAGGTTACAGCCCAGCAGAGAAAGCATTCAATAAGCAAATTGCTTCACAGATTGCCAATTGATAATGTTTGTGCTCAGTGGCTGCAAAAGGTAAGCACAAAGTTTTACATAGCCATACACCAGTAGTCAGAAAAAATTTCCAAAGTAAAAATAATATTGCCTTATTAAATATCACTAATAAGTATAAATGGGCTTCCCTGGTGGCTCAGACAGTAAAGACTCTGCCTGCAATGAGATGCCTTCGATCCCTGGGTTGGGAAGATCCCCTGAAAGAGGGCATGACAACCCACTCCAGTATTCCTGCCTGGAGAATCCCCATGGACAGAGGAGCCTGGTGGGCTACAGTCCATGGGGTCACAAAGAGTCGGACACAACTGAGCGACTAAGCATAGTAAGTATTAGTAGTAATACTTAAGATGAGGTCTGACAATTAAAATTTAGCTTGTTAAGGTATATATATGTATGTATTTGAGGTCATTTTAGTGTTTTGTTTGATTTTAAACATGAAAGAGCCTCAAGTTTATCTAAAAGCTCTTTGGAAGGACCTATTAAACAATAAGAGATTAAAGGTAAGAGAAAGAGAAGGACTGCTGCTAGTCGCTTCAGTCGTGTCCGACTCTGTGCGACCCCATAGATGGCAGCCCACCAGACTCCCCCATCCCTGGGATTCTCCAGGCAAGAACACTGGAGTGGGTTGCCATTTCCTTCTCCAATGCATGAAAGTGAAAAGTGAAAGTGAAGTCACTCAGTTGTGTCCGACTCTTAGCGACCCCATGGACTGCAGCCTACCAGGCTCCTCCATCCATGGGATTTTCCAGGCAAGAGTACTGGAGTGGGGTGCCATTGCCTTCTCCAAAAGAGAAGGGCTAACAGATGGTATAAGTTTTCTGTGAAGTTTGGAGGGAAGAGGAGGGACTGACCTAGCTTGGAGAAGAGGCATTTCCTCTTAGAGTTTGTGCATAATAATTTAGAATTTGAATTTAACTGTTGCAATTTATTCATATTTGATTATTAATGCTTGATATGATTTTAAATGACATTAAGGCTTTGTGTTTCACACATGAGAACCATATGTATATGAAAGTGAAAGTCGCTCAGTTGTGTCCGACTCTTTGCGACCCCAAGGACTATACAGCCCATGGAATTCTCCAGGCCAGAATACTGGAGTGGGTAGCCTTTCCCTTCTCCAGGGGATCTTCCCAACCCAGGGATCGAACCCAGGTCTCCCGCATTGTGGGCAGATTCTTTACCAGCTGAGCCACAAAGCAACCCCAAGAATACTGGAGTGGATAGCCTATCCCTTCTCCAGGGGATCTTCCCCACCCAGGAATTGAACTGGGATCTTCTGCATTGCAGGCGAATTCTTTACCAACTGAGCTATCAGTGAAGCCCCTACATATATGAAGCCATCCACAAAACATCTCTGGATATCTATTCTGTTCCAAAGTCTTGAATATACTCTTGATACTATTCTTTCACATCAGACCCATCTTCAAAGTTTATAAAATCATTCCTTATGTGTAGTAAATATTCCACTCAGTAGTTTCTGCTAATATGTACAAACTTTAGCCCTGACTGTGGCCCTCTGTCATTTTTCTTTGCTAGTCTCCACATATTAAGATTATTTTATGTTTTAGTTGTTTTGGTATATGATTGATATATTATAAATTTCACACAGTTAATGTATACAATTTAATGAGTTGGACATAAGCATATACCCATGATACTATTAATATCATTACAAACAAGGGCTTAAACATGTCTATCACCTCCAAAAATTTATTTCTGCTCTTTTGGGGGAATTCTTGTTTTATTTTTTGTTTGCTTTTTTCTTTCTTAAAGAACACTTAACATGAAATCTATCCTCTTAACATATTTTAAAGTACACAATACCATATTCAATTTTTTAGGCGTGTCCATGCAGTATTTTGGAGTTCTCTTTGTTGATGTTTCAACAGCTAGCTTTCATTCATATTACATATGTAGCTAATTCAACTAAGATAGCTCAAAACTTCTTTGCTTTATACCATTACAATAAAGCACCTTTTTAGTGCACAGCCTAAGACCTGCTTTATTCACAAAGTCCAAGTACTGCAGTTCACACTGGAGTCTCTTCTTGTGAATTCCTCTTTACATTCTGTTCAGAAAATTTTAAATTTTTACTGTGAATTGTCTTACATGGTTCACTACTTCTCCGCTCGTGTAAATGTCAACTCTAAAATAATTAAGTTTGTTCCTCCTTTTTTTAAATGGCTTTGGTTTCTCCCATAATGCCTAGTAGAATTTGGGGCACAAAACAGATGCTACATAGATATATTTTGTTTTGACTTCATGAAATTCCTTTAATGCTGATGGACTGGTTAAAATCCTAAATGTTATTGCTGCTATCTAGATATTAAATGAGATTTATAAGTGAAGTTAATAAAAGCTCTCAAGGAAATAAGGGCAACTTTTGTTGGAGAGCCAAGTTTCTGAGTTTCACAATCATATTAAGGTTGACCATCACTGAGAAGGTCTTTAGGTTGTCTGCGTGTGATTTGAAGTCAAATTTAATACCACTCTGGATGCGTCCCCTGCAAGCATATACTGGATTTATAGATTTGTTTTCATCTTTTATCAGAGCATTGTTTTATGTCATACTGCTGAAATGGCAGAATGGTAATGGTTTTCTCCTCTGTATAGTTAATGGAAATTTTTTACTGCCTTTAGATCCCTTCATAACTACATTTTCTTCAGGCCTAAGTCCATTTGACTGTCCCCAGTCTGAAAAATGATCTGTAATCTCTTGTGAGTCTGTGTGGGAGCATTTCTAGATGACTGACTCAGGATCTTTTCAATGATACCAATAGCGTATTGAGTCATAAGAGGTTTGCTAAGGCTTTGAAGTGGAGCAGAACAAGAGTTGTTCTTGTTCATTGTTGCATTCTTATCTAAGCTAGGGAATACATATATAATCAATCTAAACTTACTACACAGTTTATTTCACTTGATTTTAATAAAAAATGGATCAGTAAAAAACAATAAAAGCTAGCATGGCCTGCTACAAATTCAGGAAATTTCCTTAGAAACTCGGTGATACTCTTAAGACAACCAAAGCTACTTCTCAATAATACTTTCAGGTGAAGTGTTTTTATGAAGCTGATTTAACCACATCATTATCATTGAGAGACGTATATTGAGAACCCATAACATTAGATTATACTCAGAATTTTGAAATAGTTCTTGTTCTCATAGTAATCACAGTCTACTTGTAGAATAAAGTCCTTGAAACCTTATTTCTCATTAGTATTTCTTTTAAAGAAAACATTATCCAAATGAGAAAAAGGCTTAATGTGGAGACTGTACAGCTAATAGCATCATCTACTAGAATCTTTGATTAACAGAGCAATGAATCTACACAGAGCACAACAATCTGAGTCTCTGCCTTTCTTTCCAAAATTGATAGTGAATGCCTCTTTGTATTTATGCAAAAAAAGAGAGAAAGTTTAAAACTCATGTTCACGCTAAAACCTACACACAGATTTTTATAGCAGCTTTATCCACAATTTTTAAAATTTACAGCAACCAAGATGTCCTTCAGTAAGAAATGGATAAATAAAGCATGGCACATCCATACAATGAAATATTATTTAATGCTGTAAAGAAGCAAACTATCAACTCATGAAAATACATAGAGAAAATCTGAATGTATATTACTAAGTTAAAAAAAAAAAAGCCGGTCTAAATGAGTACATACTATATAAATTCAGCTATATGACATTGTGGAAAAGACAAAAAGACCACAGACAGTCAAAAGACCCAGTTTCCAGGAATAAAGGGGAGAAGGCAGAGCTCAGATAAGTGTTAGGGCAGTAAAAACACTCTCTATGATGCGAGAATGGTGGGTATATGTCGCCATACAATTGTCCCAATCCACAGAACGTACAACACTAAGAATGAACTCTAAGGTAAACTATGGACTTTGGGTAATTATGATGTTTCAACATAGGTTTATTAACTGTAACAAGTACATCATTATAGTTGGGAATGTTAATAATGGGGGAGGCTATGTATATGTAAGTGTACGGTGTATATAAGAAATCTCTGCACCTTCCTCTCAATTTTGCTGTGAACTTAAACCTGTTCAAACAATTTTTAATTTTATTTAAAACAAAAAAGTGATTCTGAAATGTTAAACCTTTTCTTTTCATTGGACATGAAAACAAGCTTTCACATCAATCTCTACTTGACCTTCTTAAAAGTCTCAGCAAGAAAGTTTTATGTCATTCTTACATAGTCCCTCAAAAATAAGTAAATACAGAGCTTAATTAAAAGAAACAACAGTAGTAATCTTCAGAAGGATCAACATATCATTTTCAAAGAGATTTTATTGAAGTTCTGAACTCCAAAAACAAAAAAAGATACTCTTTAAAGGTGAGTTCTACTGTTATATCAAAACTTAAATTCAGTTTTCTCTTATAAAGCATGAAGACAACAAAAAATCAATTTCTAAGCCAATTATGAGAGAAAATTATTAAAATCAACAATAGGACTCTAGACTCAATATTCTTTGATGCTCTTGAAGTTCATGTCATGCCAACAGCAGAAAATTCAGTAAAGAAAAACAGTACTCATTCTTAGCTAACAAAAGAACTATTCTAGCAAATATAACTAGAACAACATGTCCTATCCTAGTCAGCAGCAAACAAGTGCTTACTAAGAATGATTATGCTTTTGTTATTTGCAAGTAACTGTTCTATGATAACACCAGCACTTGAGAGAAAGATTTGTTTACCAGAGTCTATACAGATCAAAACAATGGTATTACAAAATATCTTCTCAAACAACTACCCAATTATGGTCTTCTGCTTAAAGGAAAACATAACATTTTCTATGTGGCATTTGGGTTTCCTCGATTAGGAATGACCAACATCATCTCCAAAACCAATTTTGTAGTCAGGTTTTTTTTTACAATGGGGGAATTGTCTATACCTGTATACGTATGTTGCTATTGATGTTTAGTCTGTGGTATGAATGGGAACATTGAAACGGCAGTCCTTGACACTCTGTTTCATTAACCTTGCAGAGTGCTGTGCCATGCCATGCTCAGATGGACTGTTTAAAAACTGCTGCTTGATGATGCTGATGCTGATGATAATGATGATGATGATGGCAATGACCACTGGTAGGTTAGTTGGGGACCTTCTGCTGTCCCCTAAATATGATTTTCTCCAGTTGGTCAATAATTTGCCTTGCCCTACTAATGGTAAAGGACAATTAAAGTATACTAAATGTTTTAATACTTTAGAAAATATCAGCCTTTGCAAAGCTGATGAAGTTAAATTATTACTACGGTTAGAGAAGCTTACATAGGTTACTATTTACAAAAGAAAAGGCATTTGAGGTCTGGAAAATATTTTTTAAAAACAGAAGTAGCATTTTTGTTGCAAAAGAACATTTTAAAAATCTAAAATGTATAAAGCAAAAATTCATTTTTATTCCTCCTCAATGCATCTGCTGTTCTCCAGATGCCTTTTCCATAAACAGAGTAATCATTAATAATAGTGTAAGTAACATTGCAAACATTTTTCTGCACACTTAAACAGTTTGTGGATGTTGTGTAAATTCTAGTTGGTAGTCACATACTTGGTTCCACCTGGAGGTGGTGAAGATACTCTTGAGCTATCATATCCTTCTTGTTTTAAAACGCTGTGAGTTGTCTCTAAGGGTGAAATGGCACACAAGAGAGACAGCTTCTCAAGTCTTCCCTTGAATTCCTTATAAGAGATACTATGTAACTCATAGCACCTGGCTTGTTGTTGCTCAGACCTAAAATTAGGGAATGAGCCTTCCTGGTTATCAAATCTCTTCTCTTATCAGTTCACAATGTTTTTACCAATAAAAAGTCTTGCTGGCAGAGCTTCAGTCAAGGTGGCCTGACTCTGAACAAGACAGAATTGTGGCCTTTGGGGAGCATTGAGCTGTTCATAGGATGCCCAGGCTGCTGCTAAAGGACCACCTGCTGTTTCACAGCCTCAGGGAGGCTCCATCTACTGCAAGTTCTTCTTTTTTTTCCCCATTGTATGTTCTTGAAATAATTTAGAGCAAGGGCACATTAGCACTTGGCACTTCAGTCAATGAACATGATTAAAATAGGACTATTAAAGTGTTAGGAAATATTTTTTCTGCCTTCTAAAATTGTGTTTTATTAGTGTAGGGTGGTTCTAAAACATGTGTCCATAAAACTGTTCCTTTGTCTCTCTCTCTCTGTGTCTCCATTTCTTTTACAAGTATAAACCTGAAAGATGACAGTCTTGTTTTTTGTACCATGTAACCAAGATATTTGATATTTCATTACTCTTATTTACAAGGAAATGTTGGTTGAATTTTCTAGTTCATCATCAGCACTGAACACCAAATAAATGGTAATAAGGTGACATGACTGAAAATCCCCAACTCTGAACACCTATACCTGAGATGGACTGGTTTGCACTCCATGACCCACTGGAGGGTCACAAGAGCAGAGGGTTTTGTATTGAGTTCTCATTAATTAGTAAAAAAAGAAATATATTGATAAGTACTACATCATGATGTTATACAGAATTTCTTCTTATTATAATCATAAGCAAAATGCTTGATTGTTATTTCCAACATCTTGGAAAACAGAAATAGAATTTATGATTACTCCAAAAAATAAAATGAGTGTTCTCTTGAAAGGAGCTAAGGGCTGATCATGCATTTTTATCATAGGAAGCAATAAGTAAATAGTGAAGACTCACCAGTTAATAAATACGGGAGATAAAGATTTAAAGTGATCATAAATAGAAAACTGAACAAAAGTTTGAAAAACAATTCTCTGATTTTAAAATCTTGTAAGAAGCTGATGTATTCAGAATTATAACCACCAACATCTAGAGAATGCTCTTTCTGCATAAATTATTCACTCTAGTTTGAATAAATTAATTTTAGGAAAAATGCAAAAAATAAGAGGCAAATATTCAGAGGAAATAATGAAATAATTTTTAATAAAATTATTTAAAATATTCATTTGTAGATGTTAGCTTATAAAAGCAAGTCCCTAAAATGATTCATTATTAATAAACTATAATATTAGAAGGAAATTGGGATGCTAGAGACCACTTTCTCCCACTCACACCTGAACATAGGAAAGCACTAGTAAACATAGGCTAAGCTTTCAACATAGTAAATTGAGACTCACCGTCATTCATTGACTCCACACTCAAGAACTGCCTAATGTGTGCCAGGCACTCTGCTGGGGACCCAGGTACCCACACGATAAGAATGCAATGCCTATTCTTCAGGATTGTCAATATTAAGGGAAAAACTGTTTCTGTGGTCAGGTAATCAGATAAATGATTATTGAAATCTGTTAAGTGCTATATTAGAGGCATACATATAATAAAGTTCTTTGGTCTTTCTGGACATACAAAAAAAAAAATGACTAAGTATTCAAAATTTCAGCCAAATCTTGAAGTCTGAGTTGGAATTTGCCTAGTGACCAAAAACTAAAAAATAGGAATGGGAAGAATGGCTATTTAGAAAGTAGACATAGTAGTTACAAAGGCATGACAACAAATGAAAAAAAAAAAAAAAAAGCCAACATTAAAAGCACCATGAAATTTTGAGAGCTGTAGATAGGTCTTAAATGTCAAATGCAGGACTTCTGTCTTAGCTATAGTCTGAAAGCACAGGCAGATCATGAGGGCTTTGCATATCATTCCAAAGGGTTTGCTTTTCATGTTATATACAGTGAAGAGCCAGGTCAAGGTTTCAAAGAGCCAGGTCAAGTGAAAAATGTGGGATCATATTTATGTTTTAGAGATTAACTCCTTGGTATGAAAATTCCAAAACTCAGAGTGTGTTTTGAAGAAACTTTCTTGCAGTTCTTGACTGTGTGCATGAAGCATGATTGTAAAATAAAATCTCCTTCAGGGCTGTCTTTGAATGAAAATGAAACAGTGAACTTACCCCAATATCATAGACTGCTCCAGATGGATGAAATCTTGTAACTCATTTATCCTACCTCAACTCTTACTACTTATTTATTCATCTATTTGTTTCTCAAATATTTACTGAGTATCTGCAGTGTACTAGACAAACTCTCTGCTTTAATGAAGCATATTACCTACCCTATCTAGACAATAAAAAACAATTATTAAAATAAATTTACATTTTAAAATAGTAAAACATGCAGGTAATTATGAAGTAATGCTGCAAGAATGCTATGCAGGAGACTCGTATAGATGGTGGGCTTTGGAAAGGCCTATTTAGAGAGTGATTATCAATTGTTATGTAAGGGATGATTAGAAAATGATTAAATAAAATGTGAAGAAGGGAAATAATGTGCAAAACAATGATGCAGGAAAGGTCTTGATACAGAACCTGGGCGTGTTTAGGGATGGTGAGCAAGCAGGACAGTAGCAATAGAGACACTGGGGAGTTTGGTGACAGTGATCGGGGCACTATGGCAGGTAAAGAAATGCAGTCAAGAAAACTCTGTTTGTAATGGTTCAAGTCTCACGACTCCTTGTCAATGCTCTTTACTTTAGAGCCTAGAAACAAAAAGATGTGGAGAAAAAAAAAATATATATATATATATATGTATCTTTCCAGTAAAATTCAGTGTTTATCATATCATCTGCATTGGGGAAAAAGTCTTGCTTCTAGCATGTTGTGTTACATTTTTGGTCCTTTTTTCCTTAAGAGATATACAATCATATGGCCAACTGTATCATGAACAGAGTCTACTCTGGCTGGCCATCTAATTTCCCAGGCGATTCTAGTAAGAATTTAAATAAACAACATTGAAGACTATGATCTCAATATCAGAAGCTCACAAGGATGATGAACAAGAAAAAAAAACAGAATGAGTGACTAATAAGTCATTCATGAACTCAAACTATCTAGAATAATTAAAATGTCCACGTTCAGCAGATAAGCCATTGAAAGCAAATTTTGCTATTTTTTAATGATCTGACTCACACTGTTGCAGGAAGTTTCACTTAATATACTTATATGATTATGTAGATCAATGTTTACATTTTTACATTCTTATAGACATGTTGTGAAAATAAAGTGCATAAATAACTTATTCCCTGGTTACCAGAAAATGTTTATACATGGATTGTAATAACACAGATGAAAACTTGGGGTGGGAGGTGGGCGCCGAATAGGCCAAATAATTCTTATTCTCAGTGCTCTTCTGCATTATTTATGTGTGTGGTAGAACTAATATCCCATATACGCTTCCCTTTAGAATGAATTTTCCAAGCTTCCTTTCAAATAAGTACAATGTTGTGAAAACTGTTAAGTTTTCATTATGTGAAGAGAAAAATGTGATAGTTTTTCAGATAGCTTTTTACTCAAGCAACTCAGAGAAGGAATTTATTTTTCACCACTTCAATCTTGTCATTTATTTAGTCCTCAGTGGGGAATAGTGTCTTTGCTTTGGTGGAACTGAGCAATTTGTAGAGGAAAGGATAAAGTCCCTATAGTAAGTTCTGAGGCCAATTTTTTATATATCTCTGGCACATGCAATTATTAATTACCTTCAAAGATAAATACACTCAGTTTGTAATCTTTATGTCTAAGTTAACTCAGTTTTTATATCTGTCATTACTCTTTTTTAAATGATAAGGTTAACTATATTCTTGAATGATATAAATTCTGATGGTAAGCATGATACTTGGTACTGATAGCATGTTCAAATTTCTGAATTCTTTGAGCTTTAGATTTGGGGCATTTAATGGAAAAAGGGGGCTTCCCTGGTGGCTCAGATGGTAAAAAATCTGCCTACAGTGTGGGAGACCTGGATTCAGTCCCTGGGTTGGAAGATCTCCTGTGGGAGGGCACGGCAACCCACTCCAGTATTCTTGCCTGGAGGATCCCTGTGGACAGAGGAGCCTGGCAGGCCACAGTCCATGGGGTTGCCGAGCTGGACATCACTGAGTGACTAAGCACAATGGAAAAAGAAATGTAAATTAGATTTAGGTGTTTTGATTAAATCTCATAGCCATGTCCATGAATATTATATGCTGTACTGTACCTAAGAACAAAATAGAAATATTCTAATGGTGAGCTTTTGAGATATGCTTTCTATTTAACAAATATTTAGAGCCCAAATATTTGCCAGAAATCATCCTGCTTTTCTTTGGCATGAGGGATAGGGTTCTGGAAATGACTACATTAATAAAATATATTTCTTAGTGCTACCATAGATATGTACAGATACATGGATAGTGGATATCTGTATTATGCATAGAAATATTATATAGAGAGATAAAATAATTCTCTTATTATGGAATACTTTAACACTTGAATTCAAAATGGCTCCATCAATTTTCAGTTGTGCTGAAGCTGTTTTTTACACACTCAGAACCTCAATTCACCTACTTTGTAAGGGATGTGGATTAATTATCAGTCATAATTATAAATGGCAACCTAAGCAAAAATTCTTCGCTTTTTCTCCTTACTTTCCCCAGAGCATGCAGAAAGAAAAAAGCGAAATGTAATAAAAAATAAGAAAAATATAAGGTCTTAAAATTAGACAGAAAGAAAAGAAAATGTAATAAAAACAGAAGATCTTGAAATTGGAAAGAAGGGAAAGAAAATAAAGGAAGAAGTAGAAATTTAAAAAGCAGAAAGAAAAGAGTTGAACTGTATGCTAAATTGACATTACCACAAGTTTCTTAGGAAGAATTTCTCTAAAGTCTATGGCATGAATTGCTTACTCCAGACACATTGAGGGTAGTTAAACATAGATGGACCCACACTGCAGTAACAACTCAAGGTATTTCAATCAGAACTTGAGTCTATTCACATAGACCCTTCATCAAAGAAACTATTGTATCTGGTTTCTAGTATCAGGCTTATTACATTAACTAATTGGCTTTATTGATGGTGACACCCACTAGAATCTTCAGAGCCTTTAGTGTGTGTGTGTGGTTTTTTTTTCTTCAGAAATTCAAATGATATTCTAAATTTGGGAGAAGAGATTAAGCTCGATGGTGTATATCCATTTAAAGGGAAAGGAAAACATATTTCTTGGATCTATATAGCTTGAGACTCATAAATCAATATCTCAGAATCTTCTAAACCTAGTCTGTATATCAGCAATCAATCCACAAACTCCAAAAAGAAAAAGAAGGCTACTATGTGATTCTCTGATGAAAAATCACTCCAAACAATTTTAATCTCCTGCAACAGTGGAATGCATTTTATTTTTCACTACTAGGAATCAGAGCCATTCAATATTTTTTTCTATAACGGACAAGCTAATGGACCAAAATTATCTTCTTCAATTCAAATTCAGGAAGTAATTTATATAAGGAAGCTTGATTTTAATGACCACTCCATCAGCAGAATTTAAACATCTATTTGCCACAAATCAGTAGTCATCCAGATAATAATTACCCAGGTACGATCTGTTTCCATTACCCTTTGGTAGAACTCAATTCTTTCATCTCTCTTTGCACTTTAAAATTTTAAGAAACCTGATTTGTAGAATGAGATGATAGTGTCTGGCCTTTTTTTTTTAAGCATCCCATTATGAATAAGCCAGTGATAATTAAAGTAATAATAATTGATGCTAAAAAGAATTAAAACACAAGTTCAGGCTTTAGATTAGAAGAGAGTACTGATTTACAAAGTAATCATTCAAGTGATCTAGAATATACATATTGCTGCATTATTAAAGTTGAATTCCTCTAGAGAATTTCTTTAGACATTTAAATTATATTTGCAGCATGTTTAATATCCATTTGCTAAACAGTAGTCTAATGCATTAAATATCTCAGGTACATCAACATCCTAAGAAATTTTTGAAACAAAATATGGTAAAGCAAAGAAATTTGTCTCAAAGGTTAAAAAACAGATGATGAGAAAAGCATTAATATTTGAGGCCTATATGGCTTTCTTAAGGCTTTACAACTCTCATCCTTGAGGCAGACATTGATGGGGTTTTCTTCCTATAAAACATATTCTGAGACTAGGCCCTCCTCAGTGGGTAAAGAATCTGCCTGCAATGAGGGAGACCTGGGTTCGAACCCTGGGTTGGGAAGATCCCTTGGAGAAGGGAAAGGCTACCCATTCCAGTATTCTAGCCTGGAAAATTCCATGGAATGTACAGTCCATGGGGTTGCAGAGTCGGACACGACTGAGCAACTTTCACTTTTCACTTAACATAAACAAAATTCCTAAAGCAATATAAATACAGTGCCCCGTTATTAAGATATCACTAAATCTTAATTGGATATCATTTCCAAGAATGTCATCTTTCACATACCTCTGTTCAAAGGAGTAAATTTCATTTTCTTTTGAAAAGCAATCTGGTGTCTATGGCTTTGATATGCACAGAGGGATTTCCTCCATCCAACCCAAAATTCATTTCCAGATAAGAGAAAGAAAGACTGCTACCTGAAAGTTGAACTAAACATCAATATGAAATTGATTGAAACACATATGTGTAAAGTCATATTAAGTTCTAGAAGTTCCCCCTGGAATCCACAAGATTTGAGAAATGAATCAATCAGAAAGTGAACTGTTAGAAACCAAAGCACTTACAAGACAAGGAAAACATAAATAAACAAAAACAGTACTGGCAGTACCCACCCAAATTCTCCAATGCCCAAGGGCTTGAGTCAACCTATCAGTGTATTACATATGTACTTTGGATATGAATGCTAATTTACCAGAAGCCATCAAACCTCACTGAGTTACCAGTTCTTTCTATTCCAATGAATTAGCAATCACAGCAAGTTTGTGATCATAATGTGGCTTCTTAAGACACCTGTCTACAGAGAATGAAAGCATTGACCACAGAATGTGAGTGTTCAGGACCTTAGCCAGTTTGCTTCTTGTTATAAATAAATCAACTGGTGTTCTCATCTTATGTATCAACAGGCTTATGCATAAGCCAAGCACGAGAAACAGTCTGCTCTCATTTCTGCTGAAACTTGTTTCTGAACCAGTAAGACTGAGAGATTAAGCAGTACAATACATCCAGGCAGGAGAACCACCGAGTCTCCTCTAGACAACCAACAGACCTACTTATCAGTGACACTCTGATCCTGGCATTCTTCCTTGAAAATCTGACTTGTATAGAATCAAGGTGAGAGAACTGGTAGAAAAGGAGAGGACAATCCAAGTAACCTGAGACTAGGAGTAATATAAACGAGAAGGCAGATCCTAAGACAAGGTATGAAATAATGGAAAGAATACAGACTTTGAGTGACCTTATCCTTACTCTGTTCCTCTAACCCGATCCCTTAGCTACAAAATAATACCTAATTCACAGGATTGCTTTTTTCGGGGAGGAAGAAGGGACTTACATGAAATAGTAGATGTCATTCTCAGAGCCTCACATAAGTGTTTAATATATAGTTTACTTTTTCCCCGTGTCATAATTTTACTCATGTGTATTTTAATACGGGGCTTTCCTGGTAGCTCAGTGGTAAAGAATCCGCCTGCCCAATGCATGAGACACAGGCTCGGTCCCTGGGTTGGGAAGATCTCCTGGAGGAGGAAATGGCAACCCACTCCAGTATCCTTGCCTGGAAAATCCCATGGACCGAGGAGACTGGCAGGCTACAGTTCATTGGGTCGCAAAAGAGTCAGACACAAGTTAGCAGTTAAACAAGAGCAATTCATAACAGAGAAACCCACCACTAAACATTAACAATTCATAATAGAACAACCCCCCTGTTGTTGTTGTTCAGTCGCTCAGTTGTGTCTGACTCTTTGTGACCCCATGGACTGCAGCACACCAGGCTTCCCTGTCCTTCACCATCTCCCGGAGCCTGCTCAAACTCATGTCCATTGAGTCAATGATGCCATCCAACCATCTCATCTCTGTCTTCCCCTTCTCCTCCCGCCTTCTTTCTTTCCCAGCATCAAATTCTTTTCCAATGAGATGGCTCTTCGCATCAGGTGCCCAAAGTATTGGAGCTTCAGCTTCAGCATCAGGCCTTCCAATGAATATTCAGGGTTGATTTCCTTTAGGATTGACTAGTTTGATCTCCTTATAGTTCAAGGGACTCTCAAGAGTTCTCTAACACCACAACCCACCCTAGTCTTAAGAATTTGAAAACAAGCAACTTTAGTTTCCATGTAGTCCTTTTCTGCCTAAGTAACTGTTTTTCTCATAGTATTTTCCTTCCACCATAAATGGTGGAAAGTGAAACCGATATAGTAGCTGGTTCTCAGGTGTTGGACCTTCTTTTTTTATTAGTTAGCATTTCATAGAATTGAAGGCCTTTGAAATCCTTTTATCCAACCTATAATTCCACCTGATAATCATACCTAATCCATTGACAGCATAGTTGACTCACTATTTTGCAGTCCTTTTTAATTGTCAGCTGGAAGAGAGCACTGTTTAACCCCAGACAATAAATGACTACTTTGGAAATCCAACCATATAAGTAAGAAAAGACACATCAACACACAGATTCTGCTCTTAAAGCAAGCTTTCCCATAGCACTAATCCAGTTTTTCCGTAGATTCTCAGGAACACAAGCATTGCTAGAGGTAGCAAAAGGGTTTCTTTCTTGTGCTAATCTTTGGTTTTATCAGACTCTTCCGAGGAAGAAAGAAAAGTATATTTTAATTCTGTATCACTTAATTTTGGACATGTGTTTCCCAGTTTTAGCTGTGTTTATGATAGATCATTTTATTGATATTACATCTTGTTTCTATTACATTGTATCAATTTCACATATAAGGGAAGTGGCACAACAGGTCATAATTTATCAAGAAAAATAGTAAGAGAAAATGTCAAATAAGAGCAGTACGTATGTAATGACTCTACAGAGCACAAGTAACTTGAGGAAATGAGTTTTAAAGTTATAATTTAAGTCACAGTCTAGTGACTCTAGCCAGAGGAAATTTAAAAAACAGGTTGTGGCAACAGTGACTACAAATTCAAAAAAGGACTGGCTCCTAAAATTTCTGCAAAAAACTATGAGTCAAGCCTTAAGGAACTTCTATATTAAGGTACCAGTTATGAAACCATGCTGTATCTCCACATACCAGGGTGAACTCTCTCTTACATGGTTTAGTTGGAGAAAGAGCTACTTTATTTCATAAAAATTATTAGCATTATTGGAGTGCCTACTGTGTGCCTGGTACTTGCCTAAGCTCTTTATTACATCAACTCATGTATAGCACAATAGCCCAACGAGGCTAATACTAGTATTTCTCCTTCTCACCAGTGTAGGTATGCTATGCTATGCTATGCTAAGTCACTTCAGTCGCGTCCGACTCTGTGTGACCCCATAGACAGCAGCCCACCAGGCTTCCCCGTCCCTGGGATTCTCCAGGCAAGAACACTGGAGTGGGTTGCCATTGCCTTCTCCGATGCCTGAAAGTGAAAAGAGAAAGTGAAGTCGCTCAGTCGTGTCCGACTCTTAGCGACCCCATGGACTGCAGCCTACCAGGCTCCTCCATCCATGGGATTTTCCAGGCAAGAGTACTGGAGTGGGGTGCCATTGCCTTCTCCGAGTGTAGGTATGAAGGCACAGAATATGAAGGGTCAGGTATTAATACTGTCATCTTGAAAATGGCAAAGCTGAAATTTTAATCCAAACAATTGGACTCTATAGCTGAATTCCTAACCAAGTTACTATAATGCTTTTCTTTTAAATACAAGTATTCTTCCTATCATGCCACATAAGTGTCTAAAGGTTGGGAGGACATGCCTCCTGCAAAATCTCATGGTGAAAATAATATTGGCTCTGGAAAAAACACATGAGTTGGCTCAGATCACCAAAAGCCTACTATATCCAGAGAACTAACAAAACAATATCAATCCTGATAAAAACACGCATGCATACACTCTAAGTCGCTTCAGTCATGTCTGGCTCTGTGTGACCCTATGTACTGTAGCCCGAGCAGCTCCTCTGTCCATGGGATTCTCTAGGCAAGAATACTGGAGTGGGTTGCCATTCCCTTCTCCAGGGGACATTCCCGACCCAGGGATCAAATCCGAGTCTCTTATGTCTCCTTCAAGGCAGTTGGGTTCTTTACCTCTAGCACCACCTGGGAAGCCCCAGTAAAAAGATAAATGCATCTAAAATATGTCTGGCATTGGCTTCTGGTATCACAGTTAATTCTTCCCAACTTCAGTTCTGGCACTTCTATCTTCTCCTTTGATATGTACTTTTGGAGGGCATTTGCTTCCAAAACTGACATGTTCCGCAAATCAAAAATCTTCTCCAGATAGTAGCCTCTTTTATTAATCATTGTTTAATAATTACCACACAATTGCACTCATCTCACATGCTAGTGAAATAATGCTCAAAATTCTCCAAGCCAGGCATCAATAGTACGTGAATCGTGAACTTCCAGATAGTCAAGCTAGGTTTAGAAAAGGCAAAGGAACCAGAGACCAAATTGCCAACATCCGTTGGATCATCGAAAAAGCAAAAGAGTTCCAGAAAAATATCTACTTCTGCTTTATTGACTATGCCAAAGCCTTTGACTATGTGGACCACAAAAAACTCTGGAAAATTCTTAGAGATGGGAATACCAGACCACCTGGCCTGCCTCTTGAGAAATCTGTATGCAGGTCAGGAAGCAATAGTTAGAACAGGACATGGAACAACAGACTGGTTCCAAATAGAAAAAGGAGTACATCAAGGCTGTATATTGTCACCCTGCTTATTTAACCTATATGCAGAGTACATCATGAGAAATGCTGGGCTGGATGAAGCACAAGCTAGAATCAAGATTGCCAGGAGAAATATCAATAACCTCAGATATGCAGATGACACCACCCTTATGGCAGAAAGTGAAGAGGAACTAAAGAGCCTCTTGATGAAAATGAAAGAGGAGAATGAAAACCTGGCTTAAAACTCAACATTCAGAAAACGAAGATCATGGCATCTGGTCCCATCACTTCACGGCAAATATATGGGGAAACAGTGGAAAGAGTGACAGATTTTATTTTGGGGGGCTCCAAAATCACTGCAGATGGTGACTGCAGTCATGAAATTAAAAGATGTTTGCTCCTTGGAAGAAAAGCTATGACCAACCTAGACAATATATTAAAAAACAGAGACATTACTTTACCAACAAAGGTCCATCTTGTCAAAGCTATGGTTTTTCCAGTAGTCATGTATGGATGTGAGAGTTGAGCTATAAAGAAAGCTGAATACTAAAGAATTGATGCTTTTGAACTATGATGTTGGAGAAGACTCTTGAGAGTTCCTTGGACAGCAAGGAGATCCAACCAGTCTATCCTAAAGGAAATCAGTCCTAAATATTCATTGGAAGGACTAATGCTGAAGCTGAAACTCCAATATTTTGGCCACCTGATGCAAAGAACTGACTCATTTGAAAAGACTCTGATGCTGGGAAAGATTTAAGGCAGGAGGAGAAGGGGACGACAGAGGATGAGATGGTTGGATGGCACCACCGACTCTATGGACATGGGTTTGAGTAAACTCCAGGAGTTGGTGATGGACAGGGAGGCCTTGCATGCTGCAGTCCATGGGGTCCCAAAGAGTCAGGCTCAGCTAAGCAATTGAACTGAACTGAATAAGGGAGGAAATGGCAGCACCATCTCCTTCACATGCACTTGAAACTCACTGTAATGTCACATGGTGGGGTACAAGCACAGCTTACACTAAAAGAATTCACTGTTATAGAGTTTTAGGTATTTTAATACAGGTTTATATGTTGCTACAACCTTTACACAGCTAGAGCTGGAAATCCTGGAATGTGAAGTCAAGTGGGCCTTAAGAAGCATTACTATGAACAAAGCTAGTGGAGGAGACACAATTACAGCTGATTTATTTAAAATCCCAAAAGATAATGTGGTTAAAGTGCTGCACTCAACATGTCAGCAAATGTGGAAAACTCAGCAGTGGCCACAGGACTGGAAAAGGTCAGTTTTAATTACAATCCAAAAGAAGGACAATAGCAGAGTGTTCAAACTGTTGCACATTTGCACTTAGTTCACATGCTAGCAAGGTTATGCTCAAAATCCTTCAAGCTAGGCTTCAGCAGTATCTGAACTGAGAACTTCCAGATGTAAAAGCTCAGTTTAGAGAAGGCAGAAGAATCAGAGATCAAGCTGCCAGTATCCACTGAATCATGGAGAAAACAAAGGAGTTCCAGAAAAACATCTACTTCTGTTTCATTGACCGCACTAAAGCCTTTGACTGTGTGGATCACAAGAAACTGTGGAAAATTCTTAAAGAGATAGCAGCACCAGACCACCTTACCTGTCTCCTAAGAAACCTGTATGCATGTCAAGAAGCAATGGTTAGAACCTTATATGGAACTGACTGGTTCAAAATTGGAAAAGGAGTACGACAAGGCTATATATTGTCACTCTGCTCATTTCAGTAAAGTGCAGAGTGAGTGATGTGAAATGCTGGGCTGGATGAAGCACAAGCTGAAATCAAGGTTGCTGGGAGAAACAGCAACAACCTCAGATATGCAAATGATGCCAATCTAATGGCAGAAATGAAGAGTAACTAAAGAGCCTCATATTGAGGGTGAAAGAGGAGAATGAAAAAGCTCACTTGAAACTCAGCATTAAGAAAGCTAACATTATGGCATCTGGCTCCATCACTTCATGGCAAATAGATGGAGAAAAAGTGGAAATAGTGGCAGATTTTATTTTCTTTGGCTCCAAAACACCGCAGATGGTGACTTCAGCCACGTAATTAAAAGATACTTGCTCATTAGAAGAAAAGCTATGACATACCAAGACAGTGTATTAAAAAGCAGAGACATCACTTTGCCAACAAAGGTCCATATAGTCAAAGTTATGGTTTTTCCAATAGTCATGTACAAATGTGAGAGTTAAACCATAAAGAAGGCTGAGTGCCAAAGAATTGATGCTTTTGAATTGTGGTGCTGGAGAAGACTCCTGAGAGTTCCTTGGAGAGCAAGGAGATCAAAGTTAATCCTAAAGGAAATCAACCCTGCATATTAATTGGAAAGACTGATGCTGAGGCTGAAGCTCCAATACGTTGGCCACCTGATACAAAGAGCCTCTCTTTGGAAAAGAGGACTGGAGGATAGAGAAGCCTGGCATGCTACAGTCCATGGGTCACAAAGAGTTAGACATGACTTAAGAGACTGAACAACAAGACATTTATTATGATAGTTCACCTTGATCACTTAAAAAAAAAATCCTGAAAAAAAGTCACGCATGAGTCAACACCTACCAACATCATCCCCTCTTTAGTGGTCACCTAAGTAGTGTGCTCAGCCACTCATCTGTGTCTGACTTTTTGGGACCCCACAGACTATAGCCTACCAGGCTCCCCTGTCCATGGGATTTTCCAACAAGAATACTGGAGTGGGTTGCCATTTCCTCCTCCAGGGGAATCTTCCTGACCTAGGGATCCAACTGTGTCTCTTGGATCTCCTGCATTAGAAGATGGATCATTACCACTGCGCCACCCAGGGTTAAAGAAACACAGATCACAGAATTGTGATTACCAGATATATTACTACATATAAAAATGGTAGAAACAGAGTCACATTTACTCACAATTAAAACTATCTTGATTATAACGACCTTCATTTTTTTTTCAACAGATATCTTTGACCATCTACCCTATCTGACACATGATACAGACAATTGAGGATATAATGGGGTACAGGATGGACTTGAACTCTCCTATCATGGAGACCAGAAATGTCTCCTTTTTCAAAAGATGTGTATAAATCCTGCTGTGAATTTAAGCTATCATGATTTTACCAGGGAAGTATCAGTTTTGGATTGTTCTTCTAACTTAAGATGAACTAAGTTTTCGTATTCTGGGTTTTGGTCCCAGTCAATGACAAACTTCCCCAGCCCACATCAAAATACATCTAAAACACAGGAAACAGATGAGCTCAATCCAAATATGCATTTCTGGACCCACTGATTGTGTTTTCTTTTTTTAATATTATAGTGAACCACCTCATCCATCTGTCACAAACTGCAAACACAGTAATCTGAATAACTTAATTGTCCTAGAAAAACACATTCCAATTTTGGAAATCCTATTTTTAAAGGAAAGAGTCCTTCTAATGTGATAAAACGCTGCTTTGATTTACTAAATAAAATGCCATGCTCGAAATGTAACCCTGCTTAGATCAAAGTGAGGTATGTAGCAGGGCCATTCCCAGTCTCCTCAGTACCCCAAGTTCTTCATGACGATTCCAGATACTGGGCATGCCCACTCTAATAGTGTATGACACAGCTGTCACCTGCAGTGGTGAACTCATCCCAGGCCTGTTCAGACCCTTAAACACGTTGACACCAAGATGGCGTTAGACATGCTCAAGAGATTTAGTGAGTCAAGTTCTGTACAGGCAGTAAAGGAAGAGGGAGCAGAAATAGGTGGGAAGAGCTTTCAGGTCTGATACTTGTGAAGGTAGATACAGAAGAAAGGAGAAAGTAGGAAGAGCCTCATACCAAAGCACAGTACCAAGAAAGCCTCCATCAGGCTGGATGGGAGTCCCTACCTATTAGAAGAGTCCAGAATTGGAGGACAGCCCACACTCCAGTACCTCTGCCAGGCTCAGCCACTGGCTGGTGGCACTCTAGGAGAATAATGCCTCAGCATCAGGCTGTCAGTCAACTATTCTCCCCACAGCAGGCCCTTGTGAGCAATGGACCTCTATCAACTCCCACACCAAAGAAATTTTTGCAAAAAGTGACTATTCCTTCCTTGGGCTTAATGAGAACAGACACCAGGACAGGTGGGGTACCCAACTTAGAAAAGCTACATCTGATTTCCCTTTGGGAGAAGTAGAAGGAGCTGGCATCTCACTGAGGTTTCAGTAACCCTGTCCACTGATAGAAGCAATGTAGCCAGTTCCCCTGTGGTTCCAAAGGGAAAGCACACTGTGGGGCAACCAGGTGACACCACTAATAACTTCTGTGTGGGCTTAGTCGCTTAGTTGTGTCTGACTCTCTGCAACCTCAGAGACTGTAGCCCACCAGGCTCCTCTGTCCATGGGATTCTCCAGACAAGAATGGTAGAGTCGGTAGCTGTTCCCTTTTCCAGGGGATCTTCCCAACCCAGGGGTCAAACCTGGTCTCCTGCACTGCAGGTGGATTCTTTTACCATCCGAGCCACCAGGGAAGCCCTACTAATTTCTACCTTCTCTTTTTGGAAGGTATCATTAATCTCAGAATTTCAACCATCACATATACAGGCATTCACCAAGCAAATAAAGCCATTTATTGTCACAATTGCATTCTTATATTATTGCCATGAAAAAAAAGTGGAGAGCTCCTGAAATCAACTTTCAATAACACTGATATATAAAAGGAGCCTCACAATCTATCATTTTGAATAATTATTTTATAAATAACTAAAAAATTTTGAATGGACTTTTCTACTATCAGCCCTTGTAACTGTTTAGTCCATCAGAGTCCTTTGAGCATTCTGTATGTTAGCACCTGAAAACAATGTCTAACACAATGCCTGGCACAGAGATACTCAGTACATCTCAGCTGATTTTAAATAAGAGTGATATAAGTTAATAAGCTCAAACTGATGCCTTTGAACTGTGGTGCTGGAGAAGGCTCCTGAAAGTCCCTTGGACAGCAAGAGATCAAACCAGTCTATCTTAAGGGAATCAACCCTGAATATTACTGGAAGGACTGATGCTGAAGTTGAAGCTCCAATATTTTGGTCATCTGATTCAAACAGATGACTCATTGGAAAAATCCCTGATGCTGGGAAAGATTGAGGGCAGAAGGAGAAGAGGGCATCAGAGGATGAGATGGCTGGATTGCATCACTAAGCAATGAACATGAACTTGGGCAAACTCCAGGAGACAGTTAAGGACAGGGAGGCCTGGCGTGCTGCAGTCCATGGGGTCGCAAAGAGTCGGACACAACCAGGTGACTGAACAACAATAACAGCAGGTTAATATTAGATAACTGCATTAATAATTATCTTTATAATAGAACATCTTTCTAATTTAATCAGTCAGGGAGCTTATAAGTCACAAAGTTAGTGCTAGATCACTAAAGAACTTTCTGTTAGACCTTAAGCCAAGATGTACTATAAAATAACTTGTGAACTTTGTTCCACTGAAGCAAATCGACTCTATGGTGCAAAGTCTTGTAAAACTCCCTCTATTCACAATTGTTATACAAATCCCCCTAAATCTCTGGCAATATTTAGAGTCTGAGTCTATTATATCTCCAAAGGACTTGTAAGGGAAGGAAAAGTGGAGAGTTACAGCAATACTCTGAATAATCAAATTATTGAAATATGTTGAAATCTAAGGTCCAAGCATCCCTTGAGAACCAAATAATATAATTCAGGCCTCTCTCCACACCTTGTGATGGAGAAGGCAATGACGACCCACTCCAGTACTCTTGCCTGGAAAATGCCATGGGTAGAGGAGCCTGGTAGTCTGCAGTCCAGGGGGTCGCTACAAGTCAGACATGACTGAGCAACTTCACTTTCACTTTTCACTTTCACACATTGCAGAAGGAAATGGCAACCCACTCCAGTGTTCTTGCCTGGAGAATCCCAGGGACGGGGGAGCCTGGTGGGCTGCCGTCTATGGGGTCGCACAGAGTCGGACACGACTGAAGTGACTTAGCAGTAACAGCCACACCTTGTGAAGGGCTGTCTCAAATGTTCTTCATATTTTCAGGAAATATGTGTTTTCATGATAACTCCATTCCAACCTCCTGTTCCTGCAACAGCCTGTTGTGTCATTTTAAATATTGAATGTCACCCTTTCTTTGATTTACACACACACACATAATCAAAACATCAAGAAACATACTGTGGTAGGTGACTTCTAAGTTGGCCCACAAGGACCTCTAGGACAATCCTCTCATCCTGAGCATAAGCTATACCTAGTGACTTGGTTTCAACTGACAGGATACTGAAAATTTAATATGCACACTACCACACTTCCATGTATAGGAAGTGTATAGGAACCACAAAAGATTGTGTTTTCCATCCTTTTTAGCAGAGACACTCTACAGCTTTCTGGATTGCAGACTTCAATGAAGCAAACTGCCATATTGGAAAGAACCACCTGGAAAGGAACAGATATCCTAAGTCCAACAGCTTGAGAACAAGCCTTCAAATGAGACCTTAGTCCTGGCCAATACTTTGATTCAACCGTGTGATGGATCCTGAAGTGTGATGGATCCAGGACCCAGCTAAATCATGCTCAGACTCCTGAATCACATAAACAATTAGATAGTCAATGTAAATTTTTAAGGTGCTAATTTTTCTGGTAATTTCTTATGCAAAAATAGATAATACCCATAAAACATAAATACTCATTTGCTATTCATATTAGCATAACTTTCTGAAGACTTAGGAAGGCTAAGTAGGAGTTTACATCAAGGGCATATCAAAAAATTGCAAATCAAATGTTAGAAATTATCATCACTCCTTTGGCAGCCCGCAGTGAGGGTTTCCTCTGTTGCTGTTTTTCTTTTGCTCTTATTCATCTATTCAACAGCTATTCCCTCACTCTCTTCCATTTCTCTTTATTACATCTTCACTTATAGATTTAATTTAAGCTCTTTCATCTCCTATTATCAGTGTATCTCTAGGTTTTTTTTTTTGTTTGTTTTTTAATACAAACTAATCAGGAGCTCTTTTACAAAAGGGCATTCAGAAACAAGATCTACCTTATTACTCATTTATTTATTCAACAACCATCTATTAAATTTCTACTAACTGTCAGGCAGTATTCTCTGCACAAGATACACAGCAGTATGTTAAAAAAGACCTGGCTTGTGCTCACAAGGAGCTTATGGACAAGTTGGTATGGCAAAAGTTAGACAAATGAATATATAAATGAATAATTACAAATTATAGAAGTGCTTGGAAGGTAATAAGCATGTTGTCTATTAAAGCATGAAGGGGGGAGACCTGCTGAGATTTTTTTATATGTCAGAATCTCTATCTTTTAATATAACATTTAAGTTGAGATGAAGAGTGATAATGAGTGAGGGTAGACACGTTGCTTAGAAGTTCGGCAGGAGAAACACTACACAGGTGCTCTGGGGTAGGACAGAGCTTGGTGTATTCTATGAACTAAAAGGTGGACAGTTCACTGGAGCAACAGTGAAATAATGGCTCAAAGTGAGGCCAGAGAAGTAAGCAGAAGTCAACATAGCCAGATCTGCAACTCATGGTATGGAGACTACATACAATCCTATGTGCAGTAGAAAGCCAATGAAGAACACAAGGGCAGAAAAGAAAGATTTGATTCTTTTTTTTTTTAATAATCACTCTGGTTGCTATGTGAAGAATGGTTAAGAAGAAATGTAAAAAGGAAACATATGGACCAGTTGATAAGGAACAATTAAAACACAATAGAGAGAAGGTGGTATAATAGATAAAACAAAATAAAAAAGTAGGAGTGGAATTGGGAGGACATAGACAAATTTAAAAATTCTGTATAATCAACTAGTCTGGTGAAGAAGGCAAAGGTATCAAAAATAACTCAGTCCTGAAGGCCATTGTGATTATACAGAGCATGTTCTTTTCCTTTGAATAGATAGGGACACAGAGTTCTTTGAAAGAATGGAAGCAAAGTTCCCAGTGGCACCCTCATATTGCTATCTGGTGTTTTCCGAAATCCTTCCATTAAAATACTGGGTTTCAAATTGCATCAAATACTGTGGTGGCATCAAATACTGTGGCAACCAGTCCCATCACTTCACAGCAAATAGATGGGGAAACAATGGAAACAGTGGGAGATTTTATTTTCTTGGGCTCCAAAATCACTGCAGATAGTGACTGCAGCCATGAAATTAAAAGACACTTGCTCCTTGGAAGGAAAGCTATGATCAACCTAGACAGCATATTAAAAAACAGAGATATTACTTTGCCAACAAAAGTCCATCTAGTCAAAGCTTTGTTTTTTCCAGTAGTCACATATGGATGTGAGAGTTGGACCATAAAGAAAGCTAAGCACCAAAGAATTAATGCTTTTGAACTGTGGTATTGAAGCAGACTCTTGAGAGTCCCTTGGACAGCAAGGAGAGCCAACAAGTCTATCCTAAAGGAAATCAGTCCTGAATATTCATTGAAAGGACTGATGCTGAAGCTGAAACTCCAATACATTGGCCACCTGATGCGAAGAACTGACTCACTAGAAAAGACCCTGATGCTGGGAAAGATTGAAGGTGGGAGGAGAAGGGGACCACAGAGGACGAGATGGCTGGGTGGCATCACTGACTCAATGGACATGAGTTTGAGCAAGTTCCGGGAGTTGGTGATGGACAGGGAAGCCTGGCGTGCTGCAATCCCTGGGGTTGCAAAAAGTTGGACACAACTGAGCGATTCAACTGGAACTGGAACTGTGGTGACACATTACTATTGTTCTTTGTTCCTATTTAACATAGATGGTAAAAAATTTCATTTTAATCATGTATTATATATTGTTGCTCCTTCATGTGTAGTGAGGCACTATGACATAATTTGTCAAGAAAAAAGAATCACAAAAAGGTCAGGTACCACAGATGTTCCAAAGAAAGCTTTGCCCAGCACATCGCATAGCTGTTATTTGGCAGTTTTTATGTGCCAAACAGTTGAATAACACCGCTGCTGACTATCCAGAAAGCTTTTCTCCGGGCAAGTAAATTTGACATTCTCCACTTACAGAAAAGAGGTAAAGAGGTGAAGTGACATACTTCCACACAGAAGGAAGAGTCAAGCTCAAATCTAGGGAAAACCCTTAGAGCAGCTTAATCTTAATTATACATTCAGTATTTTCAGAGGAAATTAAATATCATTAATGGATGCCTGTGAAGTGGCTGAAATTCAGGGAGGGATTTTTGAGAGAGTGGGATAAAAAGATGCTGAGGGGGATCTATCTCTATTTAGCAGTAACAGTTCATGAGGCCTGGTGCTGTGTGGCCTCAGTTCTTATTAGCCAACTGTAAGATCTTTCAGGTAAAAGTAGAATAGAATTGTACCAGCTTGATGGGGAAAAAAAAAAAAAAAACGCTCTGCTTATTAATCAAGAAGAAAGGGAAAGATCATTTTACTGACAAAGCAGTATTAACTCCATGAATGCTTTGAAAGTAGAGCTGTGAAGAAGTTGCAGTGCTGCAAAGAGAAAACTGGAGTATAAAGGATCATGTAAAAGAGTGTGTAGGAAATCTGACATCAGAATTCATCCATGCTGAAATACAGAGAAAAGCCTGCTTTTTACTCCTGCGTCTGAGTGCACTGCTATTCTAACCTCAGCGTGTATTAGAATCACCTAGAGTGCTTATTAGTTATGCTTATTTCACTGTATTGTGTCCAGAGAGTCTGTTTAGGTAGGTCGGGTCTGGGTCAAGATTCAGAATCTGGGTTTAACAGAAACTCTCTGGGGGATGTTGGAATAGGCAGTAATACTAGGTTGCTGTCCACCATAAAGCTAGGCGTGTAACCCAAAACCTACAGCCGCCTGCCGCAGTGAGGTCAGCCCTCCTTGCTTCCATCCACTGCGTCCTCCTTGAAAGCAGCTGGGTGGATAAGTTCCAAGTCTCACATGTCCTACTTTCAAATGTCGTCCATGTTACCTTCCTTGTGAAGCATTTCCTGAGTTCCCCCAAGCTGAATGAGCTCCTCCATGCTTCCAAAGATCCTCTGTGGTTCCAAAGAAGTGAAAAAATATAAGTGCAGTCGCTCAGTCGTGTCTGACTCTTTGTGACTCCATGGAGTTGCTCAGTCATGTCCGACTCTTTGCAACCCCATGGACTGTAGCCTACCAGGCTCCTCCGTCCATGGGATTCTCCAGGCAAGAGTACTGGAGTGGGTTGCCGTTTCCTTCTCCAGGAGATCTTCCCAACCCAGGGATCGAACCCGGGTCTCCTCCATTCCAGGCAGAACACCTTGAATATTGCATTTATCAAATAATATTATAATTACCTTCTTCTGTGAGTCATTCCCCTATCAAAATGCGAACAACTTGAATATGGCTTGCTTATTTTTTATCTCTGGAACTGGGCATACTTCTTGGCACAAAACAGGTACTGAACGAAAGCTTTTGGAGTGTAAGAATTAATGTATAAAAATAATGAATGAACAAAATAATAGCACACCAGATATTGATTACGGCTTCAAGTCACATAGGCTCCTAGCCAGTTAGCAACTACTTGCTGCTTCATGCACACGTACTAAGTAGGTTCAGTTCAGTTCAGTTCAGTTCACACTCAGTCGTGTCCAACTCTTTGCGACCCCATGAGTCGCAGCACACCAGGCCTCCCTGTCCATCACCAACTCCCAGAGTTCACTGAGACTCACGTCCATCGAGTCAGTGATGCCATCCAGCCATCTCATCCTCTGTCATTCCCTTATCCTCCTACCCCCAACCCCTCCCAGCATCAGAGTCTTTTCCAATGAGTCAACTCTTTGCATGAGGTGGCCAGAGTATTGGAGTTTCAGCTTCAGCATCATACCCTGAAAAGAAATCCCAGGGCTGATCTCCTTCAGAATGGACTGGTTGGATCTCCTTGCAGTCCAAGGGACTCTCAAGAGTCTTCTCCAACACCACAGTTCAAAATCATCAATTCTTTGGCGCTCAGCTTTCTTCACAGTCCAACTCTCACATCCATACATGACCACTGGAAAAACCATAGCCTTGACACCCCACTCCAGTACTCTTGCCTGGAAAATCCCATGGCCGGAGAAGCCTGGTAGGCTGCAGTCCATGCGGTCGCTAGAGTCGGACACGACTGAGCGACTTCACTTTCACTTTTCACTTTCATGCATTGGACAAGGAAATGGCAACCCACTCCAGTGTTCTTGCCTGGAGAATCCCAGGGACTGGGAAGCCTGGTGGGCTGCCATCTATGGGGTCGCACAGAGTGGGACACGACTGAAGTGACTTAGAATGACTAGACGGACCTTTGTTGGCAAAGTAATGTCTCTGCTTTTGAATATGCTATCTAGGTTGGTCATAACTTTTCTTCCAAGGAGTAAGCATCTTTTAATTTCATGGCTGCAGTCACCACCTGCAGTGATTTTGGAGCCCAAAAAAATGAAGTCTAACACTGTTTCCACTCTTTCCCCTTCTATTTCCCAAGAAGTGACGGGATCTTCGTTTTCTTAATGTTGAGCTTTAAGCCCACTTTTTCACTCTCCACTTTCACTTTCATCAAGAGGCTTTTTAGTTCCTCTTCACTTTCTGCCATAAGGGTGGTGTCATCTGCGTATCTGAGGTTATTGATATTTCTCCCGGCAATCTTGATTCCAGCTTGTGCTTTATCCAGCCCAGCATTTCTCATGATGTACTCTGCATAGAAGTTAAATAAGCAGGGTGACAATATACAGCCTTGATGTACTCCTTTTCCTTTTTGGAACCAGTCTGTTGTTCCATGTCCAGTTCTAACTGTTGCTTCCTGACCTGCATATAGGTTTCTCAAGAGGCAGGTCAGGTGGTCTGGTATTCCCATCTCTTTCAGAATTTTCCACAGTTTATTGTGATCCACACAGTCAAAGGCTTTGGCATAGTCAATAAAGCAGAAATAGATGTTTTTTCTGGAACTCTCTTGCTTTTTTGATGAGTCAGTTCAGTTGTGTCCAATTCTCTACGACCCTAAGGATAGCAGCCCGCCAGGCTCCTCTGTCCATGATATTCTCAGGCAAGTCTGGAGTGGGTTGCCCTGCCCTCCTACAGGGGATCTTCCCCACACAGGGATCGAACTTGTGTCTTCCACTGACAGGCCAGTTCCTTACCACGAGCGCTACCTGGGAAGCCCAGCTAGCTGCTAGGGCTGCCATAGAAATATACCAAAGATGGACTGCTTAAAAAACAGGCAATTCTTTCTCATTATATTGGAAGCTGAGCCATCCAAGATCAAGGTGCCTGTGATGGAAATTCTATTCTGAGGTCTTTGCTCTTGGCTTCCAGGGTGCTGCACCTCACTATATGCTCACATGACCTCTTCTTTGTGCCCACAGAGAAAGCGAGAAATCAAGTCCTCTGGTGTCTCTCATTACAGAGGACCTAATCCCATCAAAAGAGCCCCACTCTCATGACCTCAGCTAAGCCTAGTTCTACCTTATCACGGCATCTCCAAATACCATTATATTGGGGGTGAGAGCTTTAACAGATGAATTTTAGGAGAACACAACCACACAGTCTATAATAAAGGGTAATAACCTCATTGTCTGAAGCTCACTTTCTAGCTCTAGCTTCTTCCTTTAGTGTGAAACCACTTAGATTTCCAGATTCTGCCTCATAAAATAAGGAGCTATTTGCCCATTATAATTATTGTTGACAAAGTATGCTGAGGGTACTGAAAATGGTAAAGTATTATACACGGTGAGGTTAATACATTGTTGTTGTTATCAGGTACTAAGACAGATGGACTCTTTGCAACTCCTTGGACTGAAGGATGCCAGGCTCCCCCATCCTCCACTCTCTCCAAGTTTACTCAATTTCACGTCCATTGAATTAGTAATGCTATCTAACCATCTCATCCTCTGCTGCCCCCTTCTTCTTTTGCCTTTAGTCTTTCCCAGCATCAGGGTCTTTTCCGGTTAAGTCCGCTCTTTGCATCAGGTGGTCAAAGTATTGGAGCTTCAGCATCAGTCTTTCCAATGAATATTCAGAGTTGATTTCCTTTAGGATTGACTGGTTTGATTTCTTGCAGTCCAAAAGATTCTCAAGAGTCTTCTCCAGCACCACAATTCAAAAGCATTGATTCTTTGGCACTCACCCTTCTTTATGGTCCACCTCTCGTGCCTGTACATGATTACTAGGAAAACCATAGCTTTGACTATATGGACCTATGTCAGCAAAGTGATGTTTCTACTTTTTTTTTAATTATTATTTTTTACTTTACAATATTGTATTGGTTTTGCCATACATCAACATGCATCCGCCACGGGTGTACACGTGTTTATACATTATCTAGGTTTGTCATATCTTTCCCTCCAAGGGGCAACGGTCTATTAATTTCATAGCTGCAGTCACTGACTGCAGTGATTTTGGAGCCCAAGAAAAGAAAATCTGTCACTGCTTCCAGTTTTTCCCCTTCTATTTGCTATAAAGCGATGGGACCAGATGCTGTGATCTTAGCTTTTTTAATGTTGAATTTCAAGCCAGGTTTTTCATTCTCCTCTTTCACCGTCATCAAGAGGCTCTTTAGTTCCTCTTCACTTTCTGCCATTGGAGTGTTATCATTTGCATATCTGAGGTTGCTGATATTTCCCCCAGCACTTTTAACTCCAGCTTATGATTCATCCAGCCCGGCATTTCACATGATGTACACATTTCACATTTAAGTTAAATAAGCAAGGTGATGATATACAGCCTTGATATATTCCTTTCTCAATTTTGAACCAGGCTACTGGTCCATGTCTGGTTCTAACTGTTATTTCTTGGCTGGCAAACAGGTTTCTCAGGAGGTAGGTAAGGTGGTCTGGTACTCATATCTCTCTAAAAATTTTCCACAGTTTGTTGTAATTCACATAGTCAGAGGCTTTAGTGTAATCAATGAAGCTGAAGCAGATGTTTTTTCTGGAACTCCCTTGCTTTCTCCATGATTCAATGAATGCTGGCAATTTGATCTCTGGTTCCTCTGCCTTTTCTATATTCAGCTTGAACATCTGTAAGTTCTTGGTTCACATATCGCTGAAGCCTAGCTTGAAAGATTTTGATCATAACATTAGTAGCATGTGCTGCTGCTAAGTCACTTCAGTCGTGTCCGACTCTGTGCGACCCCATAGACGGCAGCCCACCAGGCTCCCCCGTCCCTGGGATTCTCCAGGCAAGAACACTGGAGTGGGTTGCCATTTCCTTCTGCAATGCGTGAAAGTAAAAAGTGAAAGTGAAGTCGCTCAGTCGTGTCCGACTCCTAGAGACCCCGTGGACTGCAGCCTACCAGGTTCCTCTGTCCATGGGATTTTCCAGGCAAGAGTACTGGAGTGGGGTACCATTGCCTTCTCTGAGTAGCATGTGAAATGAGTGCAATTATATGGTAGTTTGAACATTCTTTTGCATTGCCCTTCTTTGGGATTGTAATGAAAACTGAACTTCTCCAGCCCTGTGGCCACTGTTGAATTTTCCAAATTTGTTGACATATTGAGTTCAATACTTTATCAACATTATCTTTAAGGGTTTTTAATAACTCAGCTGGAATTCCATCACCTCCACTAGTTTTGTTCATAGTAAATACAAGGTGCTTTTAATTTAGAGGCTGCTGTAGTCTATAAAGATATCTAAGTTCCTACCAGCACCACACAAAAACTCAGCAGGACTGGTGATCAGCAAAGCTTGCATTTTCTCTTGACTGCTTAGAAATTTCTGTCACGATGTAATTTTTATTAACTTATTTGATTAATTTAATAAACATAATTTAATCTGTACAAATAATTGTCGTTAGTTTTGTTTGTAGGCAAACTCTTTAAAAAGAAGGCTGAGGGGAATTTTGTGCATTGCAATAACTTTTATTTGTATTTTTTGGCAGTCACAACACATGGCTGGTTCCCTATGGTGGGAGCTTATACTGAACTGAAACTGCATGCATCACTCCAGTGTATGCCAAGAGCCAATCATACTCTATCTGCTCTCTGGAAAGAAACTGTACTGTAGTATCATCCTCAGACTTATGAAGGATGAAGATGAAAGTGTTAGTCACTCAGTCACGTCCCATCTTCCCAAGCCCAGGAAGTGTACTCTGCCAGGCTACTCTGTCCATGAGATTCTCCAGTTAAGAATACTGGAGTGGGTTGCCATTCCCTTTTCCAAGGGGATCTTCACAACCCAGGGATCAAATCCAGGTCTCCTGCTTTGCAGGCAGATTATTTACCATCTGAGAAACCAGGGAAGCATAGGATAGGCTTACAAAGGATAGGGGATGACAAAGAGGACATTTATTCCTGGAAGGTGGTAAGAAGGAGGAAGAGAGGAAAGGACTGGCCCTTTATCGCCTGCATTTGCCTATACACCAGGTAAGCAGCTATCCCCTTGGAAAACACGTAGGAGAAAAATGGGGAAAGATTAAGTCCTTAAGTTGCAATGAGGTCAATTATGGCAGCCATCATACTTAGATGCCCTGGTGGAACGGATGGAGCAAAGAAGAAAATGAGGTGGACTTAAGGTGCTCACATATATGGCACCATAAGAAATTATCACAATATTGTTAATCAACTATATTCAAATATAAAATAAAAAGTTAAGAAAGGAAATCTTAGTTATTCATAACTGCAAAAGTATGGCTGGCCTCTGCCTTGAAATGTCAGGGACTTTTTCTCTTGCTTTCTCATGACTTCTATCACATACCACTTGCTTTCTTGGAAGCTTGTATTCTTTTCCTTTGACCACTCTCTGTTACAAGCTGTGTATAAACAGAGAGAAATAAGGCTTTGAGAGAATTTACACAAAAGTATTTCCAATTTTATCATCTTGACACATAGCATAGCCAATCAACCCAGCTGTGAAAAAGTTCATGATGTAACATTCTGAACTCAGAGGTGATACAGAGAGAGCCAGTACAATGAGTATGCCTGGGTCTAAAGAATAAAGACAATTCAGACCAGTGACCCATGGGCCCTGCCACCTATAGGTGCCACATGCACAGATGGAAACATACGCTTCCTAAAGACATCTCACTTGCTGCTTAGTGTGCTAATTTTATTCTTGATCCAGTGTTATTCCATCATCTATGTTTCTGCCTTCTCTCAAACAAACAAAATGGCAGGGACAGGAATGGGGAAGAAATGAAACAAAAGCTTTTTCAAAGCAAGATCTCAGTTAAAATGTTAAGAGAAAAGGCGTAATTATAGGTTCAGGATTTTTAACTATTTCCATAACTTTCACATCTGCATGAAGCACTGGAAAAGCAAGGTGCTCTCATTCTGGAAAACCTGTTCCAAATTTAACCTGTCCTTGCTTATTATTCTGCACCTGAGCTTTTTAAGAATATTTAGAAACTAGAAAGCAGACAGCATATTATCATTATTAGAACTATTGCTTTTTAAAAAATAATTTCAGAGATTGTGAGATTACTTCCACATCTATCTCCCTTCCTTTTCTTCTCCCTGTAGAATGCACTCTCATATCTGCATCTTCTTCAGAGCACTTATTTTCCAGAGTGACTAAGAACCATACTGGAGTACTCCAAAAGTCCTTCTGTGAGTCACCTCTCCTTGTCCTCATTTCAACCTCTTCTTCTAGACCCTGAGGCTCCTGATCCTAGAGACAAATCCTCTTCTATTCAGCTGTTATCTTGCTGAGTTCTGTGTCTTTGCAACATTGAAATGTAGAGCAGTGTATAAACAGTTATTGGGACACACTGAAATTGCAAGTTTTGATCAAGAAGCATGTCACTGTAGGTAAGGGGTGGGGAAGTTGCAGTAAGGGAGAGAAATTGGGTTCAATTCTAAATATAAGAAGGAAAAATGGGAATCTATAATCAAGGAGCAGAGTTGAAGAGATCAATGGACAGGAAATTATTAATATGATTTTCTTCATTCTTTAAATCACTCATTCAACAAAAAGTACCTAAAACATCTATTGTGTGTCATACATTTTTACATCTAGAAAATAAATATGAATGGCCTATAGTTTCAGGAAACAGACAGTGTAATAAGAAAGACATAAACTGATCTATCCAGTTCAGAAAAAGGTGTATACACAGAGGTTACTATAAAGATGTCATGAACCTACATTTAGAAACTCAGCACAGTCTTTTTTAATAACTATGGATATGAAGAGTTTTAACTGGGAAAACTGAAAATGAAATATTAATATGCAGTCTACCTATTACTAATATAGAAACTAGTTCATCTGTCTTTTAGAATCATACGACAAATAAATACCTTCCTTCATTAAAACCTTACTCTTGAACCAAGGTGTGGTGCTTTAGTCACCAAGACACATCAGCCTCTTGCAAACCCATGGACTGTACCCGCACGGCTTCTCTGTCCCTAAAATTTCCCATGCAAGAATACTGGAGTGGGTTGCCATTTCCTTCTCCAGGGAATCTTCCCAACCCAGGGATTAAACCTGGGTCTCCTGCACTGCAGACAGATTCTTTACCAACTGAGCTACCAGGGAAGCCCTTGAACCAAGCTATGTTTTTTAAAATTTGACTTTAGCTATTTGGAAATACCACCCACTTTCTCTAACACAAGTGCTTCTGCTTCTTTAAACTAGTCTAATACTTCTCTAAGCTGACCATCTACATTCATTTTATGATCCATTTAATATGTATTGCTCAAATACTAATGATGTGCCATATTCTGAATGGAAAAGCAGAGTGAAAATGTGGGCAGGAGTTATGCAGAAGGAAGAGTGAGAGGTGAGATGGGTGTGCCATACACAGTAAAGAGTATGCACAGACCACAGGAGTAAAATATGCATGTTGCTCATCTGAAGAACTTCAAGGATCTCAGTACAAGGAGCTGAGACTGTCAAAGGGTAAGAGATGAGTCATAAAGGGAAACAAGGGCCAAATGATAAAAGTGTGTTGTGCACACATGCTAAGTCAGTTCAGTTGCATTCAACTCTGTTGGACCCCAGGGACTGTAGCCTGCCAGGCTCCTCTGTTCATGGGATTCTCCAGGCAAGAATACTGGACTGGGTTGCCATGCCCTCCTCAAAGCACATCATGCTGTATGTCAGGCTAAAGACTAAGACAGCTAGTGGTAGGGCCAGAGAATATAGGAATTGTTACCACAAGTAGCTAAGGGGGTAAAATGAACCAACTAAGAACCTGTGATGATGAAGAGAAGTGAAAGAATGTGAGAGATATTAAGGACATAGAAAAGATAAACCATGGGAATGATTTGATTGGGGGCTGGGGTTGCTGGAAAGCAAGAAGAAAAAAATGAAGAAAGAAGACCTAGTCTCAGGCCTAGATAACAAGATAGAGGATAATGGTGCCATTTTCTGATACAAATCAAAAGAGAAACCATTTAGGGGAGGGGCAAGGGAAGATTGGGAATTCAGTCTAGGTCATGCTGGGTTTCAAGACATCTATAAAACGTCATATGAACATGGTCACCAGAAAACATGAATATTGAGCTCAAGAATGTCTATAAAAAAGAATAAAAGAAATCTCCCAAATGGAGTTTTAGGGTAGAAAGAGAATATAGAGCAGAATTCTTCAAATACTATCTGAAAATTGTGTTGTCAAAAGTATGTCTTTAGGATATTTGTAAACCATGGTCTGTATGTAATAACTGCAATTTTAGTTGCTCATACCCATTCATTTAAATTTAGATGCTAGACTTGAAACACTGAATAATATATACTCCTAGTAAGTCTGCGTTCTCAAACTCAAGGTACACAGAAATGCCATAGGAAATGCCTTTTTCATAGAAACTGGGAAGGCCTTCTTCTCTCATTCTCACACGAGATACATTAGGGTTTATAGAAACATCCCTAAATCTAGACTGGTTGGTGCTACAGACTGAATGTTGGTGTCCTCCCAAAATTCATATGTTGAAATTTAACCCCCAATGTAATAGTATCTGAGTTGGGACTTTGGGGAAATTAGATGATGGATCTAGGGCCCTCATGAACGGGATTCGTTAGTTCAATTCAGTTCAGTCACTCAATCGTGTCTGACTCGTTTCAACCCCATGAATCGCAGCACGCCAGGCCTTCCTGTCCATCACCAACTCCCAGAGTTCACTTAGACTCACGTCCATCGAGTCAGTGATGCCATCCAGCCATCTCATCCTCTGTCATCCCCTTATCCTCCTGCCCCCAATCCCTCCCAGCATCAGTCTTTTCCAATGAGTCAACTCTTCACATGAGGTGGCCAAAGTACTGGAGTTTCAGCTTTAGCATCATTCCTTCCAAAGAAATCCCAGGGCTGATCTCCTTCAGAATGGACTGGTTGGATCTCCTTGCAGCCCAAGGGACTCTCAAGAGTCTTCTCCAACACCACAGTTCAAAACCATCAATTCTTCGGCACTCAGCCTTCTTCACAGTCCAACTCTTACATCCATACATGACCACAGGAAAAACCATAGCCTTGACCAAAGGGACTTTTGTTGGCAAAGTAATGTCTCTGCTTTTGAATATGCTATCTAGGTTGGTCATAACTTTCCTTCCAAGGAGTACGCGTCTTTTAATTTCATGGCTGCAGTCACCATCTGCAGTAATTTTGGAGCCCCAAAAAATAAAGTCTGACACTGTTTCCACTCTTTCCCCATCTATTTCCTGTCAAGCGATGGGACCAGATGCCATGATCTTTGTTTTCTGAATGTTGAGCTTTTTTTTTTTTTAAACTTTACATAATTGTATTAGTTTTGCCAAATATCAAAATGAATCCGCCACAGGTATACATGTGTTCCCTATCCTGAACCCTCCTCCCTCCTCCCTCCCCATACCATCCCTCTGGGTCATCCCAGTGCACTAGCCCCAATCATGAATGTTGAGCTTTAAGCCAACTTTTTCACTCTCCACTTTCACTTTCATCAAGAGGCTTTTTAGTTCCTCTTCACTTTCTGCCAAGATTAGTACCCTATAAAAATGATCCTGGGGAAGATCCCCCAACCTTTCTGCCAAGTGAAGACATAGCAATGTGGCTGTCTAGGAACCAGGAATTGGGCTCTCACCAGATGCCAAACTAGATCTGTGAGTAATATTAGGTTGTTTCTAAGTGACCCTGTCTGTGGCATCTTGCTCTTGCAGCTGGAACTAAAATGGTTAGGTTCAAACTGCAGTTTCACTACTTACCAGATAGATAAGGTAGAAAGTTTCTTAAACTTTCAGTATCAGTTTTTTTTTTTTCCCCCTCAAAGGGCTTGTTTGGTTTTTGTTTTTAATTTAATTTTATTTGTTTTTTTTTTTATATTTAACAATTATTTATTGATATATTCATTGCCCAGTGTTATTTCAGAACTACAAATTCCTCTGTTATCATAATTAGAGGATTCCATACAATGCATTTACATAGCCTCATGTGGGATTTTTACCCACTAAGTAAGCAGTATGTCCTTTTGTATTTGGAAAAGTCCATGTTCTCTACAGAAGTTGCTTTTTTTCAAGGGTAAAATGGGGGTGTGCTCTAGGTCACTCCTCTAAAGGGCTGTCCAAGCTCTAAATATGTTTGATTTTTAAGGGACTGCCAAGATTTTCAAATTCCATCTAGCTTAGTCTCTTCTTTGCATACTGGATAATCTAGACAGTGCTGCTGAAATAGTGTTGCCTGTAGTAGTGCAGTGTCCTCAGTTAAGTTCAGTTCAGTCTCAGTCATGTCCTACTTTTTTTGACCCCATGGACTGCAGCACGCCAGGCTTCCCTGTCCATCACCAGCTCCTGGAGCTTACTCAAACTCACGTCCATCGACATTATTGTATTAGTTTTGCCAAATATCAAAATGAATCCACCACAGGTATACCTGTGTTCCCCATCCTGAACCCTCCTCCCTCCTCCCTCCCCTACCCTCCCTCTGGGTCGTCCCAGTGCACCAGCCCCAAGCATACAGTATCGTGCATCGAACCTGGACTGGCGACTCGTTTCATACATGATATTATACATGTTTCAATGCCATTCTCCCAAATCTCCCCACCCTCTCCCTCTCCCACAGAGTCCATAAGACTGATCTATACATCAGTGTCTCTTTTGCTGTCTCGTACACAGGGTTATTGTTACCATCTTTCTAAATTCCATATATATGCGTTAGTATACTGTATTGGTGTTTTTCTTTCTGGCTTACTTCACTCTGTATAATAGGCTCCAGTTTCATCCACCTCATTAGAACTGATTCAAATGTATTCTTTTTCATGGCTGAGTAATACTCCATTGTGTATATGTACCACAGCTTTCTTATCCATTCATCTGCTGATGGACATCTAGGTTGCTTCCATGTCCTGGCTATTATTAACAGTGCTGCAATGAACATTGGGGTACACGTGTCTCTTTCCCTTCTGGTTTCCTCAGTGTGTATGCCCAGCAGTGGGATTGCTGGATCATAAAGCAGTTCTATTTCCAGTTTTTTAAGGAATCTCCACACTGTTCTCCATAGTGGCTGTACTAGTTTGCATTCCCACCAACAGTGTAAGAGGGTTCCCTTTTCTCCACACCCTCTCCAGCATTTATTGCTTGTAGACTTTTGGATCACAGCCATTCTGACTGGTGTGAAATGGTACCTCATAGTGGTTTTGATTTGCATTTCTCTGATAATGAGTGATGTTGAGCATCTTTTCATGTGTTTGTTAGCCCTCTGTATGTCTTCTTTGGAGAAATGTCTATTTAGTTCTTTGGCCCATTTTTTGATTGGGTCATTTATTTTTCTGGAGTTGAGCTGGAGGAGTTGCTTGTATATTTTTGAGATTAGTTGTTTGTCAGTTGCTTCATTTGCTATTATTTTCTCCCATTCTGAAGGCTGCCTTTTCACCTTGCTAATAGTTTCCTTTGTTGTGCAGAAGCTTTTAAGTTTAATTAGGTCCCATTTGTTTATTTTTGCTTTTATTTCCAATATTCTGGGAGGTGGGTCATACAGGACCCTGCTGTGATGTATGTCAGAGAGTGTTTTGCCTATGTTCTCCTCTAGGAGTTTTATAGTTTCTGGTCTTACGTTGAGATCTTTAATCCATTTTGAGTTTATTTTTGTGTATGGTGTTAGAAAGTGTTCTAGTTTCATTCTTTTACAAGTGGTTGACCAGATTTCCCAGCACCACTTGTTAAAGAGATTGTCTTTAATCCATTGTATATTCTTGCCTCCTTTGTCAAAGATAAGGTGTCCATATGTGCGTGGATTTATCTCTGGGCTTTCTATTTTGTTCCATTGATCTATATTTCTGTCTTTGTGCCAGTACCATACTGTCTTGATAACTGTGGCTTTGTAGTAGAGCCTGAAGTCAGGTAGGTTGATTCCTCCAGTTCCATTCTTCTTTCTCAAGATCGCTTTGGCTATTCGAAGTTTTTTGTATTTCCATACAAATTGTGAAATTTTTTGTTCTAGCTCTGTGAAGAATACCATTCTCACAAGGTTGTTATGGAGATTAAAACAGACAACTTGTAATAGTCTCTGGCACATAGTGAATGCAATAAAATTATCAGTCCTTATTGGTGCTACCCATGTACATTCAGGGCCACACAAGCCAGAAACTAAAACCTTGCTATTGTTTTTCATCTGTTTTTTACTTATTTGGAGACATTGTGAAAGATTGTGATTACATTAGCAAAAATCAAAGATAAGCAGTAATCAAACAACATTGTTACTACCTGTGTGTTTACATCTCTCAACATCTCCCATGGCTCACATCAAGCCCTCTTTGTATACAACTATGGATTTGATGAGAATTAGTAACAAAAATATTAATATTAATAGCTCATAATAATAAAACTCAAAAATCTTAAATAAATGTAAGAATGAATGGTAGGCTTATAGAGCCAGATCTTAACCACAGAAGGCACAGCATCTTCAGCTGATCCAGGATAAGAGGACTAAGTTCAGAGTTGTGGAAATGGGGACTAGAAATTACAGAGACAAGTTCACTAAAAGGAATTAGCTTCAGGCAAAAGAGTAGATGGGAGAGAATAATATTTTAAGTCTATACACTGGGGAAAAGGATTTGTTTATAGCCTGAGAAGCCAACTTAAAGGAGAAACTACTGCATAGACTGCTGACTTTGTGTAACTGCTTGCCAGCAGGTGCCAGGCTGCTGGACTGTGAATCATAACTGAAAAATATGATTATAAAGTTTTCAGCAATTTAAAATTAATTTCACTAATATTAATTAATATAATTAATTACATAAATATAATTAGTGAATTATAATTCACTATTATATTCATACTAATGTAAAACATGAAGCATTACAAAAGACTCCTGATAAGTGAATAAAAGAGAAGAATAAATGCTGCATAATCACTTGACTCAAGCTAGAGTCAGATTCTGTAGTTACACATTAAACATGGAGCCTCTCATCACATCACAGTTATCTATAAAAATCAATGTGACTGTACAACATGAATTTCTAATCATGACAGCCATTTGAAAAGTGTGGACACGCTTACTCTGTAAACAGAGCTGCTTTAAACCATGCTGATCCAAAGACAGATGAACTACTGCATCATTTCAAGCCCTCTAGATTTACTGACTTCTTTCAACATAGAAGTTGAGCACTTTCCATTTGCTTGGATGGTGCACATCTTTTGTACTCAGTTACCTCTTTGCTCTCTTCTGTAAATAGTGGTATAGTGTGATTAATTCTATTCTGAAAGGACCCCTTCAGTCACATTATAGATCCAGAATGTGAATATGGCATTGACTCTGGAAAAGGAGCCTGCCATGGTCTGGCATGAGCTAATGCTACCTACATCATTCAAAATGACTGGCTCACAGTCATGGATATGGTGGCTCCAAGTAACCTGTTCCATAAATACATTTTAGTGAAGTCAGACCAAAGAGATTAATGGGTTTCAATTTGGAAATATTATTTGAAATTGACTGACCCTGGGATAGATTAGAAATGCTGCAACTGACCACAATCACAGAGTCATGAACTAATTATTAAACTGGTAATGTAATAAATGAGAAACTATTCCTACCTTTCATTCACATATTGAAAGCTGTAGCAGAGGCATAATAGGCTGTGGGTATTTTAAAAAGGAAGGGGCAACAATATTTTGATACACATCTCTTATAAAAGACTTATGTGTATTATAATCCCACAGTGATCCCAAGGCAGAATTGACCTGGAAACCATATTTAGATTCTTATTAGTTATCATGCTTTGAAAATGCAATGAATACATACTTTGGATATTTCTTTCATGAGGAACACTGAATATTTAGGAAGCATGAAAGCTAGAATTCAATTTATTACTGTTCTAATCATATAACCATGGAATGGTTAGATAGGATTGATTGATCATCTACCTGCAAAAATCAGTTTTTATGGGATCTAACAACTGTCATAATGCATACGAGACTATCTCAATGAACTAGAATAAATTAAATTGAACAAATATTTCACCAGATTTAGTCACAGAATCCAAAATCAAGTAAAATCATACTTTAGAGCCCAGTGTTAGCCTAGAAAAAATAATTGGTTCTAGTCCTTTTATGCTATATACTTGTCTAACATTTCTGTTCATCTGATCACAATGAGCCTTATCCCTACCATATTTCCATTAGATATCTGTGTGGTACCCTCAAAGAGAACTCCCTCTGTGATTTTCACTTGGCAGCAATAGTCATAAATGAGAGAATTATTCTTATTTGATTTTTATTTGACTTTATAAACTCAATTTTCCCCTCCCAATAGTGAAATAATTGCATTATTGAACTCTATCTGACTGAAAATTGTTGAGAAATCATAGATGTCTGGGTTTGTGAGCCAACTCATGTTACTTACAAGTAATACACTTTGCTATTCACTAATTCAGAATGGGGGGGGGGAGGAAGAGATATAAAATCCAAAACCTGTACACTATGGAGAGTATTAAAATGTAAAAGTGCTATACTATGCCCTCAAAGGGTTGGAGACTTCATGTTAGAAGACTGAAGATCCCTAAAATTAAGAAATATCGGAAAAATTAAATAAGTCTTCATTGTGCATTCCCTGAAGTTATGCCATTTCTAATGTGATGTGGTCATAGATACAACAAACTGAAGACACTTGGATAAAATCAAATCACTTTTGGTTTATAAAGCAAAACAACAACAAAAAATAACAATAAAATGCCAAAAATAAAAGTGCTACTACATGCTACAGCTAAAAGTAAGTGTTTAAGCATTGACCATTTCTAGTTTTCATGTTTGTCTAAAGCTGTCACTCATATCTTTTTTGACATACACGTTAGATTCACAGTAAGAAGTAAATAAAATCACTTTGTAGTATCTATACTGTATTATAATACTATTATCATTGTCTCCAAGTCATTATCAAAGAAAAAATTACATGTTGCTGTTAGAAATATAGAGGTAGTCAAGTTAAAATGAGATCATTAGGGTAGGCCAAAATCCAACAAGACTCATGGCCTTACAAAAAAGAGAAATTTAGGCACAGAGACAAACAAGCACAGCTAGTATATTATGGGGAGGAGCGCAGAACACCATGGGAGATGGAGAATTGGAATGGCTCAGTGCCGAGCCAAGGAATGCCAGAAATTGCAAGTAAATCACCAGTAATTAGGAGGAAGCAAGGAAGGATGCTCCTGTAGGTTTCAGAGACAGCATACGTCTCTTGACGCCTTGTTTCGGACTTCTAGGCTTCAAGTCTACTAAATAATAAATACCTGTTGTTTTAAGCTCCTAGTTTACAGTACTTTGTTAAAGCAACCCTAGGAAATTCATACACTTTCCATTATAAAGCTGCTGTAGTGTCCCTTGATGTCATCAATGTCCAGTAAAAAAGTTTTGTTCTTTCAGAGAATTATGTCATATCCCTATAGTGAAATGGTGAGATGGGAGCATGGAAAAAAAGAGGAAGAAATGTCACAATGGCTAAAAATCATATGAAAATGATTAATTATTTTTATATTTAAGTATGATAAGAGGATGTTTAAGATATATGAGTCTTGAAAAAAATTGAAGTGTCTATTATATTTAAAAGTTTAAACTTTCAAATGTAATAGAATTTTCGACTTTTATTATAAGAAGGACACAGTAGGAGGTTAGGGTCAGCAGATGCAAGTCATTACATATAGAATGGGTAACAATAAGGTCCTAAGTAGAGCACAGGGATCTATATTCAGTGTCCTATGGTAAACCATAATGGAAAAGAATATATAAAAATATATTTTAAAGACTATATATATATATATATACATGAACAACTGAATTACTTTGCTGTACAGCAGAAATTAACAAAAGAGTTAAAATTGTAGAATATTATCACCAAAGATATGGTAGAATTAAAACCTTAAAGATTTCACCAGTTCAAGTTACCAAGAGAGAATAAAACTTAGATCATCTATAAGTGGGGGCTTCCCAGGTGGACCCTAGGGGTAAAGAACTCATCTGCCAATGCAAGAGACATAAGAGACATGAGTTCCATCCCTGGGTCAGGAGGATTCCCTGAGAAGAGTAGGACAGGACTGAAGGCACTTAGCAGGCACACAAGCACACTCCTAAGTGGAAAGATTATTTTTTACTCTTTTACTGAAGGAAATGGCAACCCACTCCAGTATTCTTGCCTGGAGAACCCCCAAGGACAGAGGGGCCTGGCGGGCCGCAGTCCATGGGGTTGCAAAGAGTCAATCACATATGTATTTATGTGATTATAATACATATCATAAATGTATTAAATAATAGGAAATTCTAAGGAATAGACATGTATACAAAATATCCTGCAGAAGCCTAATAAAAATGCCTGCATGAACATTTCTACTTTTAACAGACCTCTACCAGGTTTCATATAATTGACCATTCTTTTTTATTTGAATAAATTTTACATGTTAGCATAACCTTCCTTCAACTTCCTTAAAATTTTCATGTTAGTAATAACTATTAGGCTGTTCAAAGGAGTCTGCTTGCATGCCAAATGCTAAAAACAAAGCTTCTGTGGGAACTATCATACCAGGATTTGATTCAGGCTATCACAAGTCAAGGTCATGCTTGATCCAGGCTCCCAGAGGTGCTAACAGGCAACTTTCAATGGATTCAAATTATGGGCCAGATCATTAAATGAGCTGACTGACTCACTCATTCTTGCTATTAATAAAGAACTCATCTTGGAGATTTTCCGCACGGCTGTATGGATAACCTGAATTTATGTGGACCTCAGCAGTTCAAAGCCTGAATTCATTTTCTTGAAACAAGCAGAATCTGAAGTTTATTAGCATGGAAAAGAGTTCTCTTTTCATTAGATTATTCTGAAGTGCTGTCCATTACATAATATGCCATGCATGTGGAACCTTTAGAATAAAAATTGTGATTGCCATTCAATGGGGGAGTATTTCTAAGATGTGACAGATTTTATAACTGTGAAGAAAGAAATATCTGCCTGTCTGGGTCTCTTAGCCTTTCAAACATGCTCTTTAAATTAAAATTATAGCACAGAGAAAACTTCATTACCTGTTTCACTTGCAGATAATTGTTTCTCCTCTGAATAGGTGTCCTTTTCAGGATAAGTATTCTGGACTATACAGAGCTGAACAAGTGGCAAATGGGATTCCTTTGCTTTCCTGTTGGATGCCCCAAGGCAATCTACCCACAGTGTTATAAATTAGGTATAAGAAACACTGACCTACATTTTAACTAAGATTTAAGTAATTTTTTACTTATGTTTTTAGTAAGTACAAAGGAGGTTAAATGATTTAATGTTTCTCCCGGCCAATTTTTACTTAAAAAACACTGCAGTAATCGATAGCAATGAAATGGAATCAAAATGAAAATGCTAAGTTTAAAGTAAATAATAATAGATTGGTCCGTGGACCCTGAAAAATGACTCAACCTTTCATGTTTTTTAAATACTCTCATTTACTCATTTTTAATTCATATATTAAGCAATTATTCTTCTGAGTCATATCTCAGTCAATGTGGCTGCAAAGATAATCAGCCTTGATCCTCAAATAATTCACTCTTAATGGCACAAACAAACATGCCTACATGATAAGTCACTTTAGATGTGTCCAGCTCTTTGTGACCCTATGGACTATAGCCTGCCAGGCTTCTCTGTCCATGGGATTCTCCAGGCAAGAATACCAGAGTGTGTTGCCATGCCGTCCTCCAGGAAGTAATCTTCCTGACCCAGGGATCGGACCCACATCTCTTACATCTTCTGCATTGGTAGGTGAGTTTTTCCCACTAGCACCACCTGGGAAGCCATAGAGAAATCACTTAATACCTGGCAATAAAATGTTAGAAAGGATATTTTAAAAAACGCATATTGGTGGTGCCAGTGGCAGATCTCAGCATCTAGTGAGGAGAGGAAAGCATTAACAGACCAAGACATAGTTGCTTGACATCTTGAATGGTAAGTAGCTTTACAAAGGAGGCAAAAGTATAAAGGGACACTTCATTCAAAATAACACATTATAGCACACAAAAAATAGAACTTCCTGGGGCACACATCGCAGCAAATATGATAGAGGAAGAGAAAGATTAGCAAGACAGACATAGGAAATAGGTGAAGTCATGGAAAAACAAATACAGAAGACAGTGGACCTCATTTTGTTAGCAATATAATGTCATCAAAAGGTTTTTGTCAAGGCATAATATAATTTCATTATCAATAGATAACTCTGTAAGTTTATGTATAGACTTAACAGATTGAGAATTTCTGCATGTACCCTCTTGCCTAAAATCTGATAAAATGGCCAAAGAGTTATTTTAGCTAAATGTATTTAAGTTCCAGAAAAACATCTATTTCTGCTTTCTTGACTATGCCAAAGCCTTTGACTGTGTGGATCACAATAAACTGTGGAAAATTCTGAAAGAGATGGGAATACCAGACCACCTGACCTGCCTCTTGAGAAATTTGCATGCAGGTCAGGAAGCAACAGTTAGAACTGGACATGGAACAACAGACTGGTTCCAAATAGGAAAAGGAGTACGTAAAGGCTGTATATTGTCACCCTGTTTATTTAACTTATATGCAAAGTAGATCATGAGAAACTCTGGACTGGAAGAAACACTAGCTGGAATCAAGATTGCCGGGGGAAATATCAATAACCTCAGATATGCAGATGACAGCACCCTGATGGCAGAAAGTGAACAGGAACTAAAAAGCCTCTTGATGAAAGTGAAAGAGGAGAGTGAAAAAGTGGGCTTCAAGCTCAACATTCAGAAAACGAAAATCATGGCATCCAGTCCCATCACTTCATGGCAAATAGATGGGAAAACAGTGGAAACAGTGTCAGACTTTATTTTTCTGGGCTCCAAAATCACTACAGATGGTGACTGCAGCCATGAAATTAAAAGACGCTTACTCCTTGAAAGGAAAGTTATGACCAACCTAGATGGCATATTCAAAAGCAGAGACATTACTTTGCCAACAAAGGTTCGTCTAGTCAAGGCTATGGTTTTTCCTGTGGTCATGTATGGATGTGAGAGTTGGACTGTGAAGAAAGCTGAGCGCCGAAGAATTGATGCTTTTGAACTGTGGTGTTGGAGAAGACTCTTGAGAGTCCCTTGGACTGCAAGGAGATCCAACCAGTCCATTCTGAAGGAGATCAGCCCTGGGATTTCTTTTGAAGGAATGATGCTGAAGCTGAAACTCCAGTACTTTGGCCACTTCATGTGAAGAGTTGACTCATTGGAAAAGACTCTGATGCTGGGAGGGATTGGGGGCAGGAGGAGAAGGGGACGACAGAGGATGAGATGGCTGGATGGCATCGCTGACTTGATGGATGTGAGTCTTAGTGAACTCCGGGAGTGGTGATGGACAGGGAGGCCTGGCGTGCTGTGATTCATGGGGTCGCAAAGAGTCGGACACGACTGAGGGACTGATCTGATCTGATTTATAAGGCAAAATAAAAACAAAACTGACACTAGATTTCAGAAATGTAAAAACAGGGATAGAAAAAAATATATATCGAGAGATCATTCTTTAAATGTAGGTATACTAGTTTGCTGGGCTTCCCTGGTGTCTCAGCCAGTAAAGAATCAGCCTGCAATGTAGGATACCTGGGTTCAATCCTTGGGTCAGGAAGATCCCCTGGAGAAGGGAATGGCAACCCACTACAATATTCTTGCCTGGAGAATCCCATTAACAGAGAAGTCTGGGGGCTACAGTTCATGAGGTCACAAAGTGTTGGATCTTACTGAAGGACTAAACTCACACACACAAGTTTGCTAAGACTGCCATAACATAAAACAACAATAATTTGTTTAACTTGTCTCATTCAATTTGTTTAGCCTTTTCTAACTCAATAAAACTGTGAGCTATGCCAGGTAGGGCCATCCAAGATGGACAGGTCAGGGTGGAAAGTTCTGAAAAAACATGGCCCACTGGAGAAGGGAATGGCAAACCACTTCAGCATTCTTGCCTTGAGAACCCCATGAACAGTATGAAAAGCAAAAAAAGATACACTGAAAGATGAACTTCCCAGGTTGGTAGATGCCAATATACTACTGGAGAAGAGTGGAGAAATAGCTCCAGAAGAAATAAAAAGGCTAAGCAAAAGCAGAAACAACACCCAGTTGCGGTTGTGTATCATAGTGAAAGTAAAGTCTGATGATGTAAAGAACGATATTGCATAGGAACCAGGAATGTTGGGTCCATAGATCAAGGTAAATTGGAAGTGGTCAAAGAGATGGCAAGAGTAAGCATAGACATTTTAGGAATCAGTGAACTAAAATGGATGGGAATGGCAAATTTAATTCAGATGACCATTATATCTACCAATGTGGGCAACAATCCCTTAGAAGAAATGGAATAGCCCTCATGGTCAACAAAACAATCTGAAATGAAGAACTTGGGTGCAATCTCTAAAAGGAAAGAGAGATCTCAATTCTTGTTAAGACAAACCATTCATTACCTCAGTAATCCAAGTCTATGTCCCAACCAGTAATGCTGAAGATGTTGAATGGGTCTATGAAGACGAACAAGATCTTCTAGAACTAACACCCCAAAAAGATGTCCTTTTCATTATAGGGGACTGGAATGCAAAAACAGGAAGTCAAGAGATACCTGGAGTAACTGGAAACTTTGGCCTTGGAGTACAAAATAAACAGGGCAAAGGCTAACAGAGACTTGCCAAGAGAATGCACTGGTCATAGCAAACACCCTCTTCCAACAACAAAGGAGACAACTCTACACGTGGATGTCACCAGATGATCAATACTGAATCAGATTGATTATATTCTTTGCAACTGAAGATGGAGAAGCCCCATACAGTCAGCAAAAACAAGATTGGAATCTGTGGCTTAGATCATGAACTCCTTATAGCAAAATTCAGACTTAAATTGAAGAAAGTAGGGAAAACACTAGGCCATTTGGGTTTGACCTATTTCAAATCCCTTACATTATAGAGTGGGAGCAACAAATAGATTCAAGGGATTAGATCTGATAGACAGAAAGCCTCAAGAAATATGGATGGAGGTTTGTAATATTGTACAGGAGGCGATGATCAAAATCCTCTCAAAGAAGAAGATGCAAAAGGACAAAACAGTTGTGTGAGGAGGCCTTACAAATAGCTGAGGAAAGAAGACAAGTGAAAGACAAAGAAGAAAAGGAAACATATACCCACCTAAATGCAGAGTTCCAAAGAACAGCAAGGACAGATAAGAAAGCCTTCCTAAGTGAATAATGCAAAGAAATAGAGGAAAACAATACAATGGGAAAGACTAGAGATCTTTTCAAGAAAATTAGAGATACCAAGGGAACATTTCATGCAGAGAAGGGGGAAGTAAAGGATAGAAACAGTAAGGACCTAACAGAAGCAGAAGAGATTAAGAAGAGGTGGCAAGAATACACAGAACTATACAAAAAAGATCTTCATGACCCAGATAACCACGATGGTGTGATCACTCACCTAGAGCCAGACATCCTGGAGTGTGAAGTCACATGGGCCTTAGGAATCATCACTCTGAATAAAGCTAGTGGAGACGATGGAATTCCAGCTGAGCTATTTCAAATCCTAAAAGATGATGCTGTGAAAGTGCTACACTCAATATGCCAGCAAATTTGGGAAACTCAGCAGTGGTCACAGGACTTGAAAAGGTCAGTTTTCATTACAATTTCAAAGAAGGTCAATGCCAAAGAAGGTTCAAACCTACCACACAATTGCACTCATTTCACATGCTAGCAAGATCATGCTCAAAATCAACAGTATGTGAACGGAGAACTTCCATATGTACAATCTGGACTTAGAAAAGGCAAAGGAACCAGAGATCTAATTGCCAACATTCGTTGGATCATATAAAAAGCAAGAGAATTCCAGAAAAATATCTAGTTCTGCTTCATTGACTACGCTAAAGCCTTTGGCTGTGTGGATCACAACAAACTGGATAATGGAAAAAGGAAGAGAGTTCCATAAACACATCGATTTCTGCTTTATTAACTATGCCAAAGTCTTTGACTGTGTGGATTACAATAAACTGTGGAAAATTCCAAAAGAGATGGGAATACCAGACCACCTGACCTGCCACTTAAGAAACCTGTATGCAGGTCAGGAAGCAACAGTTAGAACTGGACATGGAACAACAGACTGGTTCCAAATAGGAAAAGGAGTACGTCAAGGCTGTATATTGTCACCCTGCTTATTTAACTTCTATGCAGAGTACATCATGAGAAACGCTGGGCTGGAAGAAACACAAGCTGGAATCAAGATTGCCAGGAGAAATATCAATAACCTCAGATATGCAGATGACAGCACCCTGATGGCAGAAAGTGAAGAGGAACTAAAAAGCCTCCTGATGAAAGTGAAAGAGGAGAGTGAAAAAGTTGGCTTAAAGCTTAACATTCAGAAAACTAAGATCACGGCATCTGACTTTATTTTGGGGGGCTCCAAAATCACTGCAGATGGTGACTGCAGCCATGAAATTAAAAGACGCTTACTCCTTGGAAGGAAAGTTATGACCAACGTAGATAGCATATTAAAAAGCAGAGACATTACTTTGCCAACAAAGGTCCGTCTAGTCAAGGCTATGGTTTTTCCAGAGGTCATGTATGGATGTGAGAGTTGGACTGTGAAGAAAGCTGAGCACCAAAGAATTGATGCGTTTGAACTGTGGTGTTGGAGAAGACTCTTGGGAGTCCCTTGGACTGCAAGGAGATCCAACCAGTCCATTCTTAAGGAGATCAGTCCTGGGTGTTCTTTGGAAGGACTGATGCTGAAGCTGAAACTCCAATACTTTGGCCACCTCATGCGAAGAGTTGACTCATTGGAAAAGACTCTGATGCTGGCAGGGATTGGGGGCAGGAGAAGAAGGGGATGACAGAGAATGAGATGGCTGGATGGCATCGCTGACTTGATGGACGTGAGTCTGAGTGAACTCCGGGAGTTGGTGATGGACAGGGAGGCCTGGTGTGCTGTGATTCATGGGGTCGCAAAGAGTCGTACATGACTGAGTGACTGAACTGAACTGAGCTGAATTATGACAGAAAGTGAAGAGAAACTAAAGAGCCTGTTGATGAAGATAAAAGAGGTGAGTAAAAAGCTGACTTGTAACTCAATGTTGAAAAAATAAAATAAAATCATGGCATCCTGTCCCATCACTTCATGCATATAGATGGAGGAACAATGGAAATAGTAGAAACTTTATTTTCTTGGGCTCCAAAATCACCTCAGAGGGTGACTGCAGCCAGCAAATTAAAAGACATTTGCTCCTTGGATGAAAAGCTATGACAAACTTACCTTATTATAAAGCTAATACATTACTTTGCTGACAAAGTTTTGTATAGGCAAAGCTGTGGTTTTTCCAGTAGTCGTGTATGGATAGAGAGTTGGACCATAAAGAAGGGTGAGTGCCAAAGAATTGATGCTTTTGAACTCTGGTGTTGGAGAAAACTCTAGAGATTCCCTTGGACTGCAAGGAGATCAAGCCAGTCAATCCTAACGGATATCAACCCTAAATATTCATTGGAAGGACTGATACTGAAGCTGAAGCTCCAATATTTTGGCCACCTGATGCAAACTGCTGACTCACTGGAAAAGACCCTGATGCTGGGAAAGATAGAAGGCAGGAGGAGAAGGTAACAGCTGTGGAGGAGATGGTTGGATGGCACCACCAACTCGGTGAACATTGCTGTTGTTGTTGTTCATTCACTCGGTCGTGTCTGACTCTTTGCAACCCCATAGTAGACATGAGTTTGAGTAAGGTCCAGGAGATGGTGAAGGACAGTAAGCCTGGCATGCTGCAGTCCATGGGGTTATAAAGAGTTGGACACAACTGAGTGATTGAACAACAACAACAACAAATAATTCTGGAGACTGGAAACCAAGATCAAGGTGTGGGCAGGTTTGGTTCTCTTGAGACCTCTCTCCTTGGCTTATAGATGGCTTCCTTCTCACTGTATGCTCATGTGGTCTTTCATCTGAGTGCACATCTCTGGCTTCTCTCCCTCTTCTTGTAAGGACACCAGTCATACTAGATTAGGGCCTACCCTAATGACCTCATTTAACTTTAATTACCTCTCTGAAAGGCTCTATCTTCAAATACAGTCACATTCTAAGTTATTGGGACTTATGACTTGAATACATGAACTCGGAGGGACACAATTCAGTCCCTAATAGTAGGGTAGTACAGGGACCACTAAGCTCAGAGTCAGTGGATGTAACAAATAGGGTTCGAGTTTGTCTGGAGGTACATCGTCTCCTTTCCTTCTGCAGTCAGTTTGCACAGTGAGCTACAAAGCAGCTATAAACAAGTTAATGAAAGAGAAAAGCTTCTAAAATCAAAGAGGCCATGACAGAAGGGTTAGTCTGTAAGGAATCACCATTCCCAGAAAGTAAGCTTTTTTATATTTATATTAACTTATTTTAATTGGAAGATAATTACTTTATAATATTATGATGGTTTTTGCTTTTAATGACCAGGTAAATACCAGAATACACATAGCTAAAGTCTGAATTAATGCACAAAGTTTGTTAACTTTGTTAACAAAGTTTGTTAGCCAAGAAATTCTTCCTGATACCACTGCAAACAGACAGACATGGAATGAATAAATGGACAATTATGTGTCATGGTTCAACATCTGTCTAATGGGAGTTCTATAAAGTGCAGGGAAAAGTAGAGGGAAGAAACTGGCAGAACAAAATGTTTCTTCAATCCCAGAAATGAAGACAAATAGAAGACTTAAGTTTAAAAGGACTGACTGATTCTGAAGAGAACACAGATAAACATATCCACAATCAGACACACTGTGGTGACATTTTAGGATCTCAAGAATAAATATATATTTCTGGACATTTTTACATATTTTACATTTTTAAAACTTATAACAAAACAGAGACAAATAGTCAGATTATTTTAGATTTAGAGATGCCTGATAAAATACAAAAAGCTCAGTTAATTTATAAATTTCAGATAAACAATGGACTGTTTTTTAGTAAAAGTATATCTCAAAACGCTTATTACATGTGACATAATTATACTTTTAAAATTATTTGTTGTTTACCTAAAATTCACATTTCACTGTATGTCTAATATATTTGTTTGCTAAATGTGGTAACGTTAATTAGACCCTGCATCCACAAGATAACACTGAATTGATATTGTCAGTGTTCTAAATATGGATTTTTTATATCTACCCATTTTACTATTCAGAAAAGCAGGTCGTACAAAAAATCCCCGAAAAGAATTGCTAAAGAATTTTGTAGCAGAGTACTTAAATATAAATGTTAATAACTTTAAAGCAACAATTCAGAGCTAAAGTCACAAAGTGGGAGACAGATGAAGAGCTTGGACAAAAAATAAGGGACAAAAGAGCATGGCAAGTGCCTGCCTGTCTTATTGATGAAGGGAGCATAAGAGACTAAACTGGCACATAGTGAGCACTGAATAAATATTTCTTTGAGCTGGTGAAATAAATCAATAGAACTTAATGAACTATTAAATTGGAAAATGGTACTTAAAGGGTTGGAGGTGATGAGACAAAGTGTTAGTCACTCAATTGTGTCTGACTATTTGCTGCCCCATGGACTGGGGCCCACCAGGCTCCTCTGACGATGGGATTCTCCAGGCAAGAGGGAATAGCCATTCCCTTCTTCAGGGGATCTTCCTGACCCAGGGATCGAACCTAGGTCTGCTGCATTGCAGGCAGATTGTTCACTGTCTAAGCCATGAGGGCAGACCATGGCTTCATGAAACAAAAGGAGAAGTCAAAACTAACCACTACCTAACTAGATATTTTGAGAGAACCAAGAACTGGAAGAATAACAATAAATAGAGTTTTCAAGTAAAGATTTCTAATATCAATTACTAATGAAAATATGCTATGCTAGGAATTTAGATTTAGGTGTCAAAATATAGGTGACAAAAAAAAAACATAGTTTCAATAAAATTGCCACATAAGTGCTTGAAAACTAAAAAGAGGGCCAAGAAAAGAATCCCTGACACAACATTCATTATCAGTTATGGCAGTGACAATCAAGGGTTATCAAGAGTGAGCAGAGTCAGAAGGGCAATTAAAGACAGTGGTGTTGTGATAGACACGAGCGTGAAGTTTCTAGAAGGAAGAAATATTCCTTTGTGTCAAAGGCTGCTACAAAATCAGGGAAATAAAAGCAGGCAATTAAAGTTGATTTTGAATATTAGACCACTAGTGATTTTAATCATTTAATATGGCTCTGATCTTCTGCCCCTTACAGTATTTCCCTTTGCAACATACCTTTCACTTCTTCCAGTCAAGACTGGGAGTTCATTTTCTTACCTCTTGAACTTGGCTGGTGCTTGTGACTTCTACTAGAGGCAGTACTGTGCCAATTCCAACCCTAGACCTGAAGAGGCCTTTGTTTACACTCATTCTCTTGAAATCCTGTGTGCCAGACACACAACTGACTGATCCTGTGTACCAGATACACAACTGACATTTATGAGCCCAGATGAATATTTATCCAGAGGTTCACAGATTTGTGAATAATAATAAGCATTTATTATACTAAGCCACTGAATTCTAGGGTGGCTTATTACCCAGCAATGGGTGTGTGTGTTTAGTCGCTAAGTCGTGTCCAACTCTTTCATGACCTCATTGACCAAAGCCCACCAGGCTCCTCTATTCATGGGGTTTTCCAGGCAAGAATACTGGAGTGGGTTGTCATTTCCTTCTCCACTGGATCGTTCCGACCCAGGGATCAAACTCAAGGCTCCTGCTTTGCAGGCAGATTCTTTACCACTAAGCCACACAGAAGTAACTAAATGATCTAAACAGTTAAAACTTGTCACTGAAAAATAATGCAATAGACTAAAGGAATATAGATTTGAAGAAGTAGACACAGCAACTGTACAGTATTCTTGGAAAACTTCTTTATGAAGGAAAGAGGAAAGCTAAAGTCGGAGGAATTTAGTGAGTCTTGAACTGATGGAGAATGAAAGCTTTGGGATAAAACAGAAGGATAAACAGATGAGTGATGAAATGTCCAAGAGGAGATGGGGGAGGATAAAATCTAGAACACATATGAACCAATTAACCTTGGAAAGCAGAAGGAGCTACTCCTTTTCAGGGCTAGGAGAATGAGGGTAAAGACTTAGATGGAATGACTTTAAGTACAAATGTGTTTGTGAAGGGATAGGTGCTGTTAAGGGTTGGGTGGCTTCCCAGTGGCTCAGTCGGTAAAGAATCCACTTGCAATGAAGGAGACCTCTTGCAATGCAGGAGACACAGGTTTGATTCCTGGACCAGGAATATCCCCTGAAGCAGGATTTGGCCACCCACTCCAGGATTCTTTTTTTTCTTTTAATCTGAAAAATTTTTTTTTAATTTATTTTAATTAGAGGCTAATTACTTTAAAATATTGTGGTACTTTTTGCCATACACTGACATGAATCAGCCACAGATGTACATCCCAAAACTCCCTTCCACCTCCCTCCCCGTCCCATTCCTCTGTGTTGTCCCAGTGCACCAGCTTTGAGTGCCCTGTTTCGTGCATCTAACTTGGACTGGTCATCTATTTCACATATGGTAATATACACGTTTCAGTGGTATTCTCTCAAATCATCCCAGCCTCGCTTTCTACCACAGAGTCCACAAGTCTGTTCTTTATATCTGTGTCTCTTTTGCTGTCTTGCATATACAGTCATCATTACCATCTTTTTAAATTCCATATATAAGTGTTAATATACGGTATTGGTGTTTTTCTTTCTAACTTACTTCACTCTGTATAACAGGCTCCAGTTCCACCCACCTCATTAGAAATAATTCAAATGTGTTCTTTTTAATAGCTGAGTAATATTCCATTGTGTATATGTACCACAGCTTTCTTACCCATTTATCTGCCGATGGACATCTATGCTGCCTCCACGTCCTAGCTATTGTAAACAGTGCTGCAATGAATTCCATGGACAGAGGAGCCTGGTGGATTACAGTCCATGGGATCACAAAGACTTGGACACGACTGAGGGAATGAGCATGTGGTTGACAGCCTTTATGTATTCTATGAAATAAGGATCAAGATCATCTTCCTCAAGAAAGAGAAGTGATGGAATTGGTCAGGGATAGGTCATTCAGGTATGACCTAAATCAAATCCCTTGCAATTATAAAGTGGAAGTGACAAACAGATTCAAAGGATTAGATCTGATAGAGTACCTGAAGAACTATGGACGGAGGTTTGTGACACTGTATAGGAGGCAGTGATCAAGACCATCCCCAAGAAAAATAAATGCAAAAAGACAAAATGGTTGTCTGAGGAGGTCTTATAAATAGCCGAGAAAAGAGGGGAAGCTAAAGCAAAAGGAGAAAATGAAAGCTATATCCATCAGAATGCAAAGTTCCAAAGAATAGCAAGGAGAAATAAGAAAGCCTTCCTCAGTGATCAGTGCAAAGAAATAGAAGAAAACAATAGAATGGGAAAGACTAGAGACCTCTTCAAGAAAATTAGAGATACCAAGGGAACATTTCATACAAAGATGTCCACAAGAAAGGACAGAAATAGTATGGACCTAACAGAAGCAGAAGATATTAAGAAGAGGTAGCAAGAATACACAGAAGAACTATACAAAAAAGATCTTCATGACCCAGATAACCATCATGGTGTGATCACTTACCTGGAGCCAGACATCCTGGAATGTGAAGTCAAGTGGGCCTTAGGATGCATCACTATGAACAAAGCTAGTGGTGGTGATGGAATTCCAGTTGAGCTATTTCAAATTCTGAAAGATGATGCTGTGAAAGTGCTGTACTCAATATGCCAGAAAATTTGGAAAACTCAGCAGTGGCCACAGGGCTGGAAAAAGTCAATTTTCATTCCAGTCCCAAAGAAAGGCAATGCCAAAGAATGTTCAAACTACTGCACAATTGCACTTATCTCACATGCTAGCAAAGCAATGTTCAAAATTCTGCAAGCCAGGCTTCAACAGTACATGAACCATGAACTTACAGATGTTCAAGCTGGATTTAGACAAGGCAGAGAAACCAGAAATCAAATTGCCAACATCCACTGGATCATGGAAAAAGCAAAAGAGTTCCAGAAAAACATCTATTTCTGCTTTATTGACTATGCCAAAGCCTTTGACTGTGTGGATCACCACAAACTGTGGAAAATTCTTAAAGAGATGGGAATACCAGGCCACCTGACCTGCCTCCTGAGAAATCTACATGCAGGTCAAGAAACAACAGTTAGAACTGGACATGGAACAACAGACAGGTTCCAAATCGGGAAAGGTATAAGTCAAGGCTGCATATTGTCACCCTAATTATTTAACTTATATGCAGAGTACATCATGGGAAATGCCAAGCTGGATGAAGCACAAGCTAGAATCAAGATTGCCAGGAGAAATATCAATAACCTCAGATATGCAGATGACACCACCCTTATGGCAGAAAGCTAAGAAGAACTACAGAGCCTCTTGATGAAAGTGAAAGAGGAGGGTGAAAAAGTTGGCTTAACACTCAACATTCAGAAAACTAAGATCATGGCATCCAGTCCCATCACTTCATGGCAAATACATGGGGAAACAGGGAGAGATTTTATTTTGAGGGGCTCCAAAATCACTGCAAATGGTGACTGCAGCCAAGAAATCAAAAGACTCTTGCTTCTTAGAAGAAAAGCTATGACCAACCTGGACAGCATATTAAAAAACAGAGACATTGCTATGCCAACAAAGGTCCATCTAGTCAAAGCTATGATTTTCCCAATAGTCATGTATGGATGTGAGAGTTGGACTATAAAGAAAGCTGAGTGTCAAAGAATTGATGCTTTTGAATTGTGGTGTTGGAGAAGACTCTTGAGAGTCCCTTGGACTGCAAGGAGATCAAACCAGTCTATCTTAAAGGAAATCAGTCCTGAATACTCATTGGAAGGACTGATGCTGAAGCTGAAACTCAACACTTTGGTCACCTGATGCAAAGAACTGACTCAGTGGAACAGATCCTGATGCTGGGAAAGATTGAAGGCGGGAGGAGAAGGGGACGACAGAGGATGAGATGGTTGGATGGCATCACTGACTCGATGGACATGAGTTTGAGTAAATTCCAGGATTTGGTGATGGACAGGGAAACCTGGCATGCTGCAGTCCACAGGGTCACAAATAGTTGGACATGACGAAGCGAGTGAACTGAACGGAGGTCTTGCAAATAGGGTTTAAGGCACGGTTTCTCAACCTTGGAACTGCTGAAATTTTATACTAGATAGTTCTTTGTTGCAAGAGGCTGCCCTAAACACTTGAAACACTGGCACTTGAAAACCCTCAAGGTTCAGTACTGTTTCCATGGTTCAACAAAGATGTTCCTACTAAATTTTCTCCTCTGTGCTTGAGAGCTAGACCATGGGCTTTCTAAATAGAGAACTCTCTAGCAAAGAGTTGGAATAAAACACAATCTTCTTCAAAAATAACATGTAAATTTTTTTTTGTTTAACTTTCTCCCTTCATCCTGCCTGTCAGACACCAATCTCTTTGGTTTTTTTTATATGCAATAATGAGTCAAGCTTCTATATTCAGCTTTCTTATTAAGACTCCTCTTTGCTCAACCCCAAGAAAGTCCCCTGGAGCAGCTTTACAATCTGATGTGATTTGTTAGAAGTATAACTGTGGCTCTGGAGCCTTTTCCAACAGCTTGTGTGCAAGGTGACAGGTCTGAATATTAAACAAGAGGAAGGGAGGTGACATCCACACACGTTGCTGTAAATTGTGCCTTCATTCATAAAACCACTCTACTTTGCTGTAATTACTCTGCTACCCATTCATGCAAGTGAGGCATCCAGGAAGGAAACTTGATTGGTGAATAAATGCAAATTAAATGACAGGGACAGAGGTAGGCATATGAAAACTGAGAGGAGGCATTCAGTATGCAAATTCCCAAGTCTGTATATACAACCATTTACAACTCCTGCCTTGGAATAAATTGAATAGCTGTAAAAGCTACTGACTTTCTCCTCCATTCTGATTTTGAAAGCATGGGTGGCAGAAGGAAGGGAGTTGGTTCCCGGCAGAATTACAGAGCTCAAGAGTATAACTGTCAAAATCTCTTTTAAAGGAAGGGGAGCTATCAACATTATCTGTGTTAAGGAAACTCTTTTCTTTGTTGACAGTGTCTATTCAAAGAATTGGCATTTAACAAATATGTTAATTAAAGCTCTAGACTACATGCTATAATGTTTGCCATGCATTTTGTGACAAGTTCTATTGTGTTTTTATGTTAATATTATTCTTCTGCAGATTACATTGTTCCTTATTCAGTCAAATCAAAATGTTGAATCTGGGCATAGCATCTAAGTGAAAGAAAACCAGGTGGTGGGTTTTTTTTTCCTGCTTAACTTTTGTTTAATTCTGCTGGGGACAACTGATGAAAAAGTTAAAACTATTTATTTTGTCTAAAGCAAGCATGATCCCTGGTTAAGTATATTTTACTGAGAGAAAGGAAAAAGAGAAGTAAAAGGGAAAGAATAGAAAAAGAAAAGAGGGAGAAATATGTACTCATTTCATTATTCTGAGGAGAAAAATGGAACTCTTAGCTACATTCGCTTTTTGCAATAACACCCTAAATTGAGATTCTAGTCAAGGAGCAGTTTCCATTTGTTATGTATATATATGCATTTTTCATCTCGCATAACACAGGCTCATACAACACAAGATTAAGATAAATTGAGGTCTTTCTTTTTCCTTCTTAATTTACTTCCTTATTCCATATACAAAGAACCTGCTTGAATATGAGAAATTTGACCTAAATTCCATTTTATCAAGAAGGTTGCCTGAAATTTACAATGTGAAAATAAAGGGGATACTTTTGATTTCCCAAAGTTCAAATCTGGGAAATATTAGCATAAGTACTTTGATGATCATGACAGTAAGTCTAGAGGATTAATCTCTAAAGCAATCAGAATTCAGATCTTCTACAGCTTTATAGATCAGAATGACCTATTTTAATTAATTATTCCAGATACAAAAAGATAGCTGCTTTACATAGAAGACTGAAGCTGTTATCTACTTTCAGGACTGGGTTACCTTGAGTAAATTCCTCTCAAAACCTGACTTCATATGCAATTTTCTGAGTGATCTTTAAATAGGAGAAAAGGCACATGGCCTTGCTGGGAGATAGCATAACATTGTGGATAAGAGGCTTGGGTTTTGACTCCACTGCCTTTGCTTATTAGCTATTTGATATGGAAGAAACTGGCTTCCCCGGTGGCTCAGAGGTAAAAATGCCACCTGCAATGTGGAACCACAAGAGACCTGAGTCCCATCCCTGGGTCAGGAAGATCCCCTGGAGGACAGTATGGCAACCCACTTCAGTGTTCTTACCTGGAGAATCCCATGGACAGAGGAGCCTGTCAGACTACAGTCCATAGGATCCTAAAGAGTCAGGCATGGCTGAAGTGACTTACCACACAGTCACGCATGGAACAAGTTACTTAAACTCCTGTGCTTTGGTTTTTCATATTAAATGTGGACAATCATAATACACTCATAAATAATCTATAGAGACCATTCTTTAAATTTGTATAGCTATTATTATTATTATTATTTTGTAGGCATTATTTATAATAGAGGAGAACTTAGAGATATATTTCACTACTGCTGCTGCTAAGTCACTTCAGTCTTGTCCGACTCTGTGTGACCCCACAGACGGCAGCCCACCAGGCTCCACCATCCCTGGGGTTTTCCAGGCAAGAGTACTGGAGTGGGGTGCCATTGCCTTCTCTGATACTTCACTAATTAAAGCAAAAGATACATTGTAGAAACTCAGCATTTTGATTCCTAAAGAAGCATCTATTTCATATTGCTCACCTGTTTCAAAGTGTTTCATTGTTATGCTCACGTATATAAAGATTAAATTAAATAATTAAAAAAAATAAGTGTTATTGTTCAGTCACTAAGTCATGTCCGACTCTTTGCAACCCAATGAGCTGCAGCATGCCAGACTTCCCTGTCCTTTGCTATCTGCCAGAGTTTGCACAAAATCATGTCCATTGAGTCAGTGATAGTATCCAACCATCTCATCCTCTGTTGCCCACTTCTTCTCCTGCCCTCAATCTTTTCTAGCATCAGGGGCTTTTCCAATGAATCAGCTCTTCGCATCAGATGGCCGAAGTACTGGTACTTCAGCTTCAGCATCAGTCCCTCCCATGAATGTTCAGGAATGATTTCCTTTAGGATTGACTGGTTGGATCTCTGTGCTATCCAAGGGACACTGAAGAGTCTTCTCCAGCATCACAGTTCAAAAGCACCAATTTTTCAGCACTTAGCCTTCATTATGGTACAACTCTTACATCCTTAATAACTACTGGGAAAACCATAGCTTTGACTAGATGGACCTTTGTCAACAAAGTAATGTCTCTGCTTTTTAATACACTGTCTAGTTTTGTCATAGCCTTTCTTCCAATGAACTTGCGTCTTTTAATTTTATGGTTGCAGTCACCATTTGCAGTGATTTTGGAGCCCAAGAAAATAAATTCTGCCACTGTTTCCATTTTTTCCCCATCTATTTGCCATGAAGTGATGGGGCTGGATGCCATGATCTTCATTTTTGAACACTGGGTTTTAAGCCAACTTTTTCACTCTCCTCTTTCACCTTCATCAAGAGACTCTTTAGTTCTTCTTCACTTTCTGCCACTGAGGCAGTATTATATACATACCTGAAGTTGTTGATATTTCTCCCAGAAATCTTTATTCTAGTTTGTCATTCATCCAGCCCAGCATTTCGAATCACACACTCTGCATTTATAAGTTAAATAATCAGGGTGACAATATACAGCCTTGATGTACTCCTTTCCCAATTTGGAACCACTCCATTGTTCCATGTCCAGTTCTAACTTTTGCTTCTTAACCTGTATACAGTTTTCTCAGGAGGCAGGTAAAGTGGTCTAGTGTTCCCATATCATTCAGAATTTTTCACAGTTTGTTGTGATCCACACAGTAAAAGGCTTTAGTGTAGTCAATGAAGCAGAAGTATATGTTTTTTTTCTGGAATTCCCTTGTTTTTTTTTTTTTTTATAATCCAACAGATGTTGGCAATTTGATCTCTGGTTAATACTTACTGACCACTTACCTTTAGATGTACACTGCTCAAAATGCTTTTTAATCTTCTTTAAGTTCTACAATAAGACTATGGAGTGGATGCTCTTATTATATTTCCATTTTACAGATAAGAAAACTGAAGAATAAAGAACTTGCCTAGAGCCAATCAGTAGGTGGCAATGAGGATTCTAGCTCAGGACTTTTCTGTTTCACCTTTAATGAAAACCCTAGAGTCCAAGTTTCCTAGCTTAAGATATGTTATCTATTATTGAAGTTGTGTCCCACTCTTTGCATCCACATGAACCTCAGCACGTATTCCCTGTCCTTCTCTATCTCCTGGAGTTATTATTGATGTTCTTGATGCAGGAGGTAGATGCCCCGCCCCCCTACTCCCCAGGGTATAAAAATAAGATATTCGTTCCCTGTGGGCTGAAACTCCAAGACAAAACTAGCAGGACAATTGAGAGGAGCTTGGGCCCTGCCCAGATAGGAGACCACATATGTCTTGTTCCCCAAGTCAGGAGACCTCCCTGACCACATATGCACAGAAAGGCTCCTTGGAGTTTAAAAGGGGAGTGATGCTAACAGATTCTTTACCTATATGCCTCTTCGGTAGAATCTATCTTGGCTAAGAGATGCATGTGCATGCATGGGAAGATCATGATGTTACAGGAATGGGGACCACTTCCAGGGCCCGAAACTGGGCTCTTGACTAACACTCAGAAATTAATCGTCTGAGAAGACACATGTGCTGACAAAGCAAGAGATTTTATTGGGAAAGGGCACCCGGGTGGAGAGCAGTAGGGTAGGGGAACCCAGGAGAACTGCTCTGCCACATGGCTTGCAGTCTCGGGTTTTATGGTGATGGGATTAGTTCCCAGGTTGTCTTTAGCCAATCATTCTGACTCAGAGTCCTTCCTGGTGGTGCACGCCTTGTTCAGCCAAGGTGGATGCCAGGGAGAAGGATTCTAGGAGGTGGTCGGACATGTGGTGTCTCCTTTTGACCTTTCCTGAACTCTTCCGGCTGGTGTTGGCTTATTAGTCCTGTGTTCCTTATCAGGACCTCCTGTCGTAAAACAATTCTTGCAAATGGTTACTATGGTGCCTGGCCAGGGTGGGCGGTTTCAATCACTGTGCTTCCCCTAACAACTCCCCCATGAGAGACTTCATACTCAAGATACTTCTTGGGAACTGGGGCAGAGGTCTCTTTCTTCTGTAACTTCTTCCTGCTGTGCATGGGCGAAGACCTGCCTAGCAGAGCAGAAGTCTCTCTCTATTCAATCTAAGTCCTAACAATGAGATATGCCAAATATGGGCTCTGAACCTAGCAAATCAGAATGACTTGCCATAGGAAAACTGGAAGAAACACCCCATAAAAATAATTCAAATTGCCACAAGGGTGCAACTCAGGGACTCTCCCTCTTAGTCTGCCCATGTGTCTAACCACCCCTACTGTACTCTTTTCCCTCCTGATAAATACTGTCATCATTTCACTACTTTCTATCTTTGTGGGAATTATTTTTGCAAAGCCAAAGGGCCAGGGCCTTGTCATTGACCACTGGTCTAGTGGCTAGGATTTGGCACTCTCAACACCTGCAACCCCACATCAATCTCTGAATCAGGAACCGAAGCCCCATTTCAAGCTGCTGCAGGCTAAGGCTGTCCAAAATCATTCTTGTTATTTATTAGCCTTACATTTTTGGCATGTGCTGCTGCTGCTGCTAAGTCGCTTCAGTTGTGTCTGATTCTGTGAGACCCCATAGATGGCAGCTCACCAGGCTCCCCTGTCCCTGGGATTCTCCAGGAAAGAACACTGGAGTGGGTTGCCATTTCCTTCTCCAACACATGAAAGTGAAAAGTGAAAGTGAAGTCACTCAGTCATGTCTGACTCTTAGCCACCCCATGGACTACAGCCTACCAGGCTCCTCCATCCATGGGATTTTCCAGGCAAGAGTACTAGAGTGGGGTGCCATTTTTGGCATGTGAGAGAGATGTATATATTTACTGAGAACTGGATGAACAAATGGATGACTGCATGATAATATATAAAAATAAAATCAAATAACAAAATACTTTTTGCTTCTTTAAATCTGAAGATAACTGGATAAAAAATTATTTTCACAAATATTCTAGATATTTCCAAAGATATTCCAATCATTAGCTTTTATTTGCTCCCCCCAAACCAAATCTTTAGTATAGTTAATAATGGTGTAGTCTTCTTTTATTGTGGCACTATTTTGCATGTTAATAGGCTTCAATTGTTCTAAAAATCACCACTGGGAAAATATTTTTTCCTAAGCTTCTAGCAATAGAAATAGTTTTTAAGAAAAAGACTTAACTAAACCAATAGACTAATATTTCTATGTGAGTTGCATTTAATAACTTCCTTGGATCACTTTTTAAAGAAGTATTAGAAATTAAAGTCATTATCAAGTCACAAAACATGGTTTTAAAAAATCTATGAATGTCTAAGAATGCTATTTTATTGAGCATTTTCAGCTATCATTAGCCAAACTGTCCTCAAACTTTCTGAAGCTAAAGCATGTCTAATGGTATCCTCACTAATAGCAGAAAGACATTTGAGTAAATTCATTTTTTAAAGGATCATTGAGTGCCTTAGCTAGTTAAACCGGAAGCCCGCAGTAATCAGGGAGAGGCATTGCTTGCCTTCTCCTATGGTTTCTTCATTAGCAATGGTAATAATGACAATAGTTAGTTCATAACTAGTATACTGTTAAGACGATCCCTGGGGTGCCTTTATACACTCTATTTAATTTCGGCTTCCGGTTTGGTCAGTTTATTTTGCGAGCCAACTGCCTCCCTGCCATTCCCAGCTCTCTAGAATTTGCCTAACATAGAAACCAAGCTGTTTTCTTTCTGCTGCATGCATCAATGCTAACAACAAACAAATAGCTGAACACAGAATTCAGCCTACAGAGCTCAGGCTAAGTGAGCATCTGAAAACTTACAACTTTATTTTTAAAATCAGAATTCAGTCTCCTGATCTAAAAAGTTAACAAAACAATCATACCCACTTCTATCCCATACTAATGTATTTGCATTTTAATAAAATATGTGGATTTGACTTTGTTGTTCTGTTACTAAATAATTGTTCTCATGTCTTTTTGGAAACTTTTGCATTCTCAGTCACTAAGTCATCTCTGACTCTTTGCCACCTCATGGACTGCAGTGCACCAGGCTCCTCTCTTCATGGGATTCTCCAGGCAAGAATACTGGAGTGGGTTGCCATATCTTCCCCCAGAGGATCTTCCTAACCCAGGGATCGAACCTAGTCTCCTGTGTCTCCTACACTGGCAGGTGGATTCTTTATCCACTGCACCACCTGGAAAGCTCCTTGAAACCTTTTGGTAAGCCTTAAATACCTTTGGTAGCTCGCAATCTGTCTTATATGTCCTTTACATCCCATACCATCACATGCACCACCTAGATAGTTAACTAGAAGTGCTTCATACATACATGTGCGTACTCAGTTGCTTCAGTAACGTCCAGACTCTTTGGGACCTTATGGACTGTAGCCTGCCAGGCTCCTCTGTCCATGGGATTCTCCAGGCAAGGATACTGGAATGGGTTGCCATGCCCTCCTCCAGAAATACATACACGGTAAGCAACTAATAAATGCTCACAAATTAGAAGCAGCTAAACAATATGTAGCTCTGTTGGTAAGGAATCTGCCTGCAATGCAGGAGACCCTGGTTCGATTTCTGGGTCTGGAAGATCCCCTGGAGAAGGGATAGGCTACCCACGCCAGTATTCTTATGCATCCCTGTGGCTCAGCTGGTAAGAATAGGCCTGCAATGCGGGAGAACCTGGGTTCAATCCCTAGGTTGGGACAATACCCTGAAGAGGGGAAAGGTTACCCACTGCAGTATTCTGGCCTAGAGAATTCCACGGACTGTATAGCCCTTGGGTCGCAAAGACTCAGACATGACTGAGAGACTTTCACTTTCACCTTCAAACAACATATGTCTCATACTGCTTAGCAAACATGTGGATGGATACAGAGAAAGTTGCCAACAGCTGTAGTGTTTTTATGTTCTCATTTACCACTCCCATAGATGACACCAGATAGTCCTGTTCTTACAGTTCTTGGGCGGGCAAATTAGTTCAGGTTTCCATTGATTTAGTTTCCAGACTACACAGAACAATAGATTACAGTACTGCAACTTTTCCAGCCATTTTTTCCCTATGACGATTTTTCTCTTCTCCCTAAACTTCTAAGTATATGCTTCTAAGTAGGGTTGCTATGAAAAATAAAACAGAAAGAGGTAAATCTTTTGAATAATTACAGCATAAAATGGAGTATTGTTTTTATGCTTGACTGGTCCAAATTGGTTGCATACATTGATTTATTGTATTGTTAACCAATATAAGCTTTATTTTATTTCCGCCCAAGGAACAAATATTGCGAAATAAAACAGTCTGATCCCTGCACTACTGCAATCAATGTCAAAATTTTAGAATAAGTTCTCTGCTTAAAACTTTTGAATAGAAATTATTATACAAAGTTGGAAGGAAATCAAAATCCATATCCAAAGAGTACAGTGATTTTCCAATGTACTGTTATTAAAATGGAAAGAAGTAAATGTTATTTTGGCATGTATTTTCACACAAAAAAAGTTTTATAATGCTACTTTTCCCACTTAGAGCATGAAATGATTTCAAACTTTACATAGGAGACTGTGGAAGTCACAGACTCTTCTGTATTTTTTAAGCAATTTAATTTCCTCCTGTCCTGATTCAATTACAGTAACATAAATTATAACAGAAATTTAATAAAGTGGACAGTTAAGTGAATTTAATCTATTCTCTTCAGAATAAATAAGATTAACCAGATAAGATGCAGATTTGAAAAGTATTTTAACTGATAAGGTAAATCAGAAATCAGAAACATCCCTCAAACTACCCAGTCAGATAATTAAGGGAAATAATATTAAGAAGAAAACAAAGGGTAACAAGCAATATAGTACTGACTTCTTTCTTTGTAAAATGATTAACCTTTGGAAAGACTTTCTGTCAATACAGTCTTTGTCAGTTAAAAGAGTTAGATCCATTCCTGAAAAGCAAATAATGGGCAGTAAATCTTGGCTTCATTCACTCTCTAGTGAAATAAGTTTTACTAAATTTTTCTTCCCATTTTTGAAATCTGCTTCAATTTCTCTTTTGGGATTATTAGTTCTTACTGCTCTGCAGATTAATGTAATATATTAAAATCATCAAAATAAACATTTAGTAACCCAGAGAATTTACCGCTATGATAAAAAGTGGTACTTGGTATAAAGTGTCCCCTTTACACACAGTCTGGAAGCAAATTTTAAGTAGAGAGAATACAGGAAGGGGGAACCTTATGGTTCTTGAGAGGCTTGTTAAAATCCTCCTTGGACATAGTCTAAAAGAGATTGAAACTGTTAAATCAGTATTTTAAATTAGCACATTAGCATGTTTTGGAGGCGGAAGCATTCGGAGCATTTGGAGGAGGAAGCATTCAATAAATAATTGATGAATAAAATTGTATAACAAAATAGAATACAATAAATACAATTAAAATTCACCTGTCTGAAACAAATGCCTTATGAATTAATTATTCCAAAGTACCCAACATTTTTTCTTATTTAAAATAAAAATTCCTTTTTATTAACAGATGCACTAATAATTTTGTTTACTGCAGGTAAGACTGACTTGGGATTCAAGTTAAAATATCATCGTTTCAGGAATAACCCTGAGCCACTTTCGAGCAACATTATTAGATATAATAAGCCAGTATTATCATCCATGATTGTGGATGTCTTTTGTTAAGTTCATTGTGTATGTCTCTTATGTGTGTTTTGTTAAAAAATACTCAGATTCCCAAATATATTATACTTACTGCTTCAGTTATTAAAGGAGAACAGAGAAGACTGGAGACTATGGCAACAATGGTTTCATGAGGAAGGGTTTTTAGAGTCAGTGATCACATACAATGTAACAAAATCAAGACAACATCAAAAACTTCTGATGACCAATCAACCTGCCTTTTAAGAGGTCATAAACTGGGACTTCCTTGTGAACTTCCAGATGGTCAAGCTGGTTTTAGAAAAGGCAGAGGAACCAGAGATCCAATTGCCAACATCCACTGGAGCATGGAAAAAGCAAGAGATTTCCAGAAAAGCATCTATTTCTGCTTTATTGACTATGCCAAAGCCTTTGACTGTGTGGATCACAATAAACTGGAAAATTCTGAAAGAGATGGGAATACCAGACCACCTGACCTGCCTCTTGAGAAACCTGTATGCAGGTCAGGAAGCAACAGTTAGAACTGGACATGGAACAACAGACTGGTTCCAAATAGGAAAAGGAGTACATCAAGGCTGTATATTGTCACCCTGCTTATTTAACTTCTATGCAGAGTACATCATGAGAAGCGCTGGGCTGGAAGAAGCACAAGCTGGAATCAAGATTGCTGGGAGAAATATCAATAACCTCAGATACGCAGATGATACCACCCTGATGGCAGAAAGTGAAGAGGAACTAAAAAGCCTCTTGATGAAGGTGAAAGTGGAGAGTGAAAAAGTTGGCTTAAAGCTCAACATTCAGAAATCTAAGATCATGGCATCTGGTCCCATCACTTCACGGCAAATAGATGGAAAAACAGGGGAAATAGTGTCAGACTTTATTTTTCTTGGCTCCAAAATCACTGCAGATGGTGACTGCAGCCATGAAATTAAAAGACGCTTACTCCTTGGAAGGAAAGTTATGATCAACCTAGATAGCATATTCAAAAGCAGAGACATTACTTTGCCAACAAAGGTCCGTCTAGTCAAAGCTATGGTTTTTCCTGTGGTCATGTATGGATGTGAGAGTTGGACTGTGAAGTAAGCTGAGCACCGAAGACTTGATGCTTTTGAACTGTGGTGTTGGAGAAGACTCTTGAGAGTCCCTTGGACTGCAAGGAGATCCAAGCAGTCCAATCTGAAGGAGATCAGCCCTGGGATTTCTTTGGAAGGAATGATGCTAAGGCTGAAACTCCAGTACGTTGGCCACCTCATGAGAAGAGTTGACTCACTGGAAAAGTCTCTGATGCTGGGAGGGATTGGGGAGAGGAGGAGAAGGGGACGACAGAGGATGAGATGGCTGAATGGCATCACCAACTCAATGGATGTGAGTTTGGGTGAACTCCAGGAGTTGGTGATGGACAGGGAGGCCTGGCATGCTGCAATTCATGGGGTCACAAAAAGTCGGACACGACTGAGCAACTGAACTGAACTGGTGGTCCTGCAATTAAGAATCCTCCTTGCAATGCAGGGACAAAGGTTCAATCCCTGGTCAGGGAGCTAGGATCTCACATACCACAGAGAAACTAAGCCTGAGTCCTGCAATTAGACAGCCTGCACCTAGGGAGACTGTGAGCCACAAAGAAAGAGCTGTAAAGAGAAGAGCCACAGTGAAAGATCCTGTGCAGCAAGAGGTCACATTAAAAACTTTGGGTAGTTCACTGAGTAATGATTCCAAATTTGGTTGGCCCTTAAAATGAGTAAATTTCAGTATCATGAAACAACAGGGAAAATACAGCAAAAGATTCAATATCAAACGAGTTGAACCTAGAGGAGATTTCTTTAATATTAGACACTTAAAATTCCACGAAGGATATTTATTCAACTTGAATTTAAAATAACTGAAAGAATTACAAAATGTGAGTCATTCAGTATGTCACTTTAGTTCTAAAGATATTTAGGAAATTAATTAACTCATTAATTTATCTAAAATCAAAGTGAATTTATGTGTAATTATTCTTTTATTGATTGGTCATATGTGAAGTGAAATAATCTCATTTATTCATGGTGAAATTCTTTTTTTTCTGTCTTTTCATCTCATAATGACTGAATAAACTTGATAAACAGGAATGCTCCTTTGCCATATATGATTTCTAAAAAATTCTCACAACCTAAAAATTTTAGTTAGTATTTGAATTTCCTAAAATATGACATACAGTGAAACCAATTTCAAGAATACAAAAATATTTAGTAATGGGTTGTCTTGGATTTAGTGTCTTCCAAAGAAAAAAATTTTTGAAATATAAATTTTACTTCATGAGAACATCTCTAAATTAAACAGAAAGTATCCCTTTTTAAGTTCCGGTTTACAAAGAAGGAAAAGTACCAAGCTTAAAAAAATCTTTCCTCCCAAGTAGGCATCATTATTGACTTAAAACTCCTGTCATTACATAATACTAATTTATTTTTCAGTGCTGCTGGATATGTCAAAACTGTGAATCCTGGTAAGCAGATGTCCAGACTGAAATCTGAGGCCCAGGACAACTGTCATTCTAACTTCCCCTACTCTGGGTATTATATAAGGATTAGTATGTGGAATACCTCCAAAGACTTAAAATACTGAAAGTTTCCTTTCTATATCATTTTAAATAAATACATACATAAGAATTCTCCAAAGTACTGCCTCTCCCCCTTCCTCCCCACTCCACACACACTAAACCTGTAGTCACAGGAGGAAATGTAGCCATGGCAGATTAAACAACAGCTTGTTTTTGACACTGAAGAGATTCTTTCTTCAATTGTTTTTAGTCAATATCTCTCTAGAGGTTAAAAAAGATAGATAATAGGTTATATACATATATATGTGTGTGTGTGTGTGTGTATACATATATAAATGGAGATTCATGTGTATATAAATCATGCAGAAAACCAGAACATAAGGTATTATTTTTGAGTGGTCCTTGTAAATGGTCTTGTCAGTAGGATAAGATAGACATTTTAGGAGGAGGACAATGCACACTTGGGATTTGTTCCAGTCTTTCCCTGACACTGGGCAGACAGTAGGGTTAAAGAGCATGCAATTTGCTTTACCACTGTAGTGATGTAGGTGACCAGTGGATGCCGAGACTCATATATTTTCCTTTGTGATAGACATCGATGGTCCTGCTTCTTCCTGAGGCAGACTCAGCTGACACAGTGTTTTATGCACACAGTTCCATAGAAATTCTGCCTAGGGTATGAATCTGTTAGGTAACAATGGCTCTCAGATTTGCAACAAAAGCCTAGGCTTCAAAGACTCTTCAGCAGCCGTTTCCTCCAGAAGAAAATCATTTGCATTTTTTTTTTGTATACAGATACTTTAATAACATTCTGCTGAAGTTTTGAAGGAATTTCAATTTATGCAAAATGAAGAAAGGGAGGAAAAAATAATACTGATAATGATACTAATATAGACCCACAATCCAAGAGGCCTGTGGTGGCATTGTGTTTATTGCAATTGTAGACACTTTACCAGTTATCCTTCTAAAGAGGTTTAAAAATGGGCTTTGGATAGTTGAACTAAGCTCTGTTAACAGTTTATCAGCCACAGTTTAAAATATATATTTTTTTCTAGAGTGTAAGAATTTGAAAGTGAAGATTTTTTAAATGATAGAAGTTTTACTGACCCTGCGGAAGAGATTTATTTTTAGAGAAATGTAGGGTCCGACCTTTCATGTTTCAAGACACCCTGGCATAGTGCGGGCCTTCCTGTTATCTTTTGCTTCTGCTTGTCTCCTGGAGGCAAGTCCCTCCTATCAAGAGCCAGATTTAGGAGAATTCTGGAAGGAAAAGACAGGCAGGAATCAACCGGAACTAAAGCCTTTAACATCCATGAAGTGATTAAAATGCAGCCATGCCCAACAAGACCACACTGCTGTTATCAAACAGACATTGACAACTTCTTTGAACTCAACTCAATGATGTATGGGGGAACATAGAAATTTTCAGGTGTCTCCAGGAAACAGACTCCGGTTTCTCAACACAAACTGGCAGCATTCACATATTACCCAGAGCTAACAGTGACCCCACACTTTGCTTATCCTTTGCCAAATCAAGTCGAAGGTAGCATCCAGGAAAGCAGTATGCTGCCAGGTGTAGAGGACAACTGGTTAGTTTATCGATTTGTGATGGTTCCAAACCTGGCCAATCAAAAAACACAGTGTACTGCAGAGTGCACACATTTTGAGCCACTGCTGTTACTGATCAAAACACTGCTTCACAGACTAGTTTGCTTCTCGAATCTAGTTTGCAGAGAAACTAGTAGAGGAAATTTTCTCCCATTTTACCTTTTGCCATTACACTGAAGAAATACCTAGCCTAATTGTTTTTTTCTGGTTTGAGGGACGTTTTTTTCTGGCAGGGGTGGTGGGGAGGTCAGGAGAGGAACATCCAAGCGAAATAAAAATAGCACTTCAGTGTCACATTTACTTTAAAAGAGAAAGGAAAGGGAGAAAAGAAAAGAGGAAAGGGGAGGAGATGGGAGACATGAGAGGGGAAGGGAGGGAAGGAGAGGATAAGCTTCTTATTCTATTTGGGTTTCTTTTTGCTAAATTGCTAAAGGAACAACCAGTACCACAAGGCTCAAAACAGAGCTAATAACTGCAACTGAATATGTAATATTAGAATATTTATATTTTTAAAGATTTACGTTTGAGTTCCTTGTCTGTGTTAGCCTAGATTCCTTTCACATGCTCCTATGCAGGCCTACCTTCCTAAACCAGCAATAATTTTAGGGATTCATTCGGCTGTTAAAGCAACAGCAAAATGCTAGACAGGGCATCCTAGGACCAAGGAGAAGCCGGGTGGGTGACATCACAAAGGATGAAATGAGATGCCCTTGGACATCTAGTACTGTGAGAACTAGACTGAAGTGTGCTGTCACTCACACAAATCAAAGAGGCACAAGCGCATGTCACTTACTATTGTAATTTGGTGTTAATGAAAACATGTGAAAGCCTGTCTCTGAGAAAGTTTATCTGCTGTCTCAAATATGAGCTTTGCATCCTGAATACTTTTCGGCTCAAAACTTATTGGCAGTCTGTCATACATGAAACTAGAGAAGATAGAAACAACCAGTGCCCCTCATACTGTGTTCATCACCAGTGCACACAGGGGTGGTCCTTTTAACTCCCTCATTTCTAGCATCCATGATTCCAAGTGTCAATACAGCATCTCGAAATCTAGTCTTAGAGGATTCTTTCTTATGTGAGAACTACTTAAAAGATGGACACGTTATTCAAAGGATTGAACTAAAAAGTTCTCATTTTTCATTACCATGTCAGGTATAAAATGAAATGATTCAATTAGTGTTTATATTATTTAGATTATAGCTGTTTTAAAACAAAGAAATATAATTCCCATAGGACAGTAGTTCAATTGCCACGACTCTCCCAAAAGACCCAACAGGGGAATTGGTTAAGGATGCTTATTTTTTTCCAATTCTAGAACTGAACTAAGAAAGATAATAGGCTAATAAATAGTTTATGTAAAATTAATAACTGAATCTGCAAGGTCTTTGATAAGTAACATATCATAGTTTTCTGATTATAATCTACTCAATAAAAAGAATTATCTGTATAACTCACATCCTTGTCTTCTATTCTTCATTTTTTTTTTCAAAAAGGAACCCCAGAAGCGAAACTAAAAACATTTTTTCTTACTCAAAAACCATTTAGACTATTGCAAAAATATATGCAAAAGGGTCAACAAAATTCTTTTATCTTTCATAATCAAAACAGTCATTAAATGGGGTAAATTTTCCAGTGTGTTCGTTATTTGTATCATCTCCACTTCAAAACACATCTGCTCTTTGTTTCCTTTTTGGTTTCTACTTTGCTATTTCTAGTATGCTGAAGGCTGAGAAATAAGAAAACCCAGCTTACTAATAAATAAGGTCAAAGAGCCCCTCAATGAAATCCTGTGTTAGGAGCACAACCACCAAGCCCCCAGCCCACAGATTTTCCAGGAAATATATCATAAGCAACTGCTACAGCTTAGAGGCCTTGTCCAGTGCTTATTGAAAACTTCAAATGGTTAAAACTGTCAGATAAGTGACTCCACAATAAGTAGGCAGCTGTGGGTGTGTTTCTTTCTTAATATGTATATTTCTCCATTTAAATGAGCACTTGGCATAAGTGCTTCTTAGGCTACACAGCATTCTTAAAGAAAAAGAAAAGGTCAGCTCTAACCCAACATGATTAAAAGGAAATATTCCATAATGAGAGGCTCTATTGCTACTTTACAAAGCATTAGAAAAACTGCATTTCAGATATTAAAACAGTCCGGGCATCTCCCAGTTGAAAAAGTATGAAAAAGTACAGGAAAGTGCTTCTAAAAATAATGTGAATTATTGGCAATGTGAATTCTGAAGAGAGATTAAGTGAACAGATAATGTTTAGCTCTTCAAAACTGACTTGTGTAGGTGGAGAAGAACTTGATAGAAAATAAATAATCCATCTGTAAGGGAATCAAAGAGTAGGGAAACAACTAGAGATGCTACCAGTTGAAACAAAAAAAAAAGTAGCAAACATAACATATTTAAAAATAAGTGTTAGATGAAGCAATATTTCTTAGGGAGCAAATGCAAGGAAGTAACACAACAGTTTCCGGATACCTGAGTTGGGAAGATCCCCTGGAGAAGGGAAAGGCTACCCACTGCAGTATTCTGGCCTGGAGAGTTCCATGGACTGTATAGTCCATGGGGTCACAAAGTGTCAGACAGGACTGAGTGACTTTCACTTTCACTTTCAACACTACAGTATACCTAATAAAGTCACTTTTTCTTCCTGGAATGATCTTGGAAGGAGTTTTATCTTATCCTCCCTCAAAATGCATTTATAGCCCTAGGAACCAAAGTATCTGGTATATCTTTAACACACAAGAGTTAAACATTGTTCACTCTTCTAAATTAAAATAATCTAACATATATTTTTGAAATGTTCCCCAGATGTTCTGAGAGTAAAAGAAGTGACAGATTAAAGAGAGGAAAAAGAAAAGGAAAAATAGACCTGTGAACCTGGCCACCAACTGAGTGTATTTACTAAATGCCCAGCGTGCATCCTCTCTGAAGACAGAATCCATTAAACATTATTTAAAAAATTCTGACCCTCCTAGGAGTCTGACTATGCAAAGGACTAAATTTCAGGACTAGAGAAAGTTTAGTTACTTTTATTCAGAAGTTACACAAATGATAATATAAACACCTGCAATGCTTTCTCTAAGATTCAAAAAAAAAAAAAAAAAGAATATATAAAAATTATAATTCATTCTGAGCGTTTCTCACTAGGCAGGTAACCTACAAATGCCCACACAGGGAGAGCCACTGAAGTCTTTCCTTGATCTAAGCGACATAAATATATCAGAGCTCATGGTGGACTTCAGCCTAGGTGCCTTTTCCTGTCTCCCAGAACCATCTCTGCAAAGCTTCAATCCAATTAATATTTGTAAGAGAAATCATCAATGTGTATTTAGATGATGCAAAGCTAAGCTCCATGTTTAATAATGTGTTAGATACCTTAAAATATGAAACATATTTCTCATTCTCATGAAGGCTTCAATGTATAGGTGAAAGAGTAAAACATGAGAGTTGCAGAGAAAAAATAACAATGCTATTTAAATATTCGATAGAGTAAGAAACTGGCATCTTAATAAATATTTACTTAAAACTTCTACTTGTCAGAATTTAGCTCACATGTTTTATCTTCCAAGAAGCCTTCCCTCAGTTCTCCTCTTTCTTAACACAAACTGACTTGGGGACATTTAACATGTGTTCTCATCACGTTCTCTGCTTACTTCTAACAAAGGACTTGTATGTAACATGCTCTACTTTAAAATTCTGGAGAAGGAAATGGCGACCCACTCCAGTATTCTTGCCTGAAGAATCCCATGGACAGAGGAGCCTGGTGGGCCATGCATGGTCCAGGGGTTGCAGAGAGTTGGGCACGACTGAAGTGACTAAGCACGCACACACTTTAAAATTCTTGTCCGTGTTGTTTGTGCCTTGAATAATGGATTCTGTCATTTTATAGATGAATTCCTGACAAGAAAAATACAACTTTATGGCTGGCAGGTAGGAGGCAACCAATAGCTATTTATTGAATTAATAAATAACTCATGCTGCTGCTGCTGCTGCTAAGTCGCTTCAGTCGTGTCCAACTGTGCGACACCATAGACGGCAGCCCACCAGGCTCCCCTGTCCCTGGGATTCTCCAGACAAGAACACTGGAGTGGGTTGCCATTTCCTTCTCCAGTGCGTGAAAGTGAAAAGTGAAAGTGAAGTCGTTCAGTCGTGTCCGACTCTTCGCGACCCCATGGACTGCGGCCCACCAGGCTCCTCCATCCATGGGATTCTCCAGGCAAGAGTGCTGGAGTGGGGTGCCATTGCCTTCTCCAAAATAACTCATAGTATCCACTTAAAATGTGCTAGTTAATTTTGTTGAATTGCCAAATGCAAAGATAATGAGTATTATGATTTCAGAAAAATAGAATAATTTAAAAGGAATATTATGGAAGAAATCACCTGATTTTGTAACCATATCACTTAACTTTTTTATTTTTTATTTTGAATACTGAGCTAGTCAACAGACTTTATGCTAAGTGACATTTGGATCTCTCCAAATTAAAATCCATATATAGAAAGTCTGAAATTTTTTACCATTTCAATAGTACTTTGCTGAATTAAAAAATCATGTATCTGCAGCTTTCGATTTTATTAAGAGAAAACTCATCTTTGCATTTAGAAGTTCTTTGACAAGACCTCATATGCATAGCATATAAAAGACACATGAGAATTTTTTTCTGGGGAATTAACAAAAGCAAAAATCTCTAATCAATTTTCTAATGCAGAGGACCCAAAATGACCTATTTTGAAAGACGACTTATAGCCACATCAATTACTTAACCTCAGCAATTGAAATATTTTAGTAATGATGAGATCAGATAATATAATAAATATTACTTATTCATTCACTTATTGATACAACCAGTCAACACATCACTTAAGCACTTACTATGTGCTGAATGTTGTGTTAAGCATTTTGAACAAAAAATATGGATTTTAAAAATAGAGAAATATAGTCCAATCCCCACGAAGTTCACCATATAATCAGTCAAGAGAGACAGACATTAATCATACAATTAGGAAAATGATTGTAAAGTTACAGTGTGGTATAAATAATACAAAGAAAATGCTCTAAGACTATAGAATACATCAGGGTCCAAGAAGGTTTTCTTGAGAAATTCACAGCATAGGCCTAATCTGAAGAACAGAGAGTAGCTTGCTAGAGCAGAGGAGGATGGCAGGTGCAAAGGAAATTACAGGCAGGCGAAGCAGTGCATATGTAGGATCCCTGATGGGAAGAAATGAGAGCATCTGAGAGAGGGACTGAAGGACCACTGGTGTGGGAGTTCAGCAAACAAACAGTATCCTACAGATGGAGCTGGGGTGATCAGGATGAATCAGCCCCCAGCAAGTCTCACCAGTGGCAATTAAGATTTTTTCCACTTTTTTCTAACTGCCATGGCTTCTGCTGAACTTTCCTAAGCAGAGTGGTAATAAGATATGCATTCCAAGCTGATCACTCTGACTGCAGAGTGGGGAACAGATTGGAGAAGGGTGGAGTGTCTGTGGAAAGACCATTTAGGAGGCTTTTGGAGTGGTCCAGCAAGACGCTGTGTGGTACCTCAAAGGACAGTATCTGTGTCGTGGAAAGCAGAGAAAGGCATTCAGGCAAAAACATTCAGTGCTCAATGAGTGTTTGAAATTACTTCTAGACAGTGACAGGGAGCAAAGATTTATAAATAAGTATTAATACTAGATTTATCCGATTTCTTTTCCTTAGACATAGAAGTTATATTTTTAAGGAAAGCATCGTGATGGTTTTTCAGACTGCTACCCTCAGCAGAGCCAGTGTGAACAAACCTTTTTCCCCCTCTTTCCTCTCACATCATATTCAGAATAGGTGGTGAGGAATAGACAGGTATCACATCACACATACACATACACACAATGTTGGACAGTCATATCTAAATGACTCTGTTTAACATAAACCAAAATACATTGCACTTAGTCTATTTAATCAAAATATTATATCAAAATACTCAAGGATTCATAGCCGATGAACACAGATCTATTTGAAGAATTTTTTCCTTTTGCCTCCTTTCCTACTGGAGATGCTGCCTCACCAACACCCGAGGCCACAGCAGCATCTCACAACCAGGCGACAATGTGCCAGAGGAAGAAGAGCCCACACAGGAATGAAAGAGATCCTGGATCGTTGATGTCACTGTGGAGCTGTCCCTGAGGCCACAGACCTCGAGATCTCTTGTTATGTGAAATCATTAAGTATTTTGATTTTTATAGCAATTGTTAGCTTCCATCAGAAAAAGCACACTTCTGAGGCTAAAGTGCGAGCAATATGTGATTCAAATAACTCATGAAAAGAAAAACCCCCACAGGAAGCTGCTCATATAACAGGACACACTTGAAATTCTAGATAATAAACATTGTGTGTGCTCAATTAAAATATTATATTAGCCTGTTTTTATGAAAATATGAGTACAGAGTAAAATTCCATAAATAAACCACTGTTTGAAAAGTTTCTAGAATAGCTTTGCTAATAATTTAAAGGAAAAAAATCTTAAAGAAACAGTTTTTTGACTCATTTATAAAGAACTTGAGTAGCCTTTCTTTGCTAAGAGACTCTTTGTGCATGCAACTGTTACTATACTTATTTCTACATCTATTCTTTCATTAAACTAAGTTCTTTGAAAGAATGAGAGGGTCTCTTTACTTCAGTGCTATCAGAAATACTATTACAAACCTATTTATTGAATTTAAAAAGAGAAAAAATATCACATTAGGACCCAGGACAACTGGACTCTGAATTTGGTTTTCCATGAAGTAGGCTTGGGTTTAGGCAAACAACTTATATTCTCTGGAGACAACTTTCCCCATCTGAAATGTAGGTGGGCTAGTTGGCAGTAGAATCACATGTCACAAGAATGCTGAATATATAATATTAGTCACATATACTTTTCATCTGAGAAGAAGTAGGGAGTGTGGGGTTATGTGTGTTTAACTTCACCCTCACTCTTACGTCCCCATCACCTTATTACCTGCTATCTCATTTATTACCCCCCTAAACCCTACCCTAGGGGAAAAATGAGAATCACTGGATGCAACCATCTTTTATGCACCTTCCAGCTTTTAACAGTGAATGAAAATAGGGACAGGGAGGGTGAGTATCTTCAGTTAGATTGATTGCAAGATTAAAGTCCCTCCAAAAAGCAGGATAAACTAAAAACTACATTATAGCCCCTGAAAACTCAGTGATTATTAAAGACCATACTCTCCTGTGAATTTATGCTCCATTGAGTATAACATATCAGTTATAACTTCAAGATAAGAAACTCAGACTTCTCTGCATTTGGAGATATTTTAATCCTTGTATAAAGTTAGAATAACAAACTTTATGAAGTGTCAGGGACCTTAGCCCAATTTTAAACATTAAAATTCTGGTTCAACCTAGATACTCAAGTAGATCAGTCTAAAAAGCCAAATAGCATAACTTTGAAGTGAAAGAGTAAAGGTAGAATATAATTTTATATTGTTTAATAATTTGCAGGCATGAGCACCCAGTTATCATTTTTATGCCCAACTCTCAAAATGTAGCTTGATACTATTGTTAATTAAGATACTGCTCAAATAGAGTGACACGTGAGTGCCATAGGCTCTCGCATAGAAATGGAAATGGAAATTTACCCTAAAATATACAATCCCAAGCAACTGTAATTACTCTAGTTAATCCTCACTTCAGCAAAGTTACTTAGTAGTCACTGTTCTATTTTCCAGGAAACATTCACCACAGTGACCTAAACCTTTCACATAGATAGTGCCAGAACTCATTAGAGGCCTGAAGCATTAAGCAGACATAAAAGAAATGATAAACAAATGAGAAGATAAGTGTTACAAATAACTTCATTAAAAGGAATTCTGTTATAATCTGTTATAAGCATATGCTGCATTATGCTCCCAAAGATGAATATTTATTTTAAAGGTGATTTTTTTTTTTTTTTTTTTTTGGCCTGTTGCAGTGTCATCAGCAAGCAGGCAAGCAGAATAACTCTGACACCATTATTTGGTTATCTGGATTTTGCACCCTCCACTGAACAACTTATACAACCTTTACTGTGGTTTTAAGGTTTAGTTGCCCATTCATTAGGTTGACAAACTTGTCAAAAGCCTCCAGGACTATGTCAGTTATGTCAGAAACACTTACAGAAGTCATAGCACATTCCAGGGCTCAACTGAGTCCTGTCAACCATTGCCAAAATGACAAGAAATCCTTCTGGGGACAAAGGGCTATGGAGAGAGATGAGTCCTCCCACTCAGATCCTGTTGACTTGCCAACCCAGTTACACTGGTGCAGCTCTGAGCAATTTTGCCTCTGTTGCTTGAATGCCTTAGTCTTTCTGAATGCATTTTATGATGCATCTTAAGAATCCCTAATTCATCTGAATGTTTTGGCAGTCATGATGAAAATTGATCAGCCATAGTTTTTGATGAAAGAGCCAAATGTTAAAATCATATTTGGACACAAAGCAGTTAAAAAACAAATGCATGTTTATGAAAATCAGGAAACCAAAATGAAAGTCAAATTCAAATAAATAAGGCTGAGAAAATATTCAGATACCAGAATTAAATTATTTCGACCCCTACAAGGAAACATGGAATTCAAGTAACAGAATATTTTCCCTCATCAAAAAAATTTACAACTTAAGGACTAGCAAAAACCACATAACTGACAATAAAACTGCCTAAAATGTTTCTAGTTAGATACCTATAAGTGATTCCAGTAAGTGTTTCTGACATAACTGACACAGTCCTGGAGTTAGAAATATTTTCATATAGTTCAAAATGTTTCAAAATCAAAATACTTACATGAGTACATCATATGAGAGAAACAGAAGAAAAAATATTCATAGTAATAAAAAGGTTGAGGATAGAACTACACACAGGAAAATATGTTATTCTATACTCTCCCCTGAATGGCCAGCAGTAGAAGCCTCCCAAAATCCTGAACTCCTTGCCAGCTCTGTCTTCCAGTGAAGTTCTATGAATGGGAAGCCTCTTATATGACACAAGGAGAGAAGAAGGAAAGAAACACAGGAATGTAATAGAAGGGTTAGTGAGAGAGGAGGCTCCTGGATTCCTACTCGAAACGAGGGTCCTAACATGTCGTGGTGAGTGCAGACTGCTAAGGCTCTGGACGGCATCACTTCTCCCACCTTGCTTCTCCTGCCTATCCTTCCCTTAGGTAACCAATTTTCCGAATCAAACCACAAGAGAGTGATTTCTCTTTCCCTGATTTAAAATGGCTGATAACATCTTAAAAGTTGTCTCATTTATTTATCACCAAATTTAAAAATAGAGAACTAAAGGGCAATTATTCTACTAGCCTCACAGTGGTGGGTTTGGGCTTCCCTGGTGGCTCAGTGGTAAAGGATCTGCCTACCAAGCAAGAAAAGCGGGTTTGATCCCTGGGCCAGGAAGATCCCCTGAAGAAGGAAATGGCAACCCACTCCAGTGTTCCTGCCTGGGAAATCCCACAGAGAGGAGCCTGGTGGGCATCAGCCCATGGGATTGCAAAGAGTCAGACGCAACTCAGTGACTAAACAACAACAGCAACATAGCAAAATTCTCAAGCGCTCTAGTAAGAATCTTGGGGATAAACTTTAGGTGGCTTACTATTTCCAAATAGGTTTATTTTCACTGGAGGAACAGCCTATTTTATACAAGATATATAGAATCTGTAGTTGTTTTTTAGTTATCACCTCACATAGCAAATTTAAATATACAGACAATTGCCTTTGGTGACCTAAAAAAGGCCATATGGACATAGGACACTTGGATGTTATGTTTAAAGACAAGCTAAAAATCAATTTGCAGCAATGCGATATATTTGAAGACATCTGGGAAATAACGTGGCTGCAGGAACTTGTTGGAGTACTGCTATCGAAGATGACTGGATCGGTTTATCCCTAAAGCTAAAAGACAGAGCTGAAAATAAATGGAAGCTCAGAATGTCAGCAGAAAAGTAAACTTCACATGAAATTCCTGTCGGAAAACAATTCATTTTTCTGGTCATACTTTCCATGTAGGAGAGCTCACACATGTTGTTTGCTCTTAGTTTATTTTGGGGGCCTGTATTGTTTTAAAGGAGAGTCAAAATGACTTGCAGAGGTGCACATAATACAGCAAAATAAGAATAATCAGGAAATATAAGGAAGAAAATGAAGAGTAGGAAAATAAGATGGAGGCAGGACAAGGATGTATGCAATATATTTACCAAATAGATGCATCAAATTTCACATAAAATTTTCAATGATAGACACCAACAAGAAGACACAAACATGATTCATTATAAGTTTAAGATTTCTATGAAGTAGAAAAACATAATAACAAATGCAACTATTTCTATTTCTGGAATAGGAGGTAATAATATTACTATCAATAATAATACCTCAAATATTTGTCTATGCTAAGCACTGTCCTAAATATTTTACAGAAGAGGAAACTGCATCAAAGCAAGATCAAATGTCAGGCCAAAGGTCCTCGGATGGGAAATGTAGGAGGTAGAACTACATTCCAGGCAGTCTGGCTCCAGAGTCCATCCTTTTAACCACTATATTTACAAAACTCCCAAAATAATGCACAAATATTCTTAAAGCCAACCTGAGGATGAGTTCTATAGGGTCATTTCCTTGTATCACAAGGCCTGTGGAATCAGTGTGTGTGAGTCACTCAGTCGTGTCTGATTCTTTGCACCCCGTGGACTGCAGCCCGTCAGGCTCCTCTGTCCATGGAATCCTCCAGGCAAGAATACTAGAGTGGGTTGCCATTGCCTTCTCCAGGGAATCTTCCCAACCCAGGGATCAAACTCGGGTCTCCTGCATTGCAGGTAAATTCTTTACTGTTTGAGAGACCAAGGAAGCCCAATGAAATCAGGATAAAACCTGAATCAGAAAAACGCTTCTGAAAAGTCAAACGATGTGGCTAACTACCTCATTCTTTGTTCTTTTGCTTTAATCTAGAATCAGACCTTTACTCAAAGGCTGTAAACTCCCATGCCTGCAAGGATCAGACATGTAACCTGAGTTGATGATGTGAGCCAAGTGGAAGCGAAAAAGGGAGTAATAATAGCAGTGATCAAAGAAGGACCTGTTTTTCTCAGTTACAGGCATTTGTTGCCATGCTTGGACATGTGCCTAGCTTTGCCAGATGTTTTTTCCATTTCCAGAGAAATTCAGGTTTTATGAAAATTCTGTATTCCTTGTTAAAATGTGTGTGTGTGTGTGTTTGCGCTCTACATACTTGGCAGAGAGAACCTGTCTAAAAGAGCTGGATTTGACCAGGAGTTTTCTGCAGTTTGTCTTCCCTACTTTATCAATTCGTGAGAAACAGTTATCAGATTTTATCCACATCTGCATCTGAGCGGAGCAGGGGTTGTCAGAAAAAGTGAGTGCCTTTGGGAAGCAGGCCGTCCTGTGAAGAGGACATTAGGTCTTCCCCTTTCCTCCTTCTCCCTTCTTCCCCTGCCTTCCCGAATTCTTTGAGAATCACTGATTCACAGAAATGAATTTACTGCCTTTCTCGGAGGCAGTCCTCCAAAAGCATTGTTTTTCTCTGCCAAGCTTTTGAAAAATATTGAGAGGCTAGGAAGCTGGCATTATATACCCTGTTAAGTACCTAGAGTACCTACAATGCAGCTATTTTAGGCTACCAGGTAAGAGCAGAGCAAGTGTAAGTTAAACTTCTCTTCATATTCTCTTATGAAATTTAAGCTGCCTAACCAATGTCACTCAGAGGCAAACTGAGGTTTTCTTCAGAATGTAATTCTAGGTTCATTCAAACAGTGATGAGACAGAGAGAGGAGAGAGAGGGAGAGAGCATTTGAATGAACTTCTGTGGTTTTATGTCTAAAAACAGAGAAGGCCATGGCACCCCATTCCAGTACTCTTGCCTGGAAAATCCCATGGACGGAGGAGCCTGGTGGGCTGCAGTCCACAGGGTCGCTAAGTGTCGGACACAACTGAGTGACTTCACTTTCACTTTTCACTTTCATGCATTGGAGAAGGAGATGGCACCCCACTCCAGTGTTCTTGCCTGCAGAATCCCAGGGACAGGGGAGCCTGGTGGGCTGCCGTCTATGGGGTCACACAGAGTCGGACACGACTGAAGCGACTTAGCAGCAGCAGCAGCATGTCTAAAAAACTTAAGTATGAAAGTTAAGTTCATACTTACTTTTCTTACTTTTCTCAGTCACTACTTTACTATTAAATCAACCATGGGGCAGTTATGCTAAGGAAATACTAAAATAAAAATTTTCAACAATGGCAGGAGTTGGAGGTGTATAATTTTTAGTGCACTCATAATAGCCTGACAAAATACTAAAGGAACCAGAGAGGAGCTAACAGCCACAATATGATTAAAATACTCTAGTCTTAGTGTTATTAGTCCATACTGCCATTTCCAATCATAAATAAGTTTGCTAAGATTTCTTCATTTAGAGTTTGGAAGACCACATAAGCATCAGTACCACAGCTGTCCTGCCACGCTGCTTTCTACTGAGTGCCAAGACAGCATGAATCCAGTGAAAACACTGGGCAGCGTCAGTGGCAGCACAGTATGGTGCACACAAGTAGAAGACTAGAGGCTTCAGGAGGAGAGACGCCAGCAAAGCAACGGGCTAGAGAACTTTAAATCACTCTTGGAATCAATGTTACAGAATTGCAGGGGACAACTATATCCCATTCCTTGGCCTTGTGCATTAGAGTACCTACCGCAAAACTTCACTAGCTGCTTTTGGTGTGGGTTTAAAATTTTATTTATTTTTTTTTTTTAATTTAAGTATTCTGATGCAAAGAGCCAATTCATTGGAAAAGACACTGATGCTGGAAAAGACTGAAGGCAAGAGGAAAAGAGAGTGGCAGAGGATGAGATAGGAGATAGAGGAGGTCAGGAGAGCCTGGTGTGCTGCAGTCCAGGGAGTCCCAAAGAGTTGGACACAACTTAGTGACTGAACAACAACAACAACAATGGTTGATTTACAATATCTTCTTAGTTTCAGCATAGCAAGGGAAGATCCCCTTGTGGCTGAGCTGGTGAAGAATCTGCTCACAATGCAGACCGGGGTTTGATCCCTGGGTTGGGAAGATCCCCTGGAGAAGGGAAAGGCTACCCACTCCAGTATTCTGGCTTACTCATAGTCTTTAGGGTAACCTTAATCAAAATCCTTAGCCTCTGTTTACATTCGTCTCTTTCAGTCACACACAGAGCACTGTCTATAAAGGTCTAGCTTAGCAATCGCTAAGTGACCACAAGCACCATGAAGAAATAGCCTTCACATCTCACTGGCTGCATTTTTTCCATTCACTATCATAAAAAGATAATACCTACTCAATTTGTGAAGGCAATTTTGTGAAGACAAACTGATGAAGTTAGAGTCATTAGTATTTCTGCAGAACCATTATAAATCTAACTCACATAATTTTGTGCTCTTCTCCAAATCAAGGTTAAGGGTAAAAGGAATATTAGAGAACTCAGAATTGTATTTCTCTTGAATCAATAATGCAGAAATAAATTGTGTCATTTGTAAGTTTTCTATTTCTATAATATTAAAAAGAAAAAATCTTATACTGCAAAAAAAATCTTAATTGGCAATTTGCAATTATTAGACATTGATTTTGTTCAATCACTGTCTATTGCAGAATGTTTCTGTAGAGTTAAGACATTTAAATATTGAGACTAAAGTTGGCCAAGCCTACACTTCTCTAATTAAACAATACATCAGGGAGTTCCCTGATGGCCTAGTGGTTGGGATTCTAGGTTTTCACTGTGGGTTCAATCCCTGGTCTGGGAACTCAGAAACCACAAGCTGAGTGATTCTGCCTATACATACATACATACATATATATATATATTTCATCTATGTTTTCTACTCCCTATAATCAGGAAGCATTATTCACTAAAATTATGATGATATAGGAAATCATCTTTTTATGATATCCATAAGGAAAACAAAAGACAAAACTAAGGTTAAGACGAGCTTTAAGTCCATCTGATGATGTTATACAGTGACAGCTGTGTGTGTTTAGTCCATTTCAATTGGCACTGTCAGCCATATTTCACAGAAGATATAAGCATGGGCTTAGAAAGTTTAATTGTCCAATGTCACATGGGTCCAAGCTTTACAAATCATCAACAACATCCACCTTGGATCAATATCCAAAGAATTTTAGAAACAGATTAGATGTTCTTTTAATCTTATTTTCCACTTACACCTTCCATCACTTATCTCTACATGCTTTTGTGTGTTGGCTTTTTTTTCTTTCCCATCATACCAACCGTATGTAGTGAACAGATGGGGTATTGTAGGAAAATGGAAGTTCAGTTAGAACTCATATTGTTTGAGTGGAGAAAGGAATAGTTCTTGGAGGAAGAAAGTTATTCTAGGTAATAAAAAAAGTGTTATCTATTAAAGTGCAATACATCAAATGTAAATATATTAGAGTAGGGTTTGTGATTTTATTTATTTATTTTTTTTTTTTTCTTTTTTTTTTTATTTTTTTTTAATTTTATTTTATTTTTAAACTTTACATAATTGTATTAGTTTTGCCAAATATTTATCCCTACCTCTCTTTGCCTCTTAATAGCGGAGACTTGATGCTGCTGTGCTAAGTTGCTTCAGTCGTGTCTGACTCTTTGTGACCCCATGGACTGTAGCCTGCCAGGCTCCTCTGTCCATGAGGAGTCTCCAGGCAAGAACACTGGAGTAGGTTGCCATGCCCTTCTCCAGGGAGAGACTTTATAGCATTATGCAAATAGGAATAATGAGAGAAAAGAAAGACAAATTTTTGGATTTTGAAATTGTAAGTATATTTGGGCAAATAGCCTAGATAACTGTCTTGGCACCATGGCTTTTGACTGCCAGAGCTACATGAATGAGTAATAAAAAATGTTTTTATGGATTCCAATAACATGCTTTTAAATATCAAAAGCAAAATTACAGAGGAACCAAAACATAAAGATAATGTCATAAAACAAATTACAGAAGAATCATGACAATTTTCCCTTATGGGGAGAATAAAAAAAAGACGAACAGTAGATTAGGATTAAAAGAGAAATAACAGAGTAAATCTCACTGAGGTTCAGATGTTGAGACGTTCTCAGTAAGTCTCTGGTCCTGGATTAGTCCTTGGAAGGAGAGAACAGGATAAGAGAATCTGTGATAGAAACTTCAGATGGAACAATCCCAGAACAGAGGGACAGGTTCTTTGCTTTCCCAGGTTTGATTGAGGACACAGTAAATCTTTCAGGGAAGCCAGAGATCCAGTTGGAATTCCCAGGGCCACTGCATGTGTCCAGCTGTATGTTCCTGTCAACAGCAGCTATAGGGAGTCCCTTCCATACACACACCATAGGGAAAGGTGAATCTCTTGAGTAAGTAGAGGAGGTTGGTAAATGGAATCTCAGTCTCAGAGAAGAAAGGAAAGCTCATGGAACTGACTACTGGAGACCAAGGTGGAAGCACCACATAGCAGGTGCAGCAGGGATACAAAGGTTACACCCAAAAACAAGGGAGACAAGTTACACCTCAACAGAAGTCAATAAAGACCAAAGGCCACTGTAGACCAGAGCTGCACCTCACACCCCACTCCCAATACTAAGAACACAGGGAAGTCTCCCAAATGCCATTGCCACCAATGAAAATGGAGTGCATGAAGATGCTGTAATGGGGATAAATCCTGAATTGAAAGGGTATTTCCTAGAACATGGCTGGCATCAAAATTGGATGTGATGGGCCAAAGACCTTAACAGTTACTTTAATTAAAAAAGACATACATAAGCATATGAAAAGATGCTCTACATCATATATAATCAGGGAAATACAAATTACAGCAATTATGAGATACCACTATACATCTATTAGAATAGCCAAAACTGAGAACACTGACAACATCAAACTCTGGCAAAGCTGTGAATCAACAGAAACTCATTCATTTCTGATGGGAATGCAAAATGGTAGAGCCACTTTGGAAGACAATTTGGTACTTTCTTACAAAACTAAATCTGCTCTTACCATGAGACATAGGAATCATGTTCCTTGCTGCTGCTGCCGCTAAGTCACTTCAGTTGTGTCCAACTCTGTGCGACCCCATAGACGACAGCCCACCAGGCTCCGCCGTCCCTGGGATTCTCCAAGCAAGAACACTGGAGTGGGTTGCCGTTTCCTTCTCCAATGCATCAAAGAGAAAAGTGAAAGTGAAGTCACTCAGTCGTGTCCGACTCCTAGCGACCCCATGGACTGCAGCCTACCAGGCTCCTCCGTCCATGGGATTTGCCAGTCAAGAGTACTGGAGTGGGGTGCCATTGCCTTCTCCGCATGTTCCTTGACATTTATTCAAAAGAGTTGAAAGCATACACCCACACAAAAACCTGAACACAGATGTTTACAGCAGCTTTCTTTACAATTGGCAAAACTTGGAAGCAACCAAGTGGGTGAACAGATAAACTGTGGTACATTCAGACAATGGAATATTACTCAGTGCTAAAAGAAATGAGATAGTGAGCCATAAAAAGACATGGCAAAAACTTATTGTATATTGTTAAGTGAAAGAAGCCAATCTAGGAAAGGACAAATACAGTATGATTCCAACTGTATGACATTCTGCGAAAGGCAAACTTACTGAGACAGTAAAAAGATCAGTGTTTGCAGGAGATGAGGAGAGGCAGGGCTGAATAGGCAGAAGAGGAGGTTTAGGATAGTGAAATTAGTCTGTATAATACTAAGATGGCTGACATGTCATTTGATATTTGTCCAAACACATAGAATATACAACACCAAGAAATGAACTGTAATGTAAACTATGGACTTTGAGTGGTGATGATGTCTCAATGCAAATTCACCAGTTCTAACAGGATACACTATGGTGGGCAATGTTGATAATGGAGAGGCCATGGACTTGTGGGGGCAGGGGACATAGGGGAAATTTCTGTATCTTCTCCTCAACGTCACTGTAAATCTAAAACTACTCTAAAAATTATATTTTAGAATACATTTTATAAAATTGGATGTGGTTGGATTACCTTAAAATGGCTAGAATAACTGTGCTACAACCAAGCAGAAATGAAAACCCATGAGTTTCTCTGGATTTAAAGAAATAAGCATATCACATTTTTGCACAATGTAAATTGTGACTGTGCAAAATTAATAACTGATATAAATACATAATTTATGCATATATATGCATTTATGTGCATATATAAAATCAAATATGGGGTATTTGATTTAGAGGTCTAAATTAATACAATTTTAATTATGAAAATGCTTAAATGGATTGAATTGCTTCTTTCTCAACTAAGCATTACCCATCCATGAAATTTTTTTGAATTATGTGGTAATTGGCTGAATAATCTCCTTTGCATTTTTTGAACAAAGGCTGGGATTCAACATGTAATGAGGTAATGAGATAATGTATGTCTGACTATGCATAATGTGTAGCACAGCAATGACCAAATGCAAGAAGGAAAATATTTTGGCAAGTTGATGATACCAAGCATTTGTTTTGATTGAATTTCTCCCTGCATTTTCTGGTAGTTTTGGTATCATATAAACAACTTTCGATATATACTCTCTTTATTATTTTATGCATATTTTATTATTTCTGCTCCATTTTTTAACTGTCCCCTTTATCAGGTTCTGATCTGTCTCAGTCTGTCATCACTCTTGAAGGGGCGCCCTGGGGGACAGCTACCGATGATGATTATGTGTAGACCATATAATGATGTTTAGATTGTATCCTACTTCCTTCACAATGAAGCCAAATTCACAATTAATACAGATTTCACATTTTTCTTTTGATTGATTATTAACAATAAAATCATGAAAGTATATAACACATTATATACTTAAAATTCTTTTTACACTTTTTATTTATTCAAAAGCTTAATTGGCAATATAAGCCATGTTAATTTTTTGAACATGATTTATGCAAACATAGCTATTAACACAGTGATAGAACACAAACAAAAATTTAAACAGCAATAATAGAATAAAACAAATCAACTCCCAGTCACTTAAAAAATTAAAAGAATATGTCAAATAGAATGTCAGAGAGAAATGCCTTGCAAATTTTATAATATAAAAATAAGGTAATCTTGAGTCCACTGTAATAATATGAAATACAAAAAGATGCTTTATGATAAATTGATTAAAACCATTGCCCCATAGACATTGATCATATTTATAATATGAGTTATTGCAGCAAATACAACAAAAATATGTATCACATAAGAAAAATAAAATTCAGTTGCTTTCTTTAAACAGTGATTAATATATCAAAGGTCAGGACTCTATTTCATTCTAATTTTTAGCCACACCACATGGCTTGGGGGATCTTAGTTCTGCAACCAGAGATCCAATCTGGACCCTCAGCAGTGAAAGTGCTGAGTTCTAATCACTGGACTGCCAGGGAATTCCCCAGGACTCTTTTTAAAAGACAAGGTGGACAAAAACCCTTTGTATTAATGGTAGCATCTCTACAGTATATATAATTTTCTAATGCTCAAGCTGCCATATTCAGTGGGAAAAGAAAAAAAGAGAAAACAGGATATCCAGAGAGAAAAGGTGGCCCTAATACAGAGATGAAGACATCCCTATAGCTTTGTCTTTCTGCCCAGTGACAGAAAGTGGTTCCTCAGAAAGTGGTTCCTCAGAAACTTCCCACCTAATCAATTAATGAAATTTATCTACCCAGTAGCTTCACCAACAGGTAACCAGATTCAAAATATACCATACTGCTTGTTTAATTAAAAGTTAACCTGAGAATTTTGGGTTCTTTTTTTTTATTATTATTATTCTATTACTGCACAAACAGAAGTAGACTTTAAATGGGATACTTTATTTTCACAAGTTAATTCTATATAAATAAAAAGTCCAAGCATATTACTGTATTTCTCATTAAAGCCAAAACTTCCTGATAATGAAATTGAGTCACCAGAAGAAGCTTTTTAGTAACAAGTAGTTGAAGAAAGAAGTTTGTCTTTAGAAGGCAGAGAGTACACTATGTAATACCCCATTTTTCTTTAAATACCAGTGTGGCTTTTCCTTACTCTAAATTTCTATAACTCTATAATTTTCAGTAAGTATAATGAGTTAAGGGCTTCCCCGGTGGCTCAGACGGTAAAGCGTCTACCTGCAATGCGGGAGACCCAGGTTTGTTTCCTGGGTTGTGCAGATCCCCTGGAGAAGGAAATGGCAACCCACGCCAAGACTCTTCTTGCCTGGAAAATCCCATAGACATAGGAGCCTGGTAGGTTACAGTCCATGGGGTTGCAAAGTGGGAGATGACTGAGCGACTTCACTTTCACTTTCTTTCATAAAGAGCTGATATGTGAGAAAATGTAAATAATTAATTTGTATCTTGCAAACATTTTTTTAACATATGCCAGATAATGTTTCAAATACTTTATAGGTATGAACCACTTTAATTCTCATAATAATACAATGAGGTAGGTACTATTAAGGTCCCATTAAAAAGGCAAGAAACCTGAGGCACAGAATAGTTGTCTTGCTCAAGGACACACAGCTAATTAGTGGGATAGCCAGCGTTCATTTTGGCAATCTGATCCAGAATCTCTACCCTTTAACACTGTATCACATAGTCATGGAAATGTGGATGCCTTCATTCTCTCCAACAGAGTAGCCCATCTAATGCAATCAAATACTACACTTTAAACTACCTTCATGGTTTCCACCAGAATTTTCTAAGGTTCACAGTTAGCAAGATAAGTTACTGAAAAGAGTTACAAATATATTTTCCTTATGTATTTTGACATCATGCAATCTATTGTTCAGCAACTATAGTAACATTTAAAAAAAAAAAAAAAAAAGTGGAAGAAGGTAAGCTCCTTCTTCCACAAAATGCAGTATCCTTGACCTGTTGTATGACAGTCCGAGATGCACAGGACAATGCTTTTTTCCCTAGACAACACCTTTCAAAGTCAGGTCTGCACACATTTCCCACACGTTATCAGAGTCAAGTGTCTCAGGGTGAGATTTTGTATATTTGAACAGCAGAACACATTTGATATAGTGATTTCAGAAGACTTACCATGTGCTTCTATTTCAGGGAGCTTACATTTATTACACTGACTTTCCATAGAAAGAATTATAACTTAGAAAGTCACCCAGGGAATCTCCTATGCATTAACAGGGCAGAAAATTTCCTATTCCTTGGAAGTGTAAAGCTGTTTCTCTTTCCGGCTGTGAGAAATCATCCTGTTGTGTTTTTCCTCTCTCTCTCTGTCACAAGGAAAATGTAGACCTTGGAGAAGCTGTTTCATTTGCTTTTGGTGGCAGAAGCATTGTATTTGGAGTCAGAGACTGGAACCGGGTCTTAATTTTGTCACATTCTGACTGTGAGGTCTTGAGCCAATCACTTATCATCTCTGACCTGCAAAATCTCATTTATAAGGAAGGAGTAATACTAAAATCTCCCACACAGGACTGTTGAATGATTAAATAAATTCCTATATGGCATGGAGTAATTTATAGTTAATTATATTCCCTGATGGCTCAACAGGTGAAGATCTGCTTTCAATGCAAGAGACACAGGAGATGGGTTTGAAACCTCGGTCTGGAAGTTTCCCTGGAGGAAGAAATGGCAAACCACTCCAGTATTCTTGCTGAAAAATCCCATGGACAGAGAAGCCTGGCAGGCTACAGTCCAAAGAGTCACAAAGAGTCAAATACCTGAGCAACCGAGCAGAGAATATTTACTATAAACTCTGGTAATAACTAGAAGAAAAGTCACTAACAGCCAAAATTTGTAATTTGTAATCTGAAACTTGGCACCTAACTAACTACCTCACAGAGGAAGTAATAATGATTTATATATAAATAAGCTCTATATTTATGATATGCAACTGGTTACAAGTAGCTTTCCAGCATTACTGTTTTCTCCAAATAAATTTAAGCAAAGTTCTTTGAATATTCCAAAAGATTTAGACAACTGATTCATAGAACATTACAAAAAAAAAATACTATTCTTACATTGTTTTGAGACTATTATACCAAGAAATATTATAGCAGAAATACCATTACCAACCTAGTTTCTTTAAGCTTAGAGATTTAGGGGAGCAATTAAATTAAATACTTGCTGAAAATCCACACTGTATTTGGTATATTTGAGAATGACATTCATGAGAACAAATTGTGCCTTTCTATAATGCAAGGGGAGAAGCCAGCCTTCGTGAACTTTCCATAAATCTGAGAAAAGAGAAATAAATTGTCATATATTTAGGAAAGCCAAACATGTTACTAATATGACAGACAAAAAATTCTGTTCAAATGAACTTAGCTAAAGAACAGACTCTAACAGAAATGAAACTCTTTGATGTGTCTCTTAGAAAGTCCATTTACACCACTCTCACATGAAAAAGCCCAGTGTCAAAGGATGTCTCAAGACAAGGCTGCTTTTGGCCACACGCCAAATGAAGAAGCAAGCAAAAGTTTTAGTGATAATCCCATAACTCTACTTTTGAGGGATTTTGCCCACTGTTTAGGAAATACTATCTTATCCTTATCATCTCATTTCCTGCTCTATCAAGTGAGAACTTACTTTCTAAAAGGAAATAGTCACTTAATGTGTGCATGTGCTAAGTCACTTCAGTAGTGTCTGGCTCTTCGTGGTTCTATGGACTACAGCCCACCAGGCTTTTCCGTCCGTGGGTTTCTCCAGGCAAGACTACTGGAGTAGGTTGCCATTCCCTTCTCCAGGGGATCTTCCCAAACCAGGAATCAAACCCGTATCTCCTGCATTTCCTGAATTGCAGGCGGATTTTTTACCGCTGAGCCACCAGGGAAGCCCGTCACTTAATACCTTACCCCTTAAATTGAAGAAAGTAGGGAAAACCACTAGACCATTCAGGTATGACCTAAATCAAATCCCTTATGATTATACCGTGGAAGTGAGAAATAGATTTAAGGGCCTAGATCTGATAGATAGAGTGCCTGATGAACTATGGAATGAGGTTTGTGACATTGAACAGGAGACAGGGATCAAGACCATCCCCATGGAAAAGAAATGCAAAAAAGCAAAATGGCTGTCTGGGAGGCCTTACAAATAGCTGGAAAAGAAGAGAAGTGAAAAAGCAAAGGAGAAAAGGAAAGATATAAGCATCTGAATGCAGAGTTCCAAAGAATAGCAAGAAGAGATAAGAAAGCCTTCCTCAATGATCAATGCAAAGAAATAGAGGAAAACAACAGAATTGGAAAGACTAGAGATCTCTTCAAGAAAATCAGAGATACCAAAGGAACATTTCATGCAAAGATGGGCTAAATAAAGGACAGAAATGATATGGACCTAACAGAAGCTGAAGATATTAAGAAGAGATGGCAAGAATACACAGAAGAACTGTACAAAAAAGATCTTTACGACCCAGATAATCATGATGGTGTGATCACTGACCTAGAGCCAGATCCTGGAATGTGAAATCAAGTCAGCCTTGGAAAGCATCACTACAAACAAAGCTAGTGGAGGTGATGGAATTCCAGTTGAGCTATTTCAAGTCCTGAAAGATGATGCTGTGAAAGTGCTGCAATCAATATGCCAGCAAATTTGGAAAACTCAGCAGTGGTCACAGGACTGGAAAAGGTCAGTTTTCATTCCAATCCCAAAGAAAGGCAATGCCAAAGAATGCTCAAACTACTGCACAATTGCACTCATCTCACATGTAAGTAATGCTCAAAATTCTCCAAGCCAGGCTTCAGCAATATGTGAACCGTGAACTTCCAGATGTTCAAGCTGGTTTTAGAAAAGGCAGAGGAACCAGAGATCAAATTGCCAATATCCGCTGGAGCATGGAAAAAGCAAGAGAGTTCCAGAAAAACATCTATTTCTGCTTTATTGACTATGCCAAAGCCTTGATTGTATGGATCACAATAAACTGGAAAATTCTGAAAGAGATGGGAATACCAGGCCACCTGATCTGCCTCTTGAGAAATTTGTATGCAGGTCAGGAAGCAACAGTTAGAACTGGACATGGGGGAATGCAAACTAGTACAGCCACTATGGAGAACAGTGTGGAGATTCCTTAAAAAACTGGAAATAGAACTGCCTTATGATCCAGCAATCCCACTGCTGGGCATACACACTGAGGAAGGGAAAGAGACACGTGTACCCCAATGTTCATCGCAGCACTGTTTATAATAGCCAGGACATGGAAGCAACCTAGATGTCCATCAGCAGATGAATGGATAAGAAAGCTGTGGTACATATACACAATGGAGTATTACTCAGCCATTAAAAAGAATACATTTGAATCAGTTCTAATGAGGTGGATGAAACTGGAGCCTATTATACAGAGTGAAGTAAGCCAGAAGGACAAACACCAATACAGTATACTAACACATATATATGGAATTTAGAAAGATGGTAACCATAACCCTGTATACGAGACATCAAAAGAGACACTGATGTATAGAACAGGCTTATGGACTCTGTGGGAGAGGAAAGGTAAGATTTGGGAAAAAAATAAATAAATAAATAAAAAAAAAAAAGAACTGGACATGGAACAACAGACTGGTTCCAAATAGGAAAAAACAAGGCTGTATGTCACCCTGCTTATTTAACTCATGCAGATACATCATGAGAAACGCTGGGCTGGAAGAAACACTAAATCAAGATTGCAGGAAAAATATCAATAACCTCAGATATGCAGATGACACCACCCTTATGGCAGAAAGTGAAGAGGAACTAAAAAGCCTCTTGATGAAGGTGAAAGTGGAGAGTGAAAAAGTTGGCTTAAAGCTCAACATTCAGAAAACTAAGATCATGGCATCTGGTCCCATCACTTGACAGGAAATAGATGGGGAAAGAGTGGAAACAGTGTCAGACTTTATTTTTGGGGGCTCCAAAATTACTGCAGATGGTGATTGCATCCATGAAATTAAAAGACGCTTACTCCTTGGAAGGAAAGTTATGACCAACCTAGATAGCATATTCAAAAGCAGAGACATTACTTTGCCAACAAAGGTTCATCTAGTCAAGGCTATGGTTTTTCCTGTGGTCATGTATGGATGTGACAGTTGGACTGTGAAGAAGGCTGAGTGCCGAAGGATTGATGCTTTTGAACTGTGGTGTTGGAGAAGACTCTTGAGAGTCCCTTGGACTGCAAGGAGATCCAACCAGTTCATTCTGAAGGAGATCAGCCCTGGGATTTCTTTGGAAGGAATGATGCTAAAGCTGAAGCTCCCAGTACTTTGGCCACCTCATGTGAAGAGTTGACTCATTGGAAAAGACTCTGATGCTGGGAGGAATGGGGGCAAGAGGAGAAGGGGATGACAGAGGATGAGATGGCTGGATGGCATCACTGACTCAATGGACGTGAGTCTGGGTGAACTCTGGGAGTTGGTGATGGACAGGGAGGCCTGACGTGCTGCGATTTTGGGGTCGCAAAGGGTCGGACACGACTGAGCGACTGATCTGATCTGATCTGATATTTCAGTAATAGAAGCAGTGCCTATCCAAGAGTAAAATAGTTAAAGTAGGAAACATTGATGTCCAGGACATAATGGTAAGCAAATACACATATAGTTGCCCTCCCATTAAAACCTGATTCTGTGTCTTAAGATCTTGAGATCGTTTTGAGGAGAACCTACTCCTAATGACAGGGCACTGTAGAAACATCCAGGAAGAAAACAGAACATGACACTGTTCTTTTTACCGAATTGAAAGCAGTCACATTTAAATATCCCTCCTTTTCCGAGAATAAATTCTTACCAGAGGGACATATAGTCAGTTCTTTATCAAGATACATTTAGAGATATTACTTTTTATTTCATTTAAATATATCTTGGTTTGACATTCTAGCCATAAAATGGTTGAGTAATAATTACTAAATCTAATTGATAAAATTTAGTTTTAATTGATAAAATTTAGCATGCTATATATAAAATATCTTACTTTTAAAGTTGAATGAAATAGTAGAAAAAATCAACAGCTTTTAGGGGAAAAACACTGATTTTTTTTCTCCTTTTCATGTTGTAATCATGTTTGGGATTTGAATTTCTTCTCAAATGTCATTGAGATATGCTACTAAACAGTGTTATTAAAGGCAAAGTCTCCTCTCCTAGGTAAAAAAAGGTTAACATAAACCCATCACACCATATGATAACCTAGAAATTTTCACTTTCTATTGAATTTTATGCAGTAGTTACTATATCCTTTATTCCTTTTGCCTTCATTTGCTTTATTTTTTTTGTTTCTGTTATTTAAAACTGATTAATCTGACTTAATCATTAACATGTGATCAGATAAATGTAGCTAGGAAATATATAAATTTGTATATTTTCTGTTTACAAATATACAGTTTCAAAAATAAAGGTCTAATATAATCTGTAAATGCTTTTCTTAACAAAGAGGATGAATTTCTAAGGAAGAGAGGGTGGTAATTTGTATGTAGTTATCATACCAAAAGGAGCATCAATTGCAAATGCCATGTTAAGCAAATGAAATACAGTAAATTAAATGAAACTACTTTCTGTAATACTTTATGCTTCTATCTGTTAATTTTGAAGAAGGCACCATACTGAGGTTCATTTCAGTACAAAGCCATATTATGCAAATGTACTACATTTATTTATTTTTCTTTATGAAAAAATATATATAAAACTTTATAGTCTGCCCCAGTTCTACACTAGGAATAGTATGAAAAGCTTTTCTATGTCTGACTTACCCAGTCCCTTAGATCTGTCTTCACATTTCCTCTTGCTTGTATTATCCAGTGTTTCAAACCTGCCTCCAAATCCTGGAAACAGGGGTCAGGGGAGGAGAGGTCTTTCTTTGGCCCTTCTCTTTTCCTCCAATGCCCCTCCCCATTTCCTCCAATATCCTCCAAGATATTATTCTCTCAGTATTCTCTCCTGTTGTATCTTCACCACCTTCAGTGGCTCCTTCCCCTCAGCCTTTATGTATCAACAAAATGGTAAATCTCTTTTCTATCTTAAGAAAAAGAATCTCCTTGGATTTCTTCCTCCTCTGGTAGACAGTAGGTGTCTCCCCCTTGCTGATTTCCTCACTGCTCACTGCCTCACCCTCCTCTTCCATTCAATTCAATTCACTTCTCACCCTTTGTCCTCAGTTTCCATCCGACTGCCCTGCTCACGGTGCAAAGAACACCTTTCAAGGGCCCAACTTAAGGTGTCTTTTGTCCTCAAATAACTTGACCTCTAACAGTCTGAAGCATTTACCTACCAAGCCATTCATTTCTTTTCAAAACTCTTCTCACTTCTGCCCATTCTCCTTCTAAATTTCCGATCACTTATTATAAATCCCCTGCTGGACCCTCTCCACGCCTATGCCCACAAATATTGTTGCTCCTTATAATTCTTGGTCTTTGGTACTCTTTTTCTGTCCAGAGATTCTCTTCTTAACTCTGCCAATTCCATTTCTATCACATTTGCAAATCCCTCTTCCTACACCCACCTTGGGAAATATGTTGCTTATCAAAATTCCTCAATGCACCTCTTTGGTCCTCAGCTATGAAATGTCGTCAATAAGAACAATAATTCATTAAGTTTTTAGATGATTAAATTAGATACTGCAGGTAAAGCACTTAGTATGGTACATAACACAGTATCAATAATCACGCCCTACTGTTTTTATACTCCCTTTACATATACTTCCCTCTAAGTAATCCCAACTATAACTAAAAAGTATTCCAGTAAACCCGAAAATCTCTCTACCAGAATCTACAATTTCCCTACTCACTGCCGTGCCAAGAGCTGTTCTCTCCTTATTTAGGCAGCAAATTTTTATTAATATCCTGCTGTGTGTGAAGAACTCCTATAACACTAGACTGAATAGACTTGTGGATCCAGATGGCAGAGTTGAAGGAAGTGTGCTCATAATAATGGTGTTAAAGTGCTGCACTCACCATGCCAGCAAATCTGGAAAACTCAGCAGTGGCCACCGGAGTGGAAAAGGTCAGTTTTCATTCCAATCTGAAAGAAAGGCAATGCCAAAGAACGTTCAACCTACCACACAATTGCACTCATCTCACACACTAGCAAAGTAATGCTCAAAATTCTCCAAGCCAGGCTTCAACAGTATGTGAACCAAGAATTTCCAGATGTTCAAGCTGGATTTAGAAAATGCAGAAAAACCAGAAATCAAATTGCCAACATCTGCTGAATCACAGAAGAAGCAATAGAGTTCCAGAAAAACATCTACTTTTGCTTTATTGACTATACCAAAGCCTTTGACTGTGTAGATCACAACAAACTGTGGAAATGTCTTAAAGAGATGAGAATACCAGACCATCTTACCTGCCTCCTGAGAAATCTGTATGCAGGTCAAGAAATAACAGTTAGAACCAGACATGGAACAACAGACTGGTTCCAAATTTGGAAAGGAGTAGGTCAAGTCTGTACATTGTCACCCTGCTTATTTAACTTATATGCAGAGTACATCATTTGAAATGACAGCCTGGATGATGCACAATCTGGAATCCAGATTGCCAGGAGAAATATCAATAACCTCAGTTATGCAGATGATACCACCCTTATGGGAGAAAGTAAAGAAGAACAAAAGAGCCTCTTGATGAAAGTGAAAGAGAAGAGTGAAAAAGTTGGCTTAAAACTCAATATTCCAAAAACAAAGATCATGGCATCTGGTCATCACTTCATGGCAAATAGATGGGGAAAAATGGAAACAGTGACAGACTTTATTTTCTTGGACTCTAAAATTGCTGCAGATGGTGACTGCAGCCATGACATTAAAAGATGCTTACTCCTTGAAAGAAAAGCTATGACCAACCTAGACAGCATATTAAAGAGCAGAGACATTACTTTGCCAACAAAGGTCCATCTAGTCAAAGCTATGGTTTTTCCAGTAGTCATGTATGGATGTGAGAGTTGGACCATAAAGAAAGCTGAGCATCAAAGAACTGATGCTTTTGAACTGTGGTGTTGGAGAAGACTCTTGAGAGTCCCTTGGACAGCAAGGAGAAACTAAAGGAAATCAGTCCTGAATATTCTTTGGAAGGACTGATGTTGAAGCTGAAACTCCAATACTTTGGCCACCTGATTCAAAGAACTGACTCATTGGAAAAGACCCTGATGCTAGGAAAGATTGAAGGTGGGAGGAGAAGGGGATGACAGAGGATGAGATGATTGGATGGCATCACCAACATCATAGACATGAGTTTGAGTAAGCTCTGGGAGTTGGTGATGGACAGGGAAGCCTGTCATGCTGCAGTCCATGGGGTCAAAAAGAGTCGGACACGACTAAGCGACTGAACTGAACTGAACTTTATATTGTTAAGTTAATCATGTTTCCATTATGGCTTTCAATTGTCATTATCCTTTATTTTTTGTCTGGCTATTGATTGTGAAAACTGATAAACATCTTTCACTATTGTGAAAAAATACACACTGCATAAAGTTTGATGATTTAAAAAAATGTCTTTGCGATAAGTTGCTCACAGTCTTTCCCAGTTAGGGAAGCTGGACAAGTAAACAGAGCTATTAAATTATGTGGCAAGGAGGCAAATGGAAAGTTATATAGGAGCAAAATTAGGGCATGGCCATTCTTTTCCTGGAGCTAAAAATGTGGCTCTCATCCCTTACTCTTCACTATCACAGGTAAAAGAAAAGAAGTCAGTCAAATCATGAGATACTGCTTCTTAAAGAACTCTTGAAACCTATCTACTCCTCTCCATTGTCACTTTTATTGCTTTATATCAATAACCCCTCTTCTGCCCTATTTGTCCATTGTGTCATCTTTCTAACATACAAATCTAATCCATTTTCTCCTTTACTTAGTCATTCAGTGGATTCCTACCATACATACACATACACAAAAAAATTAAATCTGTAGATGTCAGAGAAGAACAGATTTTATGTCTCCAGTTCCAGTCTCCAGTTTCATCTGACTTACACATATTCTATGCTCCAGACAAAAAATAAATATTGCATTTCTGGAAACACCAATTATTTATCCCTCCTCATAGTGGAGAAGGAAATGGCAACCCACTCCAGTGTTCTTGCCTGGAGAATCCCAGGGACGGGGGAGCCTGGTGGGCTGCCCTCTATGGGGTCGCACAGAGTTGGACACGACTGAAGCGACTTAGCAGCAGCAGCAGCAGCAGTGCCTTAACATATACTTTCCTTCTGCCCAGTGAGTCACTTGTCTTCTCAGAGGGACAAGTGGTGGTCTGAATTTTATGCCAGCCAAATAATTAATGGCAGGGGTTAAGTATTTAGAGAATCAAAGAACTCAGAGAGAACAGCAAGCCAGGACAGAGTTCATATACACAATATCAAGTCCAAAGCCAGGGTAAGGTGATAAGGATATTATATCCTGGCAACAATACAGTTCAAACTTGGTGATGCATTCTATAGTAACTCTAACAGTGTTTATAGCTCATCTTTTTAAAGTTAACTGGTATTTGACATAGTTAGATTCTATGAGAGCTGGATCATAAAGAAGGAGGAGCGCCAAAGAATTGATACCTTGGAATTGTAGTGCTGGAAAAGACTCCTGAGAGCCTCTTGGACAAAGAGATCAAACAAGTCAATCTTAAGGGAAATCAACCCTGAATACTTGTTGGAAGTTCTGACTCTGAGGCTGAAACTCCAGTATTTTGGTCATCTGATGTGAACAGCCAACTCATAGGAAAAGTCCCGGATGCTGGGAAAGATTGAGGGCAGAAGGAGAAGAGAATGTCAGAGGATGAGATGGCTGGATGGCATCACCAATGCAATGGACATGAAATTGGGCAAATTTGGGGGGATGGTGAGGGACAGAGAGGCCTGGCATGCTGCAGTCCATGGGGTCACAAAGAGTCAGACATGACTGGGTGACTTAACAACAACAATCTGACATGCAGGTGAATCAGTGATCTTATAAAATAGCAGCAATGCAGTCAGTGTTACAAATTAACTTCTGTCTAAGGAAATACTGCTAATCTTTTATATATCTTCTTAGCTACTCTTTTTTAATACTTTTCTAAATCCTCTCCATTATTGCAGACATGTTCATTCTCTCTTAGACATTTCATTCTCTGCAGACCCAAAATTATTTTAGTTCTTATCAAACCATATGCTAGTTCATTAGATTCAAGTTTTTCTCCTCAATTTGACTATGAATCTCAAATAACAGACTACACGTGGTTTGTGACAGACACTTCATAAATCTTTGTTGAAGGAATAAAGGAATAAGTGTATAAACGAATATCGTTCTTCCTCCTGATGAAAATGTTTTACATTGAGTGGATTATTGAGATAGGTCTTTACACATGAAACTCTCTTCTTCTGTATAAAGAATTGAGATGTAAGTTCATGCTGAGTTTGAAGACTGAATGTGTGACCTACACTACCTTCATGATTTGTCGTGTCAGCTGTATCTTAAGAATGCCAGCATGTCTTCCTTCTCAGGATCCCAGAAACAGAATTTCTAAGGTCAGCTCTTCCCTTGGCTAAAAACTATAAAGCTTTAAGCTTCATTGTTATAAATAAAAATATAAAGAAAATGCATGTTGAAGTGGAAGCTAAATATCTAAAGGTAACTAACTTCTGTGTTGATTTTGATATTGTTTCTTTTCCCCTTCTCACAAATTTGTGAACCTCCAAAGAATACTTAGATCTTGGTGACGAAACTGCAATCATTCCTCAGTCTTACACACATACTTTGGGTATTCATTTACTGATCTTTACAATACCGTGTGAAACAACTATGCTAAATTAGACTCCACTCTCGTTGGCAGAACTTCAGCAGGGAATTGTAATGCATCTGCATAATATGATGTTGGGACTGAATTGGGCCACCCTGTGGCACCTTTTTTAAAATTATAAGCAACAGGAACAAACTGTTAGGGAAATGTCCTCTCAATTCCCCCAACTATGCATTTAGCAGATTTCCGCTATATGGCTTTCTGCTCATTAACATTCATGCCGTTGTCTGTAACCTCATCTGTTTCAGTGTTTGCTTTGGATTTGCCTTGCTGAAATATTTGCCTTTCTTCTTTCTCTTATAGCTTCTTCTGGAGCTTTGATTGTTTCTTTTGATTTTAACAGAATATACTAGAAGGATAACTACTAAAAACTTATTTATGAACACAATTTATAGATAATTTTTTCTAAAAAGAAATAAAGAAACAAGGCCACTTTTCACTGATCAGGAAAATTTTGTGGAAGATACACCTATTGAATTCCACGCCTTCCCCAATCTCCCAGTGTTATTTCAAAAGGAAAGAAACAGAGTTGTTTATTTCTTAATAATGAATCTTCTCTCTGACTCTAACTATAATCTGCATGATTAGTCAGCAGGACAGGGACTTTATATTCTTGTTTTTTCCTATTTAAAATTAGTTTGCATGGAAATATCCAAACCATTCTGGATATTGGTGCCCCCTCATGATAAAATTACATAAATTTCTCAGAGCTCACATATATGAACTTGGGACTAAAATGATAAAGTGTGACTGTATTTACTTGAGAAAATTTGGCCAACCTATACATGTATTTAATTTACCCATTAAGTTTCATCATGATTATGTTCTAAATAGAAACTATATAGTAACATAGACATTTTAATTCCATGGTGATATTTTGTTCTTTTCCTCTTTGAATCTATACAGATTTCATAACATATAATAGATGCAAAATTATTTTGTATGAAAGGACAAGTTTGGAAGGAAGGTAGAGAGAGAGAAAGGGGGGAAAGGAAGAAAAAAAAAGAAATATAGATGAGATGAGCAGAAAGAGAAGGGAGAAATCTTTGGGTTTTCTTTTAACTTATTTATATATATACTATTTCTAGAAGTCATTAGAGAATGCTCCATAAATAATTCCATATAAATAATGTTCCAGATTTCTTCTAGCCTCTCCTATATCAAGACAAAAATGCATCAGGAAGCTTTACCATGACAATTGCTACATGACCTTATCACTTACAGTGCTTCCTGTTTATGGTTAAGAATTTACACTGTGTCAAAACAACACTTGTAGAGTCTGCATGATGAGGCAAAGAGGGCCCTGCGTGCTCAGCTGCTTCAGTCATGTCTGATTCTTTGAGACCCCATGCATCAGAGCCCGCCAGGCTCCCCTGTCCATGGAATTTTCAGCCAGAATACTGGAGTGGGTTGCCATACCCTCCTCCAGGAGATCTTCCCAAAGCAGGGATCAAACATGCAACTCCTACACCTCCTGCATTGCAGGCACTGAGCCACCTGGGGAAGCTCAAAGAGGAGTGATTCCCCATTTAAAGAGATTTCTCAGTGGTGCCACTGTTGACATTTTGGACCAGACAGTTCTTTATGGCAGACGGTCTGTCCTGTGCATTGTCAGTGTTCAGCAGCATCCTTGGCCTTTACCCACCAGCTGCCAGTAACATCCCTTCCCCTGACTCATGACAATCACCAGTGTGTCCAGACATTGCCAGATGCCAGCTAGGGGATGGTGAGAATTGCCCTATATACATACACACTTATCTAGTACAACAGCCATAGCATGTCACAGATTTTCCAAGGAGTCACTCTTTAAATTTCCCCCCAAGGGTCAAGCACAGATCATTTTGGGTTACTGAGAAATCAACCCCAAGATAGACTCTCTGACATGGCCCACTTCTACCCCTCCCCAACTTCTCTAATCCCTCCACATGCATAGGTCTGAGTTGCCCCTCCTTCTTCCAATCAGTCATCCTTCCCACTCAGTGACCTCTAATCAACCCATCCACACATAGTTTGAATTTAATATTGAAAGTATCAGTAAACCAGCAATGTGTGTAAGTCAGGTGTGCACTACTTTCCCAATAATAGACTTACAGTATAGGCCCTATTATAGGTGATTCTGCAGCAAAGTCATACTACGAGGTTCGTAGTATGACTACTGATAAAGGATGAATATGATCATGAGACAGAATAGGAGCATGAGGTGAAGTTAAAGAGGTTAGCCTCTGAAGATGAATATCCTGTTAGAATTCTACCTGTGCTACATACTAGATGTCTGTAACTCTGGACAAACAACTGTTCTTTGCCTCATGCCATTTGTAAGATGGGCATAATAATAGTATCTGTTGCATGAACTGTTATGAGGTGTAGATAAGAGTTCTATCTGAGAAGTCATTTAGCAGAATGTTTATTATATATTATCTTATATGCAATGATAATAGTATATCTTATAACAGTACCTCCAACACAAAAATACATATACAACACAACATGCACACACGCAAGACAACCAAAAACTATCAACACACCTTACTGCTGTCAGTAACTTCATTATTAAATAAAATGTCATGTTACATATTGTTTGACCTGTCTTATACGAGCAGATTCTTACAGTAGCATTTTTGGTTTGCTTTAATTTCTATGTCAATCAGTAAATGCTTAAGCAGCATGATACCCTTTTCAAATCTGTTCTTCAAATTTGCTTTAAAGAGAGACATGTTTAGTTGTTAGTATGATTAACACTAACTTTAGATTTATTATTAGTGTTCTTTCCAGTAGTCTTAATTCTCCTGGCTCATAGCATCTCACCCTCTGACACATTGCCCCTCATATTTATTAAAATTTTGAAAAGAAATATTTATGAAAAGGAGCATATATAAGAGGAGGAAGAATAAATAAATGGTTCTTGATAGTTTATAGATTATGATGGGCATAATAGAGAATAAGAGAGAACAAAGTGATGGGAAGGGTTTTGTGATAACTGCAGGTTTATATCCCATAAAGTATACCAAATAGGAGTATACCAAATAGGAAATTCAGAAGAAAGAGTATTTTTGGAGTAAAGATGATAAGTCCAGTTTAGCCATGGATAGAGAGAAAGGAGGAAGTAGGTAGAAGCTGGGTGCGATTTTGACCTTGCCTCATAGTAAAGACTATGAGCATTCTCCACATAATTATTACAGGAGGTTTTGAAGAAAATCTGAAAAGGAATCCAAAACTTTGGAAGCCTGGAGAAAGTATTTGGATTTGTTACAGTACAAATAAATTCTCATTAACAGTCTGAATTTCCTAAGAAAAAGTACACAGTCATTTTACAGTAATGTCGTTTAAATGAAAAGGACTAATGATAGTACTACTCATGCAAAACTAGAACAGGTTCCACTACTCCTTTAACTCGCTTCATTCTAAACCCCACTGTTATTTATCTATAAAAGTCAAAAAGACAAATGGCATCTAAGATGTTCAAAGGCAGATGAGATATTAGTAGCTTCATTTAATAGACAAGGAAACCAAATTTCAGCAAACTTAAATAATGTATCAGGAGACTGGCGTCTATAAACAGTAAAGGAGGAACTAAAAGGAGGGCTTCTTCATTCTGCTTTAATGGTGACCCCTATTAATTCCTATCCATTCACTTTTGATACACACTTTAGAAATATTTGTGTAAAAAAAAAAGAATTTAGCCTCTCTGCCCATTACAGCAAGGCAGATACAATCTCAAGGAGAAGTCTTTTAGAATTAGAAAGTGTTAAAATATTGCTTTTATCAAAAAGCTTTTGTAATAAGATGTTTGACAAACTCCACAAGGACTCCATGTCCATCAAAATCACAAAATGCCATTTAGGTGGATAATATTACAACTAGTCTAATAACAAAGAAAAGAAAAAGGGACACCCAGCTGTGCCTCTCCTCCTCGTGAGCAATAGCTGGTTTGTGTGTGAGTGTGTGTGTGTGTGTGTGTGTGTTTTCTACACACTATTACTAGAAAATAGGCAGGGAAATAAAAGTGGCATTATTCTTGTTTTACTGAAAAGAAAACAAAAATCAGAAAAAGATAAAGGGATTTACCTAAAATCACACAAATATTCCATTAAGGAACAAATAGAGCTCAATTGCTTTTGGCTATCCTTTCCAATAGGTTATGCTACCACCTATTGTATAAATGTGAACAATTAAACTGGAGAGTGGCTCAAAAGCAAATGAAATCTCCTTTAATTTGCTTTTCTAACTATAAAAAGGACCCATGTTGGAGCTTCACTATAATGTGACTCACTGTGGTGCAGAATTTAATATACTAAGTTCATCTTTAGAATTAAATTCAAGAGCTTGTCCACTAGAATCCTTGGAGAAGCTATTCATAATATGAATTTGACTCACCATTGAGACTGAGCCTAAGAAAGCTGCCACAAAGAAATGACTCTAAAGAAGAAGCTGGTAATCAACATTTTACATCTGCTATAATTCTAATATCTGTATACAAGACTCAAACACTTTGTCATTGCCCATATAATAAATGGCACCCCACTCCAGTGCTCTTGCCTGGAAAATCCCAAGGACGGAGGAGCCTGGTAGGCTGCAGTCCATGGGGTCGCTAGGGTCGGATGTGACTGACCGACTTCACTTTCACTTTTCACTTTCACACACTGGAGAAGGAAATGGCAACCCACTCCAATGTTCTTGCCTGGAGAATCCCAGGGATGGAGGAGCCTGGTAGGCTGCAGTCCATTCATGACTGAGCGACTTCACTTTCACTTTTCACACACTGGAGAAGGAAATGGCAACCCACTCCAGTGTTCTTACCTGGAGAATCCCAGGGACAGGGGAGTCTGGTGGGCTGCCGTCTATGGGGTTGCACAGAGTCGGACACGACTGAAGCGACTTAGCAGCAGCAGCAGCAGTCACATCTGTAAAAAATGATAATTGCCTCATAGGTTTATAACAAGGATTAAATGAGTTATATTTTAAAGCACTTAAAATATAAGTATTTGGTACACTGAAAAAATAAAACAAGGAGTTCATTTTCTTCCATCCTGTGATTCTAGTATCAGTTCAGTTCATTTCAGTCGCTCAGTTGTGTCTGACTCTTTGCGACCCCATGAATCGCAGCATGCCAGGCCTCCCTGTCCATCACCAATGCCCGAAGTTCACTCAAACTCATGTCCATTGAGTCGGTGATGCCATCCAGCCATCTCATCCTCTGTCATCCCCTTCTCCTCCTGCCCCCAATCCCTCCCAGAATCAGGTCTTTTCCAATGAGTAAACTCTTCGCATGAGGTGGCCAAAGTATTGGAGTTTCAACTTCAGCATCAGTCCTTCCAATGAACATCCAGGACTGATCTCCTTTAGGATGGACTGGTTGGATCTCCTTGAAGTCCAAGGGACTCTCAAGAGTCTTCTCCAACACCACAGTCAAAAGCACAAATTCTTCAGCTCTCAGCCTTCTTCACAGTCCAACTCTCACATCCATACATGACCACAGGAAAAACCATAGCCTTGACTAGATGGACCTTTGTTGGCAAAGTAATGTCTCTGCTTTTGAATATGCTATCTAGGTTGGACATAACTTTCCTTCCAAGGAGTAAGCGTCTTTTAATTTCATGGCTGCAGTCACCATCTGCAGTGATTTTGGAGCCCAAACAAATAGTCTGACACTGTTTCCACTGTTTCCCCATTGATTTCCCACTAAGTGATGGGACCAGATGCCATGATCTTAGTTTTCTGAATGTTGAGCTTCAGGCCAACTTTTTCACTCTCCTCTTTCACTGTCATCAAGATGCTTTTTAGTTCCTCTTCACTTTCTGCCATAAGGGTGGTGTCATCTGCATATCCGAGGTTTCTGATATTTCTCCCAGCAATCTTGATTCCAGCTTGTGCTTCTTCCAGCCCAGCGTTTCTCATGATGTACTCTGCATATAAGTTAAATAAGCAGGGTGACAATATACAACCTTGACATTCTTCTTTTCCTATTTGGAACCAGTCTGTTGTTCCATGTCCAGTTCTAACTGTTGCTTCCTGACCTGCATATAGGTTTCTCAAGAGGCAAGTCAGGTGGCCTGATATTCCCATCTCTTTCAGAATTTTCCACAGTTTATTGTGATCCATACAATCAAAGGCTTTGGCATAGTCAATAAAGCAGAAATAGATGTTTTTCTGGAACTCTTTTGTTTTTTCCATGATCCAGCGGAGAAAGCAATGGCAACCCACTTCAGTAGTCTTGCCTGGAAACTCCCATGGACGGAGGAGCCTGGTGGGCAGCAGTCCATGGGGTTGCTAAGAGTCGGACACGACTGAGCGACTTCACTTTCACTTTTCACTTTCATGCATTGGAGAAGGAAATGGCACCCCACTCCAGTGTTCTTGCCTGGAGAATCCCAGGAACGGGGGAGCCTGGTGGGCTGCTTGCTGTCTATGAAGTTGCACAGAGTCGGACACTACTGAAGCAACTTAGCAGCAGCAGAAGAAGAAGATTTTGGCAATTTGATCTCTGGTTCCTCTGCCTTTTCTGAAACCAGCTTGAACATCTGGAAGTTTATGGTTCACGTATTGCTGAAATCTAGCTTGGAGAATTTTGAGCATTGCTTTACTAGCGTGTGAGACGAGTACAATTGCACAGTAGTTTGGGCATTCTTTGGCATTGCCTTTCTTTAGGATTGGAATGAAAACTGACCTTTTCCAGTCCTGTGGCCACTGCTGAGTTTTCCAAATTTGCTGGCATATTGTGCAGCACTTTCACCTAACTATAAAATTTGCCTTTTTTCAGACTTAGACTATTTTTTAACAAACTAAATTTAAAGGAAAACATTGGGATAGAAAAGCTTTTTTTTAACAAAGGTCACTTAAGGATCTGATCTCTGAAAAAGAAAAGTTTTTCTGTGCTGAAGGGATTTATTTCTTCCTTTCTTTCTTTCTTTTGACACCAAAGGGGAAGAAACAATTTTTTCTATAAATTTCCAGAAATGTAAAGAGGCATAATGAGTAATTAACTGGAATTCCTAATTAAGTGCATACAGAACAGTGGGTGCTTTCTTGCTTTACTTTATCACACAGTAACATTTCCAAGAAGTGACATCCTCTTACACAAGGGTCTAAAATGCAAATTAATTATAATTCTGATGGCCTTGAATCTGAGCAGAAAATGACACAAAATGTGAAATTTCCTTGAATGTCCCTGAGGGTTTAAAGGTGTAGAAGTATTGAATGCATATAAATAGTACAAGGAAGCTGCTGCATCCCATTTTCCTAAATTAGACATTGACAGGACAAATCCAAGAAGTGGCCCTTGGCGCTAGTTGATATTCAAGGTGTGTGGTGAGCCAAGGAGGCATGATTCAGGGCTGGAAAGTCACCAGACCTACTGAATGCATTCAGAACAGGAACTGAGAGTAAAGGGCAGGATTTCCTACTTGAAATTTTGAGATCTCGGCATCTTCATCTATTCAGACTGCTATTGTAAACACCACAGACTGGGTGGCTTATAAACAACAGAAATTAATTTCTCACAGTTGTGGAGGCAGGAGGTTTGAGATCAGCAAGTCAGCATGGTCAGGAGAATGCTCTCTTCTGGGTCTCAGACTTCTTACTGTCCTCAAAGGGATGAATGGGCAAGGCAATTCTGGGGCCTCTTTTTAGGGCCTTATCCCTTTCATGGGGCTTGACCATCTTGACCTAAACACCACCCAAATGACCACCTCCTAATACGACGACATCTTTGGTAGTTAAGATTTCTATATATGAATTTGGGAAGGACACAAACATTCAGCCCATAGCACTCAATTTAAAATTAAATATTTATTCAAACGATAGCACAAAGTTTCATTTGAGTTCTAACTGGCTGAACCATGTTACCTAAAGATTGCCCTATATATAAAGGGCTGTTACTCTCACAATTATACTACTTTGTGACAGGAAAGCAAGTAGTATGAGGAAAGAAATACAATTAAGACTAAGTTCAGTTCAGTTCAGTTCAGTCACTCAGTCGTATCCCACTCTTTGCGACCCCATGAATCACAGCATGCCAGGCCTCCCTGTCCATCACCAACTCCCGGAGTTCACTCAGACTCACGTCCATCGAGTTGGTGATGCCATCCAGCCATCTCATCCCCTGTTGTCCCCTTTTCCTCCTGCCCCCAATCCCTCCTAGCTTCAGGGTCTTTTCCAATGAGCCAACTCTCCACATGAGTTGGCCAAAGTATTGGAGTTTCAGCTTCAGCATCATTCCTTCCAATAAATACCCAGGACCGATCTCCTTTAGGATGGACTGGTTGGATCTCCTTGAAGTCCAAAGGACTCTCAAAAGTCTTCTCCAACACCACAGTTCAAAAGCATCAATTCTTCAGTGCTTAGCTTTCTTCACAGTCCAACTCTCACATCCATACATGACCACTGGAAAAACCATAGCCTTGACTAGATGGACCTTTGTTGGCAAAGTAATGTCTCTGCTTTTCAATATGCCATCTAGGTTGGTCATAACTTTCCTTCCAAGGAGTAAGTGTCTTTTAATTTCATGGCTGCAGTCACCATCTGCAGTGATTTTGGAGCCCAAAAAATAAAGTCTGACACTGTGTCCACTGTTTCCCTATTGATTTCCCATGAAGTGATGGGACCGGATGCCATGATCTTAGTTTTTGAATGTTGAGCTTTAGGCCAACTTTTTCACTCTTCTCTTTCACTTTCATCAAGAGGCTTTTTAGTTCCTCTTCACTTTCTGCCATAAGGGTGGTGTCATCTGCGTATCTGAGGTTATTGATATTTCTCCCAGCTATCTTGATTCCAGCTTGTGCTTCTTCCAGCCCAGCGTTTCTCATGATGTACTCTGCATATAAGTTCAATAAGCAGGGTGACAATATACAGCCTTGACGTACTTCTTTTCCTATTTGGAACCAGTCTGTTGTTCCATGTCCAGTTCTAACTGTTGCTTCCTGACCTGCATACAGGTTTCAGTTCATTTCAGTTGCTCAGTCGTGTCCGACCCTTTGTGACCCCATGAACCTCAGCACGCCAGGCCTCCCTGTCCATCACCAACTCCCGGAGTTCACTTAGACTCACGTCCATCGAGTCAGTGATGCCATCCAGCTATCTCATCCTCTGTCGTCCCCTTCTTCTCCTGCCCCCAATCCCTCCCAGCATACAGGTTTACCCAGACTAAATACAAGTAGAATTGTTTCATTTATGCTGCTGTTTCAGTGTAAACAATTACACAATTACATTCATCAAATTAGAGACCTGAAAAAGCAACTTAAAAGTTACAAACTGAAACTTACTTGATTCAGTTTCACATATTATCCATATAAATCTCACAGTTTTGGTACTGAAGTCTTAATTTGCTCTTAGGAGAAGGCAATGGCACCCCACTCCAGTACTCTTTTGCCTGGAAAATCCCATGGACGGAGGAGCCTGGTGGGCTGCTCCAGGGGATTGCTAAGAGTCAGACACGACTGAGCGACTTCACTTTCACTTTCCACTTTTGTGCATTGGAAAGGGAAATGGCAACCCCCTCCAGTGTTCTCGCCTGGAGAATCCCAGGGATGGGGGAGCCTGGTGGGCTGCTGCCTGTGAGGTCACACAGAGTCAGAAACGACTGAAGCGACTTAGCAGCAGCAGCAGCAATTTACTCTTAATTTACAGGATACAGATAAAGAGGCAGCTGAAGCCCTATGCCAATACTGATTTGAGAAATAGCTTAAAATACCATTCCTACAGCAGATCCTAAGATATTTCATGACAGCATTAAAATGTTGTAGGAAATTGTTCAAATTTTGAATTTATACTAACCTGGAATCAAATACCAACTCTCATTTAATTGTTTGTAACTTTGGCAACATCTTTGACCGTGTTTAATCCCAGCTTCCTCACCTGTAAAATTAATATAATAGGATCAGCCACATAACTTTCTGGGAAATAAATAAAACAATTTATGTGAAGCATTTATTGGGTAAACAGTCAGCAAATAGAAGCTATTTTTATTGACCTAAAAAGGGAAAAATCCAATTTCCATTAACCATATTAGTGTCTTATCACAATATGTATGAAACGATGAAAGTATTTCACAGGTTCTGTTGAAATTATATGAAAGTGTTTCCCCTCTTTAATTAAAGGGAGATGATATAAAGCCCTAGATTAGGGACTCCTACTTCCAGATATCTATGTTTAATGCCTATAAATACTTCTAGTGAAATTTTCTCTGTTACCATCTCTACAGAATATGCTATTACACAGTGATGACTTCAATGTAGTTTAAAAACCCTTTTGAGTTGCTTTTCTTTTACTGTTTTTATAATAAGGCATTCCCTTCTTATTTGAGTAGTTAGCTTTACATTCAGGAAGCAATGACTTGCCTTTGACGTTTTATCACTTGAGCCGTCTATCACGAAAGCTGGTCAGGATATCCAGCTTTCTGAAAGATTTGAAAACTGGAATGGCAGAGGTGAATTAAGTCTTCCCTTTGGCTGAATAATACTCTCAGTTTTTATACAGAAGGTACCCCCCAGGTAAATTAGCAAATGTACCCAGTATCACAGTATCTAGAAGCTGAGTTGGCACAATGAAGCAAGCCTGTTTCATGTTGTTGTTTTGCTGTTCTTGCGATGAGTGGCTGTACTGCAAAGATTTCTTTTGGAGACTGAATCAGGAACCTAAGTTCCAGGTATGATGATGATGTAACTAGAGTACTGTCTATTACAGTTCAACATACAGAGTCCACAGAAATAGCTTCTACAGTACAAACATACAATTTCATCAAGGCAAATGTGGAGGTTGGAACGAACTCTAAATTGCATGTAATTTACCTGACCTAATTTTTTTAATTGTCATAATCAAATCTCCATGAATTCAGCTCTCCAAATTTCCATCTCTGCTATCTCATATATCAAATGGACAGAAAGTTAAATAAGCAGCAAAGAATTAAAAGTATTACCCTCTGTACCTCTGTATTTCTTTCTAATTAAGAGAGATGTTAATTGAAATTAGAGTGACACAGACTCTGTGCAGAAATCTCCTGAGTATTGTAATTGGTTTGTGGAGCTGTTGCCCCAGGGTTATTCACTGGAGTGATTCCCACCTGGTTGGGAATAACTGAAAAGCCTCACCTAAATAGCAGCCTCAAGCTTATGAAACAGGATTGCCAGTGGAAAACCAAGTGTATCCACATCCAAATTAGATTTGCTTTAAACATGTATGGAGAAAGTGTTTGAGGTCAGATGTTTTTACTAACCAATTCAGTTTGCAGTTGTCCTTTCACTTTCCGCATGCAATTTCCCCCAACTCAGTTTGATCACATCTAGACCTTTTGATGGTTTCATATTACCAACAGAACCAATAAGAATATTTCAAGACTTTGCCCCCAGGCTCCAACTACCTTCCACAGTATGTTTCAACCAAACACATGAGAGTGGCTTCCCATCAAATAGATATACTCACATTGCCACATTTATTGGACAACACTTCTGCTTTCTTCTTTTCTCTAGAATAACAAATGCTTACCAAATCCCACCAAACCTGCAAGATTCAGACCAAATACCATGTGCTCCAATAAATCCTTGAGTGCTCCTCTTGGCTGAAAATAATATCATCTCCTTTGAACTTTCCTACCCTTCATCTGTATCTCCTACTGATCCCTCCCTCTTTAACTAATACACTAAGCTCCTTGAGGAAAAAAGCTATGTCTTGTTAAATCCTGAAGCCCCAGCATTTATCCCATGTTAGTTATCAAGTATTCATGAAATAAATTTTAGATTATAATTTATATTTATAACAAATTATAAATTAACAATTATACATTTTAAAAGCTTTACTTAGGAGAGTTTCTAGGATAGCTTGTATAATGATCTCTCTTTGCATAAATTTAGAAAGAAATTAAATAAGTCAAAAAGTTGGAGTAATCAAAACCCCAAATTTTAAACCAGAAAATAAAGTTAACATTTTACATATTCCCACCTTATGCTACAAAGCATTGAGTATAGCTTTAAAATGTACATACGTGACATAATATAATAAAACCAAACGTCAAATTTAATATACATTTGTCTTGGTTCAACAATATCAAAATCTATGAAAAGTCTTTTGTCTTTAGTATAACTTAAGTCAGTGAATACTAGTTTATGCCAAGGAAAGCAGACTGTTAGTAATCAAAATGATAAAAAATATATGATGAAACCCTTACCTTGGAGAACTCCATAAACAAGACACATACAAGCAAACTAATATAAAAACAAGATATGCAAATTCCAAGAGGGTATACAAAAACAGTTATGAGGGTTTAAAGTTTAGAGAAGAGAGATGCTGTCTTAAGTCTATTTGAGCTGCTATAACAAAATACCACAGACTGGGTGGCTTATAAACAACAAATATTTATTTTTCACAGTTCTGAAGGCTGGGAAGTCCAAGTTCATGGCAGATTCAGTGTTTGGTGAAGATTCATTTCCTGGTTCATAGTTGGTCCTCTTTTGGGACCACACAGTGGAAGGGGCAAGCAAGCTCTCTAGGATCACTTTTAAAAGAATGCTAATCCCATGAGGGCTCCACTCTCATGACCTGAGGACCTCCTGAAGGCTCCACCTCCTAATACCATCACACTGGGAATTCCTTTCAATACATAAATTTGGGAGGAACACAAATATTCAGGCTATTGCAGATGCTTTCCTTGATAATTTGTGGAATATAAAACAAAATTGGGGAAACAGAATACCCTCTACATAGAGATGGGGTAGAGAGTTCAATGCAGAAAAGAACAATAAACAAAGACATCAAGGCAAGACATTTTTCAGAATTATTCCAACTTGCCAGAAATGTAAAATGCAAGTGGTGAATAATCACAATAATAATACCCAACATCTTTTGAGCAGTTCCTATGTTCTGGTTATTGTTATAAGGACTTTCAGTTCAGTTCAATTCAGTTCAGTTGCTCAGTCATGTCCGACTCTTTGCAACCCTATGAATCGCAGCACATCAGGCCTCCCTGTCCATCACCAACTCCCGGAGTCCATCGAGTAGGTGATGCCATTCAACCATCTCATCCTCTGTCATCCTCTTCTCCTCCTGCCTCCAATCCATCCCAGCATCAGAGTCTTTTCCAATGAGTCAACTCTTCGCATAAGGTGGCCAAAGTACTGGAGTTTCAGCTTTAGCATCATTCCTTCCAAAGAAATCCCAGGGCTGATCTCCTTCAGAATGGACGGGTTGGATCTCCTTGCAGTCCAAGGGACTCTCAAGAGTCTTCTCCAACACCACAGTTCAAAAGCATCAATTCTTTGGCGCTCAGCCTTCTTCACAGTCCAACTGTCACATCCATACATGACCACTGAAAAAACCATAGCCTTGACTAGATAGATGGACCTTTGTTGGCAAAGTAATGTCTCTGCTTTTCAATATGCTATCTAGGTTGGTCATAACTTTCCTTTCAAGGAGTAAGCGTCTTTTAATTTCATGGCTGCAGTCACCATCTGCAGTGATTTTGGAGCCAAAAAAAATAAAGTCTGACACTGTTTCCACTCTTTCCCCATACATTTCCCACGAAGTGATGGGAACAGATGCCATGATCTTAGTTTTCTGAATGTTGAGCTTCAGGCCAACTTCTTCACTCTCCTCTTTCACTTTCATCAAGAGGCTTTTGAGTTCCTCTTCACTTTCTGCCATAAGGGTGGTGTCATCTGCATATCTGAGGTTATTGATATTTCTCCCGGCTATCTTGATTCCAGCTTGTGTTTCTTCCAGCCCAGCGTTTCTCATGATGTACTCTGCATATAAGTTCAATAAGCAGGGTGACAATATACAGCCTTGACGTACTCCTTTTCCTATTTGGAACCAGTCTGTTGTTCCATGTCCAGTTCTAACTGTTGCTTCCTGACCTGCATACAAATTTCTCAAGAGACAGGTCAGGTGGTCTGGTATTCCCATCTCTTTCAGAATTTTCCACAGTTTATTGTGATCCACACAGTCAAAGGCTTTGGCATAGTCAATAAAGCAGAAATAGATGTTTTTCTGGAACTCTCTTGCTTTTTCCATGCTCCAGCGGATATTGGCAATTTGATCTCTGGTTCCTCTGCCTTTTCTAAAACCATCTTGAACATCTGGAAGTTCACGGTTCACATATTGCTGAAGCCTGGCTTGGACAATTTTGAGCATGACTTTACTAGCGTGTGAGATGAGTGCAATTGTGTGGTAGTTTGAGCATTCTTTGACATTGCCTTTCTTTGGGATTGGAATGAAAACTGACCTTTTCCAGTCCTGTGGCCACTGCTGATTTTCCAGATTTTCTGGCATATTGAGTGCAGCACTTTCATAGCATCATATTTCAGGACTTGAAATAGCTCAACTGGAATTCCATCACCTCCACTAGCTTTGTTCGTAGTGATGCTTCCTAAGGCCCACTTGATTTCACATTCCGGGATCTGGCCTAGGTCAGTGATCACACCATCATGATTATGTGGGTCGTGAAGATCTTTTTTGTACAGTTCTTCTGTGTATTCTTGCCACTTCTTCCTAATATCTTCAGCTTCTGTTCAGTCCATACCATTTCTATCCTTTATCGACCCCATCTTTGCACGAAATGTTCTCTTGGTATCTCTAATTTTCTTGAAGAGCTCTCTAGTCTTTCCCATTCTGTTGTTTTCCTCTATTTCTTTGCATTGATCACTGAGGAAGGCTTTCTTATCTCTTCTTGCTATTCTTTGGGACTTTACATATGTTAAATTCATTTAATTTTTATAACAGCCATGTAAGGTGAGGGTTCTATTTTCTTTTAATAGGGGGTAAGAAGGCATAGTGAGTGGAAATGAGAATTACAATTTAGAAGATAAGCTGAAATCATGTCGCTAACTAATCCTATTGGTAGAGAACTAAAATGCATTAACTGGAGGAAGATTAAAATAGTAGAGGATATAATTGAGGTAGAGGAGACATCATGGAAAATGGGAAGTCTGTGTATGTGTGTGATGAGGGAGGAGCAAGAGAAAAGTATGGAAAATGTGTTTTTGTTGGAGAGTGCCATGTACACAGGTTATAAAATTTGACAAACATCATGAAGAGCTTACATGCCAGGTTGAGGGGCCTTTATTCTATAGTCTTGAGGGTTTTACAAAAGAAATGACATACAGCTTTCTATATTAAATAGGTCATCCTTACACTGCATGGCAGACTTGCCTCATAGCTCAGTTGGTAAAGAAACTGCCTGCAATTCAGGAGACCCCAGTTCAATTCCTGGGCCAGGAAGATCCTCTGGAGAAGAGATAGGCTACCCACTCCAGTATTCTTGGGTTTCCCTTGTGGCCCAGCTGGTAAAGAATCCACCTGCAACACAGGAGACCTGGGTTTGATCCTCTGAAGAAGGGAAAGGCTACCCACTCCAAATATTCTGGCCTGGAGAATTCCCAGTCCATGGGGCCTGGAGAATTCCCAGTCCATGGGGCCTGGAGAATTCCCAGTCCATGGGGTCGCAAAGAGTTGGACACAACTGAGCGACTTTCACTTTATGCTGCATGGGGGCTTCCCAGGTGACGCTAGTAGTAAAGAACCTGCCTGCCAGTGCAGGAGACATAAGAGATGCAGGTTCGATCCCTGGGTAGGGAAGATCCCCTGGAGGAGGGCATGGCAACCCACTCCAGTATTCTTACCTGAAGAATCCCATGGACTGAAGAGCCTGGCGGGCTATGGTCCAGGTCACAAAGAGCTGGACATGACTGAAGCAGTTTATCAGCAGCAGCATGTTGCATGGAGGGTGGATATGAAGAGAATTAGAGCATAGGCAGGGAGATGAGGCAGGAGGCCATCAGCCCTAATGTCCCAGCAAAAGACAATGAGACACAGACCTGAAATTGTGATTGTAGGTAGGAAAAGAGGGAAAATGCAGCCGACTCTGTGTCCCAAAGTGTCTGCCACAACTGCATCCCACAACTCCAAGTCCCAGTGTGACTTGCAGACTCCTGGGCTCAGTAGTTCCTTCTCTCACAATTACAGCAGAAAAGACACTATAGTGGCCTCTGAGGTTAGGTCATAAAATGTGATACAGCTTTCACATAACTTCTTAAAATACTTGCTCTCAGGATCCAGCTGCCAACCCATGTGGAAGCCCAAAGTGTCTCCACATGAGGAAACGATGTGAAAATCCCCCATGCCAGCCCACAGCCCAGTTGAGGTCCCAGCTATGCTGTACCATCAACTGCCAGATGTGAATGAAGATGCCTTCTGATGATTTCAAACTCCATCCTTCCAGTCTTTCTAGCTGAGGCCCAGAGACCATGAAGCAGAGGTCAGCGGTCCCCCTGTTGTGATTTTATGCTCACTGAGTTTGGGGATAATTTATTACTGAAACAAGAGGAAATCATTAAATATTAGGAGATAAAGTCAAAAGGATTTAATAGCTTCTGAAAACTATAGCTTGAAGTCTTGAAGACTCTGAGGCTTGTGGAAGGCAGGCACCAGGAAAGCAAGGGATTTAAATCAAATGTCTTCAAGACTTTGTCAAGTTGAATTCCTAATAAAATGGCCCAAAGAGAAAATTGAGTATCTTGGTGTCTCCTTAAAATGTAAGAAATTACATTAAAATATTCATATATGTACCAGTAAATCTCACTCCAATCTAAGTAAGTACCTGGCATGTTCAAAGGCAGCTTTCTGGAAATGATCTTTTGGAAAGGTTAATACAATTTCTTCCCTAGAAACCACAAATATTTAAAAGTATTTGGAACTTAATTTGGGGAAGTTTGAAGGAAGATGATCTCTTGCTTTGTTCCCTCATTTTCATGATCCTTTTTATTATGTAGAAATATATGTTATGTTTCCAATAATCTGTCCAAACTTGCAGTAGCAGATTTTTACAATATATGACTTGGTAGGAATATGGCTGGATACTTGGTAGATTTTGAAAATTTATTCTTTAGAATGGCAATCATAAACAAATGGGCCCAACTGCTGAAATTGCTAAAGAAAGAAATACTTTTTAAAATAAGTGATTTCATAAATCTTGATTTATTCTCAATATGTTTGGGGGTTTTGGCGGGGGGAGGGGCAGAGGCTCAGTTATGTTAGATGATTTCTCTTCATCAGAAGGTAACATCTAATTGCTTTTCCTTAAGAAAATAAGAAAACCGAAGGAGCATTTTCTCTTGGTGCCAAACTACCGGCATGTGATAGACAGCACATGACAAGCATCTTACTGAAAGAACACTCAGTATTTTCCCTGCACAATTAATCTAATTCAACCAAACATAAAAAGAAACTTGGAGGACAGCTTATCATCCAGATCCATGACACATCATTTGCATTAGACTCTGATTTTTACATATCTTCTCCTCATGTCCCCGAGTATGGCTTATGTGATTGATTGTTAAAACTGCATTTAGTCATCATTACTTGCCAATAATTATTGAGTAACAAAATGGATACATACTTAGCAAACAGAGAATATTACACTTGCTATCTTCAGTAAGCCTCCTGGGAATGGGTTACTGAACAATAAGATAACAATTACAGAAAACAAAATGCTTGTTTCTGTTACTTAGAATATATCATCACAGCCTTTCTATCTCACTCTCCAAGACCTCTCCCTTGCCTAAAACTCTCTCTAACAAATTTACTGACATGATTTGGGGATTAAGTTGATGAGACATGGTCAAGGAGATGTATTCATAAAAAATGATTAAACTGGTGGAACCATATAAAAACAGTAAGGTCAATATATACCATCTCCAAAATAAAAGCCATGTAATTATATACAGTTTTATGGAGGAAACCCAATATGTACATACAGTGCATGTGTATCATCTCATTTTTTTAATATATGACTAAGGTGTAGGTTATTGTAGTTTCTATCTTCATGCTTATTCAAAACCTTCAGCAGCATACATTTTAAAAGTAATTGATGGCAGATATTGTAATAATGTAATATAAAATACTTCTTTGTTGCTAGAGCTAAATGGACAATTTGGGACATACATATTCATAAGGCTTTGGAATGTTTCCAGTAAATGCTGCATCATGTAGGAAGAAGAATGGGGTTGCATTAAGCATATTTTGGTAATTGATAATGCAACCTCCCAGTTCCCCTGGGTGTGCAACTCTTGAGAGATCATCTTCCAAGCCGTGATGATTTCACATGTTCTAATGCACTGGATTTACATAATTAAATTTTAAAGTAAATTTAATGATATGCTAGAGAATCTCAGAAAATAGGTGTTATTACTGCAAAAAGGGTAGCAAAAATGAATTTTCACATGTTTCTTCCATCTTTCTTCTAAAACACAGACCTACTGTGTACTTAAAACAAATATATAAATATAAATATATATAATATATATCAATATATATTTGTATATATATATAGTATATAAATATATATAAACATAAATATATATGTACTTAAAACAAACATATATATTTTTTATATATAAAATATATATATTTATGTATATATATACTCAGTGACCTCTCTTGTGAATAAAAGAAAGGAAGGAATGAAAAGAAAGAAAAAGAAAAAATGACAGAAAGGAAGAATAATGTCAAGGGAAAATAAAAATACAATTTATCAACGGCCTCAAACACAGCTGAAGGCACAGCTTACTTTGGGCCCTTCTACATAAAAGTAGATTTAATGTGATATTCCTTCTTTTCTCTTGGAAAGGAAAAGAATTCAAAATCTTTTTTATACTGTTACAAAAACCTAGAAGTTTAAGTGGTTTAACCAAACTGTCCTGCCAGTTCAATCAAATTACTGTTAAATAAAAATACTTTTGGAGAAATTTCATATAAAAGCCCTGAGTTAAGGACTGCATTTTTATTGCATTCATTCATTCAATACTATGCTAAGCAAAGGTTACAAAAAACAGATTTGACTCTGTGCATTATAATAGAATAGTGGTATTTGAGGGAATGCAAATGAGTAGACATTTATTCCTGCCCCTTGAAGAGAATTCTTTGATAAGCTTAAACACAGCCCACTTGGTGTGTGGTGTTCCTCCAGTGTTTCCTTTGTTCCTACCATTAGCTACAGATTAACTGAGATGAAAGATAGTGGCAAGCTCTGTCCAAAGTTTTCAAAATGTACGCATAAGAGCAAACTAAATATCTTTGAGTGTGACCTAGATTTGATGACTTGCTTACAAAGAAAAGAAGATGGAAAATGAACAGTGTATTCATTTCCCAAGACTGTCATAACAAAGTCCCACAAATTAGGTAGCTTAAAAAAACAGAAATTTATTGTCTCATAGTTCTGGGGTCTAAGAGTCAGAAATTAAGGTGTTGGTAAGGCCATGCTCTGGCTTCACTGGTGGCTCAGCAGTAAAAAGTCCATCAACCAATGCAGGAGATGCAGGTGCGACCTCTGAGTCTGGAAGGTCCCCTGGAGAAGGAAATGGCAACCCACTCCAGTATTCTTGCCTGGGAAATCCCATGGACAGAGCAGCATGGCAGGCTACAGTCCATGGGGTCATAAAGAGTTAGGTACAATGTAGACACAGTGACTAAATGACAAATAACAAAAGTCAAAGACCCTCTAAAACTCTGGGGGAGAAACCTTGCTCATCTCTTCCTAGCTTCTGAAGTGGCTTGCATTGCATCACCCAAACTCTGCCTCTGTTGTCACATGACATTCTCCCTGTGTGTCTCTGTGTCACAGAGGCTTCACATGGCATTTTCCTAGTCTTATAAGGATACCTGTCATATTGAATTAGGGTCCATCCTAATGACCTCATCTTACTTTGATTAAATATACAAAGAATCTATTTCCAAACAAGATCACATTTCAAGGCATTGGAGCTAGGCTTTCAAATTATCTTTTTTAGAGGATACAATCCAGCCTGTAATAAACAGCAACTTTTCAATGGAGAAACCTAGCACAACTTTAATGGAAAAAGCTGGCTCAAAACTTAACACTCAAAAAACAAAGATCATGGCATCTGGTCCCATCACTTCATGGCACATAGATGGAGAAACAATGGAAACAGGGAGAGATTTTCTTTTCTTGGGCTCCAAAATCACTGCAGATGGTGACTGCAGCCATGAAATTAAAAGATGCTTGCTCCTTGAAAGAAAAGCTATGACCAACCTAGACAGCCTATTAAAAAGCAGAGACATTACTTTTTTTTTTTTTGAATTTTATTTATTTTTTAAAAATTTTATTGTATTTTTAAACTTTACATAATTGTATTAGTTTTGCCAAATATCAAAATGAATCCGCCACAGGTATACATGTGTTCCCCATTACTTTGCCAACAAAGTCCGTCTAGTCATAGCTATGGTTTTTCCAGTAGGCATGTATGGATGTGAGAGTTGGACCACTAAGAAGACTGAGCACTGAAGAGCTGATGCTTTTGAACTATGGTGTTGGAGAAGACTCTTGAGAGTCCCTTGGACTGCAAGGAGATCAAACCAGTCAATTCTAAAGGAAATCAATTTTTTGGAAGAGTTTGAGCAGGATAGGTGTTAGCTCTTCTCTAAATTTTTGGTAGAATTCAGCTGTGAAGCCGTCTGGACAAGGGGTTTTGTTTGCTGGAAGATTTTTGATTACAGTTTCAATTTCCGTGCTTGTGATGGGTCTGTTAAGATTTTCTATTTCTTCCTGGTCGAGTTTTGGAAAGTTGTACTTTTCTAAGAATTTGTCCATTTCTTCCCCTTTGTCCATTTTATTGGCATATAATTGTTGATAGTAGTCTCTTATGATCCTTTGTATTTCTGTGTTGTCTGTTGTGATCTCTCCATTTTCGTTTCTAATTTTGTTGATTTGATTTTTCTCCTTTGTTTCTTGATGAGTCTGGCTAATGGTTTGTCAATTTTATTTATCCTTTCAAAGAACCAGCTTTTGGCTTTGTTGATTTTTGCTATGGTCTCTTTTGTTTCTTTTGCATTTATTTCTGCCCTAATTTTTAAGATTTCTTTCCTTCTACTAACCCTGGGGTTCTTCATTTCTTCCTTTTCTAGTTGCTTTAGGTGTAGAGTTAGGTTATTTATTTGACTTTTTTCTTGTTTCTTGAGGTGTGCCTGTATTGCTATGAACTTTCCCCTTAGGACTGCTTTTACCGTGTCCCACAGGTTTTGGGTTGTTGTGTTTTCATTTTCATTCGTTTCTATGCAAATTTTGATTTCTTTTTTGATTTCTTCTGTGATTTGTTGGTTATTCAGCAGCGTGTTGTTCAGCCTCCATATGTTGGAATTTTTAATAGTTTTTCTCCTGTAATTGAGACCTAATCATACTGCGTTGTGGTCAGAAAAGATGCTTGGAATGATTTCTATTTTTTTGAATTTACCAAGGCTAGCTTTATGGCCCAGGATGTGATCTATCCTGGAGAAGGTTCCATGTGCACTTGAGAAAAAGGTAAAATTCATTGTTTTGGGATGAAATGTCCTATAGATATCAATTAGGTCTAACTGGTCTATTGTATCGTTTAAAGTTTGTGTTTCCTTGTTAATTTTCTGTTTAGTTGATCTATCCATAGGTGTGAGTGGGGTATTAAAGTCTCCCACTATTATTGTGTTATTGTTAATTTCTCCTTTCATACTTGTTAGCATTTGTCTTACATACTGCGGTGCTCCCGTGTTGGGTGCATATATATTTATAATTGTTATATCTTCTTCTTGGATTGATCCTTTAATCATTATGTAGTGACCTTCTTCGTCTCTTTTTCACAGCCTTTGTTTTAAAGTCTATTTTATCTGATATGAGTATTGCTACTCCTGCTTTCTTTTGGTCCCTATTTGCATGGAAAATCTTTTTTCCAGCCCTTCACTTTCAGTCTGTATGTGTCCCCTGTTTTGAGGTGGGTCTCCTGTAGACAACATATGTAGGGGGTCTTGTTTTTGTATCCATTCAGCCAGTCTTTGTCTTTTGGTTGGGGCATTCAACCCATTTATGTTTAAGGTAATTACTGATAAGTATGATCCCGTTGCCATTTACTTTATTGTTTTGGGTTCGAATTTATATACCTTTTTTATGTTTCCTGTCTAGAGAATATCCTTTAGTATTTATTGGAGAGCTGGTTTGGTGGTGCAGAATTCTCTCAGCTTTTGCTTGTCTGAAAAGCTTTTGATTTCTCCTTCATACTTGAATGAGATCCTTGCTGGGTACAATAATCTGGGCTGTAGGTTATTTTCTTTCATCACTTTAAGTATGTCTTGCCATTCCCTCCTGGCTTGAAGAGTTTCTATTGAAAGATCAGCTGTTATCCTTATGGGAATTCCCTTGTGTGTTATTTGTTGTTTTTCCCTTGCTGCTTTTAATATTTGTTCTTTGTGTTTGATCTTTGTTAATTTGATTAATATGTGTCTTGGGGTGTTTCTCCTTGGGTTTATCCTGTTTGGGACTCTCTGGGTTTCTTGGACTTGGGTGATTATTTCCTTCCCCATTTTAGGGAAGTTTTCCACTATTATCTCCTCAAGTATTTTCTCATGGTCTTTCTTTTTGTCTTCTTCTTCTGGAACCCCTATGATTCAAATGTTGTAGCATTTAATATTGTCCTGGAGGTCTCTGAGATTGTCCTCATTTCTTTTAATTCGTTTTTCTTTTATCCTCTCTGATTCATTTATTTCTACCATTCTATCTTCTAATTCACTAATCCTATCTTCTGCCTCTGTTATTCTACTATTTGTTGCCTCCAGAGTGTTTTTAATTTCATTTATTGCATTATTCATTATATATTGACTCTTTTTTATTTCTTCTAGGTCCTTGTTAAACCTTTCTTGCATCTTCTCAATCCTTGTCTCCAGGCTATTTATCTGTGATTCCATTTTAGTTTCAAGATTTTGGATCAATTTCACTTATTCGGAATTCTTTATCAGGTAGATTCCCTATCTCTTCCTCTTTTGTTTGGTTTGGTGGGCATTTATCCTGTTCCTTTATCTGCTGAGTATTCCTCTGTCTTTTCATCTTGTTTAAATTGCTGAGTTTGGGGTGTCCTTTCTGTATTCTGGCAGTTTGTGGAGTTCTCTTTATTATGGCGTTTCCTCACTGTGTGTGGGTTTGTACAGATGGCTTGTCAAGGTTTCCTGGTTAGGGAAGCTTGTGTCGGTGTTCTGGTGGGTGGAGCTGTATTTCTTCTCTCTGGAGTGCAATGAAATGTCCAGTAATGAGTTATGAGATGTCTATAGTTTTGGGGTGACTTTGGGCAGCCTGTATCTTGAAGCTCAGGGCAAGTGGTGCTGGGAAATCTGGTCAACCACTTGTAAAAGAATGAAACTAGAACACTTTCTAACACCATACACAAAAATAAACTCAAAATGGATTAAAGATCTAAACATAAGACCAAAAACTATAAAACTCCTAGAGGAGAACATAGGCAAAACACTCTCTGACATACATCACAGCAGGATCCTCTATGACCCACCTCCCAGAATATTGGAAATAAAAGCAAAAATAAACAAATGGGACCTAATTAACCTTAAAAGCTTCTGCACATCAAAGGAAACTATTAGCAAGGTGAAAAGACAGCCTTCAGAATGGGAGAAAATAATAGCAAATGAAGCAACTGACAAACAACTAATCTCAAAAATATACAAGCAACTCCTACAGCTCAACTCCAGAAAAATAAATGACCCAATCAAAAAATGGGCCAAAGAACTAAATAGACATTTCTCCAAAGAAGACATACAGAGGGCTAACAAACACATGAAAAGATGCTCAACATCACTCATTATCAGAGAAATGCAAATCAAAACCACTATGAGGTACCATTTCACACCAGTCAGAATGGCTGTGATCCAAAAGTCTACAAATAATAAATGCTGGAGAGGGTGTGGAGAAAAGGGAACCCTCTTACACTGTTGGTGGGAATGCAAACTAGTACAGCCACTATGGAGAACAGTGTGGAGATTCCTTAAAAACTGGAAATAGAACTGCCTTATGATCCAGCAATCCCACTGCTAGGCATACACACTGAGGAAACCAGAAGGGAAAGAGACACGTGTACCCCAATGTTCATCGCAGCACTGTTTATAATAGCCAGGACATGGAAGCAACCTAGATGTCCATCAGCAGATGAATGGATAAGAAAGCTGTGGTACATATACACAATGGAGTATTACTCAGCCATTAAAAAGAATACATTTGAATCAGTTCTAATGAGGTGGATGAAACTGGAGCCTATTATACAGAGTGAAGTAAGCCAGAAGGAAAAACATCAATACAGTATACTAACGAATATATATGGAATTTAGAAAGATGGTAACAATAACCCGGTGTACGAGACAGCAAAAGAGACACTGATGTATAGAACGGTCTTATGGACTCTGTGGGAGAGGGAGAGGGTGGGAAGATTTGGGATAATGACATTGAAACATGTAAAATATCATGTAAGAAACGAGTTGCCAGTCCAGGTTCGATGCACGATACTGGATGCTTGGGGCTAGTGCACTGGGATGACCCAGAGGGAGGGTATGGGGAGGGAGGAGGGAGGAGGGTTCAGGGTGGGGAGCACATGTATACCTGTGGTGGATTCATTTTGATATTTGGCAAAACTAATACAATTATGTAAAGTTTAAAAATAAAATAAAATTTTAAAAAATTAAAAAAATAAAGGCAAAACACATGCCCATGAAAAAAAAAAAATTCTAAAGGAAATCAATCCTGAGTATTCATTAGAAGGACTGATGCTGAAGCTAAAGCTCCAGTACTTTGGCCACTTGATGCATAGAGCTGATTTATTAGAAATGACCTTGATGCTGGGAAAGACTGAAGGCAGAAGAAGGGGATGACAGAGGATGAGATGGTTGGAAGGCATCACTGACTGAACAGACATCAGTTTAAGCATGCTCCAGGAGATGGTAAAGGACAGGGAAGCCTGGCATGCTGCAGTCCATGGGGTCGGACACAATTGAGCAACAGAACAAGAGCAAATTGGTTAGTCTTGCTGACAGTGACACGATTCAAGATATACTGTCTCAAAATATGGTACCTTAGCATACTGGATATTTTAAGCTTAAAGGAATGTGAGAAATGGCAAGTACAGGAAAGATTCTTTGACCTTCCCCTGAAGTAGGTCATAAATCCCTATGTGAGAGGTGCCCTCCCTATACTCAGAGGAGCATCCTTATCTCTGAAGATGGAAGGATGCTGAGAGGAATCTGAATGAACAAGCCTTTCAAACTGTCCTCCAGTTTACTGCATGAAACTCATACCCCTTTGCCCTACATCACGTTTTCCCACAACTTTCCACCCTTCCTCAAATTAGCATAAAAATGGTCAGATCATATCCTTATTTACCATGTCATGTAAAATTTATACTAAATAAAAGTGCATGATTTTCTCTCTGTAATCTGTTTTTTGTTATAGAGACCCAGTCAAGAACCTAAAAATAGATAAAGGAGAGATATTTTTTCCTCCTCTTATCACACACTCCCTAATGAAATGTCATGAGAAAGCATATCACATCTGTGGTTTTCTTCCCCAAAACCCCAAACCTTAGGCTAATCATGACAAATACCTCATAGAATCAAATTGACGGGCATTCGTTCTGCAAAGCACCTGACTAGCACTCTTCCAAGCTGTCAAACAAGGAAATATTTAGAAAACATCACAGATAAGAGGAGACTAAAGAGACATAAAGACTAAATGTAATGTGGAATCCTGGATTGGATCTTAAAACAGATTCATGGAACAACTAATGAAATCCAGATGAAGTTTACAGTGTAATTAATAGTAATGCTATTAATATTTCTTAGTTTTGACAGATGTACCATGAGAGATGTTAAGATTACGGGAAATTGGGTGAGAGGTATATATGAACTTTCTGTACTATCTTTGCAACTTTAATGTAAATCTAAATTTTTTTCCAAAATTTTTTCAAAGTTTATTTAGAAAAATAAAATAATAATGGTGTTTATGCTCTTTTATCATATGAGAGGGCTTCCCTTGCGGCTCAGTTGGTAAAGAATTTGCTTGCAATGTGGGAGACCTGGGTTCAATCCCTGGATTGGGAAGATCCCCTGGAGAAGGGAAAGGCTACCCACTCCAGTATTCTGACCTGGAGAATTCCAAGAACTGTATAGTCCATGGGGTCACAAAGAGTCAGACACGACTGAGTGATTTTCACTTCACTTCATAATATGAGAAGTTAACAAGTTGTCAGCTTATAAAGATGATCTGCTCTGAGTACAGTAATGGAGGGTATTTTACTCCCTCTCTTAATTCAATGGAGGTATTTCCTTACAAAATGGAGGCAGACATGTGATAGCAGTAAGATTTATTTATAATATACAAATATTTTGGACAACATACATGTATATTCAAAAGAGGAATTGCACAGGTAATTGAAAACAATGGACAAAGCCCAGATTTGCAAGCCAGAAGAACCATCTCTGTGATCTTCACTCCACTATCACTTCACTACAGACTATGACTTTTCAAGTGGATTATTTTACTTGACTCAGTTCTTTCATCTGTAAGACTAGAACATAATATGTGAAAGTGTTTTCGTTGCTCAGACATGTCCAACTCTTTGAGGCCCCATGGACTCTGGCCCACAATGGCCTATAGCCTACCAGGCTTCTCTGTCCATGGAATTCTCCAGGCAAGAATACTGGAGTAGGTTGCCATATCCTTCTCCAGGGGATCTTCCTAATTCAGGGATCAAACCAGTGTCTTCCACACTGCAGGCAGATTCTTTACCATCTGAACCATCTAGGAATATAATACACCTATGTGGAAAAGATGGGCTTCCCAGATGGCTCAGTAGTCAAGAATCTGGCTGCTAATGCAGGAGACAAGGGAGATGCAAGTTTGATCCCTGGGATGGGAAGAGCCCCTGGAGGAGGAAATGGCAACCCATTTTAGTATTCTTACCTGGAAGAATCCCATGGAGAGAGGAGCCTGGTGGGCTATAGTCCATAGTGTCTCAAAGAGTCAGACACAATTGAGAGACTTAGCACATATGTGGAAAGGATGCAATGGAAATTAAAGAAAATGTATATTATTGCCAATTACATATAGATGCTGATTATTTTTTGGTAGTCTCTGTAGAGAAAGGAAGAAAGAAATGTGCTATAACACTGCAACCCTGGCAGCAATATGTTGAACCTTTCAGTTCAATGTTGATGTGCAGGAGTGATGGCAGTCGAGTGGTAAGCAACTAGACATTTTCTTACAGAGTGACAAGTGAGCCGCTACTGACCTCTGCAAACTATTAGTTATGCATTTAGCACCCTCCTCAGTATTTCCCAATATCATGAGAACTATTATCTATTACATTTTAAAGTAACAGATATATTGTCTAATTTCAAAAAAAAAGTGCTTTTTTTTTTTAAATTTGGTGCAAATAATAGTTGTTTCCAGTGATCAATGTTAATTTTCATAGTTCCTCATATACTATTTCTATTGATCTATTCAAGTATCTTTCTCAGGATGCATGTCAAAAATTAGAGAGTTTATGAAATTATTTCAATCATTCCTATCATTAATAATATCTTGAATAGCATTCAAAACATAAGGTCAAAGCCAGGTTAATTATACACTTGAATTAATGTATAGATCAGCCTTCAGAGAATTTGAAGAGACTGGGTGATAAGAGGCTCAAGCGCTGAAATGGAGACCATATGCAACCATGTATAAACTGCCTGTTTATCTCACATACTCGCTTTTTCTGAGTTCCCCATGTGGACAAGTCTTTGCTCTTTCCTTCTGTAGATACTTAGTTGACAATCATCATTCTTCGAATTTCAGCTCAGAGATTTCACTATCAAAGATGGGTTTCTACACAACCCAACTTTACTCTGCTCAGATGTCTTTGTCAACTGTGAGCTCCTTGCAAGTGGAGACTGTTTATCTTTAAAGCACAAGGTCTAGCATCAGCACATAGCAGGCAACAGAGTCATCTTGGTCAATCTACACTGAAACTATGTGAGGCACTGGTAAAACGCCAAGACTCCTTACTTCTGCAGAATTTTATTCTATTTTCCCAATATTTCTTTCTGCGGTTTTTCCTTCCTCTATTATAATCTCTTTGCTTTCTATCTTTTTTATTCTTACAAGTATTATAGGTAAACTTGACCCAATACAAGAATGTTTTCCCACTAAATAAAATAGATATCCGTTTAATTATGTCCTTCTCTCTGCTTATTGCATTTCCATTATGATAAAACAAATTTAACCAAAGTCATTCTGTCTCCCAAGATTGCTCCATCAATTTACAGTTAATTTCACTAATTTAAATTTTCCTTCAAATAGATTTGTAATGAAATAGTTGTAGGGGAAATATACAGGCATGCATAGTTGGATAACTACCTTCATATTCTGCATGAGCCCTTACACTCTTCACTGAGGCTCTTCCAGCCTCTCAAAGAAAATAAAAGGGGGAAGGGAAACTCAGAATAAGGACAGGCTTTTAAAGAATCTAGAGGTCATGGATCTGCCGGCCTTTCTGGAATGACATATTCTTAGTTTGCAAAGGGATAGGAGCTGTGGGTAATTTGCAAATGAATGTATCTGCAAATGAATGAATGCACCAAACACAATGAAAACATTGTATCCAAGATTATGCCATATTGCTCATTGCAGCCACTTTCACATAATTTGTTTCTCTACCATCTGCACCAGTTCTATTCCATTATCCGACGCAAGGCCCAGAAAAATGCAAGCCACTAAGAATAACTTGTGAAAGGGACTGTGTGAACAGTTATTATAATTGTGTTACTTCCTTAATATCCTTTTTTAATGAAAAAGAAGAAACCTATATCAGAAACAGTACTTAAAATCCAGTTTGGAGAAGCTTTCTGGCCTCTAATGAGTAGCATTTACCCTTTAGCTCTTTCTTCTCTTCTTGTTTGCTATCTTACTAATATGTTTGGACTAAAGGAAAGCTAAATTCTCACACCCACGTCTGGAAAGGAAAGACTACTTTTAAGGGAGAAAATGGATAATTTCTTCATCTAGATTTTATAATGTACATTTTATTTTTATTTTTTTTTAATTTTATTTTATTTTTGAACTTTACATAATTGTATTAGTTTTGCCAAATATCAAAATGAATCCACCACAGGTATACATGTGTTCCCCATCCTGAACCCTCCTCCCTCCTCCCTCCCCATACCATCCCTCTGGGTAGTCCCAGTGCACTAGCACCAAGCATCCAGTATCGTGCATCGAACCTGGACTGGCATCTCGTTTCATACATGATATTTTACATGTTTCAATGCCATTCTCCCAAATCTTCCCTGGTAATACTATTTTAATACTGACATACATTATCCAAAATTCACTTTTTTCACTCTAATAAATTACTCTCCTCCTCGTAATTTTCTTATTTACAAGCAATTTAACTCCACTTGTAATCTATTAAATAATTGTATTTTTTTATTATACATTTCTAATTTATTATATCAAATTATACGATCCTGGATGCTTGGGGCTGGTGCACTGGGACGACCCAGAGGGATAGTATGGGGAGGGAGGAGGGTTCAGGATGGGGAACACATGTATACCTGTGGCGGATTCATTTTGATATATGGCAAAACCAATACAATATTGTAAAATTTAAATTAAATTAAATTAAATTAAAAAAAAAACTAGCCTTAATAAGCCAACTAAAATAAGATTGAATTTCAATCTAACTATTTTGCACAGCTGGGCCCAGATGAACTACATCAGCAAAATGGAAGGTAAGCACCATTAGATGCCAACACAATTCTCATTTTCAAAACTTTTAATGTTTGTTTGCTATTGAACAATAGGTCTTACCTAAACAAACTCCTGAGCTTCAATCCTAAATTTATAATCCTGGGCCCTGAAGGTAAATTTTTTATGACATCTGTGTGTTTCTTTAATTAGACCCACAACATTTGCCACACACACTTTCCCCTTTGAAATGTGTCTTCAGAAGAATAAATAATATATTGAAAATTAAGAAAGTATACAAGCATTGATAAGAAAGTATACCAGCGCGTTGATAAAATTCCTCCAGGAGTCTGAGAAATGGGCTTGACCAATTTACCTCAATACCCATTAAGTCCATGGATAGCCTAAGTTTCTAGAAAATCTTTAAACATTTCAAGGGGTTTGATGATTTACAGTTGATGTTCCAAGTATTCCCAACTGTTAGTCATTCATTTATTCCTTGATGCTGTTAGGAGAATGGGTACACAGTGTTCTAACCAACTCAAAACTATCTACGTTATCACAGTATTCAAATAATGTGATCCTAGAGCATTCATTGGAGAAGGCAATGGCACCCCACTCCAGTACTCTTGTCTGGAAAATGCCATGGATGGAGGAACCTGGTAGGCTGCAGTCCATGGGATCGCTAAGAGTCGGACGCGACTGAGTGACTTCCCTTTCACTTTTCATTTTCATGCATTGGAGAAGGAAATGGCAACCCACTCCAGTGTTCTTGCCTGGAGAATCCCAGGGACGGGGTAGCCTAGTGGGCTGTCATCTATGGGGTCGCACAGAGTCGGACACGACTGAAGCGACTTAGCAGCAGCAGCAGCAGCAGCAGAGCATTCACTGAAGCATGATTTGTGAAGATGTCATATTATAAATTTATCCAAAGGAAGTTTGTATTTCTCTGTTATGGTACAAAATGAACAGAGAAAAACTCTTGTAAAAAGGAAAATCCATTCAACAGAGACCAGGTCTCCTTCCAACATGTGTTTCCTTCCCATTGCCAGGTATATTTTCAATGATTTAATAAATGATTTGCAATCTAATCTACCAGTTTGGTTACAGGTCATTTCTTTAAACTTTTCCCAATCTGTTGAAACTTAAATGCTTACACAAACAATAATAATGAAGACAGAAAATTCAGGTAAACACCAATCTTTTCTGAATTAATCTCAGTTGTTTTTTTTTTTTTTTCTTCAAATTCAGTTTAAAGTAGATCCCATTGGTAAATTTCACCAACTCCATAAGAGTGAATAATTCTAAGTATGTGGAGGGAAAACAAGCTAGCAAAAATGTGATTTATCTTTGCAAAATTACCAGTGTGACATAGTATTACTTTCTCTAAATTAAGTAATTATAACACAATAGCTGAGGAATACTATAATGAAAAAGTAACTCGTTCCTGCTAAATATTTTGCAAATACAGGAACACTTTTGAACGCACCCAATATACAATGTTCTAAACCTGTCAAGGAAAACAGCTGACAAAATTATGAATTAACTTTAAAATAATGTCATGAACTTTGCAACAATGAAGAGTTTACAGAGGTAAACACATGATTAAACAGCAGCCTGTTAGTTTAGCTCAATTGAAAGAAGTCATACTTTGAATATCTTTTATGATAAGCAAGTTATAAAAAAGTGTCTTTTGTACTGCACAAAAAAGCCTCTCTTAACCAAATGTTTATTTTATTAGTGAAAGGAATTATAAAAAGTTTTACTTGAGAAATCAGGGATCATGTTAAAATATTATTTTTAAGTTTAAAATGAAAACAATGAGAAAACATGGGGGGAAATTTACAACATAAATATACTTGTTTCTTACTTTTTCTGTTCATGAACCTAATAAAAATGCTATGAAAGGGTTAAATTCTCCTGAACGCTTAGAAATGATTTTTAAAGTGAGTTTTAAAGGCTAGTGTTTAAGGTAAAATGCCTATCTCTTCCTTTAATGTTTAAACATTCTTTTACTAACTGCTGTGAAATGAAATTAAATGTTTAGAAGCAAACCCTTTCTTAGTCCATAAATATCAAAAAGTTAAATTTGCTCTGGATTTTGGAAAGTGAAACATACTGTCCTTGTATTTCCAACAGATGGTCTGTTGACTCACTTGGGAATGTGATCACCACATCTCCATTTGATCACCTTTACACGAGGATATCTGATAATCTGGTGAAGCTGCTGCCAGACCGCACACTGGAGATATGGGAACAGACACGCCACGCACCGTAAAGGATTGTAATGCCTCCTCCCTGCACAGATGCTGGGACTGTCAGGCACCCAGAACAAGGCCAGAGGATCAGTCTCTACCCATGGGCCCTCAGCCAAAGAACCAGTGCTAGGAGTACATGTGCATCCATTTCTGTTTTTAGATAAAGTTTCATTGTTGCGTTGTTGTTTATGTAGTTTATGTTATATAAGGATTTATCCTTTTAATGGTTTGATATGTCTTTTAAAAGTTATCACTTTCCAATTTTTCATGGTCTGCTTTGAATTTTTCTTCACTTTCATATTCTATTTCTTAACAATATCATTATTGTTTCTTATTTACCATACAGCTTTTTAACTTAAGATAAAAATAATATTTCTTGATGTCTAGTCCTTATTCCAAATGTTGTTTTACTTTCACTCTAATGTTATTTATTCTAAGTATGGTGAGGAGAAAGTAGAAGGGCATGGGGCTCAGCTGTAAGAAAAGTCTCTGACAGCAGTGTTCTTGGATTATCAATGAGGAAAGATCACGTTTCCCCCCAAAATATGCAGATTCATACTGTTACTATAAGAAAAATGAAATTCTGGGAAAACAAAATAAAAAATAAAAGGGCATGCAAAATGCAAGGTTAAGCCAGATTATTGTATTTAATGGATATAAAATTGCTCTTTCAAATTGTTTTAAAAGGTTTTAGACCCTTACTCTAAGTTACTGAATGTGTCTTGTCACGGTCTGGTTTCCAAACCAGTGCCAGTTCCTGGAACTGGCCTAGAGTTATAGCTCACAAGCTTGGACCCTCTCCAGTGAACCTCCCCTCAGGTAGGTCTTCTCTCTGCCCCAGATTAGGTATGATTTTCCCACTGTGTGTTCTTGTTTTTTTGTATATCTTCACCTCAGAATATAATTGAATAACATGTTACATGACTAGTCCCTTAACTGTGTCTTCCTTGCCCAAAGGATACAAGTGGGTTGATATTGTTTATGCAATGGTAAACACAAGTGGATTTACTTTGAAGCTAATGAAATATCAGGTTGGGGTCCATTTGCTTACAGAGGGCCCTGTGAGTGGTAGAAGTTGCACAGAGTTACAGAGTGTTCAGGTGAGGAGAGGAGTAAGGCTGCACTCAGTAAGAATTACTGTATAAACATTTTTGGCAAATTGCCTAAAGGGATCATAGACAAAGGGACCTGAAGCTTGAAGAATATGATATGATATTTTTTTCATCATAAATAATCAGTTTGGCACCTAATTTTATATTTATAATTTTACATTCTTTTTCTTAAAATGAGTACCGAAATTATGTAAGTTTCAAATCCCACAAACTCGGGATCTGTCTTGTGTTGAATGCTTTATCCCCAACAACTAGCCTGGTGCCTTGTCTGGCTAGAGGAGGTAGTCCATAAATATCCATCAGCTGAATGGGAAATGAATAAATGATCAACTAACTGGTTTAGAACTCCTCAGCAAGATTTCTGTGAGAAGATCCACGAGGGCCCTAATTAGTCTCTTAGAAACTCTTCCACACCCAATCTGCTTTCACTAAAGGTATTACTAATAGAATTCATCTTTATATAAGATTCGGGAGGATTTTTAAGGTAGAGTTTTTCAAACTGTAGACTGTGACCTCTTCATGGTATGCAAAATCAATTTGCTGCTGCTAAGTCGCTTCAGTCGTGTCCGACTCTGTGTGACCCCATAGACGGCAGCCCACCAGGCTCCCCCGTCCCTGGGATTCTCCAGGCAAGAACACTGGAGTGGGTTGCCATTTCCTTCTCCAATGCATGAAAGGGAAAAGTGAAAGGGAAGTCGCTCAGTTGTGTCTGACTCTTAGCGACTCCATGGACTGCAGCCTACCAGGCTCCTCTGTCCATGGGATTTTCCAGGCAAGAGTACTGGAGTGGGGTGCCATTGGGTCATTAAATCAGAGTTTATTTATTTTTACAGTGGAACAGAATGGGAAAAAAGGAACAGGATGAAATGAATAAACGAAGTGGAATGGTATGAAAACTATTGAGTGCATCATAAGAAGTAAGGATGAGTGCTGTTCAGTAAAACTTTTGTGTCAGTGGTGTATGTACATGTGTGCAAGTATTAAAATGCATTGTTTGCATTGGGAAAAAACTATAAATTCAAAGTTCAGGACTGCCCTATAACCTTCTCTGATTAAAAAGGATAAACGCAGGTTGTTTACAACCAAGACTATATCTAATATGGAGCCTTGGTGATTTACTTGCTTTGTTTTTGTATTTTATATTTTACACATATATTATTTAGTTGAATCATCAGTATAAATACAAAAAGAAACTCTGCTTTTTTAAGATCTCTGAGAAGAGACACTAGGTTTTTTCCATGACCTTAAACATGGACTTTCCAGAAGAAGATTCTTGAAATGTTCCAAATCCTTTGTTCCTAGTCTCTAAAAAATAAACGTTTGCATTGCAGCAGATTAGAGTTCATTCTGTTTACCGCCCTGTTGTATACACTTCACCTGAGATGTCCTAATAGTGATCTCCATGAAAATCCATGTAGTAATGACTTCTGAACCTGTATCTCCAGCTTTGGCTACTCTTCTGAGATCCAAACCCTCTTGACAACTGCCTGCCAGGCACATCCAACAGACACTGCTATAAACATAAGTAATTTTTCCTAATAAAATTTACTTCTTCTCCTCTTCTCTCTATACTGATTAACAGTCCCACTGCATCCAGTAATATAATCTAAATACCTGGAGGCTGTTTCAGTACCTTTCATCACCTGTGTGTGTATACGTGTGCACGTGTACTCAGTCCCTCAGTCATGTCTGACTCTGCGACCCAATGGACTGTAGCCCGCCAGGCTAATAACAATAATTGCCTGTTATAAATCCTTAACATTTCCCAGATATGTTCCTTTCTCTCTACCCCATGATTATTTCTATCTTGGTTCCTTGCCTGGGCTACTCCATCAGACTTTTAACTGGCCTCCTATCCTGGCTCTCACCCCCTTCCCAGTTTTTCTTCCTATGGGCTCCAGACTGATGTATTAAAAATATGCACTTGATCACATTATACACTTGCTTAAAACTTTCAAGCTGATTGAGAAGATTGTTTCCAGAGGGGCCAAACTTCACCCGTAAGTGTGTGGCTCTAAGAGGAGATCATCCGACATACTGCCGCTACTGCCAAGTCACTTCAGTCGTGTCCGACTCTGTGCGACCCCATAGACGGCAGCCCACCAGGCTCCCCACACTGGAGTGGGGTGCCATTTCCTTCTCCAATGCATCAAAGTGAAAAGTGAAAGTGAAGTCCCTGAGTCGTGTCCGACTCTTAGCAACCCCATGGACTGCAGCCTACCAGGCTCCTCCATCCATGGGATTTTCCAGGCAAGAGTACATAAGTGATCTGGTAACCCAGTGATAAAATAGAAGAAAGTTCAACAAATGCTTCATGCATCACAGGTCAGTGTGATGGAAACACAGAGCATAGGCTCAGTATAATCTGTTGTCCAGAATAAGTTCTTTCATGACCTAAGGTGCCCTTAAATAAACCTGTTTAATACAGTCAGGAACCAGGGGAGTGAAAATAGTGAGAACATCAGATTTTCTAACCGGATATTTCAAGTGTCAGCAGTTTAATGTTTTCTCTAAGTTTTATTATTGTCCTTATTAAACCTGACAGGAATAAAGAAATGCTGGCAGAGGAATTGTGAAACCCATTGTGTGCCAATGAGCTCACTCTTTCTGAATAGTAAACTTATTAATGTTTAAATAAAACCTCATAAGTTTTTACTTTTAATTTTGTCCCTTTGTGAAACAAAAAGGAAAAAATCATTTATTCATTCAAGAAAGATTTGATGCATGCCAATGTACAGATGTGAGGGTTGGACCATAAAGAAGGCTGAGCACAGAAGAATTGATGATTTCAAATTGTAGTGCCGGAGAAGACTCTTGAGAGTCCCTTGGACAGCAGGGAGATCAAACCAGTCAATCGTAAAGGAAATCAACCCTGAATATTCAATGGAAGGACTGATGCTGAATCTGAAGCTCCAAAACTCTGGCCACTTAATGTGAGGAACCAACTCACTGGAAAAGATCTCGATGCTGGGAAAGATTGAAGGCAAAAGGAGAAGAGGACAGTAGAGGATAAGATGGTTGGATAGCATCACCGACTCAGTGGACATGAATTTAAGCAAACTCCAAAAAAGGGGGACAGGGAAGCCTGGCATGCTGCAGTCCACAGGGTCGCAAAGAGTCAGACATGACTCAGTGACTGAACAACAATTATAAACTTATAAAATGAATGTCACAACCCCTGCCTTCAGAAGTCTCACTTTTGGTCATCAGAATAATGACATAGGTGGCTACTGAGTTCAGTCCCCTCACAAGAAGACCAACTAGCAACTTGCCATAGATAAAGACAACCAGAGTTTCTCCTATAGTGTAGATAGAAAATTCACCAGGATAGATCATATTTTAGAATACAAAACAAGTCTCAAAAAATCAAGAAGACAAATTACATCAAGTATTTCTTATGACCATATTGGTGTGAAACTAAAGCCAATAACAAGAGAAAAGCTGAAAAATTAATAATAAAAATATGGAAATTAAACCACACACTCCTGAAAAATATATGGGTCAAAGAACAAATTAAAAGTAGAACCACTTTATAATCCAGCAGTTTCACTTCGGGGTATATATTTGAAGGAAATGAAATCACTATCTCAATCACTATATCTGCAGCATTGTTTGCAACAGGCAAAACTTGAAAAGAATCAACCTAAATGTCCACTGATGAATGCATGGATATATATATATGACATCACTGACTCAATGGACATGTGTTTGAGCAAGTCCCAGGAGAAAATGAAGGACAGTGAAGCCTGGCATGCTGCAGTCCATGGGGTCCCAAAGAGTTGGATGCGATTGAGTGACTGAACAACAATAGCAACACACGTATATACATATATGTGTGTGTGTGTGTGTCAGCTAAAAAAAGGAAATTTCAGATAAAAATAATGTGTGTTTATATATATATATAGCCATAAAAAATAAAGAAATTCTGCCATTTGCAACATGGATGAACCTTGAGGGTATTATGCCAAGTGAAATGAGTCAGACAGAGAAAGATAAATATTATACAATGCAAATTATATGTGGAATGTAAAGAAATCGAACTCATAGAAACAACAGATTGGTGCTCACCAGGGGTGATCTATGTACGTACTGTTGAGGTGTGTGTGTGGCAGGGATGGGAGGGGAGAAGAAAGGGTAAAGTGGTTAAAGGATATAAACTTCAAGTTATAAGCTAAAAAGTTCTGAGGATGTAATTTGCAACATGGCGACCATAGTTAACAACACTATATTGTATATCCAAAAGTTGCTAAGAGAATGTATTTTAAAAGTTCTCATCACACACACAAAATTGCAGCTATGTGAGGTGATGTAGGTGTTAACTAAACTTATCATAGTAATTATTTCTCAAAATATACATATATCAAATCATTGTGCTGTATACCTTAAAGTTACACAATCTTGTATGTCAATTATATCTCAATAAAGCTGGCAGGGTTGCAGGGGATAAAGCTTCCTTTCTGGTGGGTAAAAACATCCCTGAAAATTAGAAACAGACCTGTAGTATATAATAAGCACAGCAAAGACGTGTATAACATTTGTTGTGTTCCAGGCACTGTCCTAAGAGTTTACCACGTATGAACTCATTTATTCCTCACAACAACCTGTAAAATAGAGTCTCACTTCAGTTCAGTCGCTAAATGGTGCCCAACTCTTTGCCACCCCATGGACTGCGGCTTGCCAGGCTTCCCTGTCCATCACCAACTCCCAGAGCTTACTCAACCTCATGTCCATCAAGTCAGTCATGCCTTCCAACCATCTCATCCTCTGGTATCCCCTTCTCCTCCTGCCTTCGATCTTTCCCAGCATCGGGACTTTTCCAATGTTCTTCGCATCAGACGGCTGAAGTATTGGAGTTTCAGTTTCAGCATCAGTCCTTCCAATGAATATTCAGGACTGGTTTCCTTTAGGATGGACTGGTCAGATCTCCTTGCAGTCCAAGGGACTCTCAAGAATCTTCTGCAACACCACAGTTCAAGAGCATCAATTCTTTCTCACTCAGCTTTCTTTATAGTCCAACTCACATCCATACCTGACTGCTGGAAAAACCATAGCTTTGACTAAATGGACTTTTGCTGGCAAAGTAACGTCTCTGCTTTTTATTTAGTATGCTGTCTAGGTTGGTCATAGCTTTTCTTCTAAGGAGTAAGCGTCTTTTAATCTCATGGCTGCAGTTACCATCTGCAGTGATTTTGGAGGCCCAAAAATGAAGTCTGTCACCTTATCCATTGTTTTCCCATCTAATTGCCATGAAGTGATGGGACCAGATGCCATGATCTTAGTTTTGTGAATGTTGAGTTTTAAGCCACCTTTTTCACTCTCTTCATCATAAGACTCTTGATGAAAATGAAAGAAGAGAGTGAAATAGATTCTATATTATCCCTATTTTACAAGTGAGAAAAATGAGGTGCAGAGGGTTAGTAACATTATCAGGGCCATACAGCTGGTAAATAGCAGAACTAAAAATCAGTTCCATGTACTCTGGCTATACAATGCTATACTGCCCATCAAGGATAAGTCAAAACACAAATACAATGCAGCATTATGGGGATATATTGCAGATATATTTGTTTCAGATTTGTTAAGGTAAGGTTGGAAAAGCTATTTTAATAATTATAATTAATATATACTATTACAGAGCGTGCTTATTTACTGTATTCTAAATTGTTTATGTGTATTGACCCATTCCAACTCACAACTCCACCAGGTAGATCCCATTGTTACCTAATTTTAATAATGAGGAAAATCAAGTAGTAACTTATTCAAGGTTTCACAGCAATTAAGTGTTTAAAGTTTCCTTAGTAGACAGAATAGAGCCTACTCTTAGAAATTAGGGCTTCCCTGGTGGCTCAGCTGGTAAAGAATTCACCTGCAATGCAGGAGACCTGAGTTCAATCCCTGGGTTGGGAAGATACCCTGGAGAAGTGTATGGTTACCCACTCCAGTATTCTGGCCTTGAGAATTTCATAGACTGTATAGCCCATGGGGTCACAAAGAGTCAGACATGACTGAGATAACTTCACTTTCACTTTCTTTCACTTAGAAATTAAATGGCATTAGACAAGCAACCCAGGTTCGATCCCTGGGTCAGGAAGACCCCCTGGAGAAGGAAATGGCAACCCACTCCAGTACTCTTGCCTGGAAAATCCCATGGACGGAGGAGCCTGGTAGGCTTCAGTCCTTGGGGTTGCTAAGAGTCGGACACGACTGAGCGACTTCACTTTCAGACAAGCAACCAGGTCAGTGATCAGGAATATGGGCAATAAGTGAAGGTGTGTGAAGAAAGAGGGACATGGGCTACGCAGAAGAGTGTGAGCATCCCCAGCAGATGAAGCACGGAAGTACAAAGCACGGAGTGGGAAGGTACAGGGGAAGACCAGGAGGACCAGGGTGCCCTCCTTAGACGTTTACCTGTGGCAATAAGGGGCTTTGAAGGGCTTTTAGACAATGGACTGAAAGGACCATGTTTTCCTTTCAGATCAGATCCTCATGACTGTGGGTTAATTTGAAAGAAACAAAGCTGGAGGCCACAGAAGTTGACCAGGAGAGGGATGATTTTCTAAAGTATGACAGTGCCTGCGTGCTCAGCTATGTCTGACTCTTTGAAACCCCATGAACTATAGCCTGCCAGCCTCCGTCCATGGGATTTCCCAGGCGAGAATACTGAAGTGGGTTGCCATTTCCTTCTCCAGGGTATCTTCCCGATCCAGGGATCAATCCTGTGTCTCCCATGTCTCCTGCATTGGCAGGTGGGTTCTTTACCACCAGGACCACCTAGGAAGCCCCTAAGTACGACAGTGGTGGTAGACAAACTAGAAAACCAGCAAAGAAGTAAAACAAACAAGAGTGACTCTCAGACCAGTCTATTCTCTTCCTGAACGCTTGATTATTCACACCATCACCCACCTGCAGCCATCCTCTCCTCCCGCCTTTCTATTGAATTAGAAAAGTCAGTCTGTTTAGAGCTGATCTCCCTAACTTGATGGGTTCTCTGTAACTCCTGGTTGTCAGGAACCTTGTACCCAATTACTATTTTTAGGGCTTCCACTGAAAATTACTATACATTTTACCAAAAACAGAAAAAAGGATAACATTATCAAAAGTTTGAATAGTACGAAAATGGCAAACCTTTCCATAGGTTCTATAATGCCCAATTCTGTTTTGTTGTTGCTGTTCAGTCACAAAATCATGTCTGATTCTTTTCAACTCCACAGACTTCAGCATGCCAGGCTTTTCTGTCCCTCACTTCCTCTTGGAGTTTGCTCAAATTCATGTCCATTGAGTTGAGGATGCCATCCAACCGTCATATCTTCTGCCGCCTTCTTTTCCTTTTTTCTGTCTTTTCCAGCATCAGGGTCTTTACCAACGAGTCCACTCTTCACATCCGGTGGCCAAAGTATTGGAGCTTCAGCTTCAGCATCAGTCCTTATAATGAATATTCAGGGTTAATTTCCTTTAGGATTAACAAATCTGTTCTCCTTGGTGTCAAAGGGACTTTCAAGAGTCTTCACCACCACAATTCAAAAGCATCAATCCTACCATGCTCAGCCTTCTTTACGCTCCAACTTTCATGTCTGTATATGAATACTGGAAAAACCATAACTTCGACTATATAGACCTTTATCAGCAAAGTGATGCCTATGCTTTTTAATACACTATCTAGGTTTGTCAAAGCTTTCCTTTCAAGGAAAAAGTGTCTTTTAATTTTGTGACTACTGTCACCATCCACAGTGATTTTGGAGCCCAAGAAAATAAAATCTGTCACTGTTTCCATTTTTTTTCCCCGTCTATTTGCCATGAAGTGATGGGAACAGATGCCATGATCTTAGTTTTCTGAATGTTGAGTTTTAAGCCAGTTTTTTCACTCTCCTCTTTCACCTTCATCAAGAGGCTCTTTAGTTCCTCTTTGCTTTCTACCATCATCTGCATATGTGAGACTGTTGATATTTTTCCTGGCAATCTTGATTCCAGCTTGTGATTCATTCAGCCCAGCATTTCATATGATGTACTCTGCACATAGAGTAGTAATTAACTTACAGAGCTATCTCATACTCTGTTTTTTATTTATGTATAACAAGCCAGAGAATGAGTTCTTGCTTTTCTCCCCAAGTGTGTGTGAGGTAGTTTGAGTACAGGTGTGAAGAACCCAACCTCTGCGTTTAAGGAGCTTGCTGCTGCTGCGGCTGCTGCTGCTAAGTCGCTTCAGTCGTGTCCGACTCTCTGCAACCCCATAGACGTGAGTGTAAAACATAATAGCGTAAAACATATTAATAGTGTAAAACTAATAGTGTAAAACATAATACAAAAACAAAGTAAAATATTTTAAAACATTAAAAAATCCTAAAAGATTAGAAACTTTTAAAAACACAATACAAAGGAAAAAACTTGCATGATTTGCTTCAGGCTGCATGTAAGCAAAAATCATAGGAGGTAACCAAAGGATTTATTTTTATGACAAAATGAAGAGTCCAGAGGGAGGTAGCTCAAGAAAGAAAGAAAGAACCCATGATTTGTCTGGCTTTACTTTTCTAAGTCTCCTTGACATTGCTTCTCACCCTCAAGGTCACAAGCTAGCTTGAATACCTTCAGGCATCTGATGTGCATGCTTTGCATGCTCAGCAAGAGTAGGGGAAAAGGGAAAAGGCAAGTGTCCCTTTCTATCTAGAGAACAATAGCTTTTCCAGAAGCCCATCCTTGAGAAGTTTTTTTATTCCATTTCCTTGCCCAGAACTGCTCTTGGGAGTTTAGAAAGGTGACTACATTTACCTGTAGTATGGTTTGGTCCCATTAGAATCAGGAATCCATTGATAAAAAGAATGGGTGTTGAGTAATTAGCAAGATCTGCCACCATGAGAAACACATATCTTTGAAGGATAGATAGTGAGACAGGAATACATGAAGGAGAAGATATGAGCATTGCAAGAAGCATGTGACAGTAGAATGACAGAAATGTCAAATGCAGTCTCAAGTTGCAGTTAGACAATGACAGAAACATGCTCACTGAGTTTCACAATCAGGATATCACTAAGGATGTTTGAATATGAATGGAACTCTCCTAACAAGGAAAAAATTCAAACTATTTAGTGCACCCAAAACTTTGGGCATTAAAACAAACAGCATTAGCATTCCTGCAAGAAAGATGTACAAAGAGGTTAAGGTGACAGTTTATCCAGGAGTACTGGCCAAAATTAACTGATGGTTCATCCAGAGAGAGTCTGGTGTAATGCTCCCTGGGCAACTCTACCTAAGTTTATCAAGAGTCCCTGCTTGAAGGGGTGGATTAGAGAAAATAAAGGAGGTTTTCTTTCCTTTACAATTTACTGTCCCTAACCCAGTACTAGGCTTCCCTGGTGGCTCAGATGGTAAAGAATCTGCCAGCAATATGGGAGACCTGGGTTCAATCCTTGGGTCAGGAAGATCCCCTGGAGAAGGGAATGGCTACCCACTGCAGTATTCTTACCTGCAGAAGTCCATGGACAGAGAAGCCTGGTCAGCTACAGTCCATGGGGTCACAAAGAGTCGGATATGACTGAACGACTAACATACGTACACACAATGTTACTACTACCATCTACTGCAGTGACAGAATGGGAAAAGGGCTTCCCTTTATCAATTATATTTTCTGTAGCTATGTTCTTATCTTTTTGCCTCTGGATTATAGAAATCATAGTAACAGCTACAATTTCAAGGGAGGTGGTCAACAGATCAGATAGGCTGCTTTTACAATGTGCACACTCTGTTTTAACTAGCTCTCATAATATGTATCCTAACTAGTTATTTAAATTTTTTATCATATTCTAAAGTAAAAGTATTGAGACAGTATCACTCTTAGCTCCTGAGAGCATACTGGGAACAAAAAATATGACTTTGAGTATTTTAACATCTCCTTTGGTGGAAAATGAGCAATCTTTTAACAAGGAAAAATATGCAGAAATATTATACTGATTTTATTCAAGTTATCCTGAATAAAGTGCCCTAGCTTTCAAAGCACAGAAACTTGCCATGTTAACAAATTATTCAAAGTACAATTTGTCATTTCAAGTATACTTCACACCTAGAAATCCTACTAAAGTTTCATGTTAGAGATAAAAGTAAACTTGCTTTTTCAGATTTTGCTACATACAGTTCAGTTCAGTTCAGTTCAGTCACTCAGTCATGTCCAACTCTTTGCGACCCCATGAATTGCAGCACACCAGGCCTCCATGTCCATCACCAATTCCCGGAGTTTACCCAAACTCATGTTCATTAAGTCAGTGATGCCATCCAGCCATCTCATCCTCTGTCATCCCCTTCTCCTCTTGCCCCCAATCCCTCCCAGCATCAGGGTCTTTACCAGTGAGTCAACTCTTCGCATGAGGTGGCCAAAGTATTGGAGTTTCAGCCTCAGCATCAGTCCTTCCAGTGAACACCCAGGACTGACCTCCTTTAGAATGGTCTGGTTGGATCTCCTTGCAGTCCAAGGGACTCTCAAGAGTCTTCTCCAACACCACACTTCAAAAGCATCAATTCTTCAGCACTCAGCCTTCTTCACAGATCAACTCTCACATCCATACATGACCACTGGAAAAATCATAGCCTTGACTAGATGGACCTTTGTTGGCAAAGTAATGTCTCTGCTTTTGAATATGCTGTCTAGGTTTGTCATAACTTTCCTTTCAAGGAGTAAGCATTTTTTAATTTCATGGTTGCAATCACCATCTGCAGTGATTTTGGAGCCCAGAAAAATAAAGTCTGACACTGTTTCCCCATCTATTTCCCCTGAAGTGATGGACCAGGTGCCATGATCTTAGTTTTCTGAATGTTGAGCGTTAAACCAACTTTTTCACTCTCCTCTTTCACTTTCATCAAGATGCTTTTTAGTTCTTCTGCACTTTCTTCCATAAGGGTGGTGTCATCTGCATATCTGAGATTATTGATATTTCTCCCGGCAATCTTGATTCCAGCTTGTGCTTCTTCCAGCCCAGCATTTCTCATGATGTACTCTGCATAGAAGTTCAATAAGCAGGGTAACAATATACAGCCTTGACATACTCCTTTCCTAATTCAGAACCAGTCTGTTGTTCCATGTCCAGTTCTAACTGTTGCTTCCTGACTTGCATGCAAATTTCTCAAGAGGCAGATCAGGTGGTCTGGTATTCCCATTTCTTTCAGAATTTTCCACAGTTTATTGTGATCCATGCAGTCAAAGGATTTGGCATAGTCAATAAAGCAGAAATAGATGTTTTTCTGGAACTCTCTTGCTTTTTTGATGATCCACTGAATGTTGGCAATTTGATCTCTGGTTCCTCTGCCTTTTCTAAAACCAGCTTGAACATCTGGAAGTTCATGGTTCACGTACTGCTGAAGCCTGGCTTGGAGAATTTTGAGCATTATTTTACTAGTGTGTGAGATGAGTGCAATTGTGTGGTAGTTTGAGCATTCTTTGGCATTGCCTTTCTTTGGGATTGGAATGAAAACTGACCTTTCCAGTCCTGTCACCACGCTGAGTTTTCCAAATTTGCTACAGTACACAGCCTCAAATACTCCCTCAATTTTGAGTCAATTAAATTTTGTCAAATATAGGTTTCTTTAGCCTCACATAGTAGCCAAAATGGAAGCTGTATCAACTAACGTCTGTTTTGTTTTGTTGGAGTATAGTAGCTTTACACTGCTGTGACAGTCTCTGCTGTACAGCAAAGTTAACCAGTCATACATATACATATATCCAATCTTTTTTGGATTTCCTTCCCATTTAGGTTCAACTAACTGTTTTAAAGAATATCTATTACAAGTAGAACCTTCTGGGTTAAAGCTCTTAAAGTACCTTTCTACCTAGAATGAAAACAAGTATCTTAAAGTATAGTATCTTCGCAATATCACAGTCAACAAATTTAGTAGTCCTTTAGGTAAAATTAAATCCAGTTATGAGAAAACAGAAGCTTTTTTAGACAGATTAGATTAAAAACTAGAGAAGTACATCCCAGCTCTGTCTCAGCTCAGTGGTCTTTTAGGGGGTTCTAGATAACCTGCTGTGCTGTGTTTAGTTGCGCACTCGTGTCCAACTCTTTATGACCCCATGAACTGTAACTCTCAAGGCTCCTCTGTCCATGGGGATTCTCCAGGTAACCCAGGAGTCGGTTACCATGATCTCCTCCAGGGGATTTTCCTGGAATTGAATTCAACCCAGGAATTGAATCCAGGTCTCCCACACTGCAGGTAGATTCTTTACCATCTGAGCCACCAGGGAAGTCCAAGAATACTGGAGTGGGTAGCCATTCCCTTCTCCAGGGGAACTTCCCAACCCAGGAATTGAACCGGGGTCTCCTGCATTACTGGCGGATTCTTTACCAGCTGAGCTACCAGGGAGGTCCCTAGATATGTTACCTTGTGAGAAATAATTAGAGAAAAGATGAACATATCAGATGATATTCAGATATTGTAGGGCATGATGGTTTCTCCAAATATTTAGTGGGAAGAAAAAGTAAGAACCAAAAAAGAAAGTATAGATTTTTGTCTAGTACACTTAAATTATTACCATTAGAAATATCCAATATCAAAATTAAATAGTGACTTCCTTTTCATTTGAAGGTTGCAAACACTTGAAAGCCAATTTAACAATAGTTAGTTAGATCAGGGGTCTGCAACACCCTTCCCTAGTCCATGGAAAAACTGCCTTCCATGAAACCCATCCCTGGTGCCTAAATGGTTGGGGAATCCTGGGTTAGATGATGCTCTACAGGAGAGCTACCTCTTTGCATAGCCCATCAGGTACCATTCACATTTTTCTTGTCTGAATGACATTCCACTGGCCTAGATCTATAAAATAGTTTAGACACTTATGTTTTTGTTGATTAAGAAAATGAAGGTTGTGAGTAGACAGGAATTCAAGTGATAGAATTTTTAAAAGAGAGTGAGCTTTAAACAGGTCTACTACTCAAAGACCTAGCAGACGCAGGATATAAAAGAAAAGATAGCCGATAGAATCCCAAGATTTCAAAATTGTGTAACCACTCAAATAGTGGGGTTCTTACAGAGGGGATCTGGAACAGGGAATTAATATTTGGAAGAAGTCAAGAATAAATAATGCTATTGGATAATGACATGAAGTTTCTATGGAAATATGTGTAAGTTTTATTACCCTAATAAGACTTCAGTGTTATTAAAAATCCTGACTCTCTCATACTTTTTAGTCTATCCCCCACTAGTCTTGAAAAAGACATTTTTCACAGATTAGAATTCAAAACACACTTGCTGAATTTAACTCATCATGTTTTACATCGTGCATTAGTTTAATACAGCATACATCTAGCCAGATTCTCAGTGTGTAAACTGAACCACTGGCATGAGAAAGGGACTGGAAACCTGCATTAACTTTTGCCAGACAGTAGGATACCATTCAGGAAATTACAGCTTCCGTGGCTGAAATGAGTTAATATCCTGCCAAATAGAAAGAAATGTGTTCTCTCCATGTTGCCAACAGATTAACTTAAATGCTTGTGGCAAAGACCACTGAGCCCATTCAATCAGAATTATATTTGACCAAAGTTGCAATTTCATCAAAGAATACCATAAACAAGCACATAAGCAAAATTCCTATTAGATACAATTACAGGTATGCTTAGAAATAAAACTCAGATTATACAAAAGAGAGAAAAAAAGTGTTACAGAATATAAAGTTTGAGTGAGCATGTAATAACAGATGCTTCAGATTTTAATAATGGAATTGTCTTCCATGAAGATATTTGATAGATATACAAAATAATATTATTGAAGTCAAGTTTGGGTTCTAGTATGTACCATAGTTATTAGTGGATGTATATTTATTCATTTATTTCACAAATACAGATTGCAAATCATGAAGTTTACTTCTTAGGGAGGTTGATAAAAAAAAACCAATCCCATAAATTCATAAATACATATAGTTACAAACTGTGAAAGGGTTACAAGGTTAGAAAGAGGTACTATTTGGAGCCAAGTCAGTTTATATCAGGTTTCTGTTCTAAATTTAAAGGGTAAGAGAGTGGAGTCTTGTCTTTTCAGATCACCATTATATTTTAGATCACTTCAAAGTGCCAGGCAGCACACATTATATTGGACTGAAAAATTTGGAGAGAAAGTAGAAATTAACCAGGTTAAATCTAGAGCTGAGGGTGGGGGCAGTTGAAGAATCTTCTAAGACAAAGAAACATATGAAAGATTCCAAGATGGGAGAACAATGGTGCACTTGAGAACTTTCAGAACACCAGAGTGCCTGGAAGAAAGAGAACAAAGGGGAAAGCAGTAAATGATGAAGTGGATCCATGGCTTTACAGCTCATGGTAAAGATTTTGATCATTATCTTGAGAACAGTACATGCTTGAATGTTTTTAAATAATAAAAAAGCATTACCAGATTTGCTTCTGTAAAAACTACCACTCTAGATGCAAGACAGAAAATATGTGGACTGAAAGGTAACCAAATGTAAGTGATTAGGATGCTTTCACAAGCAAGAGATAATGGCAGCTCAGACTAGAGTAGCGGCAATGGGGATAAAAAGAAATGAAGAAATCCGCGGACTAAGAGGTAAAACTGACTTGTAGTATGTTGCAGACACTATTTTGACATTATGAACAACACAACAGAGTAACTTCCCTTAAGGATTCTAGTTTGGAGAAAATGTGATACACTGATACACATATAAAATATAACACCCTAATAGATATTTATAAGCAGAGAAAAGACAAATAACAAAAGGTAAAGAACACCAGCAGTTAGTGAGCCACTCCTTTAGATAGGATGCTCAAGTAAGAGCTTCTTTGAGGAGATACTGTTAAAATGAGAAGTAAATAAAGGATAAGATAGAGTCACTGGAAGTTTGAGAGGCAGGACATTCCAGGAAGAAGGAAAAGCAAATGCAGAGGTCCTCTGATAGAACTTGTCTTGGTTTATTCAAAGAATAGCAGGCAGGCCAGTGTAGCTGGAGCATAGCACAGAAGAAGGTTGAATGAAATGTAGTAGAATTCACTGTGATAGGAAACACAGGAGGATAATGAGTTTGGAACAGAAGGCAATGGATGCAATTTTAGACATGTTGAGTTTAAGGCACCTTTGAAACATCTAAAAAGAGATTTTAAGTAGGCACAATATGTATATGCAAAACTGGAGCTAAGAGAAGTCTGAGATCAAAATACCAATTTCATAGTCCTTGTCATACAGATGGTACATTAAACTGTGGATGTGAATTATATAGCCTAGAGAGAATACACAGAAAACAGAAAGGAGCAAAGGATAGAGTCATGAGGCATTTTAGTATTTAATTGCCAGATAGAGGAAAATGAGCCTGTAAAGGAAATGGTAAAACGGAGATCCACATAGCTGAAGAAAGATGAAGTTATTTCAAGGAGAGTGGCCAAAAGTGTCAGTTGCTAATGAAAAGCCAAGTACATAGAAATAGATTCAGGGATAAGGATTTCACTAGTGATCTTAAAAGAGAATTGATTTGCTGAAGTAAAGAGAGAAAAGAGAGAAATGCCAGATTAGAATGGACTGAGGAGTGAATAGGAAGTGATGAAATGTTGCCATTTGGATAGACAAGTCTTGGGAAAATTTTGGATCTGAGAATAAAATTGAAATGGTGGAAGCTAGAATAAAAACTGATTCTGAGACAGTGTTTTGGGATGGTTTGGTGCTTTATTACATCTTTGAAGAGGAAGATATGTGAGCATGTTTAGATGCTGAGGAGAAGCATCAGAGTATATTGACTAGAGGGCTTCCCTGGTGGTCCAGTCGTTAAGAATCCACCTGCCAATGCAGGGGACATGGGCTCAATCCTTGGTCTGGGAAGATTCCACATACGGAGGGGCAACTAAGCCCATGCACCACAACTACTGGGCCTGTGTTCCAGACCCTGCAAGCCGCAACTATCAAAGCCATGTGCTCTAGAGCCCATGTATGCAACTAGAAAAGCCACTGCAATGAGAAGCTTGTGCACTGCAACTAGAGAGTAGTTACCACTCACCATAATTAGTGAAAGCCTGCACAAAGACTCAGCACAGCCAATAATAAATAAAAAGTACTTAAAAAAATACTATATGACGAGAAATTAAGGCAAAGGTATTTTACTAATATTGAGTATAGATTTATTTTTTTGTCTTGTCATTAATTAATAAATTCATTAATGTTTATAATGAGTATATACAAAACCTAAACAAAATCATATTTTATACATCATAGTTCAGTTCAGTTCAGTCGCTCAGTCATGTCTGACTCTTTGCGACCCCATGAACCACAGCACGCCAGGCCTCCCTGTCCATTACCAACTCCCGGAATTTACCCAAACTCATGTCCATTGAGTCGATGATGCCATCCAACCATCTCATCCTCTGTTATCCCCTTCTCCTCCTGCCTTCAATCTTTCCCAACATTAGGGTCTTTTCAAATGAGTCAGCTCTTCGCATCAGGTGGCCAAAGTATTGGGATTTCAGCTTCAACATCAGTCCTTCCAATGAACACCCAGGACTGATTCCTTTAGGATGGACCGGTTGGACCTCCTTGCAGTCCAAGGGACTCTCAAGAGTCTTCTCCAATGCCATAGTTCAAAAGCATCAGTTCCTACTTATTTTCATCATTGTCATAATTCAATTTTCTTCATGTTTTCAAAATATTCTAACAAAATAAGTGAAAAATGAACATGTAGTATAGTTATATACCCATATATAATTATTATATACATATAGTTTCTACTTTCTAGATTCACCTTTTTTTAGCAATTTATTTCATCATAATATTTAATGTGGCATTTTCACTTTATATGGTGAAATTTTATTTAAAGTTATATTCATTTGATGTTTTCTTTCCTTTTAAACAATTGAAAATTATAGGGAAAAAAAAACACAGGGAAAAAACTCTAAATTTCTAAAACTTCTAAAATTATAAAAAATTCTAAATTCTTTATTTTAACTAGCAATTTTCACCAATGAAACTTGAACTAAAAATATATCAGTTCATAGATATAGTCACTCAGACCAGATCAGATCAGTCGCTCAGTCGTCTCCGACTCTTTGCAACCCCACGAATTGCAGCACACCAGGCCTCCCTGTCCATATATAGTCACTATATCTTCATAATGGTTTTATGGTTAATATGACTAAAAATGAATGAATAAAAATATCAATGAGAAAGAAAATCTCATTCAGTTGGTTCTCAGCCTTACATGTTATAGTCTGAAAAGAGATAGTATTCAGATATTTATATGTTTACTTATTTTGCTTCTTAATGCTTTATTTCTGAACAGTAGCAGGACATTTTTACAAAAAATATATGTTAATTTCTATGAGGAAAATTAATAATAAGCTTACTGAAGTACAATAGATTTATAATGTTATATTAGTTTCAGATAAAGCCCTTTATTTAGAAGGCAGACCCCCAAAAAATATTGCTACAATCTATGTCAAAAGGTGTACTGCCTATATTTTCCTCTAGGAGTTTTATGTTTTCAGGTTTTACATTTAGATCTTTAATCCATTTGAGTTTATTTTTGTATATGGTTTTAGAGAAGGTTCTAATTTCATTCTTTTACATGTAACTGTCCAGTTTTCCTAGCACCACTTATTGAACAGACTTTTTCTCCATTGTAGATCTTGGCTCCTCTATCATAGATTAATTGACCATGTCTAGGTTTATTTATGGTCTTTCTATTCTATTCCATTGAACTACATTTCCATTTTTGTTTCAGTACCATGATGTTTGATTACTGTAGCTTTGTAGTATAATCTGAAGTCAGGGAGTATGAAATTCCCAGCTTTGTTCTTCTTTCTCAAGATTGCTTTGACTATTGGGATGTTTCATAGCTCCATATAAATTTTAGGATTATTTGTTCTAGTTCTGAAGAAATTGTCATGGGTATTTTGATAGGCATTGCATTAAATCTGTAGATTGTCTTGGGTAGTAAGGACATTTTAATAATATTAGTTCTTTTAATCCAAGAACACAGGATATCTCACCATTTCTTTGCATCATTTTCAAGTTCTTTCATCAATATATTATAGTTTTCAGAGTATAGATCTCTCATAACATTCAAATATTTAATGTATTATGTTCAAATACCTAAGCCATCATTCAAAAAAACCATAAAGAACATGCTATTTTTGTATTCCTATGTAGGAAGTATGCGACTTAGCATTAGCATTAATGATTTTTTAATTTTCTCTCTAGCAAGAACAAAATGCAAGATAAGATTGAAAATACATATGATGCAAATTATTTTGAAATCTGACTGACAAGATAAGGAGTTTGAATTTCAGACTCTATCACAGTGAAAAACCACTGAAATGTTTAACCAGCAAAGGGAAGACATATGATAAGGTGTGAGGTTGGCTGGAACCATTAAAGATTAATTCAATCTTCAATCACTCATTTAAGAAATATTTATTGAGTGTCTCTGACATACCAGACAAGGTTTTAAAAGGTGACTCATGGGCCAAATGCCTGAAATACCTCTATTCTCTATTTCAAATCATGAAAGTCAAGTCAATCCTCTGCATTCTAATTTCTCTATCCAAAAAGGAATGCTGTAAGTATTTCTTGAAAACACTCTTTAAGACTGGGATTTAACAGAAGTGGACACAGCAGGGAGGAAATATAATGCACTTGTAAATAGAGAAGTTAGTGAGACACTAGAGATTCAAGAAGCAAATCCATGGCATAAGGACAGCAAAAACTATGTTTGGCAAAGAAGCTTGTCTGAGATTTTCAGTGATTATGTGTGCTCACTCACAAACTAACATGGCCATTGCTTTGCTCACAGTAGCCGGATCTGACCAATTCATAACTTTATTCATGTATGCCACTGTTTGGCCCGTGCAAACTACTAGAAGTGCAACTGGATAACTGACCAAAGACATAAGAGTGATTTCAAGGAGCCACAGCTTGGAAGGAGACCAGTCCTGGGTGTTGATTGGAAGGACTGATGCTGAAGCTGAAACTACAATACTTTGGCCACCTCATGTGAAGAGTTGACTCATTGGAAAAGACTCTGATGCTGGGAGGGACTGGGGGCAGGAGGAGAAGGGGACGACAGAGGATGAGATGGCTGGATGGCATCACCGACTCGATGGACGTGAGTCTGAGTGAACTCCGGGAGTTGGTGATGGACAGGGAGGACTGGTGTGCTGTGGTTCATGGGGTCGCAAAGAGTCGGACATGACTGAGCGACTGACCTGAACTGAACATCTTGGATGCTTCAGTTCTAAAAGCTAACAAAGAATCTGTGAAAGGACCAATTGAGAATGATAAATTCACAGAAGAGAATAAACATCAAATTCACCAAACCAAAAGATGACTGAGCAACTCTGCCCACTGAGACCATTATGTTAGTGGTGTCTGACCTCAAGGCAAAAGCAAAATCAAAGTGGTTTAAAGTCTGGTGCCATAGAGTATAGGGAGAATCCACCCCTTTCACGTCTATTTTCCTGAAATGTAATTGAGATAAATCTAAATTCGAAAGAATACATTTGGGCTGAGAGATGGAATCTAAATAATTTTTAATCTATGTGGATATATATAAACAGTGAAGGAGTAAAAATTTAACCAAGACCCTTAAAACACCCCCATATAAAATATTCTTTAGTAGGATATCCTCTCCCACTGGATCATGGAAAAAGCAAGAGAGTTCCAGAAAAACATCTATTTCTGCTTTATTGACTATGCCAAAGCCTTTGACTGTGTGGATCACAATAAACTGTGGGAAATTCTGAAAGAGATGGGAATACCAGGCCACCTGACCTGCCTCTTGAGAAACCTATATGTAGGTCAGAAAGCAACAATTAGAACTGGACATGGAACAACAGACTGGTTCTAAATTGGGAAAGGAGTACATCAAGACTGTATTTGTCACCCTGCTTATTTAACCTATATGCAGAGTACATCATAAGAAACTCTGGGTTGGAAGAAGCACAAGCTAGAATCAAGATTGCTGGGAGAAATATCAATAACCTCAGATATGCAGATGACACCACCCTTATGGCAGAAAGTGAAGAGGAACTAAAAAGCCTCTTGATGAAAGTGAAAGAGGAGAGTGAAAAAGTTGGCTTAAAGCTCAACATTCAGAAAACGAAGATCATGGCATCTGGTCCCATCACTTCATGGCAAATAGATGGGGAAACAGTGGAAATAGTGTCAGACTTTATTTCTGGGGACTCCAAAATCACTGCAGATGGTGATGGCAGCCATGAAATTAAAAGACACTTACTCCTTGGAAGGAAAGTTATGACCAATCTAGATAGCATATTCAAAAGCAGAGACATTACTTTGCCAACAAAGGACCATCTAGTCAAGGCTATGGTTTTTCCAGTGGCCATGTATGTATGGATGTGAGAGTTGGACTGTGAAGAAAGCTGAGCATCGAAGAATTGATGCTTTTGAACTGTAATGTTGGAGAATACTCTTGAGAGTCCCTTGGACTTCAAAGAGATCCAACCAGTCCATTCTAAAGGAAATCAGTCCTGGGTGTTTATTGGAAGGACTGATGCTGAAACTGAAACTCCAGTACTTTGACCATCTCATGCGAAGAGTTGACTCATTGGAAAAGACTCTGATGCTGGGAGGGATTGGGGGCAGGAAGACAAGAGGACAGCAGAGGATGATATGGCTGGATGGCATCACTGACTCGATGGACATGAGTTTGAGTGAACTCCGGGAGTTGGTGATGGACAGGGAGGCCTGGCATGCGGTGATTCATGGGTTGCAAAGAGTCAGACATGACTGAGTGACTGAGCTGAGCTGAGCTGAGCTGATCCTCTCCCAAGTCTGAACCTAGGCAATACACAGAGAACAATAGAAAGAGATTATATGCATATATTATCACTATATGCCACATTGAAAATTTTCATGACTTCAAAGTATTTTATGAATATTTCTGAAGGATTGAACTGCTTGTCACAGTGTTGACATGAAGTCATTCACATGTTCTTCTGTAATAATGAATACTGGCAAAAGTTAAGCACAAAACAATGAGCTGACAGAGCTTATATTTCTTTTTTTTATTTTATTTTTAAACTTTACAATATTGTATTAGTTTGGCCAAATATCAAAATTAATCCACCACGGGTATACCCGTGTTCCCCATCCTGAACCCTCCTCCCTCCTCCCTCCCCATACCCTCCCTCTGGGTCGTCCCAGTGCACCAGCCCCAAGCATCCAGTATCGTGCATCGAACCTAGACTGGCGACTCGTTTCATACATGATATTATACATGTTTCAATGCCATTCTCCCAAATCTCCCCACCCTCTCCCTCTCCCACAGAGTCCATAAGACTGATCTATACATCAGTGTCTCTTTTGCTGTCTCGTACACAGGGTTATTGTTACCATCTTTCTAAATTCCATATATATGCGCGTTAGTATACTGTATTGGTGTTTTTCTTTCTGGCTTACTTCACTCTGTATAATAGGCTCCAGTTTCATCCACCTCATTAGAACTGATTCAAATGTATTCTTTTTAATGGCTGAGTAATATATTTCTTTATATACTTTCTGTTAATCATTTTTCACCTATTATATTATATATATATGTATATAACTGACCAGTCAAAAAATGCAAGCACACCCACAGACACTGATGATTAATGATAAGTTCATATATGTGTAAAGGTACAGAACGAATGATTAACCACTTCATCATTGCCCCACTGATTTCAAGAACCATCTCAGTATGTAGGATTCTCTGAAAATGGACAAACTGATACATCATCAATTGGTTTCAGTCAAGCTGTGGTCCTGATAATCGATTCTTTTAAAAAGGTATCAGGTCTAACAAGTGACCTCCAAGGACTCAGTTACTGTGAGCTACAGTCTAATTCTCAGAGTGACCCAAATCAGAAAAATGCCTACTCTTAGGTAATCTCCAATGACAAGAGTTATTTTAAAGAGTGTACAAAGTGCACGACCTCAGACAATGATTCTCGTTACAATCGAAGTAACACAGACATGACAGTTTCTGATGTTAGTGTGTAAGCAAAAAAGAAAATGGAGCTTATCTAAAATGTACTGAAGTATAAGACTTAAAAACAAAAGCACAGCCCATTTAATGTCTATGGAATTTTAAAAGCTTAGTTGCACTCTGTGAGAACTTTACCATTCTTCCATATCCAATATGCATCTCTTTGAAATTATTCCCTATATCATGATACTTTCTCACATGACACTTTTGTGCTATATGGTGTATATTTTGTTTTCAACTGATTTCCCATTCTCAGCTTTCTGAGTTGGGAATTAAGACAAATTTTTAAACTAATTGCTACAAGTACAAATCCTAGCCATTTTGAACACATTCATGCAAACATTACCAAAAACTTACAGTTAATCATACTCTTTGGCTAAGATTCTAATCTCATCTTTTAAAACACTTTAAATTTTAAAGTGACTAGTTTCTTATACCAAGTTAGTAATTTTCTAGGATAAGATATAGCTAAATTTTTATTAAAATTTTGCCCAAAATATAAAACATAATTTTTCACTTTCTTCCAAAGTTCTATCCTGTCCAAAAAGTCAGCTTTTATACATTTCTTATAGTTGCTTCTAAAGTTTAAAGTTCTTTAACTTACAAGCAGTTCATCGTAATAAACTGCCATCCTCCCAGACTGGTGGATTTTAAGAACTTTACTCAAAATACTTGTGAAATGCTTGGGATTAACAATGACAGCTTCAGACATCAGGCAGAGTTAAAAGGCATAAGAAATACTTTTATTTATGCTTTTATTTATGTATGTATTGCCACCTGGGAGCTCTCGGAGAAGAAGGGTATTATAGAAATATGGTTTATTGATAAAAATTTGTGTCATAACTCTTAACTGGAAAAAGGAAAGGATCTATAAAAAGCCATAAAATTTCCTGAGATGGTGACTTACTGATGGTGTTAAGTATTCACAACAATAACAAAAGGACAGCTCTCATAATTGTTCTTGTGACCAAAGAACCACAGCAAGGGCTGACAGCTTTCTCAGAACTGACTACATAATTTTCCATAGTACAATTTCACCAGACAAAGTTTCTGCCTCACCGGACAAAGTACTGCAGATTATCACAGGCCCTTATCTCCTAAATACCTTACCATCTCCTTACTCATGCAATTCTTTTTTTTTTTTTTTTTTAAGAAAAAGGCAATCTGATACAAGAATGACTAAGAAATAGTAGTCTGAACTTCAGAAACTCATTTATTTGAATAAGTCATGCAAGGACTAGGAAATACTTCTTTTTATTTACCATATCAGAAGTAAGTCTAGACCTTTGTTGAGGTCAGGTACCCAGACTAAAAAGAATGAGAGGAAGCTCTCATTGGTCCACAGATGAATGGCTGAAATGTGAAAAACACTTCCTGTGGGAAACATTTAAGAGAATTTTGCTATTCAGCTGAGAGAAGAAAATTGTAGGAATTTACTAAATTTAAGCATAGAAATCACTTTAATTTCTGGGAGAGGGAAGGCTATTGCTGATTAATTTTTCTTAACTTTGTAGTATTATTAGAGACATGTTTCTCAACCTGGCAGTACATCAGACTACTTAGGGAGGTTTAAAACACCACTGCCTAAAGCCCATTCCCATGGACTCACCATAAGTCTGTGAAAATTAGAGGTATTCAAGCAGCTATAGTTTTTAAAAGCTCTCTCAATGTTTCCAACATGCAGATTCATGTTGAGAAGGGTTGAGAACCAATGAATTAAAGAATATTCACATAGTTGAAGCCAGCTGATATTTTTAGGGAATTAACAAAGACATTTTAGGCCAGTTTTTCTCAAACAAGGTCATCCGCTATTGATACCGTGTTGGCCCTGTGAGGCTCCAGGGCACAGGCCTTTGTGCCCCTCATTTCTTTGATTATAAGAAACAGCCTTCATTCAGCTTCCATGACCTTTCCTGAGTTCCAATGGGCAAATTCAAGCAGTTGTTAATTAGGGAAGGGATGGTTGGCGACCAGGGAGAAAGAGTCAAGTGCAGCCTTGGGGCAAGTTCCTGTTTACCTATCAAGGACACAACAATATCCTTGAGCTATTTTACAGATACTGAAATCCCCCTCCAGGTGGGAGAAGTTAATGATTAACAAGGGTATGCTACCCACAAGCATGTTGACCCAAGACCAGTTGGACCTGAAGGTTGATGATTCTGACTCCTACTTACCTCACAACCAACCCACCAGAAGAATGTCCACAAGCTGCTTGTGCCCTCTTTGCTGATCACTCCCTCTTTGAACAATCACTATAAAATTTCTCACTATCTTCCCCAAGTTGGGACACACGATTTTGAGGGCATTAGCCCATTGCGTCTCCCTTTGCCTGGTAAAGCAATAAAGCAATCCTTTTCTACTTCAACCAGAACTCTGTCTCTGAGATTTGATTCAGCACCAGTGTACAGAGAAACCAAGTTTTGTGCATCAGTATTATCAAAATCATCTGAAGAGCTGTTTTGAAATATATAAGACAGGCCAACTTTGGCACACCTCTCATCTAAACCCATAATGTAACATTTTGACAAAGACTTTCTTTGACTAAACATTACTCAGGCTGCTCTGAGCCCTCTTCTTAACTAGCTTTGACCTTGGCCCTTGGTGGGTCTGCATAGCTCAATTTTACCAGGAATTCTATTAAGCCAGTTCAGAAGGAATCTGCCCAAATTCAATATCTGATCATCCTTGCTCTCTGATCACCCCAAAATGCCTTCAGTAAGAACTGAATTAGGTCAGTTTTGCCAGAATTTTCCCTATATTGATGTCTCCTCTTAGTAATTTTCTATTTACCAATTTCCCCAACTAACCTACTCTTTGGCTAAAAAATCCCCACTTATTCTTGTATCTGAAGCTGAGCTTCATCTCTCTCTCCCTTATTGCAATAGTCTTGACATCCATCAAGATAGTGGCAAGTCAAAGTTTCCTTGCCACTTTAGCAAGTTTCAGAATGACTTTTCTTTAACACGTGACATTCTGGGGCCTTCCTCCTCCTATGCCCAAACTGGGAACCACCCCAGTAGACCACTGAAGTGACATCACTCTAAAATGGGTTACCACTCAAGTATTACAAACTTCAGTTTCAGGTCTCAAGGAAAGAGTGCAATGGAAAACCATGTACATAAAGAAAGAATATGTGATTTTCCTCGCCCAAATTAGTAAACTGAATGCATGTGGCCCTGTGGTAAATATTGTAGGAATAAAATCCCTTTGGGATAACAGAAATGCAGAACTATAAAAATGTATAAAGGATTTGAGTAATGGTTTTGTTGGTAACAAGGTATGTACTAAAGAGAGAAAAAAGAGAGAGGCAAAAAAATAAGAAAAAGAAACACAAACCAGCACTTTTAAGAAAATACAAATACAATTTTAAAAAAGAGAAATGAATATTAAAGTTCATTCTTTAATCAGTTCTAAATCCAGAATACAATCTATGGAGAGGAAGCCAGGCAACAGATTCATGAATCAGGACAGACAGGTACTAACAGCTTTAATGAAAGTAGATTACCATACTTTAAGTATGTCAACAATTGACCTTGAGACTTAAGATTCCACCAAGCTGTGCTGATAAATACATTCACCTCCATAATAGATGCTGGCTAGTATTGAATTCTTCCCATATGATGCACATATAATACATTGAAATCACTTTGTACCATTTGTCATATAAAATGCTATAAAATAACATTAAAATGCATTAAAAATTTTTTAATCTTCAAAAATAAAAAAAGTGACTTTCTATCCTGATGAAATTAATGTGCCTGAAAGCTAGAGACTTAACCACATAAACTTGCATGGTTTCTTCCATTTGTAAACCTCTTTCTTTAGTTCATCAGCAAGTTTATGGAAAATCTATATTTAGACTTATTTTATAGTTGGGAAAATAGAGGAAGTAATAGCAAATGGACTTCCCAAGGTGTTAGAGAGGATGTCTATCTGAGTTAAAATTATAATTTATGGTCCCTTAATTGCTCAACTAATTACTGAGCCTGCTGTTAAAAGCACTAAGTTATACTATGAATATAAAGTTTGATGCACATTTCCTCTGATATCAAGAGAATTACATCAAATAGAAAGCTTGCTCTACTTTTTATGGGTATTTAGAATTGAATGTTGCATCAATTACAGGTAGTTTTGAGACATATGCTGCCCACACTATGTAGGATAACTTCTACAGGACTAATGGATATAGTTGTGAATTGTTTGATCTTTAATCTTTACGTGCCATTCAAATTATCTTTAGGATGCCTTGAACATACAGAATATACTTGCATCAAAGTAAAGAGCCCTGGAACACCAAAACACAAACTTACTACATGCATTAGATGGAAAAAGTGACAGAGCTACACTGTATTAAGCAGATGTTGTAAGAGTTTGAACTTTTGAAAGCATATTTAAAACATACATTCATTCAAGAAATATGAAGTGAATGCTTCCTCTATGTCAGGCACCATATGGGAATGTGCAAGAAGACAACTATGAGTGGAGAAATGATTCAATTTGACTTGTGTTCAGCGAGGATCACTATGATTGCTGGCTTGTGAACAGGTCTTAGGCGGTAATATGAGCTAAACTGTATCCCCTTGAAATCCATATGTTGAAGCTCGAACTCCCTGAAGGGAAGCAGAATTTGCACCCCCAAATTTATACAGATTATTTTAAGAAATAGCAGACTCAGGAGTTCTGAGTAGAAGTTACCCTTTGGAAGAGGAATTTATATTTATAAGGGAAATTTTTGTTTATAAGTGTTTAATGGGATCCCTATCATATTACCCATGACATTTTTCACAGAACTAAAACCAATAATCCTAAAATTTATATAGAACCATAAAAGACCCAAAGTTGTCAAAACAAATCTTAGGAAAGAGAACAAAAGACTTGGAAGCATAACCCTCTCAGACTTCAGACAGTACTACAAAACAACAGCAATCAAAATAGCATGGTATTGGCAGAAAAAGAAATATATGGATCAGTACAACAGAACAGAGAGCCCAGAAATAAACCCATACACCTCACTGACCATACAGTCAATTAATTTCAACAAAGGAGACAAGAAGACATAATGGCAGGAAAAGACCATCTCTTCAGCAAGTGACCTTGGGAAAGCTGCACAGATGCATGAAAATCAATGAAAATAGAACATTCCCTCCACCATGCACAAAAATAAACAAAAAATGGCCTAAAGACTTAAATAAAAGGAATGATACAGTAAAAAAACATCTTGAAGAGAATAGAGGCAAAACATTTTCTGACATAAATCATAGCAATGTTCTTAGGTCAGTCTCCTAAGGCAATAGACATAAAAGCAAAAATAAGCAAATGAAACCTAATCAAGCTTATTTGCTTTTTCACAGCAAAGAAGACTATCAAGAAATGAAAAGACAACCTAGAGAATGGGAGAAAATATTTGCAAACAATGCAACCAACAAGGACTTAATTTCCAAAATATACAAACAGCTCATACAACTCAATAATAACAATGATAACAACAAGAACAACAACAACAAAACAAAAAAAAACAATAAAAAATGATTCAGTTCAGTTAAGTTCAGTCACTCAGTTGTGTCCGACTCTTTGCAACCCCATGAATTGCAGCATGCCAGGGCTCCCTGTCCATCACCAACTCCCAGAGTTCACTCAAACTCATGTCCATGGAGTCAGTGATGCCATCCAGCCATCTCATCCTCTGTCATCCCCTTCTCCTCCTGCCCCCAATCCCTCCCAGCATCAGAGTCTTTTCCAATGAGTCAACTCTTTGCATGAGGTGGCCAAAGTACTGGAACTTCAGCTTTAGCCTCATTCCTTCCAAAAAACACCCAGAGCTCATCTCCTTTAGAATGGACTGGTTGGATCTCCTTGCAGTCCAAGGGACTCTCAAGAGTCTTCTCCAACACCACACTTCAAAAGCATCAATTCTTCGGCGCTCAGGTTTCTTCACAGTCCAACTCTCACATCCATACATGACCACTGGAAAAACCATAGCCTTGACTAGATGGACCTTTGTTGGCAAAGTAATGTCTCTGCTTTTGAATATGCTATCTAGGTTGATCATAACTTTCCTTCCAAGGAGTAAGCATCTTTTAATTTCATGGCTGAAATCACCATCTGCAGTGATTTTGGAGCCCAGAAAAATAAAGTCTGACACTGTTTCCCCATCTATTTCCCATGAAGTGACGGGACCAGATGCCATGGTCTTAATTTTCTGAATGCTGAGCTTTAAGCCAACTTTTTCACTCTCCTCTTTCACTTTCATCAAGAGGCGTTTTAGTTCCTCTTCACTTTCTGCCATAAAGGTGGTGTCATCTGCATATCTGAGGTTATTGATATTTCTCCCAGCAATCTTGATTCCATTGTTTCTCATGATGTACTCTGCATATAAGTTAAATAAGCAGGGTGGCAATATACAGCTGTGACGTACTCCTTTTCCTATTTGGAAACCAAATAAATATTTCTGGAAGAATACACATAGATGGCCAATAGGCACATGAAAAATTGTTCATCCCAAATTATTAGACAAATGCAAATCAAAGCTACAATGAGGTATCACCTCACACCTGTCGAAATATCCATCATAATAACACTAAAATTAGAATTACCATATGATCCAGCAATCCCACTCTTTGGCATATATCTGATAAAACACTAATTCAGAAAGATTTATACACCCCAATATTCATTGCAGCACTTTTTACAATAGCCAAATCACTAAAGCAACCAAAATATCTATTGGCAGATGAAGGTATAAAGAATGAAAATATGGCATGTATTCATGTATATGTATATATAAGTTCACTTCTGTTCAATCGTTTAGTAGCATTTAACTCTTTGGGACCCCAGTGGACTGCAGCATGCCAGGCTTCCCTATGCATCACCAACACCCAGAGCTTACTCAAATCACGTCCATCAAGTCGGTGATGCCATCCAACCATCTCATCTTCTGTCGTCCCCTTCTCCTCCTGCCTTCAATCTTTCCCAGCATTAAGGTCTTTTCCAATGAGTCAGTTCTTTGCATCAGGTGACCAAAGTACTGGAGCTTCAGCTTCAGCATCAGTCCTTCCAGTGAATATTCAGGACTGATTTCCTTTATGATTGACCATTTTGATCTCCTTGCAGTCCAAGGGACTCTCAAGAGTCTTCTCCAACACCAGTTCAAAAGCAACAATTCTTTGGAGTTCACTTTTCTTTATAGTCCAACTCTCACATCCATACATGACTACTAGAAAAACCATAGCTTTGACTATATGGACCTTTGTGGGTAAAGTAATGTCTCTGCTTTTTAATATGCTGTCTGGGTTTGCCATACTTTCCTTCCAAGAAGAAAGTGTCTTTTAATTTCATGCTTGTAGTCACCATCTGCAGTGATTTTGGAGCTCAAGAAAATAAAGTCTGCCACTGTTTCCATTGTTTCCCATCTATTTGCCATGAAGTGATGGGGCCAGATAGCATGATCTTAGTTTTCTGAATGTTGAGTTTTAAGCCAGCTTTTTCACTCTCCTTGTTCACTTTCATCAAGAGGCTCTTCAGTTCCTCTTCACTTTCTGCCATAAGGGTGGTATCATCTGCATACCTGAGGTTATTGATATTTCTCCCAGCAATCTTGATTCCAGCTTGTGCTTCATCCAGTCCAACATTTCGCATGATGTACTCTGCATATAAGTTAAATGAACAAGGTGATAATATATAGCCATGACGTTCTCATTTCCAATTTGGAACCAGTCCATTGTCCAAGATCCGGTCCTAACTGTTGCTTCTTGATCTGCATACAGATTTCTCAGGAGGCAAGTCAGGTGGTCTGGTATTCCCATCTCTTTAAGAATGTTCCACAGTTTGTTATGATCCACACCGTCAGAGGCTTTAGAATAGTCAATGACACATAAGTAGATGATTTTCTGGAACTCTCTCGATTTTTCTATGATCCAGCAGAATTTGGCAATTTGATCTCTGGTTACTCTGCCTTTTCTAAATCCAGCTTGAACATCTGAAAGTTCTCGGTTCACATACTGTTGAAGTCTAGCTTGCAGAATTTTGAGCATTATTTTGCTAGCATGTGAGATAAATGCAATTGTGCAGCAGTTAATATTCTTTGCCATTGCCTTTCTTTGGGTTTGGAATGAAAACTGACCTTTTCTAGTCCTGTGGCCATTGCTCAGTTTTTCAAATTTGCTGGCATAATCAATGTAGCACTTGAACAGCATCATCTTTCAGGATCTGAAATAGTTCAGCTGGTATTCCATCACCTCCACTAGCTTTGTTCGTAGCGATGCTTCATAAGGCCCACTTGACTTCACACTCTAGGATGTCTGGCTCCAGATGAGTGATCACACCATCGTGGTTATCTGGGTCATTAAAATCTTTTTTGTATAGTTCTTCTGTGTATTCTTGCCACCTTTCTTAATATCTTCTGCTTCTCTTAGGTCCATAGCTTTATTGTGGCCATCTTTGCAAGAAATGTTCCCTTGGTAGCTCTAATTTTCTTTAAAAGATCTCTAGTCTTTCCCATTCTATTGTTTCCCTCTATTTATTTACATTGATCACTGAGGAAGGCTTTCTTAGCCTCCCTTGTTATTCTTTGGAAGTCTGCATTCCGATGGATATATCTTTCCTTTCTTTGCCTTTTGCTTCTCTTCTTTTGTCTGCTATTTTTAAGGCCCCATGGACAACCATTTTGCCTTTTTGTATTTCTTCTGGGAGATGGTTTTGATTACCACCTCCTGTACAATGTTACAAATGTCTGTCCATAGTTCTTCAGGCACTCTATCAGATCTAATCCCTTGAATCTATTTGACACTTCCACTGTATAATCATAAGGAATTCGATTTAGGTCATACCTGAATTGTCTAGTGGTTTTTCCTACTTTGTTCAATTCAAGTCTGAATTTGGTATAAGGAGTTCATGATCTGAGCCACAGTCAGCTGCTGCTCTTGTTTTTGCTGACTGTGAAGAGCTTCTCCATCTTCAGCTGCAAAGAATACAATCAATCTGATTTCAGTATTGACCATCTGATGATGTCCATGTGTAGAGTCGTCTCTTGTGTTGTTGGAAGAGGGTATTTGCTACAACCAGTATGCTCTCTTGGCAGAACTCTATTAGCCTTTCCCTGCTTCATTTTGTACTCTAAGGCCATACTTTCCTGTTACTCCAGGTATCTCCTGACCTTCTACTTTTGCATTTCAGGCCCCTATGCTGAAAAAGACACATTATTTTAGTGTTAGTTCTAGAAGGTCTTGTGGGTCTACATAGTACTGCTGAACTTCAACTTCTTCAGCATTAGTTGTGGAGCATAGACTTGGATTACTCTGATATTGAATTGCTTGCCTTGGAAATGAACAGGTTTCATTCTGTCATTTTTGATATTGTGCCCAAGTATGCAATTCAGACTGTTTTGTTGACTATGAGGACTACTCCACTTCTCCTAAGGGATTCTTGCCCACAGTAGTAGCTATAATGGTCATCTGAATTAAATCCACCCATTCCAGTCCATTTGAGTTCACTGATTCCTAAAATGTCAATGTTCACTCCTGCCATCTCCTGTTTGCCCACTTCCAATTTACCTTAATTCATGGACTTAACATCCTAGGTTCCTATGCAAGTTTGCTCTTAAAGCATCGGACTTTATTTCCATCACCAGTCACATCCACAGCTGAACATTGTTTTTGCTTTGGCTCAGCCTCTTCATTCTTTCTGGAACTATTCCTTCACTCTTCTCCAGTAGCATATTGGACACCTACTGACCTGGGAGTTCATCTCTCAGTGTCATATCTTTTTGCCTTTTCATGCTTTTCATGGGGTTCTCAAGGCAAGAATAATGAAGTGGTTTGCTATTACCTTCTCCAGTGGACCAGGTTTTGTCATATGTGTATGTATATATATATATGTGTGTGTGTGTGTGTGTGTGTGTATTTGTCATGTATGTGTATATATATATATATACATATTTTACAAATATATACATTTGTCATATGTGTATGTGTACATATATATACACATATTCCAGATTAAATATATAAATATGTAAATACATTTATAATAAGGGTGTGTCCCTCTCTTACCAGGAAGAGAAGGATAACTATTTTTCTATAAACTCATGTCAATGTAGAAGCCAATGACAGAACTTCAAGCAACCTTGTTACTTATTATTGTGCATTTTCTCCCATAACTGGACTTTTGCCACTCCCCCCCACAACCATCTTTCCTTTGTCATTAGCTGAAGATTGTATTTAAAGTAATGGCTTGGGCCATGTGAGGGAGTTATTCAGTTTTCCTCGATATCTCCCTTGTGAACAGGGGTACACAAGTTTACTAAACTTCTAGTTGTTTTTCTCTAGTTAATCTTCTATTAAGGGGGGAAGGAGTCTCAGTCCAGAACATAGAAGGATACAGGATATATTATTGTTCTCTCCTATACTCTAATACCTCAGAATGTAACTGTATCTGGACACAGAGCAATTGAAAAATAGGTAAGGTAAAATGAGGTCATACTGATGGACCCAGAGTCAGACTCGACTGAGCAACTGAGCACAGCACAGTCAATATGACAAGTGTCTTTACAAAAAGAGATTAGACATGAATACCCACAGAGGAATACTCACAGAGGAAAGCCCAGGCAAAGACAGAGGGAGAAAACTGGCCATCTACAGGCCAAGGAGAAAGGCCTCAAAAGAAACCAACCCTGCAAATATCTTGATTTTAGATGTCTAGCCTCCAGACTGTGAGAAAATAGATTTCTTTTGTTTAAGCCACCCAGTCAGTGGTACTTGGTTATGGCAGCCCTAAACTAATTTAGGGAGCAATCCAGCGAAGGAACAAAAAAAGTAAAGCTGCCTAGGTATTCTAAAACTGAAAGGGTAAATTTGAATTGGGAATATTGTTTTCTTTGTCTTATTTCCTTTAGTTAAAATTCTCTAAATTAAACAGTAATTACACTGTGGAGACTGGAAAAGGTCAGCTTTCATTCCAATCCCAAAGAAAGGCAAAGCCAAAGAATGCTCAAACTACTGAGCAATTGCACTCATCTCACATGCTAGAAAAGTAATGCTCAAAATTCTCCAAGCCAGGATTCAATAGTAAGTGAACTATGAACTTCCAGACTGTTCAAGTTGAATTTAGAAAAGGCAGAGGAACCAGAGATCAAATTGCCAACATCTGTTGGATCATCAAAAAAGCAAGAGAGTTCCAAAAAAAATCAACTTCTGCTTTATTGACTACACCAAAGCCTTTGACTGTGTGGATCACTACAAACTGTGGAAAATTCTTCAAGAGATGGGAATAGGAGATCACCTGACCTGCCTCCTGAGAAATCTGTTTCAGATCAAGAAGTAATAGTTAGAACTGGACATGGAACAACAGACTGGTTCCAAATACAAAAAGGAGTATGTCAAGGCTGCATATTGTCACCATGCTTATTTAACTTATATGCAGAGTACATCATGCAAAATGCTGGGCTGGATGAAGCATGAGCTGGAATCAAGATTGCTAGGAGAAATGTCGATAACCTCAGATATGCAGATGATACCACCCTTATGGCAGAAAGTGAAGAACTGAAGAGCCTCTTGATGAAAGTGAAAGAGGAGAGTGAAAAAGTTGGCTTAAAACTCAACATTAAGAAAACTAATATCATGGCATCCAGTCCCATCACTTCATGGCAAATAGATGGAGAAACAATGGAAAAAGTGACAGACTTTATTTTTTTGGGCTCTAAAATCACTGCAGATGGGGACTGCAGCCATGAAATTGATGCTTGCTCCCTGGAATAACCCACTCCAGTACTGTTGCCTGGAAAATCCCATGGATGGAGTAGCCTGGTAGGCTGCAGTCCATGGAGTCGCTAAGAGTTGGACACAACTGAGCAACTTCACTTTCACTTTCCACTTTCATGAATTGGAGAAGGAAATGGCAACCCACTCCAGTGTTCTTGCCTGGAGACTCCCATGGACGGAGAAGCCTGGTAGTCTTCCGTCTATGGGGTCGCACAGAGTCGGACACGACTGAAGCAACTTAGCAGCAGCAGCAGCAGCAGCCCTGGAATAAAAGCTATGACCAACCTAGATAGCATATTAAAAAGCAGAGACATTACTTTGCCAACAAAGGTCCATCTAGTCAAAGCTATGGTTTTCCCAGTAGTCATGTATGGATGTGAAAGTTGGACTATAAAGAAAGATGATCGCCAAATAATTGATGCTTTTGAGCTGCGGTGTTGGAAAAGACTCTTGAGAGTCCCTTGGACCACAAGAAGACCAACCAGTCAATCATAAAGGAAATCAGTCCTGAATATTCATTGCAAGGACCAATGTTGAAGCTGAAACTCCAATATTTTGGCCACTTGATGCAAAGAACTGACTCTTTGGAAAAGACCCTGCTTCTGGGAAAGATTGAAGGCAGGAGAAGAAGGGGAAGACAGAGGATGAGATGGTTGGAAGGCATCACCGACATAATGGACATGAGTTTCAGTGTGCTCTGGGAGTTGGTGATGCACAGGGAAGCCTGTCGTGCTGCAGTCCATGGGGTTGCAAAGAGTCGGACACAAATGAGCGAATGAACTGAACTGACACTGTAGAGATGGAGCATACTGTGTAAATATACAAAATAAAAGCAAAAGGCTGTATTACGATTATTTTCTTGATCTGATGTATTTTGTTTATGGGATTAAAGTTTTCCATATAATAAACATCACAATTTTTTTTAGTAAAATTTTAAAACCAATGCAAGAAAATGAGGGGAAACAAATATTCTATGACAAATAACTACCAGGAGTTTCAAAGAAAAAGTATAGAAACATAATTTCTAAGTAGGCCTTTCAAGTACCATGCCCAAGACACTGTCAGTCCAGTTGTAACTGACAGTAGGTTATCTTTATTCTCATCTTTGCCACTTCAGAATCTACTCTACACCCATTGCTGCTGTTGTTTATTCATTTAAGAGGTCAATGGAATACTGCAAAGAACAACCGTCCCAGCAGTTGGCATGGCTCCCAATTTTCCTTCTCATCTTGATTTGGGCTTAGCTTTTATCCATGATCTTTTGAATCAGGAGTTTAAAAATTGATGTTACAAGGGGAAGGACTGGGAAAGTGGACCCCAGAATGACTCTTTCATTTAAAGAACCAAAAACTCAAAATGCGTGTCTCCTTTCTCATTATTTGCATTCCTCACAAATCAACTAGTAACAAAGAAAGGGGGCGAGGAAGACATCTCCCACACAGCTGGTTATATATTGATAAATAAATCCAATCTTTCTCACATGCCAGAATGTGACCACTGGGGATCTTCCCAGTAAAACATTAACCAACTCTGTCCTTATTGAAACAAGGCAATGAATAACAAGGGAGGACTTTAGCTCTAATCTGAAGCCATAAAACAAAGTGTATGAGGCATGATAATTCAACAGGAAGGAGATTACTGACCCTTCATAGACTGGCAGCTCTTTAAATTAAGATGGCTCCTAAGAGAAAAGGTAAGGTTTTTACAGGTCAGGCAGCAGGCTGTCTCGTTCAAATTAAAGTTGAATATTAGTCCACGGAGTTTATAAGAAACAAAGGAAATATACATAAGGAAGAAGAGAATTCCCAGAGTAGTGCGGTGGAGTATCACAAAATCAGACAGACTTATGTATGAAACTGAGCTCAATCACCCTTCAATGGTCAGACAATAGGAAATTAACATTTTGAGCCTCTATTCCTTCAGTGGGTAACATCTACCTCAAACACAGATCATGGAGATAAAATAATATATAGAAAGCATGTAGCAGGACACCTGGCACAGAGAAAATGCAATAAATATTATATTTTTATTTCTTCTCTCCTGCCTTTACTATGAACCTATTGATAGTATTGTCTGTTATCAACTAATATTTATTGAAAAATATAAAGACAGACACACTTTTAAATTTGTCAAAGGATTCTCTAAACTCAGCATTAGGAGCCCAGAGTGACCTGACAAAGATTTCTAATAAATACACTTTCTTCTTCCCACTCCACCTTCCTCAATCCTTCTATCTTACCTATTTACTGCTGTAGTTTTCTAGAGTAAAGAACTGAGTCATTCTAGTAGCTGGTGAGAGACCATGGAAGAAAAAGGAAATGTTAGGGATAATATCTGAAACATGGGCATCAATTTTATAAGAAATATGCTGAATAGTAAATTGAAACTCAAAATGAAAATTAACTGAATGAAAAGTATCTGCATTTTATATATTTTTCTTCAATAGTCAGTAAGCCAGTCAGTCATTCCAGTCTCTCAGTCGTGTCCAACTCTTTGTGACCCCATGGACGGCAGCACGACAGGCCTCCCTGTCCATCACCAACTCCCGGAGTTCACATCCTCTGTCATCCTCTTCTCCTCCCACCATCAATCTTTCCCAGCATCAGGGTCTTTTCAAATGAGTCAGCTCTTTGCATCAGGTGGCCAAAATATTGGAGTTTCAGCTTCAACATCAGTCCTTCCAATGAATATACAGGACTGATCTCCTTTAGGATGGACAGCTTGGATATTCTTGCAGTCCAAGGGACTCTCAAGAGTCTTCTCCAACACCACAATTCAAACGCATCAATTCTTTGGTGTTCAGCTTTCATGACTACTGGAAAAACCATAGTCTTGACTAGATGGACCTTCTTTGGCAAAGTAATGTTTCTGCTTTTTAATATGCTGTGTAGATTGGTCATAACTTTCCTTCCAAGGAGTAAGCATCTTTTAATTTCATGGCTGCAGTCATCATCTGCAGTGATTTTGGAGCCCAAAAAAATAAAGTCTGCCACTATTTCACTGTTTTCCTGTCTATTTGCCACAAAGTACTGGGTCTGGATGTCATGATCTTCGTTTTCTGAATGCTGAGCTTTATGCCAACTTTTTCACTCTCCTCTTTCACTTTCAGAGAAAGCAATGACAACCCACTCCAGTACTCTTGCCTGAAAAATCCATGGATGGAGGAGCCTGCTGGGCTGCCATCTATGGGGTCGCAAAGAGTTGGACACGACTGAAGTGACTCAGCAGCAGCAGCAACAGCTTTCACTTTCATCAAGAGGCTCTTTAGTTCTTCTTCACTTTCTGCCATAAGGGTGGTGTCATCTGCATATCTGAGGTTATTTATATTTCTCCTGGCAATACTGATTTCAGCATGTGCTTCATCCAGCCCAGCATTTCTCAGGATGTACTCTGCATAGAAGTTAAATAAGCAAGGAGACAATTTACAGCCTTGATGTACTCCTTCTTCTATTTGGAACCAGTCTGTTGTTCCATGTCCAGCTCTAACTGTTGCTTCCTGACCTGCATACAGGTTTTTCAAGAGGCAGGTCAGGTGGTCTGGTATTCCCATCTCTTTCAGAATTTTCCAGTTTGTTGTGATCCACACAGCCAAAGGCTTTGGCATAGTCAATAAAGCAGAAATAGATGTTTTTCTGGAACTCTTTTCCTTTTTCCATGATCCAGCAGATGTTGGCAATTTGATCTCAGGTTCCTCTGCCTTTTCTAAATCCAGCTTGAACAGCAGGAAGTTCATGGTTCACATACTGTTGAAGCCTGGCTTGGAGAATTTTGAGCATTACTTTGCTAGCATGTGAGACGAGTGCAATTGCTCAGTAGTTTGAGCATTCTTTGGTATTGCCTTTCTTAGGGACTGGAATGAAAAGTGACTTTTTCCAGCCCTGTGGCCACTGCTGAATTTTCCAAATTGACTGGCATACTGAGTGCAGCACTTTCACAGCATCATCTTTAAGACCTGAAATAGTTCAGCTGTAATTCCATCACCTCCACTAGCTTTGTTCATGTGATGCTTTCTAAGGCCCACTTGACTCCACAGTCCGGGATGTCTGGCTCTAGGTGAGTGATCACACCATTGTGGTTATCTGGGTCGAGAAGATCTTTTTGTACAGTTTTTCTGTGTAGTCTTGCCACCTCTTCTTAATATCTTCTGCTTCTGTTAGGTCCATACCATTTCTGTCCTTTTTTGAGCCCATCTTTGCATGAAATTGTCTCTTGGTGTCTCTAATGTTCTTGAAGAGATCTCTAGTCTTTCCCATTCTATTGTTTTCCTCTATTTCTTTGCATTGATCACTGAGGAAGGCTTTCTTATCTCTCCTTGATATTTTTTGGAACTCTGCATTCAAATAGGCATATCTTTCCTTTTCTCCTTTGCTTCTCACCTCTCTTCTTTTCACAACTATTTGTAAGGCATTTTCAGTCATTTTGTTTTTTTGCATTTCTTTTCCTTGGGGATGGTCTTGATCCCTGTCTCCTGTACAATGGCATGAACCTCCGTCAATAGTTCATCAGGCACTCTGTCTATCAGATCTAGTCCCTTAAATCTATTTCCCACTTCCACTGTATAATCATAAGGGATTTGATTTTGGTCATACCTGAATGGTCTAGTGGTTTTCCCTACTTTCTTCAATTTCAGTCTGAATTTGGCAATAAGGAGTTCATGGTCTGAGCCGCAGTCAGCTCCTGGTCTTGTTTTTGCTGACTCTATAGACCTTCTCCATCTTTGGCTACAAAGAGTATATCAGTCTGCTTTTGGTGTTGACTATCTAGTGATATCCATATGTAGATACTTCTCTTGTGTTGTTTGAAGAGCGTGTTTGCTGTGACCAGTGTGTTCTCTTGGCAAAATTCTATTAGTCTTTGCCCTGCTTCATTCTGTACTGCAACACCAAATTTTCCTGATACTCCAGGTGTTTCTTGACTTCCTACTTTTGCATTCCAGTCCCCTATAATGAAAAGGACATCTTTTTTGGGTGTTAGGTCTAAAAGGTCTTGTAGGTCTTCATAGAACCGTTCAACTTCAGCTTCTTCAGCATTACTAGTCAGGGCATAGACTTGGATTACTGTGATATTGATTGGTTTACCTTAGAAATGAACAGAGATCATTCTGTCATATTTGAGATTGCATCCAAGTACTGCATTTCAGAATCTTTTGTTGACTATGATGGCTACTCCATTTCTTCTAAGGGATCCTTGCCCACAGTAGAAGATATAATCGTCATCTGAGTTAAATTTACCTATTCAAGTCCATTTTAGTTCACTGATTCCTAGAATGTTGACACTCAGTCTTGCCATCTCTTATCTGACCATTTCCAATTTGCTTTGATTTGTGGACCTAACATTCCAGGTTCCTATGCAATATTGCTCTTTACAGCATCGGATCTTGATTCCATCACTAGTCACTTCCACAACTACTTGTTTTTTTTGCTTTGGCGCCATCTTTTCATTCTTTCTGGAGTTATTTCTCCACTGATCCCCGGTAGCATACTGGGCACCTACCAACCTGGGAAGTTCATCTTTCACTGTCTTATCTTTTTGCCTTTTCTTACTGTTCATGGGGTTCTCAAAGCAAGAATACCAAAGTGGTTTGCCATTCCCTTCTCCAGTGGGCCACATTTTGTCTGTATTCTCCACCATGACCCGTCCATCTTGGGTGGCCCTACATGGCATGGCTCATAGTTTCCTTGCATTAGACAAGGCTGTGGTCCATGTGATTAGATTGGTTAGTGTTCTGTGATTGTAGTTTTCTGTCTGTCTGCCCTCTGATGGAGAAGGATAAGAGGCTTATGGAAGCTTCCTGATGGGAGAGACTGACTGAGGAGGAAACTGATTCTTGTTCTGATGGCCCTTCTGACAAATTCTTTTGGAGTGACTCTTCTGAAAAATTCTAAGGACAGAATTTCATAAGTATGTGCCAGACCCCAGAGATGGACCTTATAGACTGACTATAGGTAATCAGAAATTATTTCAAAAAACCAAAATTAAGATTAGCAGAAATAAAGTGAATTAAAATAAGTGTACTCCCAAATTTAAGGGGACTTAGACTTTGATTTAGGCAAAGAATCTAACATAAGCTCAAAGAATAAAAAATGACATGTTGAAAAATGCCAAAAAGAAAAATGGCTTGGAAAAGTTTTAGGTCTTGTAGAAGATAAAGTTAAATCTTACCACTGGAGTAAGAACAAGGAAGAACAGACTATGCAAGTACAAAAAATAAAAGAATGGAGCTACAAGACAGAAAAGTATAAACAAGGGCAGCCTATAACAGATGGAAAAATGTATAGAAATAAAAATATCAAAAGAGATTGGTGAGATAAGAAAGAATCCACTGAGTAATTTAGAATTAGGGCTGGCAACAAAGGTAAATGGAATACATTTTGAAGCTTACAGCAGTATGATCAATATTCTGAGAGAATAAATATGATTGAGAATGAGAAGGAGACATTAATCTCAGGAAGTTACTAAAGTTGTGCCAAGGGTACCATCCTGAAGATCAAAAGAATTCCTGACATTCCATCATCTCTTGGCAATAGGAAGACAGAATCATGACCTCCATATAAATAGTATCCAAGGATATGTTAGTCACTGTTTTACATGAAGTTGACTTCTAGGGATGTCTACATAAGTTGCAGGGCCTAATGCAAAATGAAAATTTGTAGTGCTGAAAACAGGGAAATTGATATTTCCTTCCCTTGGGACTGCAGCCCCAGCCCACAGCAGATAGGTGTACCCCAACATATACAATTTTCATGCTGTGTTGCCCTTCGTACCTGGATGGGGGATGGGAAAGGCTCTCTTTTAGTCCAGGGCTGCTATGACAAATTACCATAGACTAACTGGTTTAAGGTCCATATAGGCAAAGCTATGGTTTTTCCAGTAGTCATATATGGATGTGAAAGTTGGACCATAAAAAAGGCTGAGTGACTAAGAATTGATACTTTCAAATTGTGGTGCTGAAGAAGACATTAAGAGCCCTTTGGATTGCAAGGAGATCAAACCAGTCAATCCAAAAGGAAATCACCTCTGAGTATTTATTGGAAGGACTGACTCTGAGGCTGAAGCTCCAGTACTTTGGCCACCTGATGCAAAGAGCTTACTCATTGAAAAATACTTTGATGTTGGGAAATATTGAAGGCAAGAGGAGAAGGAGGTAACAGGGGAAGAGATGGTTGGATGGCATTACCAACTCAATGGATATGAGTTTGAGCAAACTCCAAGAGATAGTGAAGGACAGGAAAGCCTGGCATGCTGCAGTTCATGGGGTCACAAAGTGTTGGACATGACTGAGCAACTGAACAACAAGAACAAAAGTGGCTTAAACAACAAACGTTTATTTCTCACAGTTCCAGAGGATGGAAGTCTAAGATCAGAAGGTCAGTGAGGTTAAGTTCTTGGTGAGTACCCTCTTCCTAGTTTATAGAAGGCTGTCTTCCTGCTGCATCTGCACATGGTGGAAAGAGAGCTAGGTAGCTCCTGGTCTCTTCTTATAAGGGTACCAATCCCATTCATGAAAACTCTACCTTCATGACCCTACTTCCCAAAGGACCCACCTTCAAATGCCATCACCTTAAGGTTTCAACATAAGAATTCTGAGTAACATAAACATTCAGCTCATTGCAGGCCTCCTGCCGAGTTGCCTGCAGAATACAGCAAGGTACTGACAGCCTGGGACACAGATGGTCATACCTTTAGCCCACTCTGAGACAGAAGGCATTTGCCTAACCCCTACCACAGGTTCGATCTCTGGGTCAGGAAGATCCCTTGGGGAAAGAAATGGCAAGCCACTCCAATATTCTTGCCTGGGAAATCCCATGGAGAGAGAAGCTTAGCAGGCTAGCCTTGGGGTTGCAAAAGAGTCAAACATGATTTAGTGACTAAACAACAACTTGCCCTGATCCAATGACCAAGTCCCCTCAGAAGCAACAGAAGGACTCAGACAATTCCCACCAACAAGACACAGAGAGCAGCAGTCTTGGTGAGACAGGGAATGGGAAGGCCAAATGGAACCCAGAACAGCTACTGGCCAGGATCAGGAAGCCAAGTATCTATTCCAGGAGGTTGAGGAAGCAGAGAAAGGGGTTCACACTTGAGTAAAGAATCCAGGACTCCAAGGCTCAGAGCTCCTGGCCCATTCTATCATTGCATTGAACTTCATTTACAAAATACAAATTCAAAAATAAAATGATTAAGTAATTTAAGACTGCAGCCATAGAACATTAAACCCCAAGCATAAGATGCTCCTGAGTATAGACCCCTGAGCACAGATCCTATGCTCTGAAGCCCTGCTTTTCACATGCTCTTTGGTGCAGGAACTAGAGGCCAGATCATAGTCTATTTTGTTCCTAACTCCTTCCAATCTAGAGTAATTATTTCAATCTCCTGCCCACCTTGTATTTATAAATTGCCATCCCCTAATAACACATCCTTTTATCATTTTCCTTGATCTCTTTCCATTGTTTATGAAAAATATGAGATATCTATAAAATTTCTAAAAAGAGAGAACTCTTTATATATGTGCATAGATATGTTTGTTTATAAATACATGAAACCATGAGTAAACTTGTGAGGTGGCTACTGTTAATTAAAGTAACTAATCCATGCCCTGGCAAATGTCAGTGCTTGGGTTTGAATGTAGGCTACCAACATCTGTCCCTGAGACTTTAACCAGAATAGCAATAGTTAATCCATTGAATACACACTTTGTGTCAAACCTGATGACAAAGGATGTGGATTTTTTTTTAAATGAGCTCTTTTTATCATTGTTAATTATGAAATCACATACTTGCATAGTAATATCATCACTCCAGTTCTTTCTGCTGTCTATCTTCATGGAATTCTTCAAAATGAGGTCTATTTTCCAATCAATTTTTATTTTATTCTTTCAAAAGTATTTTTTCTATCATTGCAATGAGATCTTTGGCAGAAACGAATACGGATGGACGTGCTCAAGTTATGGTCTTGAACCTCCAACTACTTCATTAACTTTAATGTTAATTGGCATAACACCTGGACTTAAATCAGTGCCCTTTTAACATTTCAGTTTTGTATTTGCCACAAAATCCCTATCAAAACTTTCTATTTCAGGCAAGGAATGAGATCTAATTATGGCTGTGATTGAAATATTAGATTTAATTTACCATGTTGAAAAAAAACTTGAAAGTTTGCACGGTGAAGAAATCCAACAAAATGAAAAGGCCACCTACTGAACGCAAGAAGATATCTGCAAGTGACATATTCAACATGGTGTTAATAAGCAAATTATACAAAGAACTCATACAGTTCGACATGACAAAACCAACCAAAGAAATGAGTGAAAGACAGTAAGAGACATTTTTCCAAAGAAGACCTACGGATGGCCAACAGGCAAATGAAAAGATGCTTAACATCACTGTTAGAGAAATGCAGATCAAAGCCACAATGAACTATCACCTTACACCTGTCAGAATACCTATCATCAAAAAGACAACAAATAGCAAATGTTGATAAGAATGTGGAGAGAAGGGAATACTTGTACACTGCTGATGGAACTATAAACTGGTGGACCCATTATGGAAAACATCATTAATATTCCTTAAAATATAAATATAGAACTAATACTGTTGATCTAGCTATTCCATTCCTGGCTGTTTATTCCACAAAAACAAAAACACTAATTTGAAAAAATATATCCACCACTGTATTCATTGAAGCATTATTTACAAAAACCAAGTTATGAAAGAAATCTAAATGTCCATCAAGAGATGAATTAATAAAGAAAATAAATGAAAAAAGAAAAAATACATACATATATATAAAGGAAGATCACCTGGCCATAAAAAAGAATGAGATTTTTGCATCTGCCACAACATGGATGAACCTAGAGGGTATTATACAAAGTGAAAAAAGTCAGATGAGTAAAACATAAATATTATATGATTTCACTTTTAGGTTGACTCTAAAAAACAAAACAAGTAAACACACATAAAACAGAAATAGAGTCACAGATACAGAGAACAAAGAAGTGGTTGCCAGAGGAGAGGACAATGTGGGAGGGAAAGAAATCGGTGAGGTAGATTTGAGAAGCACAAACTTTTGGTTGTGAAATAAATGAGTCACTGGTATGAAACGCACAGTGTAACAGTCAGTAACTGTGTACCATCTCTGTATGGTCACAGATCGTAACTAGACTTACTGTGGTGACCGCTTTGAAATGTATGGAAATACTGCATCACTGTCCTGTGTAAGAGGAACTAACACAGTGTTGTAGGTCGGTTATTTTTCAAAAATATACAAACTCATAGAAAAAGAGATCAGACTTTTGGTTTACTGGAGGAGGGAGTTGGGGGAGGGACAATTGGATGAAGGATGTCAAAAGGTACAAACTTCCAGTTATAAGCTAAAGAAGTACTAGAGATGTACAACATAATACTGTTGTACATTATACATATGACAGCTGTTAAGAGAGTGAATCCCAAGAGTTCTCATCACAAGAAAAAAAAATTATTTTTCTATTTAATTTTGTACTTACATGAGATTATGCTTGCATGCTAAGTCGTTTTAGTCGTGTCCAACTCTCTGCGACCCTCTGGACTGTAGCCCACCAGGATCCTCTGTCCATAGGATTCTCGGAGGCAAGAACACTGGAGTGGGTTGCCATGCCCTCCTCCAAGAGATCTTCCTGACCCCGGGATCAAATCCACATCTCATGTCTCCTGCATTGGCAGGTAGGTTCTTTACAACTAGCACTACCTGAGAAGCTCCATGTGAGATTAGAGATGTTCACTAAATTTACTCTAGTAATCATTTCATGATGCATGAAGTGAAATCATTATGCTGTGCACCTTTAACTCATACAGTGCTGCATGTCAATTATGTCTCAATACAACTAGAAGAAAAGGAAGTATAGACAAACTCAAAAAATAATTGAAATGTCTCATTTGTAGAAACAGGCAAAGATGGAATGTGGCCAAAAAAAGATAGCAACAGGTTAAACTGACTTGGGGGAAAAAAAAAAAAACCTCATCTTTCTTCAGAATAAAAATATTAGAATAAAATAATTATTGCAAGAAATGGAAGACATTTGACTGACTCAAGATACAGAGAGCTAAACAGAGAGGTGGGTTAAGAATAAATTATGGAGAAATGGTGATTAAAACTCTGTATATGTGAGGCTACATTAATATCTGATTACTATTCAAAATGCCAGACACTGGTATAAAGCAGTTACAATTAGACATAGCCTTATTAATTAACAGCTTACATTTTCAAGGTTCCTCATTACTATAATTACTCACAACAGATCAGAAAATTTTTTTTTCTCACACCTTGCAGTGAGTCAGCATTAGAATCATAAATTTAAATCCTCAATTCTATCTTTAGTACCATGAACCAGTTTGACCTCATACTACTTGAATATATTTCCTAAAACAGACCAGCATATTTATAGTTAGGAACAGAGTTTATATTATTTGCACATGATCCACATAATATAATTTAGTGTTACAGCTTCTAATGAATAAACTAATATTACATACGTGAAAGAATACATAGCTTCAATACTAAATTAATAAGCTAAAAGTCAGCAAAATTTCGCCTATCATTCACTGGAGCATTGTAAATCAATGAAATGAAAAATATCAAGCTGTTAACCTAAGAAAGCTTATATCTTCTATTATCATTCTATACCAGCTTGTGGAAAAACCCAAACAAACTTTTTGGCCTACTCAATACATTATCATGGGAATCGGGTCTGTCATGTTGGTGAATTCAGAATTTTTTTTAAATCTAGAACACCTCAGAGTTGGGAGGTTGCTTTGCTTTGAGTCCAGATTCTACTTTTTAAATAAGGAGGAGCCTGGTAGGCTGTAGTCCATGGGGTCACGAAGAGTCGGACACTTACTGAGCGACCTCACTTTCACTTTTCACTTTCGTGTATTGGAGAAAGAAATGGCAACCCACTCCAGGGTTCTGGCCTGGAGAATCCCAGGGACGGGGAGCCTGGTGGGCTGCCGTCTATGGGGTCGCACAGAGTCCGACACGACTGAAGCGACTTAGCAGCAGCAGCAGCAGCATTCCTTAATAATAGGGCTTCCCAGGTAGCTCAGCAGTAAAGAGTCCGCTTTCAATGCAGGAGATGTGGGTTCAACCCCTGGGTGGGGAAGACCACCTGGAGGAGGAAATGGCAACCCGCTCCAGTATTTTGCCAGGAAAATCCCATGGACAGAGGAGCCTAGCAGGCTACAGTCCATAGAGCCACAGAGTCACACATGACTGAGCAACTGAGCACACACACAGCACATTCCTCAATACTGAGTACAGAGCCTGGGGAGCCATGATCTCCAGAAGGAGATACCATGACGGGCAGGGAATGAAGCAAATTATACTTCTCAGTACCTTCTTCCCAAAAGAGTTTGATCTCATTTTTTTGGCTTTTGTTTTGTTTTGTTTTGCTGTTTAGATTGCTAAAGTCATACTGTCATCTTTCTTTGATCATGTTCCCAGAAAATTCTGATGCATTTAAGCAAATAAATAATTTTATATCCATTGTTTCAGTGGGGAGAGGAAACAACATAATTACTCTTTTCTCTGGATCAACATGTGCTCTGCAAAAATGGGATAAACAAAAAATGACCTGAACAAACTTGGAAGCTAGCCAATGGAAAAATTAAAAAGTCTTCTCTTTGATATATATGAACACTCACTAAAGAGAAAAAAAGAAGTGTCTGTGTTAGTCACTCAGTCGTGTCTGACTCTTAGCGAACCCATCAACTGTGGGTCCCCATGTTGCCATGGAATTCTCCAGGCAAGAATACTGGAGTGGATTGCCATTTCCTTCTCCAGGGGATCTACCTTGGCCCAGGGATCAAACCCAGATCTCCCACATTGCAGGCAGATTCTTTACCGACTGAGCCACCAGAGAAGTCCAAGAATAGTGGAGTGGGTGGCCTATCCCTTCTTCAGGGGAACTTTCCAACCCAGGAATCAAACAGGGGTGCCCTGCATTGCAGGCAGATTCTTTACCAGCTGAGCTACCTGGGAAGCCCGGAACAAAAACTAAAAGTAACTTGCCCTGCTTCATCAATACCATGTTTCACTAGAAAGAGATGAATTCTTCAATACTGAAAACGGTGATCCCTCCCATGCCTGTAATATGGAAGTCTCTAAGAGATTCAAAATTTTCAAAAAATCCATTCCAATCTAGTACTGAAATGTTCCTTTCCTAAACCATAATTATGCATTTTTAACTGTGTTAACACCTAAGAAAAACCAATTGCATAAAATTTGCCATTTTTGGAAGGTTGCTTTAGAATAAGCTTAGATTTGCATTGATCTAAACTTCACCATGATAGTATAATTTTCTTTGTATTTTTTCAGCTTGTTCTATATCATGTGTATGGTTAAAATGATACAGTTGTGTTACTGATGAAAGCTTATTTCTTTTAATATGATAAAATAAAAATTATGCTTCCAGTGATACAGGCCAAATTACTTTAAAGGGTTCTGGTCAGTAGTTGGGATTACTTTCTCTATCTAACAGCTACTATAATTTATTTTAGATGAACTTTCATATTTTTAAGGGAGAGAGGAAAATTCAGTAACAGAAGAGAGTCCAGGTAATCTCTATATACCCACAATTAGTATGATTCCAGATGATGTCTCAGAATTTAACCTCTTTGCTTTACCCATGAGGAAAACTGAGGGCCAGAGAGATTAAGAAGTGCAATTTAAAGTTATATGCCTATTTTATTTAGTTGTAGAACTGAGACCAAAATTCAGTTTTGGTTGATAAGCCTTTCCACAATATCATACTGCACCCCCTTAATTTACAAAGATTAAAAATATATTAATTGAAATGAGAAAAGAACTTCAAAGTAACTAAGAGCTCTTATGAAACAAGTAGATTAGCTTTGAAGATTTTTTTCCTTTCTCACTATATTTCTTATGAAGTCATGCTTTAGATTTTAGGTTGGATAGTTTTGGGGTTTATTCCTATAAAGTTGCTATTGTTGTTCAGTCACTAAGTCGTGTCTGACTCTTTGCAACCCCATGGACTGCAGCATGCCAGGCTCCCTTCCTATAATGGGTCATGATCAAATTGGTAGATATGTGCTGTTAGAATGGTTATGTCCTAAAAGTCAAATTCCTTTGTTTCTCTTCATGGAATGTCTGCTCAGATTCTATTTTTCTGTGGTGTAACCCACTTTCTAAACTTTGTTACTGCCATAAATAGATCAATGAACCATAGTAATAAATCATTACCAGGCTTGCAAAATAAATCCCAAAAGACTATAGAACTATAGACTAAGAATGTAGTTCTCTAAGAACTAGATATAAGAGCAGCAGATAAAAGACAAGTCCCTCTTTGGGAACGTTAAAGTGGCATTGTCACATGCAGAGCTGCCAGGTGATAGGTGACAACACATATCCAAGATGCTGGAAGATTCTGATGGAAATGAGACATTACCAGAGTCCAAATAAGTCATTCCATTACAGACAGAAAAAGGGGGCTTACTAAGAATCTGGGCAAAATTAATTCTTTGGATAAACAATGGGCATCTGAAAGGTAGTTCACAGAAGACAGCTCACAGAGCAAGGGGGTGAGGATTAGAAAACGGCTCAGGACACCCAGCGCACCTGTTTTGCAGATTTCACACTTGGGCATCCTTGTTTCAGTTCTTACTCTCTGCAATGAAATTTTTGGAGAACCGTGCTCTAAAATGTAAATAAAGAACGCAGTGGCTGCAATAGAGACAAAGATCAGTGAAAACAGGGAGCCACAGACTCTAAGAGGGTCAAAGACCTTTTCCAGTTTAGAACGTCTATTAGTTCAACTTCGGAAACCAAGGGGAGATTTCATGAAATCTAGCAGAATTTAACCATAAAGAAAAAGACAATAATAGCAATAAAGTTATTTTATCTAGTTTGCCATTATTGAACAATTCAAAGGTAAAGATACAATAGAAGTCTAATGATGGATTTAATTCAGGAAAGCCGTGCAAGAAAGAATATGACCAATATAGAAAGAATATAACATCATAGAAAATTAAGTTTTGAAGAAGAAATTTTCTCTCATGTACCTATGATCTAATAAAGAAATTATAATTCTTAACTATCCACCAGTTTTTTTGTTTTATTTTTAACTACTGGTTTATGATAGAAATAAGCATTAAAGAGGAAACTCAAAAGTATCTTTGTACTTCAGGTTTCTTTTGAGCGGAGAACTGTGACTTTAATTCCTCTCCCATATGTCTTTAATATGTAAGTCAATAGAATTAAAATCAAAATTGCTTTAAATAGCTGTCTGAACTGTCTGAAGCAGTGTTTACTCACAAAGTGTTTAGCCAAAATGTAAATTAAGTCAATGCAATATCACCATTCTTGAAATATCTTCTTTATGAGTCATAGTAACCAAGTAGAAAAGTATTTGTAAAAGAAAAAATAAACACAAGAAAATAAAGGGACTTAAAGGCAGATCATTTTTTCCCTGAAATGAAAATATTTCACAATATTTCCAAAAATAGAAAGCAGTCGTTTCTAATACACGTGAAAAAATAACTTCCATTACATAAAAAATATATATAGTGTTCAATAATACAAAAATAAACACGAGAAATCACTTATAGAAACAATAAAAGTAGATATAAAATCACAAAAAATATATATTAATCAACAATATGAGAAAAATAAAATAAGAATTAGGAAGAGAAAACTAAATAGAGTCAAAAAATGAGAAGGAAGATACCCTAGCATGGAGAAGAGAGAAAATAGATACATAAACTGAAAATAATACACTTCCTTAGAGAAGTTACAAGAGAAAATAATTCAGATATAATAACCAAAGATATAGAAACATTTCAGATTAGAAACAAAATAAAGAAACTGAAATTTTTTCCTTGGAAAATTTAAAAACAGGAGTCAACAGAAATATCCCAATGAAAACAAATTTCAAGGACAAGTATCAAAATGTATCCAGAAGGAAAAGAATTAAAATAATTCCAGCCTCAGCTTTTTCTGAAAAAATAAATACCAGAATGTAATTATATGTACAAAACCTTCAATTTCAAAACAAGTATTTTACTGATTAATTTTATTCTAGCTAAACAGCCCCTTGCTTCAAAAAGGCAACTGGAAGATATTCTGAAATCTGATTCAGGATATTTATTACCCAATTATTTTTCACAGAAAGAAAAAATTTTTAGTATAAGTATGTTCTGTACCATATTTGGGACATACTTATGCTAAAGTAAATTCATTGTTTATCTGAAATTCAAATTTTACTGAGTATTCCATATTTAATATGGCAGCCCAGATTATACAAGGCTGAAATAGATTGGGAAAAGGAACCAAACTGGTTATACTTAAGAACTTTTAAATAGCTATGAAGTTAGGGGAGTTTGCTGGTGGCTTCCCAGGGGCACTAGTAGTAAAGAACGTGCCTGCCAATGCTGGAGACATGAGAGACATAGGTTCAATCCCTGGGTCAGGTGGATCCCCTAGAGAAGGCATGGCAACCCACTTCAGTATTCTTGCCTGGAGAATCGCATGGACAGAGGAGCCTGGTGGGCTACAGCTCTAGAGTCACAAAGAGTCAGACACAGCTAAAGCGACTTAGCACACATGCACTGGTGGCCTAGTGGTTAGGATTCAGTGCTTTCACTGCAGAGGCCCAGGTCAATCCCTGGTTGGGGAGCCATCCTACATACCATCCCACATGCTGCCTCAGTTCAGTTCCGTCGCTCAGTCGTGTCTGACTCTTTGCAACCCCATGAATCGCAGCACACCAGGCCTCCCTGTCCATCACCAAGGCCCGGAGTTAACTCAAACTCATGTCCATAGAGTCGGTGAGGCCATCCAGCCATCTCATCCTCTGTTGTCCCCTTCTCCACCTGCCCCCAATCCCTCCCAGCATCAGGGTCTTTTCCAATGAGTCAACTCTTCGCATGAGGTGGCCAAAGTACTGGAGTTTCAGCTTTAGCATCATTCCTTCCAAAGAACACCCAGAGCTCTCCTTTAGAATGGACTGGTTGGATCGCCTTGCAGTCCAAGGGACTCTCAAGAGTCTTCTCCAACACCACAGTTCAAAAGCATCAGTTCTTCGGTGCTCAGCTTTCTTCACAGTCCAACTCTCACATCCATATATGACCACTGGAAAAACCATAGCCTTGACTAGAAGGACCTTTGTTGGCAAAGTAATGTCTCTGCTTTTCAATATGCTATCTAGGTTGGTCATAACTTTCTTTCCAAGGAGTAAGTGTCTTAATTTCATGGCTACAATCAACATCTGCAGTGATTTTGGAGCCCAAAACATAAAGTCTGACACTGTTTCCACTGTTTCCCCATCTATTTCCCATGAAGTGATGGGACCAGATGCCATGATCTTAGTTTTCTGAATGTTGAGCTTTAAGCCAACTTTTTCACTCTCCTCTTTCACTTTCATCAAGATGCTTTTTAGTTCCTCTTCACTTTCTGCCATAAGGGTGGTGTCATCTGCATATCTGAGGTTATTGATATTTCTCCCGGCAATCTTGATTCCAGCTGTGCTTCATCCAGCCCAGCATTTCTCATGATGTATTCTGCATATAAGTTAAATAAGCCAGGTGACAATATACAGCCTTGACGTACTCTGCCTAGCATGGTCAAAATATAAAAATGAATAAATAAGTAAATAGCTATAAATTTAGGCTACTCTGTAGAAACCATCATGTTGAAGCCACCATGATGGTACCAAGCAGTGACCTCCTCTTAAAATAATTCCAAGACGTCTAAATCCTCTCTATGGTTCTATTCTACCTGGAACTTCTGAGCACTTATAGTTTTTCTGACACATCCAGGGGCTGATTAAAATTTACTTACTCTGTATCATAATCAGATAATTGAAGCCATGTTTGTAATTTGCTTTACTATCTATGGGACTTGAGCTGTATCATTGCTTCATTTCAGACAAAATTCCTGGAAGAATCTATTTTATCCAGCACAAGAGTCATCTTTACTCTAGCAGTCCAAAGTAGAGCCTATACCCTCTTTTCAAAACAAATATTCCTAAGGTCTTAATTTCTAGTTTACTACTGAACTCATTCTGCATCACCACCCTATAACCTTTTCCCCAAGGGACTGAAGTTTCAGCATCTTTCTGTTTCCTGAAAACTCCTTCTCTCTAAGCTTGAACTCCCTTTGTTCCCAGCATGCTCCGAAACACATTATCCCCTCTGGGTGGAACAACTGCTAGACTATGGTGGTGGTGGTTTAGTCATTAAGTCATGTCAACTCTTACTACCCCGTGGACTGTAGCCCACCACGCTCCTCTATCCATAGAATTTTCCAAGCAAGAATATTGGAATGGGTTGCCATTTCCTTTTCCATTTCTAGACTGTATAAATAAACAAACTCCAGCCAACAACTCTCAGCTACTGCAAACCTCACTGAGAACACTTAACATAACAAACTGCATCAAGTATTATGGCAGCTATGAGTGTGCACTAAACTAAGAAAGTAAACCAAAATTAAATTCCAAGCATATAATATAATTAATGTAACGTGAAAGTCACTCAGTCATGTGTCCATGAAATTCTGTAGGCCAGAATACTGGAATGGGTAGCCTTTCCCTTCTCCAGGGGATTTTCCCAACCCAGGGATCAAACCCAGGTCTCCGGTATTGCAGGCAGATTCCTTACCAGCTGAGCCACAAGGGAAATCAAAGAATACTGGAGAGGGTGGCCTATCCCTTCTCCAGCGGATCTTCCCGACCCAGGGTCTCCTGCATTGCAGGCAGATTCTTTACCAACTGAGGTACCAGGGAAGCCCCGATGTAAAACTAACCTTAATATTCATACTTTGTTGTGTCATAGGAAAAATAAAACTCTAATATTACTTTCTATTTGTATGTTTATTTCAGGATAGTGCTAAAATTGTAACTTGAAGCTTTTTAAATTTATTACTATAATTTAATAAGATTTTTAAAAACCTCAAGAAAATCAAGGGTTTTCTGATACATTGTGCAGTTAATTGATTAAATAATGATGATGCATAAACTCTCTAAAATCTTGAACTTTTAATTCACTTGACCTATACAGATCACCTATACATAGAACTATGCTGTATTGGGGAATATCAATACATAGCACGACAATATACTCTCCTTACAATTAAAATCTAACTTCCAAAATAAGAATGTATTACATGCTATGAATAAAAATGTTGAAATGTAAAACATCTTCAGTGACAGTGCAACATTTTCTACATTTTTCAACTAACTCCGGTTCAATTTTTTCTTATACATGTGCTTAAAAGAAAAGGTGCCATATGAGGGAAATTAATTAAGGATGGAATTAAAAATTCAGCGATACACTTGCACCCTGCCATGCTTTCTGAGATGAGCTCTTCCTAATCCTACTTATGCTTTTCCTCTCACCCTTCTGCATAACCAGGTTTCCTCAAGCCTTAATTACTACAGTTTGCTACATAGCTGCTGTATCTGTATGGCCCATTTTTTGCAACATCTCTCACCTTTTTACAGCTGATGAGTTTGCCTTCAAATGTCTACATTCTCCATTCGGTTCTGTCAGGTTCAATTAACCACTGCTGGTAACAATATTGGCTCTCGTGACCTAGTTGTTTCTCCGTCTCCTTAGTGACTGCCAAATGGAACAAATACACATAATCAGAAAATAAAGACTAAAGAAGCTATTTGTGCAAAGGATAAATTAAGGGATAATTGACTACCACACAGGGTAAAGAAACCATCAGCATACAGAGAATGCAATAAGTCCTTACCAGAACTCCCTTAACCTTTTCTACAGCTCACCTGCCCTCCATGTGCCCATAAGCACCTCCAACATTTTCATGCTTAAGAAGCTGCTCTGAGTCTTCCTTAAAATTGGGTGATTTTTTTTTGCTTCTATCACATTGTCTTTCACCCGTACTATCCACTCAGAGGTCCATAGAAAACATTTTAATTGAAAAGCCTTCTAGAGGAAAAGGGCTATTGTAAATGAACTGAGTAATTTAATTCTTTGATTTCTGGAAAAGTTTTTAACTTTAAGGAGAAATGGAAATGTGCATCTGGTGTTTCATGGTGTGATAAGGGACATTTGTCTGTGCCCTTCAAAAGTATATGTTTTATAATGAAAAAAAGAATGAAGCTTTTTTTAATAGGTCACTTTTATAGCACAGTCTCACTCTGCTCAAATCACACGTTGGTTGGTCCTTATGTAAGTATTCATAGCCAGAAATCCACCTGTCAAGGTTAATATCCCAAATCAATTAAACTGTGAGTAAAACTCAGGCTAACCTTCCTGTGAAGCAGAAAAATATAATAATTTAGTGCAATAAAAACTTCATACTTAGCTATAAAGCTGCAGAATTTTAAAGTGCCCTAGTTGTTTAATTAATGTAAATAATCAAACTTAACTCAGGCCCAAGCTCCCTTCTTGCTCAACAGGAAGATTTTTATCTAAATTATGGTAAAACTGTATCATGTCCTATTTTAAATGGCTGCTAAAAAATTGTATTTAGAAAGTCAGTTTTCACAATGAGAAAATTTCTAAACTCCTTTAACTATATTTCAAAGCAATATCAGTCAGTTTTCTTGGAGAATAACAATCTCTCTTTTAAAATTTCATACTATTCAAATAGTTAAAGAATCATTTAATTTACAGATACATGGATGATTTCCAATTTAAAGAGATCCACAGCTTTGTTAAAAAAGCAAACAAAAGAAACAAAACCAAATAGCTTGCATATTGAAAAAATTATTTTTGTGAGAGAACTTGGGGGTTATAGACAGAAAAGTTGCGGTACAAACTGACACAAAAAAATTGATGAAAATTTTTATAAAGCATCAATAAGTGCAAAAATTACCACACAGGCCTTGTGTGTATTATGGTAAAGCCCAGGTAGTTTTACAAGAAGCAAACTCAGGACCCTCAATCCGTGAAACGTTCCTGTTTGTAAGTTTCATCTTCCGTTGTTTCAAAGGATGGAGCATTGCAAAGTTCACAGGAGGAAACACAGATGGTATTTGCAGGCCTGAACCTCTGGTAGAGAGGCATCTGCAAGTAGCACAGATGCCATCCTACGGTGACGTTAACAAGATCAAGGATAGGACTAGTACAAAAAGCCGGCATAATTACAGGAAGAGGTAAATAGTCTTTTTTATTTCAAAGACTGCCTCTCCATACAGTCTGCACTTTAAGGCAAGAGCTTTGGTGATACAAAATGCACATGCTGACTAAACACTTTTTTAGAATTTTGTCCTTCACTAACAGGTCAGAGAAGAGCTATGACAGGAACAAATCACTGTCAATGGTATAAGATATTAGAAGTTGCCTGACTTCTAAACCTCCTAATTCTTTTGTTCTGTCTTCCAAGAAAGTTGTTTTGCCAACAATTTTTCAAATACCTATCACACTTGTTAATGCCAATTGGTGGCCAGAAACATGTAGATTAAAGGGGTAATAGACTAACTAGACCGTATGAGATGTACCTGGAAGTAAAATAAGGAATATGGAAATAGACTACACCCATGGAATTCCTGTAAAATTCATTTGGCTCTTCATTGATTCTCTTCTGCAGGAAATTCACATCAGACAAGAGATAGAGACAACACTGGCAATCAGCCAAGTATGAAATTCTGTATTTAGCTATTCTAAACTGTCACAATAATTATATGATTATTTAGCTTAACATGGTTTCTTGGATATAGAACAGAAAAGGAAAGAACTGTTTTCTGATTTGCTGAATCTAAAATGTCTGAAATTCTAAAGTGAGGTTCTTGAGCAGAAGCTTGGCATGAGCATATTTCCCTAAATGTATCAAGTGAGAAGCATAGGGATTGTCAGGAAATGGGGATTTTTTTGCACAAGGAGCAAGCATATATTTAGATCCAGAGTTGATTCACCTAATTGGTATGGAGTGAAGTAAATTAGCGACCCTAATGCAGACAGTTCAAAACCAGACAGTATGGGAGCAAGCAGGTTATGATCCAATGCTACATAATAGTAGTTGTGCCCTAGACGCACTTTCTGGTAAGAAGTTATGATAAAGCAGGCATGTGTCCCTGACCTTAAGAAGAATCATTTCTAGGACACTTTCAGCCCTCTACATGTATGATTTACTTAACATTTGCCTGCTTTCCAGAGCTTCAAAATAGATTTTTTCTTCAATGATAGAGAAAGGTTGAGCCACAGAGATATAATCTGCTCCAGATAATAAGTGAAAAGAAGTGCTAAATATGCCATGGACTTTCTCCCACAATTCTTCAGAAGTATGCTCTGTGATTTATAATCGCTTCAGAGAATCAGGCTCAAAGTAGGAAAGGGTGTGTGCGTAGGGCAGGGAGTACACTGAGTTAGGGAAAAGAGGTCAGAGGGAAAGCCATCCTTGTGGCAAGCTTCTTATTTCAGTCTAACTTGTAAGGAAAGCAAACCCAGATTTACAGACACAGAGAATGTCCTTAGAATAGAAAATGTGAGAACTAAAAGGAAGCGGTGGTCACCTAATCTAATCCCTCCCATGAACAGAAAATGACCCGAAAACATACAGAACTTTAAAGCACTCAGCGTTTCCAGTGATGAAGAGCTCTCTGCCATCGACAGACCGAAACCGTTTTTGGACAACAATGATTGTGAGAAAGTACTACCTTTTACAAAACCAATATCTGCCTCCCTGTGGCTTCTCTCCATTGGTTTATTCCCTGGGACTTCATCCAAATTGCTGATGAAAGTATTGAACAGGGCAGGGTCAGTGGCCTCCCTCCAGATATGCAATGATCACTCAGTCAACATTCGTTTCTTAATCACCTAAGGCTCACCTAATTGTACTGTCCTCTGCGGGAAAGCGGCTCCCTGAAATTCTTGAGCTGCAGTGTAACAACCAGATCAAACTCAAGAGAGGGATTTGGCAAGACCATGCTGAGCAATTTCACTTTAGCTGTGAGTTATTAGCACTTTCTCTTTTAAGTACCAGCAGACCATCTTTTCCAGAATCTGGCTGGGGATAAAGGAAGGGCGCCAAAACTGATTCATACGAATCTCAATGCAGTCAGGGCTAACCCTAGGCCTGCTTTTGAAAAAAAATTTCAAGTCTCAGCATCCTTTAAAAGTTATAATTATATCATGGCTTCAGCATTCAAGAGGAAAAATTCATTTGACATTCGTATCTCTATAGGACAAAATCTCTTATGAGACCCCCTACATTTTTAGTGATGTCTCAGAACAATAATAACAAAAAATGAAAATGAAAATTGTGCTAGAGCACCAACGGTTTAAGATATTGTTTTACATCTATTTCCCCAGGATACATGCTTTATGTTTTATTTTTTATTTTAGTTGCTCTGTCACGTCCAACTCTTTGTGACCCCATGGACTGTAGCCCGCCAGGCTTTTCTGTCTATGGGATTCTCCAGGCAAGAATACTGGAGTGGGTTGCCATTCCCTTCTCCAGGGGATCTTATTGACCCAGGGATCGAACCCAGGTCTCCTGCATTGCAGGCAGATTCTTTACTGTCTGGGCCACCAGGGAAGTCCAGTATATGTGTATTAACCAATTTTTTTCTTCATGCTCTTCCTTTAGCTTCAATATCTCTGTTCTCATGTTGAAACCACCCTGATTTTTTGTTGTTGTTGTTAGTCCTCTTCACAATCTTCTCTTCCTCCAAATATCCATTACTATTGAAGGTCTCCTTGCTGCCTCTACATTATTTACTTCAATTATGTCCTCCCATGCTTCAGCAACTAACAAAAGCCAATAAGTGCCCAGATTTATATTTCTGGCTGATAGCCCCCTGGAGTCCTAGCTCTATGAGTCTGAAATCTATGCTCTCTCATCCCTGCCTTCGAATCATCTGGTCATCATGCTGATCTCTTTATGGGAGGCCCTTTCCTCCTCGCTTTTTCACTGACATAACAACTTGCTCTTCCTAGTGCAGCATAGATGTTCATTCACATATATTAACTGGCTAATACATACCTCACTGCACTATATCTGCTATATGGATGATCTCCTCATCCCTAAACCATAAACTCCTTGAGGGCCAGAAGTGTATCATATTCATCTTTATATTTCTAAGACTTACAGCAATAAATGAATTATACTAGGGGCTAAATAAAATATTAGTTGAATGAAACAGAATATGAAATGAGTTTCTCATGAAGCGGTTGAAGAACTGGTGCTTACAACTCAATCACTGAATACATAAAGCAAGTGCTTTTTCATAAGGGTATTTGGTGTGCATGCCTACAAAGCATGCATGGCTTATCCTGTCAATGGACTGTGCTTAATGCCCCCCAGGTTCCCTGGGGCATGCTAATCTGTGAAAGCACTGCACCAAAGTTAAAATCCTAGCAAGCGTGCACAGATAATGGCGTTTAAAGCTAGACTTTTGCCTTCCATTTAGAATAGCCTGCCTACTGCATTCTCCCAGTAAGAAAAAGGAACATATGCCAAAGTTCATACAATTTCTTATTGAAATGTTCTGCAAGCTATGAAATGTAGCCATCTCTAAATAAACGAATTGTTGCATAGCATCCCAAAAAGTGAGGAAGAACCAGTATCTTTTGAATGCAAATTAACAAAGAGCATCTTATGTCCTGAAATATTTCTTGTGTTTTCTAAATTCCCAAGATTAAATGATGCAGATGTTTGTTTAGACTGCTAGAGATGTTAGTGACAGTGTTACAGCAAGAACCATAGTAACAGAGGATTCCAGGTCCTAAAGGGGCTACAAAGAAACATGTAATAAGAGGTTACAGGGACAAGCTATAAGGGCAAATGCTAAAATGATAAATGGCACAGATTTCCAGTAAAAAGAATAAAAATAGAGTTTTGTGGTGAGAGGACAAGCATAAAAACAAAGGAAATCCATAGGATACAGTGGCAGAGAATATCCCTCCAGGGGCATATCATATGTCATAATGGGAAATACATTTCATTAAAAAAAGACAAAGGGATTAGGAACCAAGAACGACCATGCTTCAGCTATATGATGGACATGGGTTGGGTGTTCTATATACAGGTTCCATTTTCATGAAAATACTTATTTTGAGAATAGCAGTTTTCTCTCTAATAAATTTTGGTGTAGACTGATGAGATGGCTGGATGGCATCACTGACTCGATGGATGTGAGTCTCAGTGAACTCCGGGAGTTGGTGATGGACAGGGAGGCCTGGCGTGCTACGATTCATGGGGTCGCAAAGAGTCAGACACGACTGAGCAACTGATCTGATCTGATCTGATCTGAATGTGTCCCATCAAAATTCATATTGTTTAGTTGCTAAGTCATGTCCAACACTATTGTGACCTCATGGACTGTAGCCTGCCAGGCTCCTCTGTCCATGGAATTTTCTAAGAAAGAACACTGGAGTGGGTTGCCATTTCCTCCTACAAGGGATCTTCCTGACCCAGGGATCAAACCTGTGTCTCTTGCATTGGCAGGCAGATTCTTTACCACTGAGCCACCACAGAAGCCCATATGCTAAAGCCTTAAGCTCCAATATAGCATTTGAAGATAGGATCTTTGGGAAATTATTATGTTTAGATGAAGCCCTAAGGGTGGAGCCCCATGATGGATTTGTGCCCTATAAGAAGAAGAAGAAATAGTGGGCTTCTCTGGTGGCTAAGTGGTAAAGAATCCACCTGCCAGTGCAGGAGGTGCAAGTTCAATCCCTGGGTTAGGAAGATCCCCTGGAGAAGAAAATGGCAACCCACTCCAGTATTCCTGTCTAGGAAATCCCATGGACAGAAGAGCCTGACAGGCTACAGTCCGTGGATCACAAAAGAGTCAGACACAGCTTAGTGACTAAACCACAACAAACAACAGTAAATGAAAGGAGGCAAATTAGTGTTTCTCTGCACTCCACTTCCAACTCAGAAATTCTTGAAAATAATACCTAAATTATATCATTATGTGCCTTTTCTTTAAATTATGCATATTTGGATATTGGACATGGAAAGTAAATGTACATGACATGCAGATGGTGTACAAGGTTATATGTGAGTTAAAAAAATACTCATTAAGAAAGAAAGTTTATCATGTAGGTCAGTAAGATAGGAGAATAAAAATGAATATGTACCTCTCTCTAATTACAGGAAGGGTTACATCTTTCTCTATTTCTTTTGGCATTCACGTACACAAGAAATAAGTCTTGAAGTCAATGAACATGTCTACTAGATTTAGAAGACATGATGCTGAAAACAGTTCAAAGGAATTCTGTTTTCTAAAGTAGAGATGAATATCTTAAGAATTAACAATATACCACACAACAGTATCATAAAAACAAATTTGACTCTGCCATCATGCAGACTTGGATTTCTATTAAGTATGTCCTTTTTCCAAATCTCCCTAAGGCTCAGGTGCAATTAAAACAATCCTTACTGACAACAGCAGTGTCCTCCATCCAAGGCATAGGAAATAACTAGCAACAGCACAGATGAGGATAAATGTAAAGATTATATCTTAAAGTTTCACATGATGCTTCCCAGAGGGATAGCTTTTTTTAAATATATTTCAGGATATATAATATGCAAGTGCATAAACATAAAGCTCTCTGTTTAAGAATGCTCCAAGTGATGAGAGTGAGTGTGGCTGTCAGCTGTCAGCTCTACATGACATTAGGAACCCTCTGAAACACGATGGCACTGGATTTTTAGAAACTTAATTTTGCCACCTTTTAGTGATCAGAAGGGAAGGAAACCCATAACGCCCCCAGGCACCTTGCTCAGCTACTGGCATGGGGTGATTAATCTGCTCCACTATATTCTCTCCACCGCATACCTTTTCCACTTCTAAGGAGGAGAAATATAAATGTCCAAGACCACAGTGAGCATTGTCACCTGCGTCTAATCAAGGTGTTTATAACTTTCTGAAACAAAGACCGACCCCAGCTCTCCCTTCAAAGGGACACCTTTCCTAATCTGTTTGTCACTGTTGAAGGCACCACCAGGCTTTGCTCCCTACATCCTGTCAGCACAGGCTGACACCATTTCACGGACTGCACAGCACCAAATCCTTTATGGGTTTGCAACAAACATTAAAGAATAATATTCCCATGACTGCAAACACAGTGAGGAAGCACAGACGCTAAATCTCCAGCCCATTGCCATTTCCTTTTATGACAACTTGCAGTTGTGCAAATTAGTATAACTCCTGCATGCCCTGAAAGGAGCAGATATGAGTTTAGTGGGAGTTGTGGCTCATTGACTTTAGTGAGAGCGTATGACTCAAATCCTCTGAGTTTTATAAGGTGATGAGTTAGGTTAGGTTAAAGCAAACCATGGAGCATAATTTGATTGGTTTTCCTCCATCAGTGACGGATGCTTGATAATCACTTTCTGCCTATTATATCAATAAATCAGCTGCAATTCAATTTTAGTCTGTAAATAAAGTTAAATCAGGGCTATGAGGATATTACACGCCTGCATTAGCTACTTAGAGGTGTCATTACTGTCTGTGGTTATCGAGCCGAACGTAGTCATTTGAGTTTTTAAGTCCTAGTTTTAAAGAAGCTGAGATGAATTTGGGGAATGTTCATACAAGAAACACCATACACTCTGAGAAGTTTGTACCTGCCTGAAATTACAAACATAAATTATATAATACCACAACAAATAAGGATTTCTAGCATCATGCACTGGGCTTCCCTCGTGGCTTAGCACTAAAGAATCCACCTGAATGAAAATTCAGTGTACATAGGAGACACGGGTTCAGTCCCTGGGTCAGGAAGATCTCCTGGAAAAGGAAATAGCAAGCCACTTCAAAATTCTTGCCTGGGAAACCCCATGGACAGAGGAGCCTGGCAGGCTACAGTCCATGGGGTCCCAAAGAGTTGAACAAAACTTAGTGAGCAAACAATAAAAGCTTTAAGCACCAAATGGTATTATCTTCAGATTGTCGGCAGGTATGCAAGGAACACGATACAGAATAAAGTTAAACAGTCCTCACAGAATAGAGGAGAAATGGGCCAATATTCCCTTCTCAGCATGAGAAATTAAAGCTAGTAAAAAATCCAGTCTGTCAACTTGTCATGCTGTACTGTGCTCCCAGCTGGACCCCATCATAAAGGCAATATTACGGCACCTCACACATCGTGGGTGCTCAACAAATACTACAGAACGTCATTGCCAATCCAAACATGTGAGAAGACAGTGCAGGCTCTAAACCTCTGACATCACAGGACATGTCTCTATGAATGTGAAGCACATCAAGCTGGATGAAGGTGAGTGTCAGCCCAGGAGGCAGAAAGAGAAGCCGGCCCAATGTCTGTGAGAATGGTAAGAAAAAGGACAGCTCTAAGACAATGGAGACCACCATATTTAGCTCAACTTGTAATGACAGCTCTACTTGTAATGGCAGATCAATTCCTCGGCCTCCTGTGACCAAAGTCAACAAAATGAAATACCGGAGCATAATTTATACCAGTCATGTTTGACTTATCACACTTGCGTGTCAAGTTACTCAGAGGTATCCAGAACGGTAAGTATTTCCCATTTAAACTGGGTTATAGAAAGTCATACAAGCACATTCTGAATAGAAATATATGTAGTATATACGTTACATATATTCCTATGTATATATGATCACATGAATAAAAGATATTAAAGAAATCACCCGCAGTATCTGTTAAAAAGCTGAACTTGGCACATTTATGCTCCAAATTAAAGCTGAACAAGACTTCATACACATTTCAGGCTATTAACCAGAATTTACATTAAAAACAGAAACAGATCTGGATAGACACTGGAGTTTTAAGATGTGCTCATTTTCCTGTCTCCTGCTTAACCCTTGTGTTGTTAAAGCCACTTCCTCTAAGAATTAATTCTTTAAATTAAATCATCAAGTCTTAAACATTTTCTTACAAATTTCCTTGGTTTTATTATGAGAAAAAGTTGAGGAAACCAGAGCTCACCACCAGGGTACTGGGCACCAACGTCAACATATTTAACATCTAATTCCACTGTTAAAGCAGCAAACACTGACTCTTCTGCAGAACCCATAGCACAGGACAGAAGAGCTAAAGAAAGTCAAGGAGTAGGCTTGAAAGAAATTCACATCGTCTGCATCTGCTTTTCTGGGTTATGTGTTAAAATGGATTCATGAGTAAATCCTGAGTGCATCTGTTGGAGACAAGTGCTTTACATCTAAAGGTATAAAAAAAATTAGTGGAAGGAAGTGAAAAAACTATATACATGGTACGCTTAGTCGTATCTGACTCTTCAGGATCCTGTGGACTGTAGCCACCAGGCTTCTCTGTGCATGGGATTTTCCAGGCGAGAATACTGGAGTGGTTGCCATTTCCCACTCCAGGGGATCTTCCCAACCTAGGGACTGAACCCATATCTCCTGTGTCTTCTGCATTTTCAGATGGATTCTTTACCAACGGCATCACACATATATTCAATACCTGGATTTTTATGAATAAATAAAAAGACAATGTGAAGATCTATCTATCTATCTATGAGATCAAGAGGAAATACGTACAAATATATGCATGTATAAATATGAAGTATATATTTTACATATATATGGAGATACAGACATATAGAGAGAGAGAGAGACAAAGAGGGGACATAAGTATCTGAGATACAATGATTAAACAAATTACAAATTTCAAGTGGTCCACTCCATAGTAATCACAACAGGGTATTAGCATTAGTTACATCTAGGGACTTCCCTGGTGGTCCAGTGGCTAAGACTCCGTGTTCCCAATGCAATGGGCCAGGTTTGATCCCTGGTCAGGGAAGTAGACCCCACAAGCCACAACTAAGGGTTTACATGCCACAACTAAGAAATCCCACATACTGCAACTGAGACCCAACCCAGACAAATAAAGAAATAAAAATATTTTAAAAAGTAGTTACAGCCAGCTTATTACACAGAAATTCCTGGAGTTGATGCCTTCTCCCACTTATAAATATGACCCCCTTTAAATACTCAACCAAAACAGTAAATGCCCCCAAAGAGTGTTTTAAAGATAATTAAAACATCGATCATAAAAAGGATCTTGTCACTGTACCTTCCAGTTATCAAGGTCACATTAGGTTATGAGTTGGTACTGTTTTTAACATCAGGTATATTCAGCTTCACAGCCTGGGACACACTGTTAACACCCAAAGCTTTATTAAGCAGGTGTATCAAACTCCTCAGTTGCCATTCATCAGTGAGAAGAAGGTGAAGCTCAGGCAGCAGAACCATTCCCCAGCTCCGCTCCCTCTAGCATTCAACAAATGGAAATTGCTGATTACCAGGCATCAGACTCAGTGCCCAGCGTGGTCCACACCTCCTCCACCCACCTGCAATCTAAGTCAGCTGTCAAGCCCATCCTAAGATCCTCACCTCTCAAGCCCATCCTAAGATCCTCACCTCTCCACAGTGATGCCAAGTCATGGGAAAATGTACCACTCTTTCCCACTCCAGTACTCTTGCCTGGAAAATCCCATGGATGGAGGAGCCTGGTAGGCTGTAGTCCATGGGGTCACGAAGAGTCGGACACTTACTGAGCGACTTCACTTTCACTTTTTACTTTCATGCATTGGAGAAGGAAATGGCAACCCAGTCCAGTGTTCTTGCCTGGAGAAGGCTGCTGTCTGTGGGGTCGCACAGAGTCGGACACGACTGAAGAGACTGAGCAGCAGCAGCAGCAGCAGGGTCCCTTTGCACACACAGTAATTTCAGTTAACTTTGCCAGAAAACGCCATAACTAACTAATTTTGGAAAGCTGGTATTTAAGAAATTCATTCCTATTTTGCTTATCTGGCGTTCCTTACACTTATGAGCAACCATAGCTTATATTCAAAATCTTCTATTCTCCTTTCTGGGAAGAGTGCCATAGAGAAAGAATCAATATACAATCTCCTTTCTAAGGAAAGAATATGATAATGCCCTCTGTTTCGTGACACTAGCCACCAATCTTTGTCAAGTGGGGAACATTAACGAAAGTGGAAATGTCATACTCCGTCTACACAATAGAACCAACTGGGAAAGTGTTCTAATTTATCTCTACCATTAGACATATGGCCTCTGCCCTGATATACGAAAGGTAACAAGTAAAGGATACGGAAATCTTTCCTTGGGAGACTTCTCTGTTGCCCAGATATTTCAGCACTACTAGAAATACTGATTACTTGCTTACAGCTAAGCTGGTATATATCACATTCACTGATTTTTCCTTAAAATAACAATAGAACTAATTCATAAACTGAGTAATGGCATCAAATCTTAATTTTTATCAGAGTTATGGAATTTAAGCATTGGAAGGAACTGTAAATGGTACCTTGTTCACTCCAATAATCTTGACAAGTTGTGGTTCAACTTGTCTATGGTAGGAAAATACTTCCCAGTAAAGTCAATTACATCATTGGACAGTTTTAATCATGAGAATTTCTTTCCTTTAATCAAAATATTAACAGTGGCTCCCCCCAGGGAGGTGAGATGGGAAAGAGTTGTGAAGAGGGTTTTCACTTCTGTATTAATTGAATTTTTCAGAATGAGCATATGAGCTTGTAACTCAAATAAGTAAACAGCAAGTGATTAAAAAACTAACTTCACTCAATTTCTACTCATTTATCCTTGTTTTACCTAATAAGGGCTCCAAGGAGCACAGAGAAAATGCTTTCCATTTGGTTGCGAGAAGACAAAGACCCAGTTCTCCTCAATCTTTGCTTCTTTTACAGACAGCTTCAGTTCCTCCACAAGACACTTTTTCTGGATATTGTTGGGAGATAATTCTCTGGAGGTCTCTGACATTTCCATACATCTTGTGAGCAGAGGCACATACTGCCACATTTCCAATGTTTTCAACAATGTCTGTATAATGAAAAGTCTTAGAAGACAGGAATAATGTCTCTCTCTGCAACAAAAGGCAAGCATCCCTATCACCCATTATAAAAGATTTGGGTTCCTAAGCCTAGGGTTCTTCTCCTGGAAAACCACCCCTGTAAGTGCAGGTGTCACCTGATCCTCTTTGCATTGCCTTGTGGCAACTTAGGCTCAGGGGACAGGTGCCAGAAAATCTGAAATTCTGGGTATGACTATTGCTTTTAGTAATAAAGTCCTTTACATCTGGTCCAGTATCTATGAAACTGTCGAGCTGACAAAGGAGCTTGTAAGAATGGTAAAACCTCAAGCCTTTTCCAGTCTCTGACAGGTATTATACACCATTGAGTTGAAAATGTGTTCATATTCTCTAGGAGATTATAATCTAAAAATGTCAAACCTAAAGTTTTGAATGAAATATAATTGAAGAAGCTTAAACAGTAGTTGATCATTTTAAAAATTAAGTATAAAGAAAGAGCAGAGTTACAGTAGTCAAAAAGTCTATTCGGGGCTTCCCAGGTGGCTCAGTGGCAAAAAGAATCCACCTGCTAATGCAGGAGATGTAGGAGATGTGAGTTTAATGCCTGGGTCAGGAAGATAACTTAGAGAGAGAAATGGCAACCCACTCTACTATTCTTGCCTGGAAAATCCCATGGACAGAGGAGCCCGATAGGCTACAGTCCATGGGGTTGCAAAGATTAGGACATGACTGAGTGACTGAGCATGGCACGCATATAGTAGTCAAAAAATCTACTCAGCAAAAAGTAAAACAGAATCATGGATATATATATATATATATATATATATATATATATATATATATATATATATAATAAGGAGAGATGAAGTGTCTCTTCTGTGACTGTGAAAGGGGCATTTTTATTTCAATTATTTAAGACAAACTTGAAGGGCTTTAGAAACAGCAATGATATTTTTATCCCCATAAGCTGTAACTAAAAAGCTCCTCAACATCTTGCCTTTTATATTTGTCCATAGGATTCTCATGAATCATATCATTTTTGCTTATAGGGCTTCCTTTCAGAAGCCATTTCCTAGAGTGAATGTGGTAAGGTGGAAATATGGCAATAGCTGATTCCAATGACTTGGAAGACTTAAATTGGCAATCACGCTTTGCCACTGCTGAGTCATTTCCCTTCTTCAGCCAGCACTTGGGGAGCTCAAATTTCTTAAATTAAGTGAGCACTTAATATACAGCTATAAATTAATCATATTGAAAAGGTGCTAATTATTTCATTAACTCCAAACCAATCCAATCTAAATTGTCACTTCTTTAGAGCACAACTGCTGAATTTCCTCTGTATTTAATCTATTGATTTAAACTATGCTATGAATTATATACACAGATAAATAAGTTTTAGTTTCTGTCTACCTTTTTGGAAATTAAGCTGAAGGAAGTGTGTGAGTGTTTCTGATCATTTTTTTTCCCTATAGCATATACAGCAGTAACTGTAATTTGTATCCATGTGAATAAAAGTGAGGTAGGAAAAACATTTTCATCCCACTAGTCCCAGGGCAAAGAAAAGCTCTTTGCTCTCCATTTTCTCCCCCTTTCCCATGAACATCTTGACTGGCAGGCTGGTAGATAATCCTGTCCAGAGTTAATGTGTAGTAACAGGATTGAGGGGAACTGACTTAGAGGCTTTCATCTGGGCTGGGACATATCGATGCCATATTTAAAGGTGTTTGCTCTGTTCACCTCCATGAAGATAAATGTCTGAACATCCAGCTTAAAAGCAAAAAGAAGAGAGGCACTCAGAGATGGCTGATGAGTTGTCAAACTGTGGGAAGGAGCTTTCACCAAAGAGGCATGTTTACTTTGTGCAGAGTAAAGGAGAAATGGAGAAAATAATTCAAATGCTCTTCCTTCTCTGGACTGTGTTAACTGGAAACCAAATTCTTAACAGGTGTAGAGGAGCCTCAGCTATTTTAACTAGTGAAAAAAAGCCCTCTTGATTAATAAGGATGATTGAATTCATCCTCCTATGCCCAATAAAATGGGCCAAAGACCTGGCTGGACAACTCATTTGGCGATTCATCAGCTACTATGCTGTGAAAAAGATTCAATAATCATAAAATGCTATATAAATCTTTTATTAACATCTAACCTGATAGTTGCTCTTAAGAGTCATAATATAAAAATCTCGAGAGTAAGAGACTATCTAATGCATCTTTGTTTTCTTTCCTTTCAAAGATTAGCTCGATATATTTTCATAAGGACAATCTCAACCAATATATGTCCATGTGATTTTCTAGTGTAATTTGAGAGTTTACATGGTGGCACAATGGTGAAATTTAAGCAGGAAAATTTATAGACGAGGATAACACTTTCCTTAAAAGCCTAAAAGCTATCAATTATCCACTTGGTTTAACCAAGGAGCCTGGGAGATAGACAGAAATAGGGTATTAGGAGGGTGTGGAAATGAAAGTGAAGGTGCCTCAATATCCATAACACCTAGTTTCCTTGAGGTCTGGATTTGCAATTTACAACTCTACTGAATTGAAATGAAATATGTTTTTTAATCAGTAAATAAATACACTAACAGTAATCTTCCAATGTATAATCATAAGCGATTTGATTTGATTTAGGTCATACCTGAATGGTCTAGTGGTTTCCCCCACTTTCTTCAAATTAAGTCTGAATTTGGCAATAAGGAGTTCATGATCTGAGCCACAGTCAGCTCCTGGTCTTGTTTTTGCTGACTCTATAGAGCTTCTCCATTTTAGGCTGCAAAGAATAGAATCAATCTGGTTTCGGTGTTGACCATCTGGTGATGTCAATGTGTGGAGTCTTCTCTTGTTGGAAGAGAGTGTTTGCTATGACCCATGCATTCTGGCAAAACTCTATTAGCCTTTGCCCTGCTTCATTCTGTACTCCAAGGCCAAATTTCCCTGTTACTCCAGGTGTTTCTTGACTTCCTACTTTTGCATTCCAGTCCCCTATAATGAAAAGGACATCTTTTTTGGGGTGTTAGTTCTAGAAGGTCTTGTAGGTCTTCATAGAACCATTCAACTTCAGCTCCTTCAGGGTTACTGGTTGGGGTATAGACTTGGATTACTGTGATATTGAATGCTTTGCCTTGGAAACGAACAGAGATCATTCTGTTGTTTTTGAGATTGTATCCAAGTACTGCATTTCAGACTCTTTTGTTGACTATAATGGCTACTCCATTTCTTCTAAGGGATTCCTGCCCACAGTAGTAGATACAATTGTCATCTGAGATAAATTCACCCATTCCAGTCCATTTTAGTTCTCTGATTCCTAAAATGTTGACGTTCACTCTTGCCATCTCCTGTTTGACCACTTCCAATTTGCCTTGATTCATGGACCTAACATTCCAGGTTCCTATGGAATATTGCTCTTTAAAGCATCAAACCTTGCTTCTATTACCAGTCACATCCACAACTGGGTGTTGTTTTTGCTTTGGCTCTGTCCCTTCATTCATTCTGGAGTTATTTCTCCACTGATCTCCAGTAGCATATTGGGCACCTACCTGCCTGGGAAGTACATCTTTCAGTGTCCTATCTTTTTGCCTTTTCATACTGTTGATGGGGTTCTTAAGGCAAGAATACTGAAGTGGTTTTCCATTCCCTTCTCCCCAAGAAAAAGAAATGCAAAAAAAGCAAAATGGCTGTCTGAGGAGGCCTCACAAACAGCTGTGAAAAGACTACAAATGAAAGGCAAAGGAGAGGAGGAAAGATGTACCCATTTGAATGTAGCGTTCCAAAAAACAGCAAGGAGAGATAAGAAAGCCTTCCTCAGTCATCACTGCAAAGAAATAGAGGAAAATAATAGAATGGGGAAGACTAGAGATCTATTCAAGAAAATTAGAGATACCAAGGGAACATTTCATGCAAAGATGGGCTCAATAAAGGACAGAAATGGTATGGACCTAACAGAAGCAGAAGATATTAAGAAGAGGGGGCAAGAATACACAGAAAAACTGTACAAAAAGGGTCTTCTCAACCCAGATAATCATGATGGTGTGATCACTCACCTAGAGCCAGACAACATGGAATATAAAGTCAAGTGAGCCTTAGAAAGTAGCAGTGGCCACAGGACTGGAAAAAGTCAGTTTTCATAAATATTTTTTTAAATTTTATTTTATTTTTAAACTTTACAATATTGTATTAGTTTTGCCAAATATCGAAATGAATCCGCCACAGGTATACCTGTGTTCCCCATCCTGAACCCTCCTTCCTCCTCCCTCCCCATACCCTCCCTCTGGGTCGTCCCAGTGCACCAGCCCCAAGCATCCAGTATCGTGCATCGAACCTGGACTGGCGACTCATTTCATACATGATATTATACATGTTTCAATGCCATTCTCCCAAATCTCCCCACCCGCTCCCTCTCCCACAGAGTCCATAAGACTGATCTGTACATCAGTGTCTCTTTTGCTGTCTCGTACACAGGGTTATTGTTACCATCTTTCTAAATTCCATATATATGCGTTAGTATACTGTATTGGTGTTTTTCTTTCTGGCTTACTTCACTCTGTATAATAGGTTCCAGTTTCATCCATCTCATTAGAACTGATTCAAATGTATTCTTTTTAATGGCTGAGTAATACTCCATTGTGTATATGTACTACAGCTTTCTTATCCATTCATCTGCTGATGGGCATCTAGGTTGCTTCCATGTCCTAGCTATTATAAAAAGTCAGTTTTCATTCCAATCCCAAAGAAAGGCAATACCAAAGAATGTTCAAACTAACACACAATTGCACTCATCTCACAGGCTAGTAAAGTAGTGCTCAAAATTCTCTAAGCCAGCCTTCAGCAATTCATGAATCGTGAACTTCCAAATGTTCAAGCTGGTTTTAGAAAAGACAGAGGAACCAGAGATCAAATTGCTAACACTTGATGGATCATCAGAAAAGCAAGAGAGTTCCAGAAAATCATCTATTTCTGATTTATTGACTATGCCAAAGCCTTTGACTGTGTGGATCACAATAAACTGTCAAAAATTCTGAAAGAGATGGGAATACCAGAACACCTGACCTGCCTCTTAAGAAATCTGTATGCAGATCAAGAAGCAACAGTTAAAACTGGACATGGAACAACAGACAGATTCCAAATAGGGAAATGAGTAAGTCAATGCTGCATATTGTCACCCTGCTTATTTAACTTATATGCAGAGTACATCATGAGAAACTCTGGGCTGGAAGAAGCACAAGCTGGAATCAAGATTGCCAGTAGAAATATCAATAACCTCAGATATACAGAAAACACCACTCTTATGGCAGAAAGTGGAAAAGAACTAAAGAGCCTCTTGATGAAAGTGAAAGAGGAGAGTGAAAAAGTTGGCTTAAAGCTCAACATTCAGAAAACTAAGATCATGGCATCCAGTCCCATCACTTCACAGCAAATAGATGGGGAAACAGTAGAAACAGTGGCACATTTTATTTTGGGGGGCTCCAAAATCACTGCAGATGGTGACTGCAGCCATGAAATTAGAGGATGCATACTCCTTGGAAGGAAAGTTATGACCAACCTAGATAGCATATTAAAAACAGAGACATTACTTGGCCAACAAAGGTCCATCTAGTCAAAGCTATGGTTTTTCCAGTAGCCATGTATGGATGTGAGAGTTGAACTATAAAGAAAGCTGAGCGCCAAAAAATTTATGCTTTTGAACTGTGGTGTTGGAGAAGACTCTTGAGAGTCCCTTGGACTGCAAGGAGATTCAACCAGTCCATCCTAAAGGAGTTCAGTCCTGAGTGTTCATTGGAAGGACTGATGTTGAAGCTGAACTCCAATACTTTGGTGTTCCAATACTTCACCTGGTGTGAAGGGTTGACTCATCTAAAAAGACCCTGATGCTGGGAAAAGTTGAGGGCCGAAGGAGTAGGACATGACAGAGGATGAGATGGTTGGATGGCATCACTGGCTCGATCGACATGAGTTTGGGTAAATTCAGAGTTGGTGATAGACGGGGAGGCCTGGCATGCTGTGGTCCATGGGGTCACAAAGATTTGGATGTGACTGAGTGACTGAACTGAACTGAACTGAACAATAATCTTAATAAACTCCTCTATGCAATAGTCTAACCTACTAATGTCAGGGTAAGTATAGAAGCATAGTCATGGTAAGTAAGACCTTCTTGACTTTTCTAACTAAATGTACATTACTGTTTTGTAGTTCTCTTACTACTGGTATTTGCTCTTAACTTTGGTGCCTTTTTTTTTCAGAGAGATATCACTCTCAGTTTTAAGAATGGCATTTTAAGAGTGCTAATATGCATAAAGGGGCATCGCACTGGCTCAGTGGTGAAGAATCTGCCTGCCAATGCAGGAGATTCGGGCTCAATACCTGGTCCAGGAAGATTCCTTGGAGAAGGAAAAGACAACTCACTCCAGTATTCTTGACTGGAAAATCCCATGGACAGAGGAGCCTGGAGGGCTACAGTCCATGGATTTGCAAAAGAGTCAGACATGACTAAACAACAACAAATATGCATAAAAGTGCAACATGCTAACGTGCCACTAGTGACACGAGACAACATATTATTATTATCTTTCTCCACAGGATATGCACTGATTGTGCCATAAACTTCGTGAAAGAAGGCATCATATGTCTTATTTCCTCTTAAGAACCAAGCACCTAGAATTGCACTTGAATCATATAGGGCACAATAAATATATACATGAATGGATAAATGAATGAGTGAGGTAAACTGATGAAACTATATTTGTAACTTTAAAAACCTTGAATTAGTCTATTTTACTGGATAGACTTTTACTGCATGTAAATTGTCTCAGGAGCATTTCTGTATAAGGCATTTCCTTCCTGAAATTCCTCCAAAATGCGAGCTCTCTGATTCTGACAACTTCAAATATCTTTAATGATTTCTTTAAAGAGCAATAAAACGGCAGGCTACTAAAAAGGAGATAACTGTACCATCCCTGCTCGTGAATGGACTTAGCAAGCATTTAAGAAGCCTTAACATCAATCTTCCACAGCTAGATTTATAACGTATCCATTTTATGAATCACTTTGACTTGGATCCTAAAGCCCCTAGGCACAATTTTGCAGGGAGTTCCTATGACACATATACATTAAACTGAAAAGCAGGAAATATGATTCTCCCAGAGGCTGGTATTCACCTACTTTGATTATTCTGCATAGTAAGTCAGGCTAGGTTGGCAGGTCATTATCTGATGGATATTGCCAACTACAAGAGAAAAACAGGGCAAAGGGGACTTACATTGAGTAAACCCAAATGCATCCAAGCCATTGGAAATATTTTACTATATGAAAGGCAAAAATTAGGGTTGGTGTCTTCAGCATTGATTCTAGCCTAAGCACTGCATATTCATTTGTGACTTTTTAGGGTATTTAATGAATTCAAGCGGTATGATGGTAAAATTAGGTAATAGACTTTTTATTTTGCCACTGAGATTGCACTATGACTTGTTGAGGTCCTCAGGTCTCCCTGAATAGGTAACAATTTCTAAAGACACAGATGTACTGGCCGAATGTGACCTTAAATGAGTTACCTATCATAGTTCATCTCTTAATAGTACACAAATCAAATACCTTTACCACATTGGTACAATTTTTAGAACATTGCTTTGATATCTACTCCTTGATATGCATATTTCCAAACCCATCACCACTCCCTCAAAAATCCTTACAATTAAATGTAATTGTAAATGAAATCAAAGGGTCATAGAGGTTTACAGTTGGCAGTTACCATGTAATCATCTTGCTCATCATTCCTTCCACTGTATCTGTCATTATATAGTCCCTCTGACAATTTCTGCTTTACTTTCATCATAAATGGGAAGCTAAGTAGCCAGGCAAGATGGTCTACCCAGTTACTAAGCAGCAGAAAATATAAAATGCAATTTCTTATTTTAAAAACCTTCCACTTCTACTGCACTTTATGTAGTCTTTACAAGATGTTTTACATCATTCCATTCTATATTTACGATACCGACACCAATCAGAAATTGTTAATCTCCCTCCACATAAGAAAACTAAAGCTCAAAAATATGAAATAATAGAATAGTCTGACTTTCCAATTTCAAGCTATGTAAAAAAAAAGTTTATAGATCTGATAAATATATGCCTTTGGTGTCTGCCTTCATTCCCTCCAAAATGCACCCCTGGCTTGAGGTAAATATTGCTTATTTCAATATTGAAGAAGTTCTAGAATTAGCACATCCTTTCATCTACTGAGATCAGGGAATACAATTGCTACCACTAGAACAAGAATAGTGTCAAAAGAGTTTCTCAGAGAACAATGTGGATTTGGCATGTGTATTTAAGATCCATAAAGAATATATTAAAAACTTATCATGTCTTCTCAACTAAGGATGCCACATGCAAAACAATAAGCTGAGTAATAAAAAATGCCTTTTGGGGAGGTTCTTTTCAATAACCTTTAAAGAAACAGGCAATAAATAGTATCTCAACTGCAATAACCTTTTTTTTTTGTTTATCTACTTTTATTGAAGTATGGTTGATTTACAGTGTTTTTTTTTAACAGATCAGGATTTTTTATCGTGTGTCTATATTATGTGTCTACTTGTTTGTGTTATAAATTGCAGTGCCACAATTTGTTCTCCCCACCCCCTTTACATATTTATATTTCTCCAGGTCTTTATTTTTTTAATTTATTTATTTTAATTGGAAGCTAATTACTTTACAATATTGTAGTGGGTTTTGCCATACATTGACATGAATCAGCCATGGGTGTACATGTGTGATCTGAGAGAAGAGCATTGAAACATGTATATGATCATATGTGAAACAGATCGCAATCACCACTTTAAAGTAAACCTCAAAGAGTAGATTCCATGTTTTATAGTATTTTTCATTACCATAGGTATCCTTGAATGTGTAAGGACTGTTCCACCATTCAACCAGGAGCTACATATACAGAGCCCAGTTGGAAGATTACAAATTTTCCATCTTAGGATACAAAAGAAGTCATTTCTTCAATTAGAGTACAATGACACTAATGAATGCACTCTGGTTGTTCCCTTTCTTACAAGATTTTCTTATCTGGCAGCTCCAGCAACGTGATGAGAAGGCGATTTGCAAGTCTGATTTGGAACTTTTTGATCACCAGAGAGTAAAGAGTATAAAGTTTCTGCTTACAGTCTTGGGGACATTATAGAAAATTAGCTCTGGGAATGTATTTAAATTATTCAAATAGAAATATACTCTTAACTTTGTGATCCTGCCTTCTTAACCTGCTCAAGGACTATGATGTAAATGAAAACTTTTACGGTTATTCTCTAGAGATTTCTGTTTAGTAACTGAATCTCTTCAAATTTTCCATTATTCAGCTCTCTGGTCAGTGAACAGGCATAAAAATAGAGATATATTCAGAGCTTCAATATTCTATTCCCCTTCTTTGTGAATTTGAACCAACAGTTCTAAATAAGTTTTAATAATCAACTATAAGATTTTAATGCAAAAAAAAAGTTAACTGATTTACTTTATCATTTTGTGCACACACATAATGGCTTTCATCATATTTCTTTCCCATACTGCCTTGATTTTAAAATACTGAACATCTTGAAAGTAAAATAATCACTCACATCATTAAAAGAAGTGTTATTTCTCGTCCACATATATTAGAAGATTAAAAATCCTGCTTAAAATGCTATATTAAGCAAGCTATAGCAGTAAAGTATTATTCATGAAACTAGACATAATGATAGAAGCAATCTACTGATAATATTATGGGTAAGTAAATGTGGAAACAGTCAGGAAAATATTTCTTTGCTTTATGATGCAAAACAAGAATATAGGCAGCCTATTGGTCCTTGAAAGACAGATGCATATAATGTAGACTGTTCCACTATGGAGCACATTCTATTAGACCAGTGGTGAGGCTGAACCTCATCAGTTTTTGGAGGGGTCATCTAAACTCCCTTTCCATCTGGGTGATTGAGAGCAGTGCCAGGTAGAGATTGGCCAGGTGCACTGAAGGAGAATAAGATGTCAGGAAGGCAAAAGGTAATTTGTTTTCTCCTCTGGGGTAACCTGGATATGTTCTTTTTCTCCAAACTGTTAAGTTTCAAGGAAATATGTCTACACTACGTTTTGAATTATTAACAAGTTTAACATCCATGTGCCACCTAATGCGGATGCATTTGGAGGTAGGTGAAGATCAGTTTTCTGTTCCTAATTTTTAATTGAGCCTAGTGACCAGAAATGACCTAGAAGGCCTTCAGCCTCAGGAGGAAAAGCATTAAGCAGATCTGGGGAGTGAGATACTTCTACTGGCATGAATACTTTTTTTTTCAGACTCTGTCCCTGAATCTGCCAACATGACAATGCTCTTCAATAATAAAAAAGACGTGTTCCAGGCTTTTGCAACGATGACACCTGCATGACTGACAGCCTATTCCTGCACACCAGTTCCTCAGCTCTAGTTACACAGCAATCTGTCAGCCACTTAGACGACATGAGCCCTTTAAGCCATTAAAGAGTTAACATGTTATTTTTTTAATCATGCCATAATTCTTGGGGTGGCAAAATTGCTCTGCACAATAAATAACACTACTTAAAGGTTAATTACTTGATTAATGTGTCTCTTCCTATGACACTTGCTCTTTATTTACACAGACAGAAGAATCTCCCACTATATCTTGTTAAATCTCTTTATCCACTTTCTTTGTTTGGTCCAAGAGATAATTTTTCACGGGTTCTCATTAAAGAAATAAAAATATTATCCTACTTTTCTGTTATTGTTATTGTTTAAAAGATCTGCTTTGATTATTGACATACAAAAAACTTGATGATTGAAACTGGATAAGCCGTTTTTTCACCTCCTCCAGGTGGGTAGAGCTGTGAATTATTTCTCACCATTAAGTAAAAAACATTTTACTTTTGGTTGGCATGACAGTGACATAAGAGCTCTCCTTGACTCTTTCTGAGGCAGCTGGAAAAATGAAACCCTTTCAGCTCAAGACACAGAGTCAATCTTTTACCCTCTCATTAACATTAAAGAAGGCCATGTGGGCAAATCCACGTACATGAGAATATACTTCATTTAGAATCAAATTAATTCCAGAGCAAAAAATAAAAACATAAATTAATGCCAAAAACTCAGGTTGTATTTTTGGAGAGTACTTATGGGTATCTAAAAACATGGTATCATCTATTTATTTCATCAGATGATTTTTACAAGATCAGGGGTAGCTCTATGGAAAGACTCAAGATTGACGGTGATGTTGGAATCAATACAATCCTTAAATAAAAGTAGTCTTCTTTTGCTTTCTTCCACCTCCAAAGATTGGTAAGCTTCCTGAAGAGATGGGCAACACACATGCTAATAAAGGAGAACTTTCATTCCTAGATTCCATTTCTATAAGGAAATACCCTCTATATCACTTGCATAGGATGGATCTTCCAACCAACTGTAGGTGATGGAACAGAATACGGTGGACTGAAGGCAAGGGAAAAAATGGAAGACACAAAAAGGTAGAGGGGAAAGAGTAAAATGAGCAGAAAGGTTCTGGATACATTTCCAAAGGAACCAGCAGAATACGGCCGCTCAGATAGTGATGTTTTCTGCTTTTCTAAAACTTCTACAAAGCTTTCTCTCTCAATCTAATAAATCCAGTGAGAACGTATTTTTTTTTTTAGAACGTATTTTTATTTGCCTAAATATTCATTTATTTCCTTTTATATTTCTTTAATAAGTAAATAAAATATGTACAACAATAAGAAATGAGGGGGAAAAAATACTTAACCAGCCAACTAAGAAACAGAAGACATTCAGAAATATTTTTATAAATAAATATAGAGAAGCTTGAGATCATACAGTATCAGGTATTTTTTAGAAGAGCAGAAGTTGGGAAAATTTTTGAATTCAGCAAACTAACATAATTTGCATCCACTCACCCTGAGTCACTTTACAGAAAGAAAAAGATGGAAATAAAATCAAAAGAATAGTCACTGATCCTGTTATATTAGTTTTCTCTTGGTGTATAATAAATTACCACTTATCTCATAGTTTCTGTGGGTCAGGAGTTAAAGCATAGCCCAACTCATTCCTCTACTCAGGGTCCCACAAGGCAGCAACCAAGATGTCCTCATCTAAAACCCAAGCTCATAGGGTTGTTGAACAAATTCAGTCCCTTTCAGCTATTAATATATGACTAAGTCATTCAGCTTTTAGAGATCATCAGCATTTTCCTTCCTTATGATCCTGTCTCAGTCTGTTTGGGCTTAGACTGGGTGGCTTAGAAACAACAGGAATCTATTTCTCACAGGTCTGGAGCTTGGGAAGTCCATGATGAAGGTGCCAGTAGATTCGGTGTCTGGTGAGTATCTGCTTCTTGGTTCATACATGGCCACCATCATGTCTGTTTCCCTATACCCTCTAGTAATAGGAGAGGCAAGGGATCTCTCTGAAGGTTCAAGGAGTACTAACTCCATCTAATCACTTCCCAAAGGCCGCACCTCCTAATACTATTACCTCAGGGATTAGGGTTTCAACATATGGATTTGGAGAGTATACAAACATTCAGTCCACAGAAGACTCTCTCCATATGCAATTGCTATCATAGCAGCATGCTTCTTTAGAGTCGTCAGGAGAATCTCTCTACTGCATGCTATAAAATGGAATAGAACTACGTATTTATGTGGATGGATGCATAGATAGATGATAGAGAGATAGGTAGGTAGGTAGATAACCTAATCATAGAAATAGCATCCCATCAGCATTATCATATTCTGTTGGTTAAAAGCAAGTTACAGGTCATGCCCACACTCAAAGGGAGGGTATTGTACACTGCATGACCACAGAGCTACACTAGGTCTATCTGCCATCTGCTACACATGTGAAAAGAATTTTCCACAAGCTCAGACTACAGAAAGCTTTCCTCTGTGTCCAAGGTGTCTTTTCCTGCCAAGTAACATTCTATTCTAAGGCCAAATCAGTTCCACAAAAATACTTATTTCTGGTTCTGACCACTTCCCAAAAAACAAAATGAGAAATATTCCAGTGTTCAATGGAATGTAGCTGTTCATCAATGCATAACATTACCAACAATGGTATGAACCTAGGTGATAACTGTTTCCAAATCACTGCTGCTTGACTATATTCTGAGATATCCTCAGAATGACTCCCCATGTTTCCCTTCTCTGATAGAAATGGTTTATTACGTGAAAAGAGCTGTAAACATGCAATAAAATGGCCTTATGAGAAAGTTAATGTCTCTATTCAGGGCCAGGATGGTAAAGGCTAGAGCCCAGTGGTGTGCTTCAACAGTTATTAGGGAATGTCCATGCCTCTAAGTGCTGATGCGGACTTCCTTGATATATGTTGCTTTCGATAAAAATAGCAATGGCTCTCTTATCCAACTCACTGAAACTATCAGTTGATGGGCTGTTCAAAACTAAAATTGGCTAAAGCAGGGATTTTTTAAATGATGCATATCTTCCATAAATATTTTATTTATTCCAAAAACAAATAACTATCTTTTGCTACTATTCTGATCTAAGACCAAGACAACTTTTACTGTGTACTAGTCTACTGACTGGAATTTCCCCATTGTCTTTCATCAATCAATTCATCTATAATGCATCATCTATGATTTCTAGTTTAGTTTTCCTTAAAGTGGAACAAGAACATACAAATATTAACGAAGCACAGATTTTAAAGTAAGATTACAGATTTTATTATTTTATATAAATATATTATTCACACCTATCTGGTTAGGAATTTTCAGCACCTCACATCTACTGAGTCTTTCAAATGCCTTTGACATGGTTTTCAGAGAAATCACCTCCCTTACATTCATATTTTATGGTACTAAGTAACTAATTTTCAAAACCCACAAACCAGTTTACCACAGTTCAAGTAACATTAACACATTTAGGACCAAGCCCAGCTAATTTTTGATAAGGGTCCTATGAAAGCAGGAAGAGTAGGGAGTAGTCTACTAGCCACGGCATGCAGAGTACTTTGGGCAACAGTCGGCACGCTTCAAAAGAGGATGAAGGGTGTCAGCTAATCCAGATGATTGGTTAAGAGAAAGTCATTAAAGTCATTTTTTTTTCCATTTACTTAGATTTTATTTGATTTTTTTCCCACACTGTTTCATAGTCTTCTGGACATATATATGTACATATTTTGTTAGATTTATAATTAAGTATTTCATTTTTTGGTGCTATTGTAAATGGTATTTTTAAAAATTTCAGTTCTAAATACCTGGAACCAACATAATTTTTTTTTTACTTTACAATATTGTATTGGTTTTGCCATAGATCAACATTAAAGTCATTTAAAAGAGTTTCTGCCATCAACGGTCAAAGGTGTAATCGGTGTGCATGCATTGAACAATATTTGTTGAGTGCCTTGCGTGTACATGTTCAGTTGCTTCAGGCATGAACCCTAGGGATTTTGCAACCCTAGTGACTGCAGCCAACCAGGCTCCTCTGTCCATGGGATTCTCCAGGCAAGAATACTGGAGCGGGTTGCCATGACCTGCTCCAGGGGATCTTCCCAACCCAGGGATAGAACCCAAGTCTCTCGCACTGCAGGCAGACTCTTTACCACTGAGCCACCAGGGACGCTCTTGTTGAAATCCTACTACATACTATATTATGGAGGTATGTTCTAGCTCCCCATAAAGAGGAAAAAAGCATGATAGCTGCCCTTGAAGATCTTAATACATTACTCTGTGAGGTGCTACTGCACTTACATAATGTTTGTAGCGTATGAAGTGTTTCTATCTTTTTTTAACCCTAAAAAGCTTTGGATGTTAGCCTGGATTCTGACAGCTGCTGAAGAATGGTGAGAAATTCACTGAGTTCCTAAGGTTATTGCTTGATGATTTATGACTCATCAGTACTTAGATGAAAGTGCCCTGTCAAATTCATTTTTTAACACCAACAAATATGAGGTTGAATTGTAAAATAGGTTCCATTTAATCCAATTTCTTTTATGTAGTTATGCTCAAGGATGCATGAAGGGGCTTGTGTTATATGAGAAATTTTTCCAAAGAGTAGCAGAGATGAAAATTTACTCTGGAAAAACCACAAGGGAATATTTAATTCTCCTGAACCCTATATATAATCAGTCACCAAGTCATGGCACTCAAAACTGTCCTTTTCTCCCAACTTTACCATGTCATCAATTTAGTACATTCTTCCTGATCTGAAAAATTCTCTATCCTTTTTTTCCTGACACCAATCTTCTGCCTCCATCTATATCCATAGTGCTTCCAAAGATCACAAATCTATTTGTATGATTCTCATTTTCAGAACCCACTATGGATTTCAACACTCCCAAGAATAATGCCAAAGCTCCTTCAAGTGGAGCCAAACAGGGCCCAAACATTCTATATGTACCATATTTTATCAGTATCAGCTATGATTTCTCCCACACATATAGCCTAGATCTAGCATCACAAATTCATCTCCATTCCTTCTCCAAGTACCCAAACATAATTGTGTAATTTGAATCATTGAAATTCTGTTCTGTGTTTATGCAATCCCCTTTTTTGTTAAAATCCTGGGAGACTTCCACTCATCCTTCAAGATAAAGTCTTTAAACTTTACCCAAACACTCCATGCACCATTTCTCCACAATATTTCAGGTAGCTCTCTTTTATTGCACAAATTTTGCTGCATGACTATTTCTGTTCTGTTCTGTTCTGTTCAGTCGCTCAGTCGTGTCCGACTCTTTTCGACCCCATGAGCTGCAGCACTCCAGGCCTCCCTGTCCAACACCAACCCCCGGAGCCCACCCAACTCATGTCCATTGAGTTGGTGATGCCATCCAACCATCTCATCCTCTGTCGTCCCCTTCTCCTCTTGCCCTCAATCTTTCCCAGCATCAGGGTCTTTTCAAATGAGTCAGCTCTTCACATTAGGTGGCCAAAGTATTGGAGTTTCAGCTTCAACATCAGACCTTCCAATGAACACCCAGGACTTATCTCCTTTAGGATAGACTGGTTGGATCTCCTTGCAGTCCAAGGGACTCTCAAAAGTCTTCTCCAACACCCCAGTTCAAAAGCTTCAATTCTTTGGTGCTCAGCTTTCTTTATAGTCTAACTCTCACATCCATACATGACTACTGGAAAAACCATGGCCTTGACTAGACAGACCTTTGTCAGCAAAGTAACGTCTCTGCTTTTTAATATGCTCTCTAGGTTGGCCATAACTTTCCTTCCAAGGAGTAAGCACCTTTTAATTTCATGGCTTCAATCACCATCTGTAGTGATTTTGGAGCCTAGAAAAATAAAGTCAGCCACTGTTTCCACTGTTTCCCAATCTATTTGCCATGAAGTGATGGATCCCAAACACTGGGTGGGGTTCTATGGAGACAGTGGTTAACAAGACCATAACAGTGTACTGCATGTTTTTATTCACTTGTTGCTCATATTATGCTATGGACTCCTTGACAGCAGACACATTGTATTCATTTCTATATGACTCCCAACTACCTAATGCAGTGTATACATACCACCAGGCATGTACTTGAGTTTACTGAATGAATGACTGAAGGGCTGATGCCATTAAACATAACAATAAAGTAGCTTTAGAAATCGTATCAGAAAGTTTCTTATACACTGTCCTCAGGGTTTTAGGAGATAAATGGGGGCAGCCTTCTAAGTTGACTAGCCCCCACTACTTTTTGTTACAACATAATTTTTCTGTTCTTACAGAATTTAAATTATATGCCCTTATTAATTCAAAAATCTAAATGAATAAATGTCTTCATGCTATTCCCACAACGTGTTGCAAGAGTTGAAATATAGTAATAAGCCCACCATTTGATATTGTGCACACATAGTATATAATCAGCTTGACATGGAACTTCAATGACTTATTTCTTTTTTAGTGAGCACTCTTAGGAATTGCATTTAAGCTTTCTAAATCTCCTGTTCAAGGTGAGGTAGAAGGTAGACTAATTCCATCTCCTGATACAAACATGAAACTTTCCATATAAACTTCAACTCGGGAACACAGTGAATTACTTTTATGCCATGTGTCACCTTTACAATATTTAGTATACCTATGGTGTACTTGATATGTGGTCAGAAACTTGTCTGCTCATTCTCCCTTTTAGTCAATTGAGGTTTACATCAAAGCTTTTAAAGATAATTGAAGATCAGAACTTTGTTTACTCAATTTCTTGAAAATCCCATTTATCTTTGATTGTTATCTGGCACATCTTTAATGATAGGTGTTAATTTAATTGTATGTATTAATACCTTGCCAAGAGTGCAGCCAGCAGTTTTAAGACAATTCTTTATCTTTCAAAAAGAATAGAAATGAGAAGGGGTAAAGAGCCGATATTCCTAAATTAATCCATTATAAAAATGAATTTTCTGCTACTTCTGAATAATTGGCAGAAAACTGTAGTGAAACAGTAGCGGTGAGCACTAAAATGTTTTATTGACTTGGAAACATAGAGTTCCCAAGGCCAACCCTGCTAAAAATGAGCAATTCTTCAGGGTGTATTGCTTAAATAATAATTTGCTGAGTGTTTGGTTATGAAGGTAAATTCCTGAAGATGTTGGGACATTTTGATCATAAAAGTTTGTTATGGCTATTAATTTTCCAGTACTATTTTCAAACAGTTGAATCAGTGTCACGTGGACAATTTGAGAAGCAGGATTAGAAGAATCTAGGATTTTGTTGGGGGCAATGTAAATAATTTGGGAACCCAAATAGTTTATCATAAAAGCTACTTGGCAACAAGGGACCAAGTGATTTTTCTAAAAATTACTTTTATCCTGATATGACTAGCACAGTTATCTAAAAATGCAAATGCATAAAATTATCCTTGTTGAAGATCAAGAACTGGTAAGTTGATGGTACCAACTGAAAGGAAGAATGGAAAAATAAGCCATGGATTATTCCCATAGCATAATGCATGCACATAGAGAAGCATGGAATAGACTGTACATATGAAGGAAGGTTTGAGAGAAGCTGACAGTTCCCATGATAGACTGACTATTTAGTTGGGCTTAATATCTATCTTGATCTGCCCCTTGGTAGCCAGGCAAACAACTGCAGCATAGTTTTGTTTTTTGGGTTTTTTTTAATGACTAAATGAAGGACAGCATAAACAAAAGAGAAAGCTGCTGCAGATCTCTGAGCAGAATGACAAGAAAAACAAATTTTCTTTTAAATTGTATATTCTTCACACTGCTCTAGCTTAGAACTCTTAGACGTCAAACTAATGACGTTTCCAGAAGGATGTGCTAGTGATTATTGATAATCATGATTTTGATCATGATAATTATCGATAATCATGAAATTGAAAATAATGATTATCTGTAATTTCTCTTCAAAATCTTTTTTAAATCAAAGACATCCATACATAGACCCTCAATCTCCATCTCTTCCTTCTGCATATAAAGGGACAAAGAAGGAAAGAGGCAGAAACCTCTGAGGTTGAGATGCTGCTACAAATAATGAAAATATAAGAGAAGAGGACAGAACTAATGTCTCCCTGATTCCTATCCAAGTTCATTATCAGTCTTGGGGTACAAAGTTTGAATAATAAAACCAAAATATTTTGCTGTGTTCACATTTACTTAGTAACTTTATTTATGTAACTAGCATGTTTCTTGGGTGAAGGCTGGGGATAATGCTTATCATTTCAGATACACAAGCACAATCTGAAGCATTGTAGACCACCACAAATCTGTCAATTATATTGTTTTTGTGTAAATCTGTGCTTCCAAAACCCTGAAAAAAAATGCATTCGCTTTGCTTATTAAGTACACCAAGCCTTGTTGTTGTTTAGTCGCTAAGTCATGTCTGGCTCTTTGTGACCCCAAGAACTGCAGAGCACCACCCCTCCCTATCCTTCACTATCTGCTGGAGTTGCTCAAACTCAAACACCAAGTGTTAGTTAGGACTCACTGTGTTACAACTAACTGAAAGTCAGTCTGAATTAATTTAAGTAAAGAAGAATTACTGGAAGGATACAGCAATGGCTTTCTGAATCAAAGGAAGAGCTGGCCAACAGGAGGGCAGTTCTCACTTACAGGTACTCAGAGCAACACATCAGCCACCAGGCAGAGTTCTCTAGGATCCTGGGAAGCACCATTAAAACCGCCGTGAAGAGGGAAGCCACCCACGCTGTGCCCACTGTATTCTTCACATCTTAGTCCCACTATTTCCTGATGACGTTTTCCTTTGTTAGCTCAACACTGTAGGGACTAACATAGGGAAACAAAAAACAGACACAAATTTAGGATTACAGAAATAATCCTTCATCTACTCCAATCTCCTCCCCCCACCCAACCATATATTGTGTGAACTATTAGAAGAAATGTTGTCCAATTTCACACAAATAATGAGGAAATAAAAATCAACTTAATAAGACAATTAAATATGCTATTTGTGCCCCATAAATGTATTCTTATTTTATAATTTTAGTCCCACTAAATATTTTTTCCCTGTGTTTTAGTTTTTTCTTCAAACAATCCATATAATTATACCTATAAAAATATACATATCACATACCTTTGTACTTAGCACTTATCCATTATTCTCTAGTTAAAAAGTAAAATAGTTTCAGAGATGCTAGTCTCTCTAACTTCTACTTCCCATAGCAGCCTTGAACTACATTCAGATGTTCAAAGAAAATGTAGCTCCTTTTTTTCTTATAATGTATTCAATCGTCCCCACAAGCTGCTGGACTGTTGGGTCTGGGAACAAATATTAATTTGCCAATTATAGGACCACAGAGCAATCCCTTCAGGATAAATGCTTAGGTTTTTAGATTTCTGTTCCTCTCCCTCACTTTTACCTGTTCCTGTTCAGGGGATGGTAACTGGATCCTCCCTGGTCCCTGCTGGAGAATGACTAGTTGAGTCTGCTTGCAAGACTGGTAGCCATCAAAGTGGCTGGTCCCACATGGGCAGGGAACATCATATGTGTACCCAGAGTCATCGTTAATCCATAGTCCTGGCTGCTTGCCCCATGAAAGTTGCCCATACTCTGAAATCTTAAGCCCTATCCCAGGTCTTGCTTGGCCCCTGGCCCTTCCATCTCATGCTCATTTATCTCATTGCTGCTGCTAAGCTGCTAAGTCACTTCAGTCATGTCCGACTCTGTGCGACCCCATAGATGGCAGCCCGCCAGGCTCCGCCATCCCTGGGATTCTCTAGGCAAGAACACCAGAGTGGGTTGCCATTTCCTTCTCCAATGCATGAAAGTGAAAGGTGAAAGTGAAGTCGCTCAGTCATGTCCGACTCTTAGCGACCCCATGGACTGCAGCCTACCAGGCTCCTCCGTCCATGGGATTTTCCAAGCAAGAGTACTGGAGTGGGGTGCCATTGCCTTCCCTGCCAAAACCCAGCCTTCTTGGGATGCTGGAGAACTGTGGGGAACTGCTATTGAGGAAGAATGCGTTTGACCTCTCCAAACTTCAAGAGTCTCACCTTCCCTCCAGCTTTTGGAAATAGTTTAAGTATTCTTGTGACTGAAGGAAAGCAGGGCTCTGTGAGCCTGAGATCCCCTTATTTCTGGGTTTTTCTCCCAACAATTCTCAGAATCAGGGAGGGAAAAGCCAAGCTTCTCCTCTTTCTTTGGTATCTTTAGTTTTTTGACACTACAGAAGAATCTCTGATATAGACACACTACCTAAGAGAAATATGTTTTGAACCAATAGATTCTTCTAAAATTGCAGTCACCATCTTTCTGGTCCCCGATGCATATCCAAAGTTCTGACCACCTTACCCTCTGTCTTTCTGTACATCATCCCCTTCACTTTGGAACATACCTGTTCGATGTATTCCTCCACCTGAGTAACCCTTGTGTGTCCTCTGACACACATCTGAAGGAGATCTCTTTCAGCTAACTTTTCTTGCTTTATGCAAGCCCAGGCTGGAATAGCAGCTCCTTTCAGAGCATCCTGTACTTTATTTTCAGTCTTGGGGCTGCTGTCTTTAACAGTGTTAAGAAGTAGAAATGTAAACACAAGCCACAAATTCAAGCTGCATATGTAATTTTAAGTTTTGTAGTACCCATATTTTTAAAAATTAAATAGAAATAAGTGAAATTATTTAGTCATATAGTTTATTTAACCCAATATCAAAAGCATCATTTCAAGATGTAATCAGTATGAAAATTATTAGTCAGTTTTTTCTGTCATTTCAAATCTTCAAAATTCAGTGTAAATTTACATTTATAGCACATTTCAGTGTCAGTCAGTCCGTCAGTCAGTTCAGTCACTTAGTCGTGTCCAACTCTTTGCAACCCCATGGAATGCAGCATGCCAGGCTTCCCTGTCCATCGCCAACTCCCGGAGCTCACTCAAACTCATGTCCATTGAGTCAGTGATGCCATCCAACCATCTCATCCTCTGTTGTCCTCTTCACCTCCCAACTTCAATCTTTCACAGCATCAGGGTCTTTTCAAATGAATCAATTCTTCACAACAGGTGGCCAAAGTATTGGAGTTTCAGCTTCAGCATTAGTCCTTCTAATGAATATTCAGGACTGATTTTCTTTAGGATGGACTGGTTGGATCTCCTTGCAGTCCAAGGGACTCTCAAGAGTCTTCTCCAACACCACAGCTCAAAAGCATCAATTCTTCAGCACTCAACTTTCTTCACAGTCCAACTCTCACATCCACACATGACTACTGGAAAAACCATAGCTTTGACTAGATGGACCTTTGTTGGCAAAGTAATGTCTCTGCTTTTTAATACGCTGTCTAGGTTGGTTATAACTTTTCTTCCAAGGAGCAAGCATCTTTTAATTTCATGGCTGCAGTCACCATCTGCAGTGAGTTTGGAGCCCAAAAAGATAAAGTCTGTCACTATTTCCATTGTTTCCCTCTATTTGCCATGAAGTGATGGGACCAAATGGCATGATCTTAGTTTTCTGAATGTTGAGCTTTAAGGCAAATTTTTCACTCTCCTCTTTCACTTTCATAAAGAAGTTCTTTAGTTCTTTTTCGCTTTCTGCCATAAGGGTGGTGTCATCTGAGATTATTGATATTTCTACAAGCAATCTTGATTGCAGCCTGTGCTTCATGCAGCCCAGCATTTCTCATGACATACTCTGCAAATAAGTTAAATGAGCAGGGAGACAAAACATACTCCTTTTCCTATTTGGAACCAGTCTGTTGTTCCATGTCCATTTCTAAATGTTGCTTCTTGACCTGCATACAGATTTCTCAGGAGGCAGGTAAGGTGGTCTGATATTCCCATCTCTTTCAGAATTTTCCACGATTTGTGGTGATCCACACAGTTAAAGACTTTGGTATAGTCAATAAAGGAGAAGTAGATGTGTTTCTGGAATTCTCTTGCTTTTTTGATGATCCAGCGTATGTTGGCAATTTGATCTCTGGTTCCTCTGCCTTTTCTAAAACCAGCTTGAACATCTGTAAGTTCATGGTTCACATACTGTTGAAGCCTGGTTTGGAGAATTTTGAGCATTACTTTGCTAGCGTGTGAGATGAGTGCAATTGTGCAGTAGTTTGAGCATCCTTTGGCATTGCCTTTCTTTGGGATTGGAATGAAAACTGACATTTTCCAGTCCTGTCGCCACTGCTGAGTTTTACAAATTTGCTGGCATATTGACTGCGGCACTTTCACAGCATGATCTTTTAGGATTTGATAAAGCTCAACTGTAATTTTGTCACCTCCAACAAGCTCTGTTCATAGTGATGCTTCATAAGGCCCACTTGATTTCGCATTCCCAGGATGTCTGGTTCTAGGTGAGTAATCACATCATCGCAGTTATCTGGGTCATGGAGATATTTGTTATATAGTTCTTCTATGTATTCTTGCCACCTCTTCTTAATATCTTCTGCTTCTGTTAGGTACATACCATTTTTTCCTTTATTGTGCCCATCTTTGCATGAAATGTTCCCTTGGTATCTCTAATTTTCTTAAAGACATCTCTGGTCTTTCCTATTCTGTTGTTTTCCCCTATTTCTTTGCACTGATCACTGAGGAAGGCCTTCTTATCTCTCCTTGCTACTCTTTGGAACTCTGCATTCAAATGGGTAAATCTTTTATTCTCTCCTTTGCCTTTTGCTTCTCTTCTTTTCTCAGCTCTTTGTAAGGCCTCCTCAGACAACCATTTTGCCTTTTCACACTTCTTTTTCTTGGGGATGGTCACAAATCTCCGTCCATAGTTCTTCAGGCACTCTGTCTATCAGATCTAATCCCTTTAATATATTTGTCATTTCCAATGTATGTTCGTAAGGGATTTGATTTAGGTTATACCTGAATGGTCTAGTGGCTTTCCCTACTTTCTTCAACTTAAGTCTGAATTTGGCAATAAGGAGCTCATGATCTAAGCCACAGTCAGCTCCCGGTCTTGTTTTTGCTGACTCTATATACCTTCTCCATCTTTGGCTGCAAAGAATATAATCAATCTGATTTCTGTATTGACCATCTGGTGATGTCCATGTGTACAGTCTGTACATCTCCGTGTACATCAACACATTTCAAGTGTTCAAGGGCCACAGCCACAAACTAGAGTTTACCATACTGGACAGCTGGGCTCTATATAGCAAGAGTCGCTATAAGCTTGCCTAGCATCAGTAGGCACTCAGGGCATATTTATATAAGGAAGTGTTAAGAAAAGTTCCTTTTAAGAAATCTGGGTGAATATTAAACACTTCTGGAAGTTCTACTTCAAGGAAAGAAAACTGATTCAGTGTTAAATCACTCATGAAAAAGAAAGTGAGAGCAATCCAAAAGAAAAATTGCAAAGTAAAAAATGAGGTTAATATGATACCTTCACCACTCAAGAAATTTTGTTGAAAGTCCTTCAGAACACTGAAAGGTTTGTTCTGCTCAAAAGATAGAAGGCTATAATGTTTCTCTTCATCTTTCTGTTCTGACTTGGAAGGAGAAGAAAACTTAGTGATGAGGCTGATAAAAACATGTAACAAATTAGAAATCTTGCTAGAAATAGCAGAAGACAGCTCTCTAGAAAGGTGTTAGCTTGTGTGTGGGGTAAACTCCTAATTACGGATCTACTGCCGGAGGGAACAGACTGGAAGTAGCACAAGAGTCTTTGAACACACGGGAGCTTTCAGGAGACGCATCAGGGCATCTTGAATTTAAAGTTGTTTGAGGCTATCTTCTGCCCAAGTTACATGAGGGAAACTCTCTGCATCTCTGAACTTAGGAGTGAAAGTGATTCTGACTGAAACAGATGTGGTCGGTTAAAGTTCAGTTAACTGTGAATGGAACAGAAGGTAGATGTGATATTAGGGAGGGGACTCACTTGTTTCTTGGTTTTTATTTTATTATCCTTTAAGTTATTAATTTCTATAACATTGTCATAGTAATATTTAAAATACTTATGCCATCCAATAAAGTCATACTTCTGTACGTGGAAAAAAAATTAGCAGCATAGAGAAGTTTTATCTGAAGGAGTCTGAGTCTTTTATTTTACATTCTTTATATAAATAGGAAAAGAGGCAACGAATATGGTGAATACCTTACTATCTGCAGCTATCATTCTTCACAAGAGTTTAAGGGAAGTCTCAATCATTTGAACCCATTTCATTTCTGGATAACATCAGAATTTTCTCCAGTAAATGCCCTGCTAATTTTAGTAAAAGTGTTTAGTGTTTAAATTGTTCATCTAATGCCAATATTAATTCAATAGAGGGAAAAATACACCATTGTTTGGGTATTATATATTCATAAACAGTTTGATTAAAATAACTTTATTTTCAAAATGCAACAAGGCCCTTGTCTATTTAAGTATTCTCCTTTAAACTGTTGAGAAATAACAGGAACTCGAATAGAAATTGAAATCTACAAACAATCTAAAACTTCTCTCTAGCAAAATATCTGCCATCACTGCTAAGAAGAAGCAAAAAGAACTGATTGAAATTCCACCATGGATTTCTTATGGACTCCATTACCCTTATTATCATTGTCCCCATTAGCACTGATAATTGAGAAGTATGTGTATCTCACAACTAAATGATGAAATCTGCTTTACCTCCCACCCAGCACAAATTGCTGTTCATCCTTAGGAAACAGCTATTTACAAAAATGATTTACATGCTTATGCACAAAGCTCCATGCTCTATATTATGGTGACATTCCTTTAAAAATGTTTTTTAAAACTAGTGATATGGAAACTGAAGTAATAAGATTCCTCCTAAATTAGAAGGTTAATTGTTTAAGGGAGATGCTCCCTCAGAAACATGACAAGGATTTTTATTCCATAAGGCACTTTTATCTGGGATGCAAGGTAATAAGGAAGGAGGGCAAAGGAGCATTATTTGTGTTCAGACAGAGTCCAACACACACACACACACAAAAGGTAAAAGAAGGAAGCAGTTAGTTAAGAGGGGTTCATCTCATTCTTTTACTATGTCATTCACAATTTTTCCTTAAAAAGCTGGCCGACTTAAGTGGTCTTGTCACTCTATACTAGACATTAGATGTGCTAGGAATGAGACCTTGTTGGAAGGTCAGGGAGAATGCCAAAAGGTCATCCCCAAAGAGCAGCGCCAAAAAACCAGCTTTTGAGATGGAGAGATACCATGCAAGTGTGTGGCAGTTCATCGGTGTCTGACAAGGCTTGGTTTATGAGTGTGTCTTTAGAAAATCAATAACAGATCACTCAAGTTCAGGCCTTTTGAGTACTAAATAGATCCAGAATATTACTATAAAATACAGGGGAGGAGCAGAGGAAATAAATGAAGAACAGCTTCCAAGAGACCAGAAAACTAAGGGTCTTATGTATTCAATACAAATAGTTTAGTTAATTCTTTTTCTGCTTTAAATAAAAGCTAGGGTCTGACTATCATGAAAACCATTCAGATTTCCTTCAGTATTTTATCTATCCACATTCTATCTCCAATAATTATCTTTGAGCTATACACCTGCCATGTCTGACTTTCCCATACCATGGTTGGTGAAATGAGGCTAGACTTTGGAGTCAAATGACCTAGAATCCTGTCCCAGCTTTGATACTTACTCTGTAGAGACTCAGAGCCTAAGTACTGTCCTGTGTAAATGGGAGATACTAATATCAGTCTCACAGGATTGCTGGTGGGATTCAATGAGATCATGCTTATAAATTCTCTGGCCTATAATAAAGGACCCAGAACTTTTTCTTCCCTCCCTTATCTCATTTATCTCTTTGATGCCCCATCCTTGTTTCAAGTTGAGGTTTTCTACCATTTTAATACTCTTCCAAGACTTGCCCTTCCATCTTTAAAGCAATCCTCCAAATTGCACTCATTCAGTCCATAAAGCTTTGCTCAATTAAGGAGATCAGGACCTAGGACCACAGACATTCCCTTCCCAACACAACCAGAGCCTCCGGGAACTACTGCCCTTGAATCATCTGGAATGGTGGCTCTTTCTCTCTGACTCCTCCCTGCCCAATTAGACTCTTTAAACAAGTGAACCTGGGTAGAAGGTACTAAAGGCAGCAGAGTCTGGGTAAAGACCAAGACTCTTAATTTTACCTCCCTCCATCTGATTCTAGTTGTTGCCAGGAAATACCTAGGGAAGGAGTTTCTACAGGTTTTACTCATGAAAATACAGCTTCCTTCTAATAGAATTTAAATTTCTTTCAAAGGTGGTAGATAATTTAGCATGTTAACCCTTTTAGGAAGATCTCCCTGCTGAAAGAATTTTTGTCCAGAATGATATTTTTCTTAATGGAATTTCAAATGAATTAATTCATTGAGTTTTTAGAAAATGCCTGTGTAGGTTTTAAGACTCAACAATTTCCCATTCAGATGTTGTGCTAGTTTTAACCTGTCAGGTTATAAATATCTAAGTGAGCTCTTCTCTATTTTTAAATGAAGTCTTTTTTTTTTTTTTCAAACACTTGCCCTAAAAATATAGTCAGGATACACAGCCAGTAAATCTAGTAAATTCTTCCAGTTGCAGTTTTTCAGATGTCATCTCTTTATGGCTTTTGTATTCATTGTGAATCTGAAATAATCATATATCCACATAAATGGTATAACCAAAGGAAGGTAATAGTGAGATTCATTGACTTATTCATTCAGTACCATATGAAGCACCTTTGTATTAAATACTAACTGCCTTAAGAATGTACGCTAATAGCAAATGGCAAAGGTACAGCTGAACGTCACTGACACACAAATCCTAATCCTTCGCTCCATGACTGTGCTCCTCAGCTTGTAGTCCCCAGACCTGTAGTACCAGCATCACCTGGAAACTTAAATCCTGAGCACCCAGCCCAGACATACTGAATCAGAAGAACTCCAGTGGCGGCGTCAATCTCGTTAAGACCTTCAGGTGATTCCGATGCAAACTAGAATCTCAGAACCACTACCCTTTTCCTTATTAAAAGCATTTTACTCCTTTTTTTAATATCCTTATATGTAGATGATAACTACATTTGCATACTAATCAGTATTGAACTCTATCACAGTTTCATATTTCTTTGGCCTCCAAGCAGAATTGGCACAGCACTTTGTTCATGAGGCTGTCTCCCGGGGGCATCTCTGGCACATACCTAAAATCCTTACCATTTCTCCAGACACTTCCAAGGAGGCATCCTTACCCTCGATGGACTCTATGGGGTCCTCTCTCAATGAATTCTTAAACTACTCCTGTATTCATCCCATCTTCACAGTCACTACAATGTCTGATAACTTCTCTCTGAGGGTTTGAACTATACATTACAACCCACTGGATCTCCAGTGTCTTCTGTAGTGCTCAACCTATATGATCAATATATATTTAATGAATAAATAATGAAAAATGATGCAAACAAGCAGATATAGTCATGAAACTTATAATTCAGGTAAATATAAATTATATAAAATGTTTTCGGAAACTAGGATAAGAGGAAATAAAGACACTTTGAGAGAGTTTTAATCTGTTATTATTTTCCCTCTATCAATTAATTATTTTGCTATTTCCTTAAACTGTGGCCAGTATTGAATGATATATTTATTTTAGTGTAATAGTTGATCCTGGAAAAATCAGTTTTCCTCGTGGAAACTCAGTAACAATCAGAACCAGGACAGTTTGATTTTATCAACATCAAAAAGGTAATGAAAATATATGGTATTTTAAAAATAACACTTGGCTTAGGTCCCAAAATACGGATTTCAGTCCTATTTCTAATATGAGTCATCTGTCTTATTACTTTGGGAAAGTCAATTGATCTCAATTATTTCTGCTGCAAGATGGGATTCAATGGTATCTATGCACAAGAGGTTAGTGAAAGAATCAAAGCAAATGGTGAATATGAAACTGCTTTGCAAATCTGAAAAGCACAATACACGCAAGAAGCATTATGATTTGCTTCCTTTTGGAAAATGGTCTAGTTGGGCAAACCAAAGCTTAACTAGCTATATTGGTCAGTAGATATGGAGTGTTAAGACTCCAAATGGAGACAGATATTTTCTCTGTGATGCAAGATTACATCTAGCAAAATATACACTGAACCATTTATGTAGAAGATCCAGTATTTACCATGGCTGATATAACTGGACTTCCATGAAATGACATTTTTTCCAAACTTCTAAATATCAATGTTACCTAATCTAATAGTCTTTAATTAGTAACCACATCCCCCTGCTGAGTTTTTAATGAGAATTCTAAACTAAATAAATGTTTTCATTATACTCTAATTTTTTTAAAAAAAATCAAGCAGTATAAGTAAAATTATAACCTGAAAGTTATATAGAAATAAGAAAATAATCTGGAATTAAGCCAGAATTTAATTACATTTTAGGTCAAGAAATGAATAGAATATCTTCTCTCTTTCCTATCTAAATTCTAACCTCATTTCAAGTTCAATTTGAGTCCTATTTCTACCATAAAACTTCCCCCAAATCTGCCATCTCATAATGACATTTTCCTTTCACTAAATCCTTAAAGTTTTATGGCTGAAACTGTAAATGTTCTCCAAACATCAACATTCAGTCCCATATTTCCAAAGCTTCCCTGGAGTTAGATTATAGTCAATGAACTCCAAGAAGTGGCATGTGGGATATTATGCTTCCTGCTCATCTCTCCCCCACTGATAAGCTACCTTGGAAGCCACAGATAAAGTTTCCTCAAAATACAGAAGCAGAGGAGAGAGGCTCAAGAAAACTGCCCCAATAAGCATGGAATAAAGTCACTAAACTTAAGGATGTGTTTATTATAACACTGGAGAAGAGATAGCCCAAGAAGTCCAGTATTCTTGGGCTTCCTTTGTAGCTCAGCTGGTAAAGAATCTGCCTGCAATGATGGAGACCAGGGTTTGATCCTTGGGTTGGGAAGATCCCCTAGAGAAGGGAAAGGCTACCCACTCCAGTTTTCTGGCCTGGAGAATGCCATGGACTGTATAGTCCATGGGGTCACAAAGAGTCAGACAAAACTGAGTGAATTTCGCTTCACTTATTATCACAGCACAACCTTTCTTATCCTTACCAATGGAAGTGTATAATAGGCACTGCACAAGATTGCAGTTAATCATATGTTATTCTGCAATGGACTTAATTTCAAAACTGATGGAAATGGATACCTCAATGCCTAATAGAGGAAAGAGATTTATAAACAAATGGATTTATCATTCAATATTATATGTGACCATGGATTTCTACATGTGATAATGAAAGGAGTATTATAACAGATAATTCAATGTTCTCTGTAATGAGGAGGGGGACAGACTCCAGAAATGCTTACTAAAAGAAGTAATACTAAATAAATGTTCATTCCATTTAATGATAAAATATGATGCTCACTTGCTTTGTACCAAATACTGACCTAGTTGTTAAAATTTGAAGATTAGAGGTTAACAGAAGGAAAAAAGAAAGTATTCTAAGTGATCAGTATGTATAAAAATCAGATCAGAAATAAGTAGGTTTAAAAAAAAGAAAGAAGTGGTTTTACTCAGAATCTATATAATATATAGTACTGGCAGAGTATAAAAATATAACAGTAATAGGAAATGAATATGGCAAGGCAACCAGTTCAAGAAGGGTCTCATATAACAAAATAAGGATTTTTTTATTTTACACTGTTGATGATGGAAAGGAGCAAAAGACATACAAGTCTATATCTTAAAAAGATCACAGCCTTGTCACTGTTCAGGAAGTAATCACCAAATGAGAACTCCAACTAGGAGGCTATTCTGAGATAAGAGGTGAGAGATTAGAGATGTGAATAGTATGCTGGCAATATTCAATATCTAACTTCCAGGGGAAGGAAACTCTGATTTGTTGCCATTTTTAAGCCTCAATATGATGTCACTGAACAGTTAGTAGGGAAAAGATGCTCATAGTCATACAAACTTTAGCACACAGCTTACATTGAGATAGCAGCACTCAATGCACAGTACATACCTGGAAGTGTCTGTAACATATTAAGTTCATAATAAATAAACATTGTGTTGAATAAATAAGCAAATGCTTGTGGGAATATAAACAGAGAGGGAAAAGTAGATTACAGAAATATTTACAAGTAGAACTGAAACAGAGGAAGGAAGGGGACAGTGCACTAATGGTGCTCTAATACTGATCATTTACTGCTGGTCCAGATGGTCCCAGCTCTCACTGACAGATAGTAAGTCTAAATTGTTCATCTGCACTGTTTCTTGTAGACTGTCCAATATGTTTACTGTAGTCCATTTACAGGAGGGTGACATAGCCTTTTAAAAAGTGACATAGCCATTGTTGTTGTTATTGTTCACTCACTAAGTAGTGTCTGACTCTTTGCAACCCCATGGACTGCAGCATGACAGGCTTCCCTGCCCATCACCAGCTCCCGAAGCTTGCTCAAACTCATGTCCATCGAGTTGGTGATGCAATCCAACCATCTCATCCTCTGTCACCCACTTCTCCTCCTGCCTTCAATCTTTCCCAGCATCAGAGTCTTTTCCAAGGAGTCAGTTCTTCACATCAGGTGGCCTAAGTATAGGCGTTTCAGCTTCAGCATTAGTCCTTCCATTGAATATTTGGGACAGATTTCCTTTAGGATTGACTGGTTGGATCTCCTTGCAGCCCATCAGACTCGCAAGAGTCTTCTCCAGCACCACAATTTGAAAGCATCAATTCTTCAGTGCTCAGCCTTCTTCATAGTCCAACTCTCACATCTGTACATGACTACTGGAAAAACCATAGCTTTGACTATATGGTCCTTTGTTGGCAAAGTAATGCCTCTGCTTTTTAATATGCTCTCTAGGTTTGTCATAGTTTTCCTTCCAAAGAGCAAGTGTTAGTCATAGGACATACAAAAACCAGTTAGAACCAATTAGGTCCAAGATGGTAGACGATTCAACTCCCAGTGGACTTTGACCCTCATTATAAGATCACACACACACACAAACACACACAATTACTAATACATTAGCATGCTAAATGACACATCCACGGGAGCTATGACAGTTCTGAGGTCAACCGTAAAAGGTCAAAATGTGGGCAGTAGCCCAATTCCTGGCTTCCCAGGTGGCGCTAGTTAAAGAACCCACCTGCCAATGCAGGAGATGTAAAGAGACGTGAGTTCGATCCCTGGGTCAGGAAAATCCCCTGGAAAAAGAAATGGCAACCCATTCCAGTATTCTTGTCTGGAGAATCCTTTGGACAGAGGAGTCTGGCGGGCTATAGTCCATGGGGTTGAAAATAGTTGGATATAACTGAAGCAACTTAGCATGCATGCAGCCCAATTCTCCATGCCTTCCCCCAAGTAATTGGAATAATTCTCCCATCTGTTATCCTATGAAATTACCTAGCCCATAAAAACTAACCAACTCACATTTCAGGGCCTCTTGCCTTCTGCGATGCCCATACTCTATCTGCGGAGTATGTTTCTCCCAAGGCCATTCTCATCTTTAGAGCCAGACCACATTCTGTCTGTGGAATGTTTATCACTCTACCTAAATCCAATACTTACCCATCACTTTGTCTCTCACTGAATTCTTTCTGCAATGAGACATAAAGAACCTGAGCTTCTTTAAGTCCTGAGATTAGGTATGAGATCTCAATTAAAAGCCATGGGTTCAAGACCCAATCTGAATTGCACAGTTTCACAATCATAAAAGGCAACATTCTCCTATCATCAAAAAGACAGCTATTTAAAAGGCAATATTCCTTCATGATCTTATAAGGGGCCACAATAACACTTAGATCTGGATTGTGTAAATTGTCAATAATACATCATTTAATGTAAAGCCCTCTGTCTCAAAAATCATGTAACCATGTCTTGACTTCTAACCAGCAAAACAGTTCTCAGAACTGAGATGCCCTTCCTGGGTTAACATCATCAAATTTGCTAGAATAAAAATTTCCATTTCTTTCTTAGATCAACTGATTAATTTTTAGTTGATGTGTTAAAGAAAATAAATTATCTAAACACACAAAGTCAAGTTACAAAGATGAAACCAGATGAAAAGTCCTAAAATGTCTCTTCATTCTTGTATTCTTCCATCTAATCCTACCTTTAGAGAAAACTAAGGAAGCCTTCCCATATTTGCCTTCTTCACATAAGAATAGAAACTGTTTCAGAGATAATAGTTTCCTGGGTAGCTGTTCAAAACCAGAAAGTGGGGCAGTAGAGATCCAAGAGAGATTTTTTTTTTAAACTATGCTTATTATAGCCCACCAGGGATGTTATTGGAATGGTAGCAAAAAGTCTTTAGAAAGCAGAGAAATGTTCATTGCTTATTTTATAAATCTCCCCCAAAGTTCCTGAAGGCTAATTCTATTCTCGTCCAGAGTTCAAAGTCTGACCACCAGACAGTGTGGTTTGAAGTAGAAAAGGAGGCTGGAACAATTTCTATACTTTGAAGTCCAGAGAAAGGAGGATCATTTCAGGGGCTTGAAGCACACACACCGAACACTCTCTCCATCACCACTGCTATCAAACGGTAAGGCTGAATGGAAGTTTGAAAACCTTAGAGGAAAATTATCTTGCTGCTTTCATATCTAGATTTGCTTCCTCTCAAATTATAAATTCTTTCCCAATATGTAAGGCCCATTTTCATTGCCCTGAAATATACTAGAGTCATAAAAAAGAGTAACTACAAAACATTGTTATTCCATATACCTGGAGAAGCTGTAGTATTTTGTGTTCCTTTGTTTCCAAAGGAAAAATAAATATGTATATTTTAAGCCCAGGAGATCTAGAAAGTTACCACTTATAGGTAACATTACAAAAGACCACCATAATGGTATCAGCCTGCAGTGATCCTTCCCATCCTCCTCCGCTTCCATACAATGCATTGGATTATGTGCTTCTCATCGACTATATTACACAAGGTTTTCAGGGTCTTCTTGTTTCTCCTCCTGCACTCTTCAATTCATCCTTTTAAAGGAAGCCAGAATTATTTGAATTGCACATATTTATAGTTCATGGTTATAAGCTGACTACCAAGAAATGAATGGCTTTCTAGAAATTGAGCAACTATGGTGGGGTTTCAAAAGAATACCTACAATGTATTTGATTAACAGGGTAGGTGTTTTTCACATAAACCCTCTTGATAGCAGGAATTTGACTAGTTTCTTGGATCCATGATATCATGGAGCCAAGTGCCTTGCACATAACTGGCACTCTGATATCTAAGCGATTTGATGTCGCCACACAGAACATGACTGTGCCTTCTTAACTAGCTATCCAGCGTCTTCAGGTGCTTACTGTCTGATACTTCAAAAGAAAGAAAAATGAGAAAGTTACCTTTGGTATTAGCATTTATGGCCCTTAGGAACAGAAAATAAAGATAAACACTGAATAAGTTGATAGCTGAGCCAGCAGAAAGGTGGAACTAAAAGAAGTGTGAGAACACATAGACATTAACACAAAACTTCTAAAAGGAGAATGCAACTGTTAAGCAGCATGTGAGTGAGCTGCTAGTCCCTCATGACACATGTCTCCAGAAACGCCACCGGTCTCAGCATGACTGACATTTATGAGAATGACCTTAAGGTAGGTGTGAGACTGATGTTTTTTGTTGTTGCTTGCTCGTTGCTTCCATGACTTAAAGGAAAGTAGTTTGAAGTGTCAGTTGCTGCACTGCTAATCTTCTCCAGGCCAGCATGAATGGAGCACTAAGCCTGAATTCCTACCTGTCTGACAGATGACTAAAATAGTCGGCTACACGGGAACACCGGTGCTTTCGGATGCAACTTTCTCATTTACTGAGTCTTCCACAGTCCTGCCTAGATCTGCCACTTTGCTCCTCAGGACTAGTGCCAGAATGCTAGCATCAGATCTGCTAAATGTCACCCTCCTGAAAACGGACCACAGTAAACATATTGGGCAGTCTACAAGAAACACTGGAGATGAACAATTTAGACTTACTGTCTGTCAGTGAGAGCCGGGGCCATCTGGACAGGCAGTTAATGATCAGCATTAGAGCAGCATGCAGTGCTAGGCTTAACTGTAATCGCTGGGCCTCAGTTTAACAAATGTAGGGGAGCCGAGAGGGGATTTGAGCAGTGTAGCAAAAGATCCCCTAAGGTCCTGAGAGAATGAGATGAAACTGAGTCTCACCTGGTAGTAACTAAAATATCCACACACTGTCACTCACAAACCACCACCACAGACTAGTTTTTAGAGCAAACCCAGAAAATGATTAAGGTAACTGCTCTGGAAATTTAAATACTCCTGTCCTCCTCACCAGAGTGAGAGAGAAAGAGAATGCTTTTGCCTAAGCTACTCAGATACCAGAAATCTGCTCTTGACCAAAGAGAATCCATAAATTCTCATACACTTCCTGGGGAGTAGATTGGAAAAAGAACGCCTATTTATTTATTAGCCTCAGCCTTTGGATCAGCTCTAGGAAGAAGGGTGCAGAGGGGTAGAAACTTTTATCCAGACAGTAAGGAAAGATTGAGATTCACTGCAAATATTCCTACAGGTCAAAAAATCATTTCTAAAAAGTGCATTTAATATTTCTAAAAATTAACACCACAATGATGTTTAGCAGTAGGGCACTTTATTATGTTGTAATTGAGTTTCAAAAGCATTATTTAGTTAGTCTTCAGACTGAGGAACTGAAGAAGAAGAGAAAGTAAATGTATATTTTAAAAAACAGCATTCATTATTCTATGAGCAATGACAATCCAATGTGGGCTTAATAACTTAGTGACTTTGTTTTATTGAATATTTCAGTTATCAGCCTCTTTAGTCTTAACAACAACAACAAAAACCCATGATTTCAAAATCAGGCCAGTATCCTTGGTCTTGAGATGAGACTTGAAGCTCTTGTGTCTATATTTAACAGAGTGCTGCCTCTGAACCATTTCAGGAACATTTGTTTGAACTAAACAGCCACATGTCACCTACACGCATCAAGGATGAAAAACACATTGCTTGCCGGCTGCTACTGTCCCCATGGCACTTCCATGGCAAATTTTATTAATTGACTACAGTCCTCTTTCCCAATGAGCTCAGACACAGCTTCACAGTCTTTCTTAACACAGCCACTTCTAATCATCATCTTGGAAGGTGAGTTGAACATATTTCACATAGGATTTCTGTCAGAGAGCATTTAAGTTCCACAGAAAGTTTTTTAGGTGAGAGGGAAAGAAAGGTGGGAGAAGGGGAGAGAGGGATTATTTAGTGCCTATTATATAGAGAATGTATATTCTATAAATGTTGACAAGGATATTTTGCTCATCCAATTTTTAATCAGGCTCCTGGGTCTGTGTATTTCCTTGTAAAATCCAGTTTTATCAAGAATGTTCCTACGTTAGTATAACCAGAAGTGAAACTGAAAGTGTTAGTCACTTAGTCCATGGGTCCATCTGTGTATTTCCTTGTAAAATCCAGTTTTATCAAGAATGTTCCTACGTTAGTATAACCAGAAGTGAAACTGAAAGTGTTAGTCACTTAGTCATGTCCGACTCTTTGTGACCCCATGAACTATATAGTCCACCAGGCTCCTCTGTCCATAGAATTCTCCACGCAAGAATACTGGAGTGGGTTGCCATTCCCTTCTCCAGGGCATCTTCCCAACCCAGGAATTGAACCCAGGTTTCCCACATTGCAGGCAGATTCTTTACCATGTAGCCACCAGAGAAGCCCCCAAACCCTACCCTTCAATGATGAACACACTACTGCCCCAAACTGCTCCAAAATGAGAAATTCCAGTTCTAGGATGCACTAAGAGCCAGAAATCCTTCTTCAGGATACCAAGAAAATTGAGTTTCTCCTTCACTTATTATGAGAATAAACATTCAATTTCCTACAATTGTACCATCAAAAAGGAATGATATTTCACAGCATTTGTGCCTTTCATAACAGATCCATGCAAATCCTTAGCAGTGAATTATTTTTACAGGTGAGGAACAGAATCTCAAAGAAGTAAGAGCATAAACGCTGGCTTAGAATTTAAACCCAGATTTGCTCATCTCCAAAAACCACATGTTTTAACTTACAGAATGGTGGCAACCAGAGCTCTTTGAACTTTAGTGGTGGACTTGGTCAACTCAAAGATTCTTTGGACAGCCCTCTGCTAACTGTGCTTAAATCTACCCCTGATCAATCAACCAAAAGTTGTGATTGCAATGTTCCTGACTCATTGTACCTTCAAACATAGCTTTAGTATCATAATCATTTTCTGGTTCCTTAAATACTAACAACCACAGTTGTAGCACTTCATAACTTAAGGAAATCTACCTCCCTTATTCCTTAAAAGTGAGGAATAGATCAAGAAGAAATTAAATATCCTGCCCAAGATCACAGATAAAGAAAAACTCAGCCTTGAACCTAAACTTGTGATGAGAATTCCAAACTTTCCTTTATTAAATTATGCTATAAGGTAGAACTTGATGCATGCCAGAAGAAAGAAAAAGGGTAATGAGAGTTGAAAGGGCAAGATCAGAAATAAGTTATTGATGTGGTGACATTTGAACTGTCTGAAAGGCTAAGTAGAATTTTAACATGTATGAAATAAATACCAAGTAAAAATGAGGGGGTGTAAGGCTTAACAGAAAACAATGTATTAAGTTGGTGCAAATGTAATTATAGTTTTGGACCCTGAATTTTAAATCATTATAACTAGGCTCAAATACATATTTATTAATCAAAATAGGAGCCATTACAATCAACACATTTTTGCAAAAAAGAAATGTTTGTTTACTCCTGTGGCGTAAAAATCTGTGCTTCAGGATTCAACAAACTCTTGGAAAGCGTTTTCTAAATCCTGCTGACTGTGGGAGCATTTTCCCTGCAAAAAGTTGTCAAGATGCTTAAAGAAGTGGTAGCCAGTTGGCGAGAGGTCAGGTGAATATGGACTTCCCCAGTGGTTCAGTGGTAAAGAATCCGCCTGCAATGCAGGAGATTTGGGTTTGATCCCTGGATTGGGCAGATCCCTTGTAGGAGGGAATGGCAACCCACTTCAGTATTCTTATCTGGAGAATCCCAAGGACAGAGGAGCCTGGCAGGCTATAGTCCATAGGGTCACAAAGAGTCAGACATGACTGAAGTGACAGCACACACATGGGTGAATATGATGGATAAGGCAAAACTTCGTAACCCAATTCATTCAACTTTTGAAACCTTGGTTGTGTGCTGTGTGGTTGAGTGTTGTAGAGAAAAATTGGGCTCTTTCTGTTGACCAATGCCGGCTGCAGTCATTGCAATTTTCAGTGCACCTCATTGATCTGCTGAGCATACTTCTCAGATATAATGGTTTCACTGGGACTCAGAAAACTGTAGTGGATCAGATTGCCAGCAGACCACCAGTGACCATGACCTTTTTTGGTGCAAGTTTGGCCTTGGGAAGTGCTTTGGAGCTTCCTCTTGGTCCAACCACTGAGATGGTCATCCCTGGTTGTTGTAAAAAATCCACTTCTCATCACATATCACAATCTGATCAAGAAACAGTTCATTGTTGTTACACAGAATAAGAGAAGACAACACTTCAAAAAGGATGATTTTTTTGATTTGCAGTCAGCTCATGAAGCACCCACTTATCAAGTTTTTGCATGTCTCCAATTTGCACCAAATGCCAATCATAGTATGCTCGATGTTGACTTATTCAGCAACTTTCCATTTAGTTGCAAAAAGGATCAGCTTTGATGATTGCTCTCACTTGGTTGTTGTCAACTTCCGATGGCCAGCCACTGTGCTCCTCATCTGCAAGGCTCTCATCTCCTTTGGAAAACTTTTTGAAATTACCACTGCCCTCTACATTTGCTAGCAGTTCCTCAGCCAAATGCATTGTTGATGTTGTGAGTTATCTCCACTGCTTTACCACCAGTTTTGAACTGGAATAAGAAAGTTGCTCAAATTTGCTTTTTGTCTAATATCATTTTCATGTCTAAAATAAATATAAAATAAACACCAAGTAATGTCATTAGCAAAAAACATGAAGTAACAAACGTGCATTAAAATGATGTATAACATAACCACATTTATTTAAAAATGTATTCCAATATCAAAGACAAATTTCAATAATGCAAAAACCACAATTACTTTTGCATCCACCTAATATTTCATACTACTACTACTACTACTAAGTCGCTTCAGTCGTGTCCGACTCTGTGCGACCCCATGGACTGCAGCCTACCAGGCTTCTCCATCCATGGGATTCTCCAGGCAAGGACACTGGATGGAAAGGACTGGCAATTTCTATGTGTTTATAGCATATATACATGATAATGTTGAGTGAAAAAAATTAGTAAAAAATAAAGTAGCTTGGGGCCAAATTATAAAGGAGCACATAATCCATGCCAAGAAATATAAATATTTTTCTTTGAGTAAAGAATTTTGAAAAGACCATGTAATGAACAGATTTGTGTTTTGAGAGATGTCTTAATTAAGCCAGTGCAAAGACTATGTTCAAGATGGCAGAAAGAATGAGGTGTCCGTGCTGTTAACTGGGTAAGAAATTAAGAGTGGCTATAATAGAGTCCCTGTGAGAATGGAGACACTAAAAAAGATAAACATAATAAGGAAGAGAAGACCATGTTTAAGGTTCTTAGTTTGATCATCAAAATGAATGACAGTAATTAGCTGAAGTAGGAGACTTAAGCAATGGGAGGAGATAATTAATCAATTTGACTTTGAATTTGATGAATTAGGAACCTTCATCCCAAGTAGTTGTTGGAATCATCTGGATCAAATGAGAATAGATATATTCTGGAGTCATCACTTAGAGGAGTTATGTACAGATAACAAGGAGTAATATACTTGGCTCTAAAACTGGTACACAAAGGTGGAGCTTGTTGAAAAGATTGAACATAAAGGTCTCCTTTGTCTTGAAGAGTTTCTATCTTTTATTACACTTCAGTTCATCTACTCAGTCATGTTTGACTCTTTGCCACACCATGGACTACAGCATACCAGGCTTCCCTGTTCATCACCAACTCCTGGAGCTTTCTCAAACTCATATCCATCAAGTCAGTGATGCCACCCAACCATATCATCCTATGTCACCCCCTTCTCCTCCTGCCTTCAATCTTTCCCAGCATCAGGGTTTTTTCTAATGAGTCAGTTCTTCACATCAGGTAGCCAAAGTACTGGAGTTTCAGCTTCAGTATCAGTCCTTCCAATGAATATTCAGGACTGATTTCCTTTATGATTGATGAGTTGGATCTTCTTGCAGTCCAAGAGATTCTTGAGTCTTCTCCAACACCACAATTCAAAAGCATCAATTCTTCAGTGCTCAGCTTTCTTTATAGTCCAACTCTCACATCCGTATATGACTACTGGAAAAACCATAGCCTTAACTAGACGGACCTTTGTTGGCAAAGTGATGTCTCTGCTTTTTAATATGCTGTCTTGGTTGGTCATAACTTTTCTTCCAAGGAGCAAGCATCTTTTAATTTCATGACTGCAGTCACCATCTGCAGTGATTTTGGAGCCCAAGAAAATAAAGTCTCTCACTGTTTCCATTATTTCCTCATCTATTTGCCATGAAGTGATGGGACCAGATGCCATGATCTTAGTTTTCTGAAAGTTGAGTTTTAAGCCAAATTTTTCACTCTCCTCTTTCCCTTTCATCAAGAGGCTCTTTAGTTCTTCTTTGTTTTCTGCAATAAGGGTGGTGTCATCTGCATATCTGAGGTTATTGACATTTCTCCCAGAAGTCTTGATTCCAGCTTGTGCTTCATCCAGCCTGGCATTTCACATTATATACTTTGCATATAAGTTAAATAAGCAGGGTGACCATATACACCCTTGCTGTACTATGTGCAGCCATTAAAAACAGTATTTGGAATCTAAAAAAAAAAAAAGCATTTGGTGGTGACAGTTGGAGGCCAAGCCAACAGTAACAACTGGGAAACAGTGGGCTTGGGAGCACTCTGTGAGTTCGCATACTAAACATGTACAGCCGGTGCCGTGGCTGCTGGCCTCACACACAGCCTGCAGGTTCCCCTTCTCTGTTATAATAACAGCACTCAGCCTTGTGGCACGTTTTCATTCTTGGAAAGAAGTGTATTTCCAAAATTAGGTTGTTATCTGAAAGGTTTTTGAGCCCTACGAGATAATTAGGAAGCCGTGCCTCAAAACAGAATCTGACGTAACCCACTTAGTTTTCACTTTCAAAGGGTGGTTTTTCAGTTTCTCATATTTTCAAACCATGAAGGCAAAAGATAATTTTTTTTGACATTCTTTTTTAAACTTTACAATATTGTATTGGTTTTGCCATATATCAACATGAATCCACCACAGGTATACACGTGTTCCCCATCCTGAACCCTCCTCCCTCCTCCCTCCCTGTACCATCCCTCTGGGTCATTCCAGTGCACCGGCCCCAAGCATCCAGTATCGTGCATGGAACCTGGACTGGCTACTCGTTTCATATATGATATTATACATGTTTCAATTTTAAAATTTCAGGATAGGGCCAAATGGTAGGACATTTTCTTCCTCGTGGCAAAACTATTTATTTTATTTTATTCCTCAAAACTATTTATGCATAAATTAAAGAAAGAGAAGACAAAGTTGTGATGTTGGTTATGAGGGACAGGGAGTCTGAAATACCACTGGATCTTTAAGAGAGAAGCCAAACAGTGAAGGACCAGCTCTCACACAGGTTTTGTTGCTACTGCAAAACATCCAATTGCTAGAACGTTCTTTTTTTTTTTTTTTTTTTCCATCTATTTGAAGCAAATGCTAAGTGAAAAGCGACAGGATGCTACGCCTTCTAACATAAGTCTGTGCCTGTTGGAGAAGAGTCTGCTATTACAGCTAAGACAGCACTTCACCAGCTGAAGTTGGCACAAAAGAGGAAAAGCTGGGTCCTACCTGGAAATGAAAAGCATGTTTCTCATTAGAACTCAGAGAAAAGAAAAATATTGTGGTGACCTGCCCTCCAATTAGATTATAAATGCACATTGCCAATAGCAAAAATCAGGACTCCTCTCAATCTCTGGGACATGCTCATCATTGCTGTTGACATCTCCTAATGTCTTGGACTCTCTCCTTTCTCATCTTTAAATTCTTAAATCCTTCCTATACTTCAGAATCTAACTCAACCCCATCTCATCTGGGAAGATTTTTCAACCTCTCTATCCATCTTCTTTGCTCCTTCACCTTGTCATCATGCAACAGATATGAAACCTCATGCATTTGTGCTTTATGAACTAGCTATCCAAGGAAAGGTATTACCTCCCCAGTAAGGTTTTAAATTGCTTGAGTAAACTATTATCTCATCTTATTGTGTGAGGTACCAACATCTTAGTGAGTACTAAGTGCTCAACTTCTTAACCCCTTTCCTGAGAATACCTCATTTTATAAACAAGCATCTGTAAAGTTTTTAAATTCAGCACCATTGTGAAGATAAATTATTTTCCCTTTGGGCAGTAAATCATCTAACCACTTTCCCAAATGAGTATTTTCCAAAATCAGGTAGAAAAGGGGAACAAATCAACCCCAGTGGGTGACAGAAAGGAAGACCATGTACAAAAGCAAAGCATTTATTGGAGTCTACATTTTAAACTTTGTGACCCTTAATATTTTAGGTAAGGTATTCCTTCTTGGGCTTAACAAAAACTGAAATCAGCTACAAGTAACAGGTAAAATGTAACCACAGGAATCACATGCTGATCCTTCAGAGTCCTGACTACACATAGTAACAGGGTGTATGTCTGTGAGTCCCACCAGCAAGGGACTAATCATTTTTCCAGGTTTATTATTAAAAGTTCTAGGAAATTCTAAGACTATTGTGTCTTTAAAAGTCCTCTGCACCTTAAACTGGCCATGTCTAAAAAATGCTCAAGTATAAAATGCAGTTTAATTCTCCCTCTAACAACTAGAATTCACAATCTCTTGAGCAAAGAGAAGGGATGAAGAAGCTCCTTTTCTTCCTATTCTCTCTTCCAATTAATTTGTAATGAAAGGTTTTTGTTTTTCTTCTTGTGTTTTGGCCCCTGGCCTCACTTCAGGCCATGCAGGTGAAATGGCTCTGGGGAAAAAAGGGACACTTTCCAAGCCTAAATGTAAGTGATCCTACAGCAGCCTCTTCCAATCTCTGATAGCACTAGCTACTGGGGGCCAGCTTCCACTTGCCAACAGTGTTCCTTAAAATTCATAGAAACAAGAACATACAGTAACATGGAACAAACTGCAGAACAACTGCAACAACTGGAAGTCTAGTCTAAAATCAATAGTGTTTTGTAGAACTCACAATTATCCAAAAAGGAAAAAAAAGGTAAAGTGACAAATAACATGAAATTTGTCCAGTTTAAAAAATAATTGAAATAAATTGCTGCATAAGTTTAAGATGTACAGCATGATAGTTTAATTTACATATATAGTTATTTGAATATATTAAATTTAATTAGTTGATTTATTTATTACATAATGATTTAATCATTATAATAGGTTAAACTAAAATTCATCTTCTTATGTCAATACAATACAAAAGTACAGAAAGAAAAAATAATTAAAAAAAACCCTCTATACAATCAGCAAAACAAGACTGGGAGCTGACTGTGGCTCAGATCATGAATTCCTTATTGCCAACTTCAGTTCACTTCAGTTCAGTTGCTCAGTCGTGCTGACTCTTTGCAACCCCATGGACTGCAGCACGCCAGGCCTCTCTGTCCATCACCAACTCCCAGAATCCACCCAAACCCATGACCATTGAGTCAGTTATGCCATCGAACCACCTCATCTTCTGTCGTCCCCTTCCCGTCCTGCCCTCAATCTTTCCCAGCAATAGGGTCTTTTCCAATAAGTCAGCTCTTCGCATCAGGTGGCCAAAGTATTGGAGTTTCAGCTTCAACATCAGTCCTTCCAATGTACACCCAGGACTGATCTCCTTTAGGATGGACTGGTTGGATCTCCTTGCAGTCCAAGGGACTCGCAGGAGTCTTCTCCAACACTATAGTTCAAAAGCATCAATTCTTCAGTGTTCAGTTTCTTTAGAGTCCAACTCTCACATCCACAAATGACTACTGGAAAAACCATAGCCTTGACTAAATGGACCTTTGTTGACAAAGTGATGTCTCTGTTTTTTAATATGCTATCTAGATTGGTCATAACTTTCCTTCCAAGGAGTAAGTGTCTTTTAATTTCATGGCTGAAATCACCATCTGCAGTGATTTCGGAGCCCCCCAAAAATAAAGTCTGACACTGTTTCCACTGTTTTCCCATTTATTTGCCATGAAGTGATGGGACTGGATGCCATGATCTTAGTTTTCTGAATGTTGAGCTTTAAGCCAACTTTTTCACTCTTTTTCACTTTCATCAAGAGGCTCTTTAGTTCTTCACTTTCTGCCATAAGGGTGGTGTCACCTGCATATCTGAGGTTATTGATATTTCTCCCAACAATCTTGATTCCAGTTTATGAGTCATCCAGCCCCTCATTTCACATGATGTACTCTGCATACAAGTTAAATAAGCAGGGTGACAATATACAGCCCTGATGTACTCCTTTCCCAATTTGGAACCAGTCTGTTGTTCCATGTCTTGTTCTAACTGTTGCTACTTGACCTGCATACAGATTTCTCAAGAGGCAGGTCAGGTGGTCTGGTATTCCCATCTCTTGAAGAATTTTCCTAGGTTGCTGTGATCCACACAGTCAAAGGCTTTAGTGTAGTCAATGAAGCAGAAGTAGATATCGTTTTGGAATTCCCTTGCTTTTTCTATGATCCACAGGATGTTGGCAAGTTGATCTCTGGTTCCTCTGCCTTTTCTAAATTCAGCTTGTAGATCTGGAAGTTCTTAGTTCATGTACTGTTGAAGCCTAGCTTGAAGGATTTTCAGCATAATCTTGCTAGCATGTAAATAAGTACAATTGTACAGTAGTTTGAACCTCTTTGATCTTGTCTTTCTTTGGGATTGGAATGAAAACTGATCTTTTACACTCCTTGTGGCCACTACTGAGTCTTCCAAATTTGCTGGCATATTAAGTGTGGCACTTTAATAGCATCATCTTTTAGGATTTTAAATAGCTTAGCTGGAATTCCATCATATCCACTAGCTCTGTTTGTACTTATGCTTCCAAAGGCCCACTTGACTTCATACTCCAGGATGTTTGGCTCTAGGTGAATGACCACAGCATTGTGGTTATCTGGGTCTTTAAGACCTTTTTTTGTATAGTTCTTCTGTGTATTCTTGCTAACTCTTGCTAATCTCTTCTGCTTCTGTTAGTTCTTTGCCATTCCTGTCCTTTATTGTGCCCGTTTTTTGCATGAAATGTTCCCTCTGCATCTCCAATTTTCTTTACAAGATCTCTAGTCTTTCCCATTCAGTTGTTTCCCTTTATTTCTTTGCATTGTTCACTTAAGCCTTTCTTATCTCTCCTTGCTGGTCTCTGGAACTCTGCATTCAGTTGGATTTATCTTTCCCTTTCTCCTTTGCCTTTCATTTCTCTTCTTTTCTCAGCTATCTGTAAGGCCTCCTCAGACAACCACTTTCCCTTCTTGCATGTCTTTGGGTTATTGTTTTCTGCTATTGAATTAGATGAGGTCTTAATTTATTTTGAATATTAACCCCTTATCAGATATACTGTTTGCAAATACATTCCCATTCTGTAGGTTACCATTTCGCTTTGTTGATGGTTTTTTTACATGTGCAGAAACTTTTTGGCTTGATATAATCCCACTTATTATTTTTCTGCTAAAAAGAAAGTTATGTTTTACTAAAAAATGGTCTCTGGTATTTGAGAAACAGAAGTTGGTTATTTCTCTTGCAGGTGCTCATTGTAAAATTCAATTACTTGATAATTTAGGAAATTAAGTGTAATAGTCTCCTATTGACACTGCAACAAATTACCACAAAGGTAGTAGCTTAAAACATCACAAATGCATACTACCCTTCCCTCAACAGAATGGTCTCTGTTCATTTCCAAGGCAAACCATTCAATATCACAGTAATCCAAGTCTATGACCCAACCAGTAATGCTGAAGAAGCTGAAGTTGAATGGCGCTATGTAGACCTACAAGACCTTTTAGAACTAATACTCAAAAAAGATGTCCTTTTCATTATAGGGACTGGAATGCAAAAGTAGGAAGTCAAGAAACACCTGGAGTAACAGGAAAATTTGGCTTTGGAATACGGAATGAAGCAGGGCAAAGGCTAATAGAGTTTTGCCAAGAAAACACATGGGTCATGGCAAACACCCTCTTCCAACAACACAAGTGAAGACTCTACACATGGACATCACCAGATGGTCAACACCGAAATCAGACTGATTACATTCTTTGCAGCCAAAGATGGAGAAGCTCTATACAGTCAGCAAAAACAAGACCAGGAGCTGACTGTGGCTCAGATCATGAACTTCTTATTGCCAAATTCAGACTTAAATAGAAGAAAGTAGGGAAAACCACTAGAGAATTCAGGTATGACCTAAATCAAATCCCTTATGATTATACAGTGGAAGTGAGAAATAGACTTAAGGGACTAGATCTGATAGACAGAGTGCCTGATGAACTATTGGATGGAGGTTCATGCCATTGTACAGGAGACAGGGATCAAGACCATTCCCAGGGAAAAGAAATGCAAAAAAGCAAAATGGCTGAAAAGGCCTTACAAATAGCTGTGAAAAGAAGAGAAGCAAAAAAAAAGGGGGGTGGGGGTGGGGGGAGATATACCCATTTCAATGCAGAGTTCCAAAGAATAGCAAGAAGAGATAAGAAACCCTTCCTCAGCAATCAGTGCAACAAAATAGAGGAATACAATAGAATAGAAAAGACTAGAAATCTTTTCAAGAAAACAAGAGATACCAAGGGAAGTTTTCATGCAAAGATGGGCTCAATAAAGGACAGAAATGGTATGGACCTGACAGAAGCAGAAGATATTAAGAAGAGGTGACAAAAATACACAGAAGAACTTTACAAAAAAGAGCTTCATCACCCAGATAATCACGATGGTGTGATCACTCACCTAGACCCAGACATCCTGGAATGTGAAGTCACATGGGCCTTAGGAAGTATCACTTCGAAAAAGCTAGTGGAGGTGATGGAATTCCAGTTGAGCTATTTCAAATCCTGAAAGATGATGCTGTGAAAGTTCTGCACTCACTATGCCAGCAAATTTGGAAAACTCAGCAGTGGCCACAGGACTGGAAAAGGTCAGTTTTCATTCCAATCCCAAAGAAAGGCAATGGGAAATAGATGGGGAAACAGTGGAAACAGTGTCAGACTTTATGTTTTGGGCTCCAAAATCACTGCAGATGGTGATTGCAGCCATGAAATTAAAAGACGCTTACTCCTTGGAAGGAAAGTTATGACCAACCTAGATAGCATATTGAAAAGCAGAGACATTACTTTGCCAACAAAGGTCCATCTAGTCAAGGCTATGGTTTTTCCTGTGGTCATGTATGGATGTGAGAGTTGGACTGTGAAGAAGGCTGAGTGCCGAAGAATTGATGCTTTTGAACTGTGGTGTTGGAGAAGACTCTTGAGAGTCCCTTGGACTGCAAGGAGATCCAACCAGTCCATTCTGAAGGACATCAGCCCTGGGATCTCTTTGGAAGGAATGATGCTAAAGCTGAAATTCCAGTACTTTGGCCACCTCATGCAAAGAGTTGACTCATTGGGAAAGACTCTGATGCTGGGAGGGGTTGGCGTCAGGAGGAGAAGGGGACGACAGAGGATGAGATGGCTGGATGGCATCACTGACTCGATGGACGTGAGTCTGAGTGAACTCCGGGAGTTGGTGATGGACAGGGAGGCTTGGCATGCTGCGATTCATGGGGTCACAAAGAGTCGGACACGACTGAGCAACTGAACTGAACTGATAAGCTAGTAAAGTAATGCTCAAAAATCTCCAAGCCAGGCTTCAGCAATACATGAATCATAAACTTCCAGATGTTCAAGCTGGTTTTAGAAAAGGCAGAGGAACCAGGGATCAAATTGCCAACATTTGCTGGATCATTGAAAAAGCAAGAGAGTTCCAGAAAAACATCTATTTCTGCTTTATTGACTATGCCAAAGCCTTTGACTGTGTGGATCACAATAAACTGGAAAATTCTTCAAGAGATGGGAATACCAGACCACCTGACCTGCCTCTTGAGAAATCTGTATGCAGGTCAGGAAGCAACAGTTAGAACTGGACATGGAACAACAGACTGGTTCCAAATAGGAAAAGGAGTACATCAAGGCTGTATATTGTTACCCTGCTTATTTAACTTGTATGCAGAGTACATCATGAGAAACACTGGGCTGGATGAAGCACAAACTGGAATCAAGATTGCTGGGAAAAATATCAATAACCTCAGATATGCAGATGATACCACCCTTATGGCAGAAAGTGAAGAAGAATTAAAGAGCCTCTTGATGAAAGTGAAAGAAGAGAGTGAAAAAGTTGGCTTAAAGCTCAACATTCAGAAAACTAAGATCATGGCATCCGATACCATCACTTCATCGCAAATAGATGGGGAAACAGTGGAAATAGTGTCAGACTTTATTTTTGGGTGGCTCCAAAGTCACTGCAGATGGTGATTGCAGCCATGAAATTGAAAGACATTTGCTCCTTGGCTTCCCTAGTGGCTCAGATGGTAAAGCATCTGTCTACAACACAGGAGACCTGGGTTCAATCCCTGAGTGGGGAAGATCCCCTGGAGAAGGAAATGGCAGCCCACTCCAGTATTCTTGCCTTGAAAATCCCATGGATCGTGGAGCCTGGTAGGCTACCATCCATGGAGCCTTGTAGGCTACCATCCATGGGGTCACAAAGAGTTGGACACGACTGAGCGACTTCACTTTCGCTTTCACTTTACTCCTTGGAAGGAAAGTTATGACCAACCTAGACAGCATATTAAAAAGCAGAGACATTACTTTGTCAACAAAATCTGTCTAGTCAGGGCTATGGTTTTCTCAGTAGTCATGTATGGATGTGAGTGGTGGACTATAAAGAAAGCTGAGCGCTGAATAATTGATGCTTTTGAACTGTGGTGTTGGAGAAGACTCTTGAGAGTCCCTTGGACTGCAAGGAGATCCAGCCAGTCCATCCTAAAGGAAATCAGTCCTGGGTGTTCATTGGGAGGATTGATGTTGAAGTTGAAACTCCAGTATTGTGGCCACCTGATGGGAAGAGCTGACTCACTGGAAAAGATCCTGATGCTGGGAAAGATTGAGGGCAGGAGAAGAAGGGGACAACAGAAGGTGAGATGGTTAGATGGCATCACCGACTCAATGGACATGAGTTTGGGTAAACTCTGGGAGTTGGTGATGGACAGGGAGGCCTGGTGTGCTGAGGTTCATGGGGTCGCAAAGATTCAGACACGACTGAGCGACTAAACTGACTGACTTCCCTCATAGCTCAGCTGGTAGAGAATCCACCTGCAGTGCAAGAGATTCCAGTTCATTTCCTGGATCAGGAAGATCCCCTGGATAAGGAATAGGCTATCCACTTCAGTATTCTTGGGCTTCCCTTGTGGCTCAGCTGGTAAAGAATCCACCTGCAATGTGGGAGACCTGGGTTCAATCCCTGGGTTCGCAAGATCCCCTAGAGAAGGGAATGGCTACTCACTCCATTATTCTGGTCTGGAGAATTCCATGGACTGTATAGTCCATTGTGTTGCAAAGAGTCAGACATGACTGAGTGCCTTTTACTATAGTATGGATGTCAGATTCTAAAATCAAAAATATCAAGCATTGGCAGGGCTACTTTTCTTCTGAAGACTTTAGATAAGAATCAATTTCCTTGTTGTTTCCAGCTTCTAGAAGCTGTCTAAAATCTTTGGCTCATGGTCTTTTCTTCCACCTTCAAAGCACATGATTCCAACCTCTGGTGCTATCATCACATCTTTTTCTCCCTGTTTCTAAATCTTCTACCTCCCTCTTATGAGAAGGCTGGTGATCACAATGGATTCACCAGGACAGTCCCAGATTTTCTCCCCACCTAACAGCCTTTAGTGAATCACATCTGCAAAGTCTTTTTTGCCATGTAAAATAACATAGTCACAGGATCTGGGGATTAGGATATGTCTGTCTTTGATGGATAATTATTCAGACTACCACAATAATCAAATGTAATCTATGATCAAACATAGCTACAGAAAATCTATACAGCATACAAGTACCTAGGTCTTCAAGAAAATAAATTAATTACACTTTAAGTTGCAAGATAAATGCAGCTAGACAGAAGATTTTTAAACTATACTCTCCTTGCTAGCATCAAAATTTTTTTTCTTTTTCTCATATGTTAAAGTACAGAGAAATAGAGTATGAAATGTAAGGGAAATGGTCATTGAACTGATGATTTGTACGTGGAAATTTTTTTTCAGCGTGACTGGAAAATAAAAGAAAAAAAACTTTTTAAAAGACTGATAAAATATTTCCAACTGCAAAAGTGAAACCTATTCTTTTTACAGAATTGAACTCTCATGTCCTTATGTCCTAGGTATTTCTTTTCCTAAACACTCTGTTATGTGGAGATATAAGCTCAGGAAACACTAAGCAAATTCCAGCAGATTAGCAAAGGTGATTTAGATATATTATGTTGATTTAGATATAAATGTGGTATGAGAGATTACCTCCACTGATCACAGCAGCTAAGAACACCGAGTATTAATCAGCTAATGTTTGCAGCTCTTGGGGGAAAGAAGTAGTAGATAGAAACCAAGAATTATAAAGAGAACAGAAGGAGCATTAGTCAGAGAGGTGGGAATAAGTAAACATCATAAATTAGGTTAATAGCAGGACTCTACATCTTCCTTTTCCTCCAACCTTGATAAAACCTTAAACTGAAGCTTAATACACTCTGTATATATTCACATATACTCATTTAACACCTGCTGTATTCAATATTAACTAAAATCAGTTTCTGCAGTCTTTAAATAAAGTTAGGAAACCTGTTTAAAATTTGTGGCCTGATCTTTCTGAACCTGTCTAGTGATTTAGAAGTCAGTATACAATAATGAAAATAGAATGGGAATAAGTGGATACCGGAAGACCAGGGCTGTAGGTCTAGCTCTTCTGCAAATTGCTTCCAAGATTTCAAACAAACCTCTTATCTCAATGTGACTCAATAGTCTCCCATTAAAATGGGAAATTTAAATTGGTAAAAAAATATTATGTAACAAATCAGAAATTAAATCCTTCCCACTGCATAGCAAATATAATTTCTCTACTGATGCCAATTATACTGTCTATTTCACAAAAGAATTAGAATATGGTTAAAAAAATAGAATTCACTTCTAAGAAAATACTTGGTCATATAGGAAATATGAGAGGCCAATATAAACCTGGCACCCCACTCCAGTACTCTTGCCTGGAAAATCCCATGGACGGAGGAGCCTGGAAGGCTGCAGTCCATGGGGTCACGAAGAGTCCGACACGACTGAGCGACTTCACTTTCACTTTTCACTTTCATGCATTGGAGAAGGAAATGGCAACCCACTCCAGTGTTCTTGCCTGGAGAATCCCAGGGACGGGGGAGCCTGATGGGCTGCCATCTACGGGGTCACACAGAGTCAGACATGACTGAAGTGACCTAGCAGCATAGCAATATAAACCTAGTAGGTCTTATAAACATGCTACCTAGTAACAGCGATTGGCAAACTACAGCCACTAGGCCAAATCAAGCCCACCGCCTATTTTTTTTTTTTAATGAAGTTCTATTGAAACACCGCCTTGCCCATTCACTTACATATTATCTATGGCTGACTTCCAGCTAAAGTGACAGAGTTGAGTAGTTGTGACAAAGATCAGGTGGCCTGCAAACCCTAAAGTATTTATTATCAGTCTATACATAGAAAGGTTCCTGACCCTATCTAATAAAATGACACAAGTGGGGGTGGTGGTTTTGTCACCAAGTCGTGTCCGACTCTTGTGACCCACGGACTATAGCCTGCCAGGTTCCTCTGCCCGTGGGTTTCTCCAAGCAAGAATACTGGAGTGGGTTGCCATTTCCTTCTCCAAAACAACACAAGACCAGTGATAAATCCCATATCATGTTAAAATCAAAAAACTTTAAGTATAGCTTTAATGATTAATTTTTTCACTTTTTATATGTCTTCACATGGTGTATAAAAAGTGATGTCACCTTAGCAAATAGTTTGTGGTATATTTCTTTGAGTTGGTTTTCTTTTGGGGAGAGTAGTTAATTTGACATCATTCATTATTGTTAAATTGAGTTAGGGATAGGCAACATTATGATGCAGTAATAAACAATCCTCCAAGTTTTCATGCCTTACAACTACAAAGTCTTATCTCTCATATCCACTGGATCAACTGGAGGATACATGTGCCCTCTTTCTGGGAACCAAGCTGATAAAGATTCTTCCATTCAGAGAGGTGGCTATTACTGTGGCAGAAGGAAAGAGAATATAGCTAATGGCACTCTGCCTTCTAAAGCTTCCACCAGAAATGACACATCCCCTCCAGTCACATTTCCTTCCTCAAAGTAAAACACATGGTCATGTGCAATTTCACCAGGGCAGTGCAATTCTACCATCAGACCAGAAAGAGGAGAACTAGAGCAGCTGAGACAGACTCTTAAAGACGGTCATGGTAGCTGCCAAAAACAGGCTGAGAGATGGAGTTAAACGCTTCTTGCCTGTGGAGACTTTGCATCAAGTAAGGCACCACCATAGAAAGCACAACACTTTAATTACACTGTAATTTACCAAAGTCTAGACTTTCTGGCTCTATGTTGACAGAGTATTGGTAAAAGTGCTATACCAGTTTTGCAAAACCTATGACAGAGACTTCTTTAGCAGTGTGAAGAAGTATTTCTTCAACGAAAATGTTAGTTTTAGTTTTCTGAACTCTTGGGTATTTCTGAATTTCATTTATTTGATATTCAAAATAATTCTTTGGTCCTTTCCAAAATTTAAAAATAGCAGTTGAAGTTTAGTAGTGAGTTCTCTTAATGTCTATAGAAATTTACTTGCTACAGTGAGTAAAATGTACTTTTTTAAAAATCATTTTCCCACTATTAAAAAGAGCATTTAAAGCATGGTCTATTTTAGTTTCTAAAATTACTTTCCTACATTTTTTAAAAGAAAGCAAACATTCAAAATAGAACTCATGAGTGATGTACCGCATTCTTTCCTTTAAAAACCTATTAAGAGGGAATGAACTTGCTTTTATTTAACATATTGCATTTACATGTTAACTGTTTAAAATAATTTTACTCTTTTGAAATGGTCAGACATAATCAACAAGTTTGTGCCAAGACTTTCTTTTGAAAGCTACGTCTTTAAATCATGTTGACTAATAAAACTCCCAAAGCTAAAAAAAAAAAAAAAAACTCCCAAAGCTGCAGGGCAGGAAAAAAAGGATATAAAAATTATAAGCCATTTTTCAAATTAAAAAAAAAGAAGATTTTCATTTAAAGTTAGCCAAATATGGAGCACATAGAATCCATGGCAAACTTCTCATAGTTAATATACCCTCTTGAAATCCTGTTAACAACACAATTAACATTTAGTATGTAGGCATGGAACCATGATATACCTTCAGTACTCAACATTCTCTGCAGTAATGGCTTAAGGAAAAAAAGTGTATCTATAAAATACATACTGCTTTCTTGGTCAAATATAAGTTGATTTTATTGAACGCAAGATTATTTTCAGTCTGGGTGTCTTCACTATTGATAAAATAGACTGCGGATGGGCTCCTTTAGCTGGAGGGACCATATGCATAAGAAAATGCTTGCAGAGAAGATGACATATGTCATACCATGTGCCAAATACCATCCTAGATCTGGAAGTGACAATTTTCTCATATATACTGGCACTTGGAGCTCTCTAGCTTTGGATGTATTTCTTCTCCACAAGAACTCAAGTGACATTATGTGTGTTTCTGAAAAGCTTGGTAGGAGGTTTCCTGGCAAATTAGTTCTTTTACATTTTATATTTTTATCTGATATCCTTTAATTAATATGCTTTGTGAATTAATTTTGTTTTACCTCTTAAGTATCAGACATGAGCTTGCATCATCTACTCTATAGTCTTAAGGTTTCTAAGGAACATGCAACTACACCCTTGTACACATAAGACAGATAATGAATTTTTGATCCTTTTTCTACAAAACTAAGTTAGTTTCTCTGGAAAATCGGGTAATTCTACTGCTGCTATGTACCTTACTATTCTAGTCAGTTCACAAAAAAAGCAATATGCTGAATGACCAATTGCCATTTTTACTAAATGTATATATTTATCAAAATATTTGCTTTTAAAAAGCAAATCATTATAAAATGTATAACAATTTATATAGGATGCGTTGGCTTCTGACATTTTGAGGATTTCTGTGAAGTCTTAGCTGACTGATTTTTATTTCAGAATTTCATATGGAAATTCTTCAGTTTATGCTGAAGTCTTACCAATTCTCTCCTATGTCGTTTCTGCTTTTAAATCATTTTAAGTTTCTCTTACTAATTTTTCAAGTATTACAACATTACTTACGTGATCTCTTGCAATTAGTAGCCAAAATGTAACAAGTAACAATGTTGTTCTTGTCTCTGTCTTGTTCAAACAGTCTCATTTTTTTAGCAGTGCTTAAGGTTTTAATGTTTTTAATATTTAACAAAATGTATGCTCTTTTGTTTTGTTATTGTTCTTTCTCAGCTGAATTTACTGTCTTGTCAATGTTATACACATAGAAGTGATACCTTCCATGCATTCTCACTTCCTTTCCATCGCTCTGAATGATCTGCAGGTTTTGTATTGTATATCTTTTCAAATCACTGTTAGAAACCAAAAATTTTTGTGTGATTTGATTAGTTGGGCCACTTCTTGTTTCTACCATATGTGTTTAAAAGTTATTTACTTCCTTTTTTTAATTTCAGGTATGTTTACTACCCCTGTGTCAATTCCTTATATTAGCACATAAGCCTGAGTTTCTGTTTCTAGAAATACATTTTTAAATTTCAATATGATATGATTATTTTCACCCAGTTATGAATAACCAAATTTCTGGGAAATGGATAAAATTAAAACAATTGGTAAGCTGGCTATTTGAAGAACTGGCCAATCAGTGAAATGATTGTTTATTGGACTGGTTTTGGGTGAGCTGGCCTGCTTCCCTAGATGATGAGTAAAACAGAAGATACAAACATTACACACACACACACACACACAAAATAAGTTATATTTCTATTACAATTCACTAACCCCAAGTTTCAAGTATGATCCTTCTCTAGTACATATAAGGAAAGCAAATTTGTTTCATTTTCCTACTAGTTGTTCCCTTAGAAATGGCTCTCATAATGAGTGTACTTTCCCACCATACCCAGTTTCATCACAGATCACTGCTCACTTTAGTGTTAAACACCCCTGAAAATTCCTAGACCCAAAAATCCCAGTATGAGGTTTTCTTTCTTCTCTGAGAGCAACAGAGATGCTGAGTGGGGCAGACAGCACTTCTCTCTATAGGAGAGAAGTCCTCCATCAGTTGCAATTGCAATGTAGGATGTCGAAATGTAACGCTGGGAAAGAGAGATGACTATTTCTAGATTCTGGGGGTAAAAGATAAAAAAAGTAAACCCTTCAGAGGGAGTACTCTCTGGCATCACACAGTCCCAACCCAGCTCCTCCTATTCTAACCTCAGTTAAGTCCGATAACCCAAACCCACCTCCCTCCCAGCCCACCCTCTACTTCAATATCCATTCCTCTAGTCTAAATTTCAGTCCAAAGCAGTGTTATTCAGCCCTAGTATCATATTCAAATCACCTGGAGAGCATTTTTTAAATGTCAATGCCCAGACCTCACCCAGAGATTCTCATTTAATGGTCTATGGGACTTAGAAATGGGCTTTTAAATTTAAAGTTCCCCAGGTGATCCTAAAGTACAGTTAAGTCTAAGAACACTTATCTAAAGAGAGCTTTCCAAACATTTCCACTTCACTTTATGTATGATAATGCTATTTGTGAAACACACTGCAGTAGACCTGAAAGGCTGCTGGAGGTTGCAGATGATGTGGCGGTGTGAAGGGACAAGAAACAGGGGATCCCCTGACTGGCCAGATCCCATCCAGCCACCTAACCAACAAGGATGGAAGGGCTTTGATCTCCATACATAAGCCATTTTACACATCCTCATTTTTTGTGGGAAAATGGATGTTGTGATCTACAGCAACAATCAGGGCAGCCTCCACCACTCCACTGTCCTTGCCTGGAGAATCCCAGGGACGGTGGAGCCTGGTGGGCTGCCGTCTATGGGGTCGCACAGAGTCGGACACGACTGAAGCGACTTAGCAGCAGCAGCAGCAGCAAAGATAGATCCACAGTACATTTCTAATAAACACTGGTTGAACTGTTTAAGTCTATATACCCCGATTAGCTACCATCGGTAAAAAGTCCGTAATCCCATAATCCCTCCTCAAGCAGTGAAACTTGAATAACAGGCAAAAGTCTAGAGGATTACAAGTAATAAATGATTAATCTAGGGAGCTGCTTTCTTGCTTAGATAGGCAGGTAAAGCACAGTCCCTCCTCCCTCCTCAGATCAGAAACATGATAAATGAAGGCCCAACACTGGGAGCCCAGGCACCACCACTTCACCCTAAAAGAGGGTGAACTGACAGCACAGTTTAGGGAGAATCTGCAGCAGATTGTCCTGGATTTAAATAAACTGGCTTCATGGAGAGTGGGAACAGCACAAGCTCACACATGTGCATGCCAGCACAACAAGCTATGGAGCTTGAAGAAAGAAATAAAGTAATGATAGTGAACAGACCCAATCATGTCCTTTTTCCCTTAGCTAAGGTTAAGAACACTTCCTTTTCATATTAGGTTCTTTTCTATGTTTTAGATATTAACACATGCCAACTGTGTAAGCCAACTCAAACTCCTGGAATTGACACTAACCATGACTTCATCATGTTTTTATTTTTTTGTCTGACCTATATTTTTACCTATGAGAATTAGAGTACTCAAAATATTTTCAATGTCTGTAAAGAATCATGATAATTTTTTTCTAACAGTGATGGCCTCTGTCTATAGGTACCAGAAAAAAACAAAAGATTGGGAATGCATAGGGCAGCCCTTCCTGCAAGGGAAGTTTGACAATGAAAAGCATGTTCATCTTTCCTCCAATGACAAACTCAGACTACTGTGTACAAATAACATACCATCCTAACTCCTAAGTAGAGGAAAATAATCAGAGCTATGTTTAGCTGATAAAAACGCAGATGGGGAATATAACTTACCTGGAGCAGGAACACCACCTATCAGTTTTCTGGTTTCAAATGTTTTTTAGTTTATTGAAAGTGGAGGGATCATGAGTCTTGTTCAATCAGGATATTGATCCAAGAAATTGATCTTCTCTGTTTGTTACTGTTGGCCCTTGCCCTGTTTTCTCTAAGGGAACTAATGTGGCTCTGGTTGAAATTATCCGTGGACACTAACAGAAGCAGAAAAACCTTGGTTACTCTACTGCAAAAATATAGGAGTCTCTTGTGGCACAGAAGTTGATGGCTCTGTAGGACATAACAAAGGTCAAACACGAAACTACCTTAAAACAAACAAAAAATTAGGTGAGGAGAATGGTGATCTATGCAGCTTGGCTTAGTCTACTTTTCTTGAGTTCATCAGAGTACAAAGAGAGCAGCATAATGTAAACTGGCATTCTTTCCCAATAGGAAGCCGCGCAGGTTGCAGGAAGAAGCAAAACTGGAACTGCATTTGCCCAAGTATAAGAAGCCAAGGTGAGAGGATAGAAGCAATCCCATGAAGCAAGAGCTGCCGTAATTGACTCAAACTCTCAGTGACATCACGTGAAAATGCAGTATTATACAACCTCGCTTTTATGTTTATTCAGTTGTTAACAATTATTTGATGCAGTTTTGCAGAAAATACTTCCATATTGTTATATATAAAAATGAGCCCAAGGCAAAGGTGGAATAAAGTGCAGTCTAATTCTGAGTGCAATTATCAGAAATGAGTGGTTGTGATTCCAGTTTCATCAGCAGGAAGAAAAACCCATCTTACAGAAAGTTGAAACAGTGACCTTAAGCATTAAATCTCTGGTTGCTGTAGGAGGCTTACAATGCATAAATCTGAAAGACTCCATGGAAAAGTCTCTCATCCTAGAGGGACATACAGAACAACCTCCTCTGAGCTCCAGAGGGAAGGAAGGAGAATTAGAGGCAGCACTGGGTAAGTGGCATATCAGAAGTTGTTTACTGCAAGAGGAGTAGTAGCTACTGCAAATTTACCATTAAAGAAGCTGATGAATCACAAAGGGTTCATACCACAGGCTGTTTTTATTCTAACCAGGTAGCTTAACTTCTTTTAATTGTCATGGTCAGAACTTTACTATTGACATTTCTAGAGTGAACTGAAATGAAATGGGAGCCAGGAAATTTGCCTTTTGGTCCCCTGATAGTAAGTGGCAAGAAAGTTTAATTTTGCAGGAGCTGTTACACAACTAAAAATGCATTAGGGACACAGGAAAAACCAGGCCTCTTTACAAAAGAAGACAGGTACAGAAATGTTCACTGAAACACTGTCTATAATAATTCAAGACTGAAAATGTACTAATTGTCCATTCACTGATGAAACACATTTTATAAGTATTCAACAGAACATGATACAGAAGCTAAAATACATAAATTTGCCATGTGTTTCAAAAATCTTAATATTGAGCCCCTCAAAAGTTACAGATTAGCACTTCATAAAATGCCACATAAGTATAACACTATCTTTTATTTATAGATAATCTGCCTGCCAATGCAGGAGACATAAGAGACACAGTTTGATCTCTGGCTTGGGAAGATCCCTGGAGAAGGAAATGGCAATCCACACCAGTATTCTTGCCTGGAGAATCCCATGGACAGAGGAACCTGACAGGCTACAATCCATAGCATCGCACTGAGTCAGACACAACTGAAGCAACTTAGTACACACGCACATAGATTTGTAGATATAGATTTTATTTATAGATATGTATATCTATAAATGCATGGGAATGATAAAAAAATTAAGATATTTCTTCTCTTGGAGAGGGCAGGAGGTGAATGAGAAGAGAGAAAAAGAAGCACACAAGTGACATTAACTTTTCCTATAAAGTTTTAGTTCCTTAAAATAACTGAAGCAGGTTTGGGAAGAATGTCAAGATTTGATTGAACTTATTGGTGAGCAGGTATTCACTACTATTTTCTATATTGTTCTGCATGTTCAAGTATGCTATATAACATACCTAAAGGGAGAAATAGGCAGCAATATAATAGTAGTTGAGGACTTCAGCACCCCACTTATATGAGTGAATAGATCATCTTGACTGAAAAATCAATAAAGAAACATCAGCTTAAACAACATGTTAGACCAGGTAGACTTAACAGATATTTATAAAACACACCATCCAAAAATGCTTCCCACATGGCTCAGCATGTAAAGAATCTGTCTGCAATGCAGGAGCCACAGGAAAACAGGTTCAATCCTTAGGTCAGAAAGATTCCCTGGAAAAGAACATGGCAACCCATTCCAGTATTCTTACCTGGAGAATCCAATGGATAGAGGAGCCTGGAAGGCTACAGTCCATAGTGTCAGGTCGAAAAGGGTCGGATACGACTTAAGTGACTGAACACACACACATGCATTCAAAAACTGCACATGGAACATTTTCCAAGATACATCACATGTTCGGCCACAAAACAAGTCTTAAAAAATTTTAGAGAGTTGAAATCATATCTAGCATCTTTTCCAAACACAATGGTATGAAACTGAAATTAATTACATACATAAAACTAAAAATTCACAAATATATGAAGATTGAACAAATGCTACTGAATAAACAATGGATCAAAGAAGAAACCAAAATAGAAATCAAAAAAATTCCTGATACAAATGAAAATATGTATTACATCAAAATGGTATGAAATGTAGCACACCAAAATTCATAGGACTCAGCACAAGCAGTTCAAAGAGGTAAGTTCATAACAACAAATGCCTACCTCAAAAAACAAAAGAAATCCCAAATAAACAACCTAACTTTACACTTCAAGCAACTAGAGAAAGAACAAAGCCCAAAGTTAATAGAAGAAGGAAATAACAGCAACTATTAGAGCAGAAATAAATGAAAAAGACAACAGAAAAGATTAATGAAAACAACATCTGGTTCTTTGAAAAAATAAAGTGAACAAACCATAAGCTGACTCACCAAGCAAAAAAGAAAGAGAGCTCAAATAAATAAAATCCGAAATGAAAGATAAGATATTATCATTGATACTACAAATACACAAAGACTCATAAGAGACTACTTTGAACAATTACATGCCAATAAATTGGACAACTTAGAAGCAATGGATAAATCCTAGAAACACACAACCTATCTAGACTAAATCATGATAAGAAGCATAAAAAGGAAGGAGCCCAGCAATAAACCCACGCATAAAGAGGAGGAAAGTACAATCTCTTAAATGATGCTGGAAAAACTGGACAGCCACATGTAAAAGAATAAATCTGAATGACTATCTTATACGCAAAAATTAACTCAAAATGAATTAAAGACTTGAATGTAAGACCTGTCTCCATAAAATTCCTAGGAGAAAACATAATGGTAAGCTCCTTGACATTGGTCTTGGTGATGTTTTTTGACTCTCACACCAAAAGCAAAAGCAACAAAAGAAAAATAAATAAGTAGGACTACATTGAACTAAACCACTTCTGCACAACAAAGGAAACCATCAACAAAATGAAAAGTCAGTCTACTTAATAAAAGAAAACATTTGCAAATTATATATCTGATAAGGGGCTAATATCCAAGATACATAAAGTACTCATACAACTCAATAGCAAGAAACAACCTGATTAAAACATGGACAGAAGATGTAAATAGACATTTTTTCCAAAAAAGAAATAGAGATAGCCAACAGATAGGGAAATGCAAATCAAAACCACAATGAGAGGTTATACCACCTCACACCTTTTACAATTACCGAAAAGAATAGAAATAACAAAGATTGATAAGCATGTGGAGAAAAAGAAACCCTTGTGTACTGTGGGAATGTAAACTAGTAAAGTCACTATGGAAAACAGTATGAAGTCTTTGTAAAAACTTAAAAATAGAACTACCACAAGCTCTAGCAATTCACTCTGGACATTTAAGGAAAAGGAAGACATTAATTTGAAAAGGTATCTACACTACCATGTTCATAGCAGTGTTATTTATAATGGTCAAGATACAGAAACAGCCTGTGTCCAACCAATGGATAAATGAATAAATCATAATATATATAATAGAATATTATTCAGCCATTAAAAAATGAAATATTGCCACTTGCAATAACATGGATAGACCTCAAGGGCATTATGGAAAGTGAAATAAGTCAGACAGAGAAAGACAGTGTATGACCTCTTTTATAAATGGAATCTTCGGAATAAATAAATGAATTTAGGCTCATAGATTTACCCTAAACTCTGGTAGTTGCCAGCAGTGGGAGAATGGAGGATTGGAGAAATGGGTGAACTCCTTTTTGTTTTGGTTTTTTGTTTTAAAAAAATTGATTACTTTTTAATAAATTTTACACAATCTGTTTCAGAAAATAGCAGAGGAAGGAGCACTTCCCAACTTATTTATGATTCCAGTATTGCCCTGATTTCAAAGCCAGGCTAAAAAAAGTATTTAAAAAGAAAATTATAAACTAGTATCTGCTATGAATTTAGATGCAAAAATTTATTTAAAATATTGGAAACAGTATATTTGTGCATAGGAAGAAATATACACCATGACCACTTTGAATTTATTCCAAAGATGCAAGGATGGTTCAACATTTGAAATCAATCAATGCAATCCATCATGTCAACAAGCTAATCAAAAAAAAATCACATGATTTTATCAATTGATGCATAAAATGCATTTGATACCCAAAAGGAAAGAAAAAAAAAAATATGCTATAGGAAAAATAACAGAAAACAGTATTGCTTTAGGGGGAGGGAAGATTGCAGTGGAAGATGGCAACATATTTTTTAAATGGGGCAAAAAGCAGAACAAAGTTATTGATGATGATCAAAAGATTCTGTTTTGGGGTTTAGCAATTAGACTTGTAGATATATTACTTTTCGAGGAATAAACTGGAAGAACTGTACTATTATAATAAAAAGTCACACTATTCTTTTTATTATTATATTGTAAAATGCATTATAAAATAAAAAAGAAAACAAAAATCAACAAAAAATGTGTTCATGGCATCTTTTTATGAAACAATCAAATCAAGAAGACATGTAAAATTTAGATGTTTCACATGAAATTGAGATTAGAGAGAAGTATATCAGAATTACTAGAATATAAACACGTGAAGTTAATGAATTTAGATAAAAGTGTATAGGCCATGAAGATATTTTAAGAAAATAAATATATGGAGAGACAAAAGTGTATAAGTTTTGCATTTGTGCAACTAAGAAAATGAGGTGAGACATGAAAATAAGATCAGACAATAGGAATTTAACCAAATCAGATTCCAATTCCCCTAAAGGCCACACGGTGCCTGCCTACCTCCTGCTTTCCCTGGCTGGATGTTTCTCCCCCTTTCCATTACATTTTACTAAGAAACCACCTGAAAGGCAGTAACTAGTTATTTGAGACATAGAAGTACTTGTTTCATTTGGCATCGCCTTGGAGGAAGGTTAGAGAAACCATTGGTGGGGATTTGTGATGAAACAGAAAAGGAGCAAACAGGAGAGGAGAGCCAGGGCTACGGCTGCAGGTCACCACAGTGGTCAGCATTGCTGCTGAGAAGACCCATGGCCTGGTGAGCAGCCACGCATTGGAATCCAGAGGAGAATGAGGACTTCACAGCAGCCTTTCCACAAGAATTTACCTTACTCCACACCATGCATGCAAACACACCCAGGAGAGGCAGTCTGTAGAGAAATATAGAAACCGTACTTACCTCTAGGGAAGGGCCCACATCAGTTCCTCCATCATCTTTTCTACCCACTTGGTCCTCACTGTTCTTTTCACAAGTAACAAAGTAAAGTGTGATACAAGAACCACAGACATTCATCCCCGCTTCACTGCTGTGTGACCCTAAAGCCCAGAAAGGCCAAGTGACCTAAAACTTCACACACAATTAATGGTGGGTCTCATGTTAGCATTCTTGTAGATACAGTCATAGACGTAGATCTACAGATATAGATATAGATATATAGCTTTAACACTACCCCAACAACACTGAGTTTTCTTTTTCTGACACAAACTGATGAGTAATTAATTACCCTCTTTTGTTTTAGGCAGCTGAACTAACTAAACAAAATAAGGTTTTAAGGTTTTTGTTTATTTGCTTGCTTACTGAATTAGCAGAGTCTTTGGGTATATTTTGCCTTTTTTTTTTTTTCCTGATGAACAAATTCTATGACACTGCAAAAACCAAAAGACTTTTTAAGAGTATAAATTTCATATCAATTATATTTTGAAAATTAAAAAGACTTCCTGAAAATGCCCAAAATATTTAATTGCATCCAATACAGGCCATAATATGCTATAATATGGCAAAGCCAAAGTAATTGGGATGGAATGAAACAGGATCCTTATTCTAGTCATTTAATAAAAGATACTCCATTGAGAATCTTTAAAAGAATAGACTATTGGAGCCCGGCATTCTGGTAAGAGAATGCTATTCTGTTTTAGCATTTATTTACAGGTGGTCCTCAGTGCTGACTGTACACCAAGGGAGCTTCTAAAATATTCTGATGTCAGGGCACTGCCCCCAACCAATTAAAGCAGTCTCTCTAGAGGTGGGGACTAGGCATCTGCAGATTTTTAAAACTGCTTAGGTGATTCTAATATGCAGTCAGGGTTAAGAACCACCGATTTAGACATTGCTGTTCCAATTAATATTTAAACAGTCACAGCCTGTTGGCTCCACTAATCCAGCTGCATTACAACTGGCATATAAAAGATTATTTTTTTAATATCATATGAAAAGGAAGATCAATGGACTCTTGAGGTACAAGTTACTCTGTAATCCTTCTGATGCACTGTCCATTCTGGTAGTCCTCTGTGTTTTAATTCATCACTTGTGCTTTTATAAAACTGAAAGTGTTAATCCTTCTTCACAGACTCTAGTGCAAACCTTAATATTGAATAATCCACTGAGTTGTGTGTTTAAGATCTTTGCTTCATTAAGTCACCAGATATTCCTGGCAGCAGAAGAGTGGCAAGATGTCAACCTGAGCTTTGCTGAGCCAAAAGAATTAGCTTTTACCGTATTTCTAAAGATGAATATGCTCTTAGAGCATGTCCATTAGCCCTAATACTCTAATGAATGTATGGCTTGACAGACACAATAATTGGCATAGTTCAGAGTGTAAGAGAACCAATTTGATGAATCAGAATAAGGTCAAGGGAAAGAAGAAACAACGATTTAGTTTGCTCATATTTCTAACCATAGCAACAAGAAAGATTAAATAGTAAAAAACAAGATTAGGTAGAATTGATAATCCATTAATGTGGAGTTCCTTCATCTCATTAACACTAGTCAATAAAAAAGTGGCTTTGCTATAAAACAGTGGCACTTGAGTTCCATGGAAGTCACTGTGTATCCTAGCAATGTCCTTTTTAAAAAAAAAGAAGTCTGAGGATCTTATCTACTGTGGCTAACGTCTGGAATTTCTGGCCTTATCTCCTGGCTACTCACTTAGGATAGTCTAGGATTTTATTTCCCCATGGGTTTACCATCAACATTTTTCCCTTTAAAATATCAGCCCTGACCTTAAATGGCACAGGGCTCTCTCTGTTGGCTCTGGAAATATTTATAGCACTCAGGTATAATTCTTCTGATTGAAATATGTTTTGCTTCTATTCTTCAGTGAAACAATAAAGGTAGATTGCAGAGCAAGCCCTTTTATTCCTCCTGAAAGGACCTGCTGTGAACTACAAAAACGAAATACAAAGTAAATTGCTTCAAACTAACGTGAATGCTGCTAGCTCATGCTGGGTCATACTAAAAGAGACTTCCGTCTGTCCCAGCAACAACAAAAGGCGGGGTCTAATTCTTAACCAAACTTGACATGTGTCTGGGACAAGATGTTAGTCATGCTTGGCTTCATCTTCTCAGGAATTTCTTGTTTAATTTAACTCAATGACTTTGAACTGTGAAGGAAGAGTTGATCCAAAACATGAGTTAGACAAAGGAATCTAAATAGGAACCTGAAACCATTTCTACCTCTCTGGGTTCTCACCTTACCATAATGAAGAAAAACAAATAAAGTTGGGAGAATGTGATCTCTTTCTTTGATGGAATCACAGATTTAAAGGTCAAAAAATGGAATGGATTGTCATAAGCTATTTGGAATTTATGAAAGATGTTTTTGATAACTATCATATGTACTATTTTTAATAAATTCAAAACAGATTTGGTTTGAAAATGTGCAAGATAGAAAATTGATATATATGGTACTAACAGATAGGGATGGTGGGCAAAACTACTGGGTTATAATGCTGGGCCAGCTAAAATGATGCAGATTATATTTAATCTTCACTACCTACTCATATTTTTTTATTTTTCCATGGGTCAATTAACAAAATGCTTTATGTGACTACTATGTTCTCAGCATTACAAGACATAGAATTACATGACTACTTCAAGGAGTTTAACTTCTGGTTGGGAAACTCAAAACACTACTAAACAAGTTATGAATTATCAATGGGCAAAACAAATGAGGCTATGTTTGAGAGAATTACGAATTACAAAGTCTAACACATTCTGTTCTGTATTTCAGCTGTTTTTTATTTCAAGGAGTTCAGTGACAATTTGACCTTGTCCTTATTTGGGGACTAGTCCTCGTACTTACTCTTGGGAAAATTCCCTCTGTAAATTATTCTTCATTTTATGTCAGATGAACCCAATCCAACTCAATCCAATATTCTTTGATGGATGTCACAGATTTTTTATCCCATTCACAGCTGCTGCTGCTGCTGCTGCTAAGTCGCTTCTGTCATGTCTGACTCTGTGCGACCCCATAGACGGCAACCCACCAGGCTCCCCCATCCCCGGGATTCTCCAGGCAAGAACACTGGAGTGGGTTGCCATTTCCTTCTCCAATGCATGAAAGTGAAAAAGTGAAAGTGAAGTCGCTCAGTCGTGTCCAACTCATAGCGACCCGTGGACTGCTGCCCACCAGGCTCCTCCATCCATGGGATTTTCCAGGCAAGAGTACTGGAGTGGGTTGCCATTGCCTTCCCCAATCCCATTCACAGCAAGAAATGTATTTTACATGATGACAGCACACACACTATAGTCACATTACTGATCGAAATTTTATGAATCTGTTGTTTGACAATGTGAAGACATCCTCTGATGCTTTGTATTTGATTCAATTATATGAGCTTAAAAAAAACTGCTGATCATGACCCATTCAACTGAGTCACCGTGTAACACTTTAAATGGTATTACCTGAATCTAGATCTTCACTTTGAATGGACCTAGTGAAATAGATCATGGATTTAAGATCACACATGGATTTATAAATCCTACAGACAGAGGAGCCTGGCAGGCTACAGTCCATGGGGTCACAAGAGTCAGACACAACTTAGCTACTAAACCACCATGGATCTATATATGAATTATATATACATAATACATAAATTACAACTGACTTTCCAGCAGGGGGTTTAAAAACATGAGTTGGCATCATAAGTACCTGTAAGTACCAGTGATAGATATTTGCTTGAATCAATCCTAAATCCATATATCATACCTTGTACTTTAAGATTGAGTGGATCAACAATTTGTTTTCCCAGGGTCACCATCTTCTGGGCACAATCTTTCATTTCTAATATTATTAAATCTGAAGCTTCATTAGGCAAAGTATCTTTTGATATCTGGCTTCTATCAAAGTTCTAGTGTTGTTACTATGGGTCAATTTTTTTTTTCTCAAATGTCCCTGGGCACAAACAATTCCAGCTCTGGCTTCCTTGCAGGCACCACAAATTCAAGGGCAGATCTCTTCATCACACTTCTCCAATGTAAGAAGATCTTTAAAACATTTGGCCTTCAATTCAGTCACTCAGTCATGTTTGATTCTTTGCAACTCCACAGACTACAGCACGCCAGGCTTCCCTGTCCATCACCATCTCCCAGCACTTGCTCAAGTTTCTGTCCATCAAGTTGGGGATGCCATCCAACCATCTCATCCTCTATCATCCCCTTCTCCTGCCTTCCATCTTTCCCAGCATCAGGGTCTTTTCCAATGAGGTGGTTCTTCACCTCAGGTGACCAAAGTATTGGAGTTTCAGCTTCAGCATCAGTCCTTCCAATGAATATTCAGGACTGATTTCCTTTAGGATTGACTGGTTTGATCGCCATGCAGTCCAAGGGACTCTCAAGAATCTTCTCCAACACCACAGTTCAAAAGCATCAATTCTTTAGCTCTCAGTTTTCTTTATGGTCTAACTCTCACATCCATTTGGCCATAGGATCCTAAAATTATAGCTGTCTATGACTGAAACTAAAAGTGAAAAGATAGGGAAAGATAAGAAAATCTGTCTGAATACTAAAGACTGAATATAACATACAGATGCATAAAATTCATAATAAAATCAAATTGTTTTCAGTTTAAGTGTAGTAGAAATATATTGTTTTTAAAAAATAGAAGCACATTATAAATAATCTGTGTTATTTCAGGAAAGATACATTTTATCACTATTTACATAGGGGATACAATTAATCCATTTAATTAATGATACACCTAGATTTATGATGGGCTTCCCTGGTGACTCTGACAGTAAACAAATCTGCCTGCAATGCAGGAGACCTGGGTTCAATCCTGGGTTGGGAAGAGCCCATGGAGAAAGGCATGGAAACCCACTCCAGTATTCTTGCCTGGAGAATCTCCATGGACAGAGGAGCCTGGCGGGCTCCAGTCTATGGGGTCACAAAGAGTCAGACATGACTGAGCGACTAAGCACAGCACAGATTTATGATACTTTGCTTAGCCTTATTGCCCAAGTAGAAACTGTAAAGAAGGTTAAGCCTCATTTAGTAAATATTTATTGAGAACTAAGTACATAGCAAATACTATCCAAGGCTCTGAGGAAACAAGATAGGCACAGTCCTCAGTTGTAAAGTCTTACATTTTACTGGATGCAGGTGACCAAAACATGACAAAAATAAATAAAGGAGATGTGCATCAGAGAGTGGCAATTGTATGCAGAGAATTAAAAGAGCAGATATGATGGTAGTGTGTGGCTACTTCAGATGGATTGGTTGGGGTGGGCCTCTCTGCAGATGACAATATGACCAACATCTCAGTGACTAAGCGGCAGTCCTGGAACGATGGGAGGAAAGAGAACCACCCACCAAGGAACAGGCCTCCAGGAGGAACTAAAATAAAGCTGGTGATCCTGGGGTGTATTGTGCGCAAGAGGGGAAGCAGCATGACATGAGGTCAAGGAGGCAGGGACTAAATCATGTTTGGATTTTAACTACCATGGGAAAACTTTGTTGTGTTTAGAGCAAATCTGACTCATACTCTTAATGAACATTCTAATTTCCCTGTGGATAGTGAACTGTCGGGAAAGAGGGGAAGCAAAGGCAGTTGAGGAGAAAGTTTTGGCATACAGAAGAGAAACGGCATTTGCTTAGAATACAGTGACACCGGTGACAGCTTTATTATTTGGTAATAATGCATGATGCAGCTGGTCCTTGGGTGAAGGTAACATGATGCTGCATGTGTGTGTGCAACATGTCCTTGTGTAAACACATCAGAAATAAAGCAGAAAACAAACATAAGGGTACAGGCTGTTTCACCTCCCATTTCTGTGTACATTTTCAAAATGCAAGTGACTGAAATTTAGGCACTGTCTGCACACTGAAAATGGAAATTCTCAGAACCACCACTGTTCTTGGGATCCTTGTTAAAATAAGGTATCATTCATGCTATGACTCAGGATAAGAATCTTCTGGGAAAGAAGAGACTTGGTTCTACTTACCACAACAGACCAAGAGGTTAAAATGCTCTTTTAAAAAGTTGGGGGAGAACTAAGAGAAAAGAATAGTCAAAAATAAATAAATAAAAGTGTCTAGAAGGCAATGGCACCCCATTCCAGTACTCTTGCCTGGAAAATCCCATGGATGGAGGAGCCTGGTAGGCTGCAGTCCATGGGGTCGCTAACTGAGCGACTTCACTTTCACTTTTCATTTTCATGCCTTGGAGAAGGAAATGGCAACCCGCTCCAGTAGTCTTGCCTGGAGAATCCCAGGGACGGGGGAGCCTGGTAGGCTTCCATCTATGGGGTCGCACAGAGTTGGACACGACTGAAGCGACTTAGCAACAGCAGCAGCAGCAGCAGGTCAAAAAAGAGGGAGGAGGAGAAAGCAAAAAAAATATATCCAAATGCACTGATCATACCACTTTTTAAACAAGTAGGTAGCAAATCAATCCATGATTTCTACAAGCCAGGATGGTACTGTGTGTGAAACGCACCAGAGATCATCTGGCCCTCAAAAATATTTGATGAATTAATTGAACTGAATTATACAAAGAAGAAATCTTTGCCTTTATCCTCTCTAAGAGCTTTATTGGTGATTTCAATTCCATACTAATCATAAAATTTGAAGTATTAAAATAATAATTCAATTTCAAAAGTACCTTGAAATGTGTATCTGCCATCTACTTGTCTATATGAATTTATGCTCTGGAAATTTCTGTTTGTGAACTTCTTCTGTTAGTCAATATATGGAGATATAACTTCTTGTTATAAATTAAAATACATTCAGAGTTAAATTTTCACAATTTGAGGCTTCTGCACCTTAGGTTACTTTAGAAACTGTTACTTATATTAGATTTAAGTTTCATTACTGAGTTAAATAAATTATCCCAATTCCCTCCTCTATAGACTCACAATTTTATAGTCTGAAACTGCTCTTCCTTTAAGGCATATACTACATTTTGCTCTTACTTTGCCTGGCTGCCTTTTTCCTTCATAGTAACAGGAATTAATTTTAATCAGAATTTCTCTTCTATAGGTTTTCATAACATCAACATTGTAGTAATGTAGCTTTTTATTTCAAAAAGGAATGTAGTTAAATTTCCTTAGGCCATGATGTACATAATTTCCTTAAAATAAGCTTTTATAAAAGGCAAAATATTCTATGTCTCTTTTTTTCAGAACTCACTTGATCAAATTGTATAAACACTTTCAGGTCTAATACCATTAATATACTACATATTTCTTGCCAGCTTCAGCCTGATTCAGCACTCTTGGCTTTCACTTAGGAATAAGACCAAAACTTTGAAGAAAGGATTCTTGTAACACCAAGAGCCAAGCTCTGCTTCTTCTCAACTATGCTGCAATTATTTCAATCAGTATTTCAAGAATTAAACATGCTAGTTTTAGATCTCTATTCATGCAATTATTCTTAGAAAAAATTCTCTCCAACTTTTCTTTATAATAGATCTTCTAAAGTTAAAATTAAGTAGGACAAGGATGATCTTATATGTAAAATTTAAAATAAAGGGAATTTGAGGCCTAAATTATTCAATTAAGTGCTTACTTGTTCACTTTCAATTGAGGGGGAAAAAAAGAAGAGGAAGAAGGAAAGAGTAAACTCCTATAAGTAAAATACAATTTTCTTTTAAGCCTGAAATAGTAGTTTTCAAAAATAAATCCAGACTTTTTAATTGTCTCAATGTCTTGCCAAGAGTAAGTATAACACAAACAATAATTTTGGAAAAGGCTTTCATAGCTATCCTATGGTCATTCCTTGCCATATCATGGTCAATAGGACCTTATCATCTTTGCATAGTTGACCAATGGCAGGGAAAAAACAAAAAAAGTAAAACAAACAAGAAAAAACAAATAGATAAAATCTAAACTTCATCTGTGCTATGGTTTACAAATGGATACTCAATAATGGAGATTTAGCCTTCAACAAAACACTAAATAAGACTGCTTCTTCCCCACGGACTGTAGCCTATCAGGCTCCTCCGTCCATGGGATTTTCCAGGCAAGAGTGCTGGAGTGGATTGCCATTTCCTTCTCCAGGGGCTCTTCCCGACCCAGGAATCGAACCCGGGTCTCCCACATTGCAAGCAGACACTTTACCGTCTGAGCCACCAGGGAAGCTTCTTCCCGCTAAGGAAAGTTAATTCACACTGGGGAGAAATAACTCAACTGATTACTTCTTTCTCCTTAATAGATGGTGGAAAAATTAGTAACAGTCAGAGCTGAAGACCCACTGTCAAGCACAGGGTATGGAAGGGTTATCCATATTCAGAGTTTGGCTTGGAGAGGCCCAGAATGCTTCTCTTAATAAAGTGGAAGAGATTTGGGGGTGGGGAGTAGGAGATATGTTTCCAGAGGCCAAGAGAAGAGAGAGAGATTTGGTGAGAGGCAAATATCTTGGAGGTTATGGAATATAGGATAGTTTAGAGGATACATGAGTTGTATCCCCTTCATGGATAACAGCCTTGTCATGGCAAAGAGGCTTGCAGAATTCAATGAAGCTATGAGCCATGCCATGCAGGGCCACCCAAGATGGACTAGGTCATAGTGGAAATTCTATGAAAAATTTTTAAAGAGATAGGAATACCAGAACATCTTACCTGTCTCCTGAGAAACCTGTATGCAGGCCAGGAAGCAGCAGTTAGAACCAGACATGGACCAATGGACTGGCTCAGAACAGGGAAAGGAGTACATCAAGGCTGTATACTGTCACCTTGCTTATTTAACTTTTATGCAGAGTACAATATGCAAAATGCCGGGCTGGAATCAAGATTGCAGAGAGAAATAACAACAACCTCAGATATGCAGATAATACCACTCTAATGGCAGAAATCTAAGAGAAACTAAAGAGCCTTTTGATGAGAGTGAAAGAAGACAGTGAAAAGGCTGGCTTTAAACTCAATATTCAAAAACTAAGATCATGGCATCTGGTCCCATCACTTCATGGCAAATGAAAAGGGGGAAAGTGGAAACAGTGACAGATTTTCTTTTCTTGGGCTCCAAAATTACTGTGGACTGTGACTGCAGCCATGAAATTAAAAGATGCTTGCTCCTTAGAAGGAAAGATATCACAAACTTAGAGTATTAAAAAGCAAAGACATCACTTTGCCAACGAAGGTCCATATAATCAAAGCTATGGTTTTTCCAGTAGTCATGTATGGATGTGAAAGTTGGACCATAAAGAAAGCTATGTGCGTGCGTCCAACTCTTTGTGACTCTATGGACCATAGCCTGCCAAGCTTCTCTGTCCGTGGGATTCTCCAAGCAAGAATACTAGAGTGGGTTGCCATGCCCTCCTCCAGGGGATCTTCTTGACCCAGGAATCAAACCCATGTCTCCTATGTCTCCTATGTCTCCTTCACTGCAGGCAAGTTCTTTACCCCTAGCGCCACCTAGGAAGCCCCTAAAGAAGGCTGAGTACCAAAGAATTGATGCTTTTGAACTGTAGTACTGGAGAAGACTCTTGAGAGTCCCTTGTACTGCAAGGAGAAAAAACTAGTCAATCTTAAAGAAAATCAACCCTGAATATTCACTGGAAGGACTGATGCTGAAATTCCAATACTTTGGCCACCTAATGTGAAAAGTCAACTCATTGGAAAAGACCTGATGCTGGAAAAGTTTTAGGGCAAGCGGAGAAAGGGGTGACAGAGGATAAGAGAGTTGACTGACTCAATGGACATGAGTTTGAGCAAACTCTGAGAGATAGTGAAGGATGGGGAAGCCTGAGGCGCTGCAGTCCATGGGGTTGCAAGGAATTGGAAACCACTCAGCAACTGAACAACAATGAATTGTCTAATAATCAATTATAAATTGGTTGCATTACAGTGCTTCCTACATCTACTCAAACCACTAATAAAGGTCACTATATGTGTGGGCTTGTTAGTGGTGAAGAAGTGTGGGGAAATTGAGGAAAAGGAATCTTGTGACATTTGGAACACCAAGGCTACAATAAAACACTCCAACAATACTCAGAAAGGTGAATGACTCATCAAATGGACAGCTGCAGCTGAACCCAAAGATGAATTAGGAAACATAAGCCATCCCTCAGAACCCCTGGAGACCTGAGAAGAATGCTAGAGTCCAACGACATGGGTTGAACTCAAACTTCTCTTGAATCTCTATACTGGAAAGAAAGGAAGGATGGAAAGAAGGGAGGGGGCAAAGAGAGGGAAAGGAGGGAGTTTTGGAGGGAGGGAGAAGTGGTAAGAGTACCTCTCTAAAATTTGGATTTTATTTGTCTCTAGAAATCTCCAGGCAGAGTTAGTCCCCTTATAAAACAGGACCTCTGATGGCAAGACCATCTCACTAAATCCTCCATACAGCATCAGCACAGAGGTGGCCTGGCCTTTTTTAGCTGGTCCCACTTTAATAAGTGTTATTTAGGCAAATAGTATAATTATGAGTTTTAAAATGCTTTCCAATATACTATTAAAGCATTTCTATTTCTCTCCACACATTCATTTGTTTCACAACAATAATTCTGTTCATCCCATTTGGTTTTCCTTACTTTTCAGTAAACATTGCATTGGGCTTTAAAAGTATATAAAAACAGTCACTCTTTTCATTTGGACTGCCGTTGCAATAATAAAGTTGAAATGACAAAAAATAAAATTCACAAATTCTATTGCAGAATGATTTCCATTTTCTAAGAGTGATAGGTGATCTGTATACATAAAAGAAATGTACCATATTTTTAATTTATTTGTTCTATACATTAGCTTTGGAGTTTGGGAGATCCAATGACTTGATATAGTTTAGTACATGCAGTATGTTGTGTCAGTTTTTCTGATAGCAGAGAAGTTGACAAACGGCAGCCCTTTGAACCAAAATATATAATAATAATTTTATTGAAATACAACCAATTCATCTATTCATTTGCTCTACAATAGCAGAATTGAGTTGTGGCAACAGAGACCATGGGGCCCACAGAGGCTAAAATACTTAATATTTGTCCCTTTACAGAAAGTTTGTAACTTGCTGCTGCTGCTGCTACTAAGTCGCTTCAGTCGTGTCCGACACTGCAACCCCAGAGACGGAAGCCCATCAAGCTCCCCCATCCCCGGGATTCTCCAGGCAAGAACACTGTAATGGGTTGCCATTTCCTTCTCCAGTGCATGAAAGTGAAAAGTGAACGTGAAGTCGTTCAGTCGTGTCCATCTCTTCGTGACCCCATGGGCTGCAGCCTACCAGGCTCCTCTGTCCATGGGATTTTCCAGGCAAGAGTACTGGAGTGGGTTGCCATTGCCTTCACCAGATTAACTAAATACAGAGACAACTAGATTGAGTTGGCTATAATGCCATGGATGTCTATTTAAGCAAACCAAAATCCAAGCCTGTATATGCTTCAAGGTTATGAAATGAAAACACTAAGGACACCCAGTCACAGACAGCCTAACTTAACTTAGGCTTTAAGTTATAGCCAATCAATTAACTTCCTTTCTTTGTTTCCACACTTCCTACATGCCAGTCTTTCCTTTCTCCTGTTGGTGGAATGCTCCAAACTACTTCCAGATCAACAGTGTCCAATTCAAATGAACAAATGTTCAAGTAAACACTTAGAGGTCTTAATATACCTCAGTTAATATTTAATAGCACATCATTACTAGTAGTTAGTGTCATGGTCTGTATAGGTGCTCAAAAACATTTCATAAAATATTAACCTCAAATTAGTACACTGTGTTACATTTTAGTATTAATTCTCAACCTGGGGTAATTTTTCCTCCCCTCCCCTGGCAATGTCTTGCAGACATTTTTTATTGTAACAAAACTGAGGGGTGGGAGTGTGGGCCACAGGCATCTAGTGAGTGGAAGTCAGGGAAGCTGCTAAACATAATACAATACACAGGGAAAGTTTCCCAAAACAAAGAACTTTCAAGTCTAAAGTGTCAATAAAACCGAGGTTGAGAAACCCTGTGTTAAAGGATGATTTGAGGCTGACATTTTGGGGGACTCAGGTGAGTGAGGAGTCCAGCCAACTTAGATTCCACACACTCTCCAGTTTAGAATAGATATCCATGCCATGTTTGGGGTGGAGTAATGTGTTTTCTTACCATTTCAATGCTAAGAGGAAAGATTTTTCATAAACAGACATATCCTATTTATGAAAATTCAACATTCAGAAGACTAAGATCAGGGCCTCTGGTCCCACCACTTTATGGCAAATAGATGGGGACACAATGGAAACAGTGCCAGACTTTATTTTGGGGATTCCGAAATCACTGCAGATGGTGACCGCAGCCATGAAATTAAAAGACACTTGCTCCTTGGAAGAAAAGCTATGACCAACCTAGACAGCATATTAAAAAGCAGGGACATTACATTGCTGACAAAGGTCCATCTAGTCAAAGCTACGGTTTTTCCAGTAGTCATGTATGGATGTGAGAGTTGGACTATAAAGAAAGCTGAGCGCTGAAGAATCTATGCTTTTGAACTGTGGTGTTGAAGAAAACTCTTAAGAGTCCCTTGGCCTGCAAGGAGATCCAACCAGTGCATCCTAAAGGAAATCAGTCCTGAATATTCATTGGAAGGACTGATGCTAATGCTAAAACTCCAACTCTTCGGTTACCTGATGCGAAGAACTAACACTGGATAAGACCCTGGTGCTGGGAAAGATTGAAGGCAGGAGAAGAAGGGGACGACAGAGGATAAGATGTTTGGATGGCATCACCAACTCGATGGACATGAGTTTGAGCAAGCTCCAGGAGTTGGTGATGGACAGGGAAGCGTGGCGTGCTGCAGTCCCTGGGGCCTCAAAGAGCTGGACATGACTGAGCGACTGAACTGAACTGAGGTATATCCTAAATAAGTAAAAAAAGTAGACATCATTTAAAAAATTGAAGCAAATAAATCTTTCAAGTTTCACTACCCACTTAACATGACAGTGAACAAGTGGTTCTAACACCCATTTTAATAATGTAAAAGTGGAGAAGAGCAAGTAAGCACATTGTTCACCATCACAGAAATCAATCATGACGAAAGTAGCCTCAATGACTCATTTTCTTCCCCACTCCCCAACCCACTCACAATGGCCTCTTCCCCTAAATCCTTTAACAAAGTGATGCATTTCTGCTAAGCTAAATTACTGTCCACCTCATCCCACCATTTTACACATGGGCTCTTGCAGCAGTCAATCAAACAGCAACAATTTGGGTTTTGTGGGTTTTGTTTTGTTTTTATTTTTTACAAAGTGGGTGGATATTTCTCTTCCTACTTTTTGTATATTGCCACATTTATTAGTACCAAAACAAATGGTGTCTGAGAGAATACCAGTCACTCACCTCTTTCAGTTTTTATTCATAGCTGTCCTTCCTCATGCCCACTCGGGCTTTTACAAACATGGGTTCACAGGTCAGAACCCATAGGAAGGAGTCCATGGGACTCTAGACTAGAAAACAAATCATCTGCAGACATCAAGACTCCAAGCTGAACTCAAAATCCCTGCTTCCTTCTGAAGATTAAGTCTGTGTTATTGTGTCAGGTTTCATTGTCTCCCATTTTTTTTTCCCTCAAGGAAGGCATCCTTCCCTAGGTAATTTCCTCAGCCCTTCAGGCACCAAATGGACAGTGTCCTGTTTGGGCTTCAGACATGCCCAGACATGTCCACATATATGGGGTTCTGCTCAAGCAAAACCTTAGCCATAACAGCATTTATAAATTAATACTTTCACCTGACAAGTAGTCAAAACTATTAGCATCAACCCTTCCTGACTGGGGAAAGTTGGGTAACAGACCAACTCTTTGCTTACCAAACTCCTTATTAACTCCAGTTCTTTTCAAACAATCTGTATCCAAATATTTAACTTCATAAAAATTAATACTAGAGTAGAAATCTCCCAAGTGAACATATTCAATGGAAACTATGGAATATACTCAGAGAAACTAGTCAGATGATTCTGCAGGTAAGTACCTTTATGATATCAGATATTATGCAACTTTAGGGGAAAATACAATAAAACCATATTATGAGATACCTTCCTATATCACTTATCCAATTACACTGTGGGACAAAATTGTATTTCTCTATTAAAATGAAATATACTTCATTTCCCCTCCTATGATATAGAAAGTATATTGAGTTATTTTCCTTAGTAAAAGTGACTTAATGGTGATAAATCATACTTGACTATCTTAAAATTAATTCCTGATATACTGCATTATTTTTAAATAAGTGAAATAAAGGAAAAACTATTTTTATATTGAAAAACTCCTATTTCCTATTACTGTGTTAATGTGCAGAGCAGGAGCAATTTGTGTATTATAATTACATCTTTTTCCTTTTGAGATTCAGCAGAGGATATGCTAAATTTTAGAAGCTCAAACAGAAAGACCTTTGAATAGGTTTAGAACTGCAAAGATGAAATGCAGAACTGAATATACAAAGAGGTAAAACTGAGGGTCGTTCTTGGGCTTTGCCTCCTGGGAGTCACTTCCAGTGGCACCAGAAAGATTTGTATAAAGCCGTACATTGCACACAACAGCAGGGTGACTGTCTATGATCATGGAATCTTGGAGATTGTGTGCTGCCAAGGTTCAAAGAATGCAGAAAGAGGACTGCACAATGGCTTATGTTCTAAGAAAGAATGTTCTGCTATATATAAATGTTGGTTGAAAAGTGACATTTTAGCAACTTTATGAAAATGGGAAGTATTTAGTAAACTGAGTCTGTGTTCTTTCAGGGTCAGCTAACGTGACTTCAGAAACCATGCTGCTCAGTTAAACATGCATGAAGAAGTTATATTTTGTGTAAATGTATTTCCCAGCATTCTTTCAAGGAGATACCTTATTGAATAGGTTTTTCAACTTCATATGTTCACATTCTTGAAAGACTAATGGATCCTTCATTAAAGAGATCACAGCTTTTCAGGTGTCATGCTTGAAGACACACAATGAATTGGTCATTAAGGAAATTCAGCCACGCAGAAAGGACAGAGAACAACGGGTTGACTCTTCTAATGACTCAAACAATGTTGGCAGAGCTGCTTTCACTTACAGTCTGGTTTATAGTTGCAGAGCAAGCATTAATTTTTCAGACATAACAACTAGGTAAAAGAATCAACCACCTCAGGAGTGAGTGGCCACCGTCTAGAAAAACAGTTCATATAGAGATTTTTTAAGTATTAAAACAGATCTATTTGCACCTTAATGCCGTCCCATCCTACTTGCCCATACATGTGACACTTCTTAGACATAAATCAAAGATATCATACATAGATAACTAATTACTTTCTCATTAGATCATATGCATTCAAGAGAGCACAGCTTTAAGATTATTACAATATTTTGTAATAAAAATGCATTTTGCACTTTCTTAATTGTTTTACATGGATTTTTAGGCTGAGTCAGATTTGATTCTCTCACTAGTGATAAAAGACACTTGACTGGTCTATTGTGTCCAGTTATTCAGGCCTTAACTTGAAACTCTAGAAGGAATGAGTAGATATGCATTCCTTCACCTGAGATTATCTAAATATTTGAACTCTAGATTTTTCTGTGCCTGGATGAAAGGGAGACAAGGATTAGGGAGGAAACCCAGTGTCTGGCAGCAATTTCACAACCCCCTTCTCTGCTTCTTCACCTCTGTCATAGGGAAAAAGATTATGGTGGAGGCTATTCTTTCAAGGATAAGCTGACAATTTACTAGGCCCCTATAAAGAAAAAAAAAAAAAAAAGCACTCTGGTAACATCTCGATTAATTCTGAGATTTTTTTTTTTCACCTTGTGGTGCTTCAAGGCCAAATGAGCCTTCAAGGAGGTCATAGGAACCTAAGGACATAAGAAATGCCATAATAGGTCAAATTAATGAGCCAGTTACTCTGATAGGCTTTCTCTGAGAGAGGCAACAAGGTACATTTTGTGCATGTTGTCAATTTCAAAATATTTGCAGCTACAAGCTGGAGTGTTTCTTAGAGCAGATATCCATTTCAAATGCCGTGTTCCTTTTACTGCATCTTCACTCATGTATTCATTTAAACCTGTCTTAAAATATTTTAATCATGTACAGCATTTTTTTAATTTATTTTTTTATTGAAGAATAATTGTTTTACAGATTTTGTTGTTTTTTGTCAAACCTCAACATGAAGCAGCCGTAGGTATACATATATCCCCTCTGTTTTGAACCTCCCTCCCATCTCCCTCCCCATCCCACCCCTCTAGTTGATACAGAGGCCCTGTTTGAGTTTTCTGAGCCATACGGCAAATTCCGTTGGCTATCTATTCTACATACGGTTATGTAAGTTTCCATATTACTCTTTCCATACATCTCAGCCACTCCTTCCTTCTCCCCATGTCCATAAGTCTATTCTCTATGTCTGTTTCTCCATTGCTGCCCTGTAAATACCATTTTTCTAGATTCCATATACATATATTAGAACATGGTATTTATCTTTCTCTTTATGACTCACTTCACTCTGTACAATAGGTTCTAGGTTCATCCACCTCATCAGAACTGACTCAAATGTGTTCCTTTTTATGGCTAAGTAATATTACATTGTGTATATGTCACCACAACATTTTTATCCATTCATCTGTCGATGGACATCTAGGTTGCTTCCACATTCTAGCTATTTTAAATAGTGCTGCAATGAATATTGGGGTACTTGTGTCTTTTTCAATTTTGGTTTTCTCAGGGTATATGCCTAGGAGTGGGATTGCTGGGTCACATGGTGGTTTTATTCCTAGTTTTTAAGGAATCTCCGTACCATCTTCCATAGTGGCTGTATTAATTTACATTTCCACCAAGAGTGCAAGAGGGTTCCCTTTTCTCCACACCCTCTCCAGCATTTATTGTTTGTAGACTTTTTGATGAAGGCCATTCTGATCCGTGTGAGGTAATATCTCATTGTGGTTTTGATTTGCATTTCTCTAATTATGAGCCATGTTGAGCATCTTTTCATGTATTTGTTAGCCATCTGTGTGTCTTCTTTGGAGAAATGTCTGTTTAGGTCTTTTACCCACTTTTTGATTGGGTTGTTTGTTTTTCTGACATGGAGTTGTATGAGTTGCTTGTATATTTTGGAAATTAATCCTTTGTCAGTTGCTTCATTTGCTATATTTTCTCCCATTCTGAGGGTTGTCTTTTCACCTTGCTTAGTTTCCTTTGCTGTGAAAAAGCTTTTAAGTTTACTCAGGTCCCACCTGTTTACTTTTGTTTTTATTTTTGTTACTCTAGGAGGTGAGTCATAGAGGATCTTGCTTTGATTTATGTCATTGAGTGTTCTGCCTATGTTTTCCTCTAAGAGTTTTATAGTTTCTGGTTTTACATTTAGGTCTTATATTTAATCCAGTTTGAGTTTATTTTTGTGTATGGTGTTAGGCAGTGTTCTAATTTCATTCTTTTATATGTAGCTGTCCAGTTTTCCCAGCACCATTTATGTCAGAGGCTGTCTTTGCCCCATTGTATATTCTTGCCTCCTTTGTCAAAAATAAGGTACCCATAGGTGCATGGGTTTATTTCTGGGCTTTCCATCTTGTTCCGTTGGTCTGCATTTCTGTTTTTGTGCCAGTACCATACTGTCTTGATGACTGTAGCTTTGCAGTATAATCTGAAGTCAGTAAGGTTGAATCCTCCAGCTCCATTCTTCTTTCTCAGGACTGCTTTGGCTATTCAGGGTCTTTTGTGTTTTCATATGAATCGTGACATTTTTTCTTCTAGTTCTGTGAAAAATGCCATTGGTAATTTAATAGGAACCTCATTGAACTAAAGATTGCATTTGGTAGTATAGTCACTTTCACAATATTGATTCTTCCTACCCAGGAACATGCACTATCTCTCCATCTGTTTATGTTGTCTTTGATTTCTTTCATCAGTGTCTTATAATTTTCTGTGTATGGTTCTTTTGTATCCTTAGGGAAGTTTATTCCTAGATATTTAATTCTTTTTGTTGCAATGGTGAATGAGATTGATTCCTTGATTTCTCTTTCTGATTTTTCATATTAATATATAGAAATGCAAGTGATTTTTGTGTATTGATTTTGTATCCTGCAACTTTGCTAAATTCACTGATTAGCTCTAGTAATTTTCTGATATTATCTTTACAGTTTTCTGTGTACAGTATCATGTCATCTGCAGACAATGAGACTTTTACTTCTTCTTTTCTGATCTGGATTCTTTATATTTTTTTCTTCTCTGAATGCAGTAGCTAGGACTTCCAGAACTATGTTGAATAATAGTGCTGAAAGTGGACACTCTTGTCTTATTCCTGATCTTAGAGGGAATGCTTTCAGTTTTTCGCCATTGAGAATAATGTTTGCTGCAGGCTTATCATATATGACCTTTACTATGTTGTGGTAGGTTCCTTCTATGCCCATTATTTGAAGAGTTTTAATCATAAATGGATGCTGAATTTTGTCAAAGGTTTTTACTGCATCTATAGAGATTATCACTTGGTTTTTCTCTTTCAATTTGTTAATATGGTGTATCACATTGATTTGCAAATATTGAAAAATCCTTGCATTCCTGGAATAAACCCAACTTGACCATGTTCTATTAGCTTTTGATGTGTTGCTGAATTCTGTTTGCTAAAATTTTGTTGAGGATTTTTGCATCTATCTTCATCAGTTATAGGCTTCCCTGGTGGCTCAGGTGGTAAAGCATCTGCCTGCAGTGTGGGAGACCCAGGTTTGATCTGGGTTGGGAAGATCCCCTGGAGAAGGAAATGGCAACCCACTCCAGTACTGTTGCCTGGAAAATTCCATGGACTGAGAGGCTCCTCAGAGCCTGGTAGGCTACAGTTCATGGGGTCGCAAAGAATCGGACATGACTGAGCGACTTCACTTACTTACTTACTTACCTCATCAGTTATATTTGCCTGTAGTTTTCTTTTATTGTGTTGCTTTGTCTGATTTTGGTATCAGGCTGATGGTGGTGACAGTCTATCCCTAGGCAAGTTGATAAGAAGTCTGGGGGTCCCTGAGAGAGAGGGGTCTGGGGTTCTCAAGGAGGAGATAGAGGTCTGGAATTCTCAAGGAGGAGGAAAGCACAACCTTTTATTTTTCTCTCTCTACATTCCTTAGTCTTAGTCACATAAAACATTTTTTCTTTAAACCTGAAACTGATAATTACACACAAACAACTCAGTTTAAACTCTGTACTAGGTATTATATAACAACAATGTATCCTGCTTGTGGACAGTTTCTCCTTCCTGAAATCCATCTGAGTAATCCTGATAGCTTAGAATGTATATTATGGGAGTGGGACTCGTTCAGTTCAGTTCACTGGCTCAGTCATGTCCAACTCTTTGAGACCCAATGAACCACAGCACAACACACCTCCCTGTCCATCACCAACTCCGGCAGTTTACCAAAACCAATATTCATTGAGTCAGTGATGCAATCCAACCATCTTACCCTCTGTTGTCCCCTTCTCCTCCTGCCCTCAATCTTTCACAGCATCAGGGTCTTTTCCAATGAGTCAGCTCTTTGCATCAGGTGGCCAAAGTATTGGAGTTTCAGCTTCAACATCAGTCCTTCCCATAAACACCTAGGACTGATCTCTTTTAGGAAGAACTGATTGGATCTCCTTGTAGTCCAAGGGACTCTCAAGAGTCTTCTCCAACACCACAGTTCAAGAGCATCAATTCTTAGGCGCTCAGCTTTCTTCACAGTCCAACTCTCACATCCATACATGACCACTGGAAAAACCATAGTCTTGCCTAGATGGACCTTTGTTGGCAAAGTAATGTCTCTGCTTTTGAATATGCTATCTAGGTTGGTTATAACTTTCCTTCCAAGGAGTAAGCATCTTTTAATCTCATGGCTGCAATCACCATCTGCAGTGATTTTGGAGCCCAAAAAAATTAAGTCTGACACTGTTTCCACTGTTTCCCCATCGATTTCCCACGAAGTGATGGGACCGGATGCCATGATCTTCGTTTTCTGAATGTTGAGCTTTAAGCCAACTTTTTCACTCTCCTCTTTCACTTTCATCAAGAGGCTCTTTAGTTCTTCTTCACTTTCTGCCATAAGGTGGTGTCATCTGCATATCTGAGGTTATTGATATTTCTCCCAGACGTCTTGATTCCAGCTTGTGCTTCATCCAGCCCAGTGTTTCTCATGATGTACTCTGCATATAAGTTAAATCAGTAGGGTGACAATATACAGCCTTGATGTACTCCTTTTCCTATTTGGAACCAGTCTGTTGTTCATGTCCAGTTCTAACTGTTTCTTCCTGACCTGCATACAGGTTTTTAAAGATGCAGCTAAGGTGGTCTGGTATTCCCATATCTTTCAGAATTTTCCACAGTTTATTGTGATCCACACAGTCAAAGGCTTTGAAATAATCAATAAAGCAGAAATAGATGTTTTTCTGGAACTCTGTTGCTTTTTCCATGATCCAGCAGATGTTGGTAATTTGATTTCTGGTTTCTCTCCCTTTTCTAAAACCAGTTTGGACATCTGGAAGTTTATGGTTCATGTATTGCTGAAGCCTGGCTTGGAGAATTTTGAGCATTACTTTACTAGCATGTGAGATGAGTGCAATTGTGCGGCAGTTTGAGCATTCTTTGGCATTGCCTTTCTTTGGGATTAGAATGAAAACTGACCTTTTCCAGTCCTGTGGCCACTGCTGAGTTTTCCAAATTTGCTGGCATATTGAGTGCAGCACTTTCACAGCATCATCGTTCAGGATTTGAAACAGCTCACCTGAAATTCCATCACCTCCACTAGCTTTGTTCATAGTGATGCTTCCTAAGGCCCACTTCATGTCACATTCCAGGATGTCTGGCTCTAGGTGAGTGATCACACCATCGTGATTATCTGGGTCATGAAGATCTTTTTTGTATAGTTCTTCTGTGTATTCTTGCCACCTCTTCTTAATATCTTCTGCTTCTTTTAGGTCCATACCATTTCTGTCCTTTATTTTGCCCATCTTTGCATAAAATGTTTCCTTTGTATCTCTAATGTTCTTGAAGAGATCTCTAGTCTTTCCCATTCTATTATTTTCCTCTATTTCTTTGCATTGATCACTGAGGAAGGCTTTCTTATCTCTCATTGCTAGTCTTTGGAACTCTGCATTCAAATGGGTATATCTTTCCTTTTCTCCTTTGCTTTTTGCTTCCTTTCTTTTCATAGCTATTTGTAAGCCTCCTCAGACAGCCATTTTGCTTTTTTGCATTTCTTTTTCTGGGGATGGTCTTGATTCCTGTCTCCTATACAATGTCACTAACCTCCATCCAAAATTCATCAGGCACTCTGTCTATCAGATCTAGTCCCTTAAATCTATTTCTCACTTCCACTGTATAGTCATAAGGGATTTGATTTAGGTCATACCTGAATGGTCTAGTGGTTTTCTCCACTTTCTTCAATTTCAGTCTGAATGTGGCAATAAGGAGTTCATGATCTGAGCCACAGTCAGCTCCTGGTCTTGTTGTTTTTATTGTTGACTGTATAGAGCTTCTCCATCTTTGGCTGCAAAGAATATAATCAATCTGATTTTGGTGTCGACCATCTGGTTATGTCCACGTGTAGAGTCTTCTCTTGTGTTGTTGGAAGAGGGTGTTCGCTATGACCAGTGCATTCTCTTGGCAGAACTCTATTAGCCTTGGCCCTGCTTCATTCTGTACTCTAAGGCCAAATTTGCCTGTTACTCCAGGTGTTTCTTGATTCCCTACTTTTGCATTCCAGTCCCCTATAATGAAAAGGACATCTTTTTGGAGTTTTAGTTCTAGAAGGTCTTGTAGGTCTTCATAGAACCATTCAACTTCAGCTTCTTCAGTGTTACTGGTCGGGGCATAGACTTGGATTACTGTGATATTAAATGGTCTGCCCACGTCCAAGGTAAGGAGCAGTGGCTGCACTTTGCTGGATCATCCAAGGTAAGAGAAAACCAAGTAAGATGGTAGGCACTGAGAAAGGGTATCAGAGGGCAGACAGACTGAAACCACAATCACAGACAACTAGCCAATCTGATCACATGGACCACAGCCTTGTCTAACTCGATGAAACTAAGCCAGGGCATGTGGGGCCACCCAGGACAGATGGGTCATGGTGGAGAGGTCTGATAGAATGTGGTACAGGTCCACTGGAGAAGGAAATGGCAAACCACTTCAGTATTCTTGCCTTGAGAAGCCCATGAACAGTATGAAAAGGCAAAAAGATAGGACACTGAAAGATGAACTCCCCAGGTTGGTAGGAGCCCAATATGCTACTGGAGATCAGTGGAGAAATAACTCCAGAAAGAATGAAGGAATGGAGCCAAAACAAAAACAACACCCAGTTGTGGATGGGACTGGTGATAGAAGCAAGGTTCGATGCTGTAAAGAGCAATATTGCATAGGAACCTGGAATATTAGGTCCATGAATCAAGGCAAATTGGAAGTGGTCAAACAGGAGATGACAAGAGTGAACATTGACATTCTAGGAATCAGCAAAGTAAGATGGACTGGAATGGGTGAATTCCATGGATGACTATTATATCTACTACTGTGGGCAGGAATCCCTTAGAAGAAATGGAGTAGCCATCATAGTCAACAAAGGAGTCTGAAATGCAGTATTTGGATGCAATCTCAAAAATGACAGAATGATCTCTGTTTGTTTCCAAGTGGGTCTGGTAGGATCTTTCTATTGTTAAATTCTAATCCTGTTATCCTAAAATGTAAATTGTGGGAGTGGGTCTGGTAAAATTTTCACAAACTTGAGACATTCTTTTGATTTATTGTAATAACTAATTAAAAAGTATAAAATTCCCTTGCTAAAGATTAGCGAGTGGGGCACTCTCCATCCCCCTTCTGATGTCTATGTCAGAAGCTTTCTCTGTTCCTTTTTATACTTTAATAAAACTCTGCTACACAAAAGCTGTTGAGTGATAAAAACCTGGTCCCTGGTTCCAAAGCTAAATCTTCTTCGGAGATCACGAATCTGACACCATTCACCGTAAGCCATTAGTGACCTCGTAGAATGAGTTTGGAAGTGTTCCTTCCTGTGCAATTTTTTTTTTTTGGAATTTTAGAAGGATAGGCATTAGCTCTTCTCTAAATGTTTGATAGAATTCTCCTGTGAAGCCATCTGGTCCTGAGCCTTTTTTTTTTTTTTGGCAGGGGGTGGTAGTGGGGAGGGAGATTTTTGATCACAGCTTCAATTTCAGTGGTTGTAATTGGGTTGTTCATAATTTCTATTTCTTCCTGGTTCAGTCTTGGAATATTGAACTTTTCTAAGAATCTGTCCATTTCTTCCAGGTTATTCATTTTATTGCCTTATAGTTGCACATAATAGTCCTTTATAAGCCTTTGTATTTCTGCATTGTCTTTTGTAACCTCTCCTTTTTCATTTCTAATTTTGTTGATTTGATTCTTGTCTCTTTCTTTCTTGATGAGTCTGGCTAAAGGCTTGTCAATTTTATCTTCTCAAAGAACCAGCTTTTAGTTTTAATAATCTTTACTGTTATTTCTTTCACTTCTTTCTTAATTATTTCTGCTCTGATATTTATGATTTCATTCCTTCTACTAATTTGGGGGGTTTTTTGTTGTTGTTCTTTTTCCAGTTGTTTTAGGTGTAAAGTTATGTTCTCTATTCGATGTTTTTCTTGTTTCTTGAGGTAGGTATGTACTGCTATAAACTTCCCTCTTAGGACTGCTTTTGCTGCATCCCACAGGTTTTGAGTTGTCATGTTTTCATTGTCATTTGTTTCTAGAAACGTTTTCATTTCCCTTTTGATTCCTTCAGTAACCTGTTGGTTATTTAGAAATGTGTTGTTTAATCTCCATGTGTCTGTATTTTTTATATTTTTTTTCTTGTAATTGATATCCAGTCTCATAGCGTTCTGGTCAGAGAAGATACTTGATACGATTTCAATTTTCTTAAACTTTCTGATGTTTGGTTTATGACCCAAGATGTGGTCTATCCTGGAGACTGTTCCATGTGCACTTGAGAAGAAGGTATATTCTTCTGCATTTGGATGAAATGTCCTGAAGATATCAATGAGCTCCATCTCATCTAATATATCATTTAAGACTTGTGTTTCCTTATTAACTTTCTGTTTTGATGATCTATCCATTGGTGTGAGTGGGGTGTTAAAGTCACCTACTATTATTGTGTTACTGTCAATTTCTCCTTTTTGTCTGTTAGTATTTGTCTTATGTACTGAGGTACTCTTATGTTCAATGCATAGATATGTAAAATTGTTTTGTCTTCTTCTTGGATTGATCCCTTGATCATTGTGTAGTGTCCTTCCTTATCTCTTGTAATCTTCTTTATTGTAAGGTCTATATTATCTGATATAAGGATTGCTACTCCAGCTTTCTTTTGCTTCCCATTTGCATGGAATATATTTTTCCATCCTCTCACTATCAGTCTGTATGTGTCTTTAGGCCTGAAGTGGACAGCATATATAGACAGCATATATATGGGTCTTGTGTTTGTCTCCATTTAACCAGTTTCTGTGTCCTTTGGTTGGAGCATTTAATCAAATTACATTAAAGTAATTATTGATATATATGTTCCTATTGTCATTTTTTTAATTGTTTGGGGTTGATTTTGTAGATGTTTTTTCTTCTCTTGTATTTCTTGACTATATAAGTCCATTTAACATTTGTTGTAAAGCTAGGTTGGTGGTACCAAATTCTCTTAACTTCTGCTTGTCTGAAAAGCTTTTTATTTCTCCATCAATTTTGAATGAGATCCTTATCAGGTACAATAATCTTGGTTGTAGATTTTTCCCTTTCAGTACTTTAAATAAATCCTGCCATTCCCTTCTGGCCTGCAGAGTTTCTGCTGAAAGATCAGCTGTTAAGCATATGATGTTTCTGTTGTACGTTACTTGTTGCTTCTCCCTTGCTGCTTTTAATACTCTTTCTTTGTGTTTAGTCTTCTTTAGTTTCATTAGTAGGTGCCTTGGCATGTTTCTCCTTGGGTTTATCCTGTATGGGACTCTTTGTGCCTCTTGGACTTGATTGACTATTTCCTTTTCCACGTTGGGGAAATTTTCAACTATAATCTCTTCAAATTATTTCTCATACCCTTTCTTTTTCTCTTCTTCTTTTGGTACCCCTATTATTCAAATTTTGGTGCATATGATATTGTCCCAGAGGTCTCTGAGACTATCCTCAGTTCTTTTCATTCTTTTCACTTTATTCTGCTCTTCAGAAGTTATTTTCATCATTTTATCTTCCAGCTCACTGATTTGTTTTTTGCTTCAGATATTCTGCTACGGATTCCTTCTAGAGTATTTTTAATTTCAGTAATTATGCTGTTTGTCTCTGCATGTTTATTCTTTAATTCTCCCAGGTCTTTGTTAATTGATTCTTGCATTTTATCCATTTTGTTTTCAAGGTTTTTGATCATCTTTACTATCATTATTCTGAATTCTTTTTCAGGTAGTTGGCCTATTTCTTCTTCATTCATTTGGACTTCTGTGTTTCTAGTTTGTTCCTTCATTTGTGTAGTATTTCTCTGTTTTTTCATAATTTTTTTTTAATTGTTGTGTTTGAGGTCTCCTTTTCCCAGGCTTCAAGGTTGAATTCTTTCTTCCTTTTGGTTTCTGCCCTCTAAGGTTGGTCCACTGGTTTGTCTAACTTTCATATAGGGTGAGATTTGTGCTGAGTTATCACATGTTTGCTTTTTCTCTGATGGGCAAGGCTGAGTGAGGCTGTAATCCTGTCTGTTGATGATTGGGTTTGTATTTTTGTTTTGTTTGTTGTTTAGCACAGGATGCTACTGGTGGTTGGGTGCTACTGGTGGTTTTGGTGATGCCAGGATCTTGTATTTTGGCCAATGGCTTCTTTGTGGGAGTTTGGGGCATTATTTGATACTGGGGACGATGATGCTAAAGCTGAAACTCCAGTACTGGGGGGACACCTCAGACAAAGGACAGGAGACTGAGGCTTGGGAAAGACTCTGATGCTGGGGAGGAGATGGGATGGCTGGGGGGGGACAAGATGGCTGGGGACGACAGAAGATGAGATGGCTGGATGGCATCTGGATGAGACGACTAGATGGACGTGAGTTTGAGTGAACTCTGGGAGTTGGTGATGGATAGAGAGGCCTAGCATGCTGCAATTCATGGGGTCGCAAAGAGTCGGACATGACTGAGTGACTGAACTGAACTGAGGCTTAGTTCTCCGGTAGTCTAGGGTCTTGGAGTCAGTGCTCCCACTCCAAAGGCTCAGGGCTTGATCTCTGTTCAGGAATGAAGATTCCACAAGTGGTTTGTTATGGTATTAAATGAGATTAAAACAAGTATCTAAAACCAAGAAACCAAAGATGAACCGCACACAAATGGCAGTTACAAAATCAGGCAAATAATAATTAAAATAATGCAATATACACATATACATGTACAACCATGAGCAAAGTCAAGAGACTCCAACAAAAATAAAGTACAACAGATTGACCCAATGAACAAAGGAAATAAAAAATTATATTTACCAATTAAGAATAAAAGTAACTAAAGCACAAACTGGAAAACAAAACTAAAGCAAGGTGCCAACTGGAGAATAAAGCAATGAAAGTGAAACTAACAAATATGTTGAGAGGAAAGGAAAGAAAGAATAGATATGCAAAGTTAAATAAAGGTAGATGAAGATTTATATACATTAAAGATTAACTGCAAGGGGAAAAGAACAGTAGGAAAAGCAAACAAAGAAGTAAATGCAGAAAAAATATAATCAGTTTCAAAAAACTAAAAATTAAAAGTAAAGAGAAAAGAAGATTTAAAAAATGGAAGAAAAAAGGAAAATTCCACAGAACTGCAAAAGCCCAATGCAGATGCAGGTTTATAACAACAATAAAAACGTGACTGAATATACACTTATACATATACACCCATAAGCAAAATCAAACAGTCCAACAAAATAAAGTACAATAGATTTACCCAGCAAACAAAGGGAACCAAAAATTATGTCTACCAGAAAAAAACTAACTAAAGCACAAACTGGAAAACAAAACCATAGCAAGGTGCCAAGTGGGGAATATAGCAAAGAAAATGAAACTAACAATTATGTTTAGAGGAAAGGAAAGAAAGAAAGAATAGATATTCAAAGTTAAATAGAGGTGAATAAAGAAGACATATATATTAAAGATTAACTGCAAGTAGGAAAAGCAAACAAAGGAATAAATGTAGAAAAATAATAACAGGTTTTAAAAATTAAAATTAAAAAAAGAGAAAAAAAAAAAAAGTAAAACTCCCCAGAACTGCAAAAGCCCAACATAGAGGCAGAGGTTTATAACAACAATAAAAAAAAAAATGCGAAGAAAATTGAGAAGAAAAAAAATGCTCAAAAGCTTAATTAGATTTCATAGGCAATGGCAACCAATTCCAGTACTCTTGCCTGGAAAATCCCATGGACGGAGGAGCCTGATAGGCTGCAGTCCATGGGGTCGCTAGGAGTCAGACACGACTGAGCGACTTCACTTTCACTTTTCACTTTCATGCATTGGAGAAGGAAATGGCAACCCACTCCAGTGTTCTTGCCTAGAGAATCCCAGGGACAGGGGAGCGTGGTGGGCTGCCATCTATGGGGTCGCACAGAGTTGGACACGATTGGACACGACTGAAGCGACACAGCAGCCCCAACAGCAGCAGTGCCAGTAAAATCGATAACTACAACTGGGGGCGGGGGGGAGAGAGAAAGAGAGAAAATCCATCCAAAAGAATCTACAGAACAAGTCAAAACATAATAATTTTTTTTTTTTTTTTTTTTTTGAGTCACTGCTGTCAGAGTCCTCTCCCTCACTGTGAGTCACAGTTCACCTCACCTCCCTAGGATGCCCTCTAACACTGTGCTGATCTTTGGACCTACTGTGGGGATAGCTCAAATTCTAATCTGACCCTACTCCTCTCTGTTCTCACCTTCAATGTCCACAGCTATCAGAACTAGCACATTTTCTTTTGTGGGAGTTCTCAATGACCTTTTATATATTCCATAGACACAGAGTCCACCTAGTTGATTGTGTGGATTAAATCTGCAGATTGTGCAACTGATGGGAGGGTTTTGGGTCTTCTTCCTTAGTCACACTGCCCTGGGTTTCAATTGTGGTTTTATTTCCACCTCTGCATCTGGGTCATCCACTGGGCTTTGCTCCTGAGGTTGCCCTGGAGGACTTAGATTTGGCCCTGTGAGGGGCCAGATGTGGAGGTGGTGCAGCCACTTGGGTCACAGGGGTTCTGGCAGCACCGGTACTCAGGGAAGTTGGTGGGTAGGGCAGCAGGAAATATAGTGTTCTAGAAGGGTATGGCAACCAGTATTGGCCAATATGCTCCAGTATTCTTTCCGGGGAACCCCCACTCCCTTTCAGAGAAGTCCGGCAGGCCACAGTCTATAGGGTCACAAAGAGTCAGACTTGACTGAAGTGACCCTGAGTGCATAGATGCAAGACTTTTTTTTGCCTCTGGCAGCTCTGCCCCAGTGAGAGTTGAGCGAGAAGGTGGCGCAGCTGCTTGGCTTGTGGGGACCCTAGTGGTGCCAAGTGTGCAGAGACACGGACTGCCTCCACTGCAGGAGTTATGGCCCTATCAGCGTCTTTTTTTGAGCCTCTTGTAGCTGACGATCAGAAGGCCTCTTTGGCCAGTCTTTCTCCTTATTGCCACCTGTTCAGGCACTTAGAGACCTCCCTTGCCTGGGGTCCTTCTCTGTTGTTCAGCACGTCAGGGACATAGAGGGGTCCCCCTGCCTGGGGTCCTACTCTGTAGATCAGCACATCAGGCACTTAAAGGGGCCCTCTGAGTGGGGCCCTACTCTGTAATTCGGTGCACCAGTCACTTAAAGGAGCACCTTGGGTGGGGTCCTACTCTGTAGTTCTGTGTGTCAGGCATTTGATGGGCCAGCCTCTCTATTGCTCAGCTGCCAATGCTGGCGTGTTGGGGGAGAGAGTCTATAGTGTTGGCTCCATCCCCTCAACGTGACTCAGCAGTATTGTCTTGCTTCCACGGCTGCCTGGCTTTCCTCCACAGGCATTTCCCACCACAATCTCCTTCACATCTCCTTGATCCATCTCTCCGCAGTCAACAGCAGCCCTTGCCCAGGGACTGCTCCACAGTCCGTAAACTCCAGCTCCCAGCCACTGTGCCTTCCAGGGGATCCATGTCCCTGTCTGTGGTATGTATGGCTGCACCAAGGACTCTCTGATTCTCATTCCATTTAGGCTGCCACAAATCAGCTGTTTCACTCTTAGCCTTAAATGTTTCTCCTCTGACTCAGATAATTGCCCCAATGTGGGGACTGGACCCCTACTGCAGTTCCCCCTCCCACCAAGCGCAGGTCCAGTCCTACTAACACTCCTGTTTTTCCCCCTAGTTCCTTTGTCCTACTGAGTTTTGGATGGTTTACATATTCTTTTTCACTGGTCAGGTACTCCTGTCTACTCTCAGCTGGTGTTCTGCATGTACTTCTGTGTCTGAAGGTGTGTCCCTGATGTATCTGTAGATGTACTCCATGTCCACCTATTTGCCATCTTGTTTCATCTTCTCATGTACAGCTTTTTATAGTCAGCTCTATAAATCTCTTAAACCTTAAATTTGGCCTAAACTACTTGCTTTACATTTCCAAGGGTTTCCTGATGGAAGTACTATATGCTGGGAACTGGTAGACTAGTAACTGCGATTATGTGTACTCCACCTAATTGAGGTCTCTAAAATGACTTGATTAGATATTTAAATCCTCCTAAACAAGGGGTCACTAATTGTTGATCTACAACTCTTAGCACTTCTTGCCAGCTTCTTATGGCCCAGGGTTAGGAAGTTTCTTCTTACAGTCTACTTAAATATTTTCTGTTGTCTACCCAATTTCCTTCATTTTATCAGAAACAGCAAATGATCAGGATTCTCCTCACGAAAAGTAAATAAACAAGTAAGCATTGTTTCTCAGGGCTTAACAACAGGAGCTTGACCGCCAAGGAAACAGGACGTGCAGCCGACATGGGTCCATGAGCAGCTGGGCTTGTGGAGATGTATTTTTAATTGACAACAAAAAAATTAGCAATCCAAAAACTCATTGAAAAGGCAAGAGTAAGGAACAAAATCTGTATTGTATTCTTTTATCCACCAGAGTAAAATAACTTTGGTACAAGATCTGTGGCATGTTTCCCATAAAAGAAAACACAATGAAACAAAATGACATTTTATCAGCTTGAAAGGAAGCAAGTGTTTGCTATAAAACAGATGGGAGGGGCCATCCATGTCTTGAGTTGCAGAAACGTCCACGTTGTGATCTCTGGGCCCTTGCTAAACTGTCTTGTATATTGCCTCAGTCCTATAATAATTTTTGGTTGGTCTAGAAGAGAATGGTTTGGTCTCAGAGCTGGAAGGGATCTGAGAGATTTTTTTCTTGTTTTATAGATAAAGAAACAAGCCTGCAGAATTTCATTTCAATGGTTCTCTTGCAGCCACAGAGCCATTTTTGTTGTTGTTGTTGTTGTTGTTTTGAAAATCTAGGTGTTACATGCAAATGTGACTGCCTCCATACAACCATGGATAGCAGGCCTGCTCTGCTACAACGGTATGGACAGGACCTGTTCTTTCTTAGGACCACCTAAGATCACTACAAGGATAATATCTTCTTTTCAATAATACCCTGTTTTCTTCTAAACTCACACAGCACATGCATTTATTTAGTGAGTAATTAAAAAATAAAAGGCAGATGATGTATACCCAGATCCTCACTTCATTTCTCAATCTATTGAGTAATCCAATAAATTATTTACTTTGGGATCACTTGGGTTAAACAGCATTCCGTGCATACTCTATGAGGTGTCTTTGATTTCAGGCTTGTTTTAAATAAATAGTTCTATGAAAATAGAATGGCCTTAACTTTCAGCCCTGGAAATAAACAAACAGTCTCAATCAATGACGCTGAGAAAACCATTTAACATTTTTCAAGAGACCAAGAAAAGAAATATTTTCATGCCTACAACATTAAGTCAGAAATAGCCTTTGGCACATATATTCAAAGGTTGTGGGAAAATATGGGGAAAAATATAAGTAAAATTAGTGAGGCTACCATGACAACAAGCAAGTACTCAAAGGCAGAGTTTAAACTCTGGAAATCTCAGAGGGAAGGAGAGAAGGGTCCCTAGGACAGTTCATCAGAGAAGAGGAATCAAGCGTAAGGAGAATTATTGCTAAATGGACAGATACTGGAACAGATATTTATTGTAATGGATTTCCTGTAGTGCCAAATTTTATTGAAAGGGCACTGTAACTGAAGAGAGACCATTTGCTTGAAATTATGTGTTTTTTGTGGTATTGAACTCAATGTAGAAATATATGTTCTACATTTTTATTTCTGCGGGTTGTCATTTGTTTTTGTTTAATGGACAAGAAGCTGCTGTTGGGGAGTAAGAAAAAAATACATGAAGTAGTTGTTTGTTGTGTTGGTTTTTTTTTATTAACTTTGCCAAAGTGGCTGAGTCAGCACCCAGGAGTGGTCACTGAGACGCCTGGTGCTCTATCACAGCAGGTTTTTTCTTTTTCTATTTAAATCAGCTCAGTTCAGTCGTTCAGTTGTACCTGACTCTTTGCAACCCCATGGACTGAAGCAGACCAGGCTTCCCTGTCCATCACCAACTCCAGGAGCTTGCTCAAACTCATGTCCACCAAATCAGTCATGTCATCCAACCATCTCATCCTCTGTCATCCCCTTCTCCTGCCTTCAATCTTTCCCAGCATCAGGGTCTTTTCCAGTGAGTCAGTTCTTTGCATCAGATAACCAAAGTATTGGAGTTTCAGCTTCAGCATCAGTCCTTCCCATGAATATTCAGGAATGATTTCCTTTAGGATTGACTGGTTGGATCTCCTTGAAGTCCAAGGGACTCTCAAGAGTCTTCCCTATTTAAATTGCAAGCCCTAAACACATACATTCTTTCATTCGGTCAATCAATATTTACAGGCAATTGCTATGTGAAGTGAGTATGTGAAAGTGTTAATCACTCAGTCATGTCCGATTCTTTGCAACTGCATGGACCACTAGGCTCCTGAGTCTGTGGAATTCTCTAGGAAAGAATTGTGGAGTACATAGACATTCCCTTCTCCAGAGAATCGTTCCAATCCAGGGATCAACCCAAGTTTCCTGCATTGCAGGTAGATTCTTTACCGTCTGAACCACCAGGGAAGCCCAGTTGCTATGTACTGCTCTTCAACAGCTGTTGGGAATACAAGGTTGAACAGAAAAGAGGGTGTACATGAGTTACATACTGGTCGAAGGGAGCTAGAAGAGAGAGAAATAACTAAACAAACACATAAACAAGAAAATATCTAGACAGGAGGACCACCAACACGTACGAAGGTCTTGAGTTAGGAAAAAGCATGGACATGCACCAAGAACAAAAGAAAGACAATCTACCTAGGACACAGTCAGCCGAAAGGAGTGGACTTGGTGAGAATATTTGAGGTAGGGTTCAGTGCAGTGGGAATTTTCCATTCTTGTACCCAGCCATCTGTTTTTCACACGTCTGTCAGAATGGTATGAGAACATAATCTCTCACCTGTACTAATGCAGTAGAGGTAGACTCTCTATTCACAATGAATAACAAAGATAAAACTGATAGGACATGATGTGAACAGCTTGGGTGTGGCATTTAAGGGAAAGGGAGAAGTAACAACCCTATATTTTTGGCCTGAGACAGTGAATGAAAGGTGGTGTTATTTACTGAGATGAACAAGTTAGGGAGAAGAAATTTGAGAGACAACTGCCTGATGGACCTATAACTTTGGGGCATCCATTAAATATCCAAACAATAACAACATGGTAAAAAAAAAAACAGTTAAATACACAGTTCATATCTCAGGAAAAGGATCACAGCTGACAATTCAAACTTAGATGTCATCACCCTATAGACGACACAGAACAGTGGACCCAAATGCAGTAACTTGATGTGCAAAAGGAGTCAGAACCTATAACCTAGTGCTGGGTCACTTCAGTGTAGAAGTGGGGAGTGGAGGAGTCACCAAGGAGCTTGAAAAGAAGATGTCACAGGAGAGAACATAAGGTTAATGTGTGTCACAGAAACCAAGCCAGTGAAGTATTTTCAAAAAGACAGAGCTGGCTCAGATACTGCAGAGAGGTTCTGTAAGAAGAAAACAGAGAAGTTGGATTTGGCAACTAGCAGGTCATTGGTGGGCAAGGATAAGAATCTTTTTACATTTTTGGGGGAGGGCCCCTGCACCGCATGGCATGTGGGTCCTTATTTCCCCAACCAAGGATTGACCTTATGCCCCTGCAGTGGAAGCACAGAGTCTTAACCACTAGACTACCAGGGAAGAGACTAATCTCCCTGAAGTGGCAGAGATGACTTCAGTTTTAAGTGGATTAGCTTATGAACCATGGGTGTAGAAGGAAAAGCCATAAGTCTATGTAAACATTTGATCAAAGAGGAAGCAGAGCTTGTTCAACAAGGAAGTGGAAAAAACTGGGCACCTACTGGAAGGAAATAGAGAAACAAGGGATAAAATTTGAAAACACTAAATTGATCCCCCAAAAAAGACAGGGAGATAACCAAGATCAAATTAATTTTACCTCCCAGTATTCTTTTAAACTCTATTTAGGGGTTACTTTCTTCTTTCTCTGGATGAAAATTTAGGTAATCTCATAACTTTCCTAATAACTGTTAGTGATTCCAAACTCCTACCTTAAGTCACTAAAATGATCTCAGCTTAGTAATTAGAATGTCCAGTACTGTTTAAGAGTCAAAGCCTCTAATTTCACTCAAAGACATATATATATAAATTATGGGTTTATGGAAAATTTGGATACAGAGCTCTAATCTTAAATCCAATAATGCTCATAGAATTAACAAACTATAAATTTCCTGGATGACATCAGAAATGTTGGGAATTTAAGTGAGTTCATTCTCTGTCACATCTTCACTCACGGCTGGCTGGTCTTTCTCATCCTTTCTGGGTTCAGAAGTGAGGAGGGAGGAGGCAGAAGGGAAGGGAGATAAGGAACACAGGAAAGGGTTTACATGACTTACGGTGTGTGCTTAGTCGCTCAGTTGTGTCCGACTCTGGGACTCCGTGGGCTGTAGCCCCACCAGCCTCCTCAGCTCATGCGATTTTCCAGGCAAGAATACTGGAATGGGTTGCCATTCCCTTCTCCAGGGGATCCTGCCGACCCAGGGATAGAACCCAGGTCTCCAGCATTGCAGACAGATTCTTTACCATCTGAGCCACTACATGCCTGGTACTGTTATAAACTGGCTTTGTGCTCTTAGGCTTGGTAGATGTTTAAAGCAGGCTCCTCTGTGGGACTTTCTCACAGGTATTTTGGTGACTTCACAACACTTGTAGTATCTTACCTGCATTTCCCTAACTAGTTGACTGTACTCTATTCTATATTCTATCTCTCCTCAGGCCATCTCCAGCTCCTTCTCTGTTGAAGCGTTTTCAATCCTCTAAAGATTACCGTGCAAGTGTGCTAAATCACTTCAATCATGTCCAACTCTTTGAGACCCTATGGACTGTAGCCTGCCAGGCTCCTCTGTCCATGGCATTCTCCAGGCAAGGATAGTGGAGTGGGTTGCCACGCCCTCCTCCAGAGGATCTTTCTGACTCCAGGATGGAGCAAGCCAGTATCCCTTATGTCTGCTGCACTGGCAGGCAGGTTCTTAACCACTAGCACCACCTGGGAAGCCCCTAAAAATTATCATATTAGGTCAAATCACAGTGATCCCAGAACATTCTTTCCTCACTTATTCCCCTCAACAAACCCACAAGAAACACTGCTGCATTCTTTGTCCAGACCCCAAGAATATAGTTAGGAAAGTGAAAGTGAAAGTCACCTTCACTTTCTGACTCTTTGTGACCCCATGGACTATACAGTCCATGGAATTCTCCAGGCCAGAATACTGGAGTGGGTAGCCTTTCCCTGGTCCAGGGGATCTTCCCAACCCAGGAATCGAACCCAGGTCTCCCACATTGCAGGCAGATTCTTTATTAGCTGAGCCACAAGGGAAGCCCAAGAATACTGGAGTTGGTAGCCTATCCCTTCTCCAGCGCATCTTCCCATTGAATCAGGGTCTCCTCCATTGCAGGCGGATTCTTTACCAACTGAGCTATATAGTTAGGAGGCAGCAGCAATTTTTCTTCCCCTTGGTTTTTTTGAACCACTCCATCTCCCCTGTTCAGTTTTTAAGGGGTTGCAAACCTGGGTTCATCAAGACATCATCATGCTCTGCAAAGTATCTCTTTGAAGGGTTTTTCACACACCTGAGATGAGAGGCAGTGGAGGAAAGAAGAAGAATCACTTCATACGGCCTACTCAATTCCAAGAAATCTTAAAATTTGGCTTTTTAATCTGACCTTTTTATACTTACAATGTGAGTGTAGAATTTAAGGGTTATGTAACCACTTTACTAAAACTCTGGAAATTCTGCATATAGTTTGGGACCTACTCTGGAATGCAGCATCATTTTATTGTGGTGCTCAGCTAAAACTGCAAATTTAATCTTATTGCATATTTTTTAAAGCACAGAATAATCTAAAACACGTTCACAGGTTGAAGTGAATGATCAGGAGAGAAAATGATCCAAAACTATCCAAGAAAGAAAAAGAAATTTTACGAAAGGAAATTTACTGCAGTAGGAGAGGGGGTATGATCAAGAGAGCCAGAGGAGGGACGTGATTATGAGTCTCTCAAGTATAACACAATCAGTGTTTCCAATGAAGATTTTTCAAAATTTAAAATGCAAGTTAATCTCATTTTTATAACTAAGAAGCAAATATTAATGCTTGTGTCTGTATAACCTATTATCAGTAATATGTTACAGTCTTTATACCAATAACACTAGGATAAGTTTCCAAGTATTTTAAAGATATTATAAGCATTTAACTTAATGTTTTAAAACAATTTTATAAAGCTTCCCTTTATTGTTAAACATCTAAAAGGTTCACAAAGTCTACAAAGTTACACCAGAAAAACAAAATAGGTACTGACCTGTAATCCCTTATTTTAAATTTCAAAATCCAAAAAGCGCAGAAAAAGTTCAGGCTTTTCAGTTCAAAAGATCTGACCTGAACTGAAAACAAGCTATTCCATCACCCCTAAATAGGGGTGATCTTACTGACTGTGAACATTCATACCTTTTCTGGGAAAATATTAATCTGTTTGATTATGGGGGTTTGCCCCAAACCTTGCTAAAAATATTGCATAATATATAGTATGGGCACAATATTACATTTTAAAAACTGAGGAGTAGGTGGAAATCTGGCAGTTCCCAGTTCACATACTGTTGAAGCCTGGCTTGGAGAATTTTGAGCATTACTTCACTAGCATGTGAGATGAGTGCAATTGTGCAGCAATTTGAGCATTCTTTGGCATTGCCTTTCTTTGGAATTGGAATGAAATTCCAATTTCCCAGTCCTGTGGCTACTGCTAAGTTTTACAAATTTGTTGGCATATTGAGTGCAGCACTTTCACAGCATCATCTTTTAGGATTTGAAATAGCTCAACTGGAATTCCATCACCTCCACTAGCTTTGTTTGTAGTGATGCTTCCTAAGGCCCACTTGACTTCACATTGATGGGTGTCTGGCTCTAGGTGAGTGATTACACCATCGTGATTATCTGGGTCATGAAGATCTTTTTTGTACAGTTCTTCTGTGTATTCTTGCTACCTCTTCTTAATATCTTTTGCTTCTGTTAGGTCCATACCATTTCTGTTCTTTATTGTGCCCATCTTTCCATGAAGTATTCCCTTGGTATCTCATTTGACTTTGCATTCCAGGCTGTCTGGCTCTAAGTGCTAAGTGAGAGATCACACCATGGTGGTTATCTGGGTCATTTAGATTTTTTTTTTTTGTATAGTTCTGTGTATTCTTGCCACCTCTTCTTAGTATTTTCTGCTTCTGTTAGATCCATACAGTTTCTATCCTTTATTGTGCCCACCTTCACATGAAATGCTACCTTGCTATCTCTAATTTTCTTGAAGAGATCTCTAGTCTTTCCCATTCTATTGCTTTCCTCTATTTCTTTGCATTGATCACTGAGGAAGGCTTTCTTATCTCTCCTTGCTATTCTTTGGAACTCTGCATTCAGATGGGTGTATATTTCCTTCTCTCCTTTGCTTTTAGCTTCTCTTCTTTTCTCAGCTATACGTAAGGTCTCCTCAGACAACCATTTTGCCTTTTTGCATTTCTTTTTCTTGGTGATGGTCTTGATCACTGCCTCCTGCACAATGTCACAAACCTCTGTCCATAGTTCTTCAGGCACTCTATCAGATTAAATCCCTTGAATCTGTTTGTCACTTTCACTGTATAATCATAAGGGATTTTATTTAGGTCATACCAGAATGGTCTAGTGGTTTTCCCTACTTTCTTCAACTTAAGTCTGAGTTTGGGAATAAGGAGTTCATAATCTGAGCCAAAGTCAGCTCCTGGTCTTGTTTTTGCTGACTGTACAGAGCTTCTCCATCTTCAGCTGCAAAGAATATAATCAATCTGATTTCTGTATTGACCATCTGGTGATGTCCATGTGTAGAGTCTTCTCTTGTGTTGTTGGAAGAGGGTGTTTGCTATGACCACTGCATTCTCTTGACAAAACTCTGTTAGCCTTTGCCTGGCTTCATTTTGTACTCCAAGGGCAAAGCCTGTTACTCTAGGTATCTCCTGACTTCCTACTTTTGCATTCCAGTCCCCTATGATGAAAAGGACATCTTTTTTTGGTGTTAGTTCTAGAAGGTCTTGTAGGTCATCATAGAACCTTTCAACTCCAGCTTTTTCAAAATTAGTGGTTGGAGCACAGACTTGGATTACTGTGATATTGAATGGTTTGCCTTGGAAACAAACAGAGATCATTCTGTCATTTTTGAGACTGCACCCAAGAACTGCATTTCAGACTCTTCAGTTGACTATGAGGGCTACTCCATTTCTTCTAGGGGATTCTTGCCCACGGTAGTAGACATAATGACCATCTGAATTAAATTCGCCCTTTCCGGGCCATTTTGTTCACTGATTCCTAAAATGGCTGATGTTCACTCTTGCCACGTCCTGTTCGACCACTTCCAATTTACCCTGATTCATGGACCTAACATTCCAGGTTCCTATGCAATATTGTTCTTTACATCATCAGACTTTACTTCTATCACCACTTACAATGGGGCATCGTTTTCGCTTTGACTCCATCTGTTCATTCTTTCAATGATGTTCAAGTTGGATTTAGAAAAGGCAGAGGAACCAGAAATCAAATTTCCAACATCCATTTGATCATAGAAAAAGCAAGAGAGTTCCAGGAAAAAAAATCTACTTCTGCTTTATTGACTACGCCAAAGCCTTTGACTGTATGGATCACAACAAACTGAGGAAAATTCTTGAAGAGATGGGAATACCAGACCACTTTACCTGCCTCCTGAGAAATCTGTATGCAGGTCAAGAAGCAACAGTTAGAACTGGACATGGAACAACAAACTGGTTCTGAATTGGGAAAGGAGTACGTCAAGGCGGTACATTGTCACCCTGATTATTTAATTTCTCTGCAGAGTGTATCATGTGAAATGCCAGACTGGATGAAGCACAAGCTGGAATCAAGATTTCCAGGAGAAATATCAATAACCTCATATATGCACATGACACCACACTTATGGCAGAAGGCAAAGAGGAACTATAAACCTCTTGATGAAAGTGAAAGAGGAGAGTGAAAAAGCTGGCTTAAAACTCAACATTCAAAAAATGAAGATCAAGGCATCTGGTCCGATCACTTCATGGCAAATAGATGGAGAAACAATGGAAACAGTGACAGATTTTATTTTCTTAGGCTCCAAATCACCAGAGATGGTGACTGCAGCCATGAAATTAAAAGATGCTTACTCCTTGGAATAAAAGCTATGACCAACCTAGACAGTATATTTAAAAGCAGAGACATTACTTTGCCAATAATGGTCCATCTAGTCAAAGCTATGGTTTTTCCAGTAGCCATGTATAGATATGAGTTGGACCATAAAGAAAGCTGAGTGCCTAAGAATTGATGCTTTTGAACTGCAGTGTTGGAGAAGACTCTTGAGAGTCCCTTTTACAGCAAGGATATCAAACTAGTCAATCCTAACGGAAATCAGTCCTGAATATTCATGGGAAGGACTGACGCTAAAGCTGAAACTCCAATACTTTGGCCACCTTTTGTAAAGAACTGACTCATTGGAAAAGACCCTGATGCTGGGAAAGGTTTAAAGTAGGAAGAGAAGGGAACGACAGAGAATGAGATGGTTGGATGGCATCACAGACTCAATGGACCTGAGTTTGAGCCAGCTCCGGGAGTTGGTGATGGACAGGGAAGCCTGACATGCTGCAGTCCATGGGGTTGCAAACAGCTGGACACATCTGAGTGACTGAACTGACTGAGGTGGGAATCTGAATTCTTAAATTTTCCCAGCCCCAAAAGTTTTGGATGAAGAGCATAAACCTTTCAAATAAACTACAATGTAGTATTTTTGTGAATTTAAGACCACTTAAATTTAAGGAATCCAAATTTACAGAATTCAGTATGAAGCAGAAACCCTGCCTTTAGAAATAGTAAAAAGAACTTTTTTGTAAACTTGTCTTACCTATATCACCAATAGCACACAAAGACTCCAAGGAACAAATTAAAGCAAGATAAAGTGCACTCTCTCCAAAGAAAACTGAGTTTTTCTGCTCGCTTCCTTATTTCATCTGGCTTACAATATTAAGCATGGTAATAACCAGAGCGCTTTTAAAAGTCATTTGACCAATCCAGCCTTCAGATCCCTAGAGTTCAAGCAACATGACACAGTAAATCTACTGTAGTAATTTGAAATATAGATTACAAATACAAAGGGAATCTACATTTAATCTATGTCTAAAAACCATATCTTAAAGTCACTGAAAAGGAGGATAAAGTTTATGGTGCATAATCCTATCCTCCCGGAATTTTGGCTGACCATCAAAATACCTTTTGATATCACAAATCTGCTTTAATCTTTAAAAAGTTCTGCACTTGACCAGAAAGGTTTTCAAGAGCGATGGTGCTGAAACTCGTTGTGCGGTCAACCATTGTATTTGAAGTTCTGCATCACTCACTAGGTTATCACCTAAGGAAAACAGTGCATTCTACTCTCCGAGAATCATGACCACACAAATGTCTGATATCCTGTGTGTCAAAACTGACTCACAATTAAAGAGAATAAATACAGACATGCACAAATGATAGATATTATTTTTCAACCTGAAATGTGGAAACAAAAATTCTTTTTAAAACCTCTTAAGGACAAATAAACTATTAAAGAAGCTGAGAATGTCGCAGCTCTGTGCTCTTTTATTCATCCCTTTGGAACTTGACCGTGGTGGAAACAGGATTAAAAAATAATGTTCAATAATAAAATGTGGTAATTTTTCTTAGAAATTATTAAAATTTCTAAATTGTATAAGAATTCATGCCAAAACATCAAGTGTCCTGTGGTCAGTCTGCCTCCTAAAATATTATAAGTACAAAGAATAAAATATAAGCTTAATAGAGGGCTATGACACAGAGGCTAATTATATTCCCAGAAAAACAAGATCATAAAGAGAACTCCCTATGAAAATATTATTTTGATGCCTGTATCTTTGCTGTGTACAAAAGTATTATTATAAAGTAATTAATATTCATTTAGGTTTTGTTTCTCAATTTTTTTTCTGCATGAATTTCTAGCAATTATAACAGAGAAAAAGGAGGGTAGGAGGGCAGAGGCAAAGACAAAATCAAAATGGAGAAGAAGAGCCCATAAAACTCTCCCATTACATACCCTAACCAACCGATGTGAACACTCAGTTCAGTTCAGTTCAGTCACTCAGTCGTGTCCAACTCTTTGCGACCCCAGGAATCGCAGCACACCAGGCCTCCCTGTCCATCATCAACTCCCGGAGTTTACTCAAACTCATGTCCATCGAGTCGGTGATGCCATCCAGCCATCTCATCCCCTGTCATCCCCTTCTCCTCCTGCCCCCAATCCCTCCCAATATCAGGGTCTTTTCCAATGAGTCAACTCACTAAGAACAGCTTTATTCTGAGATGCTGGGGGTTTTGTGTGTCTGTTTCTTTCATCTCACTTTCTGTTTTTCTTGGTCATGTTGTTTAGCCTACATTTTTATTTTATTACAGACTCTACACCTTCCTAACAGTAAGCATTTCATCCTGTTTTTTTTTTTTTTAATTTCTAGCACTCAAAATCAATAAAAACAAATATCCAAAGAAGCTTAGGAAGTAATTTCCTAAATATTTTTACCAATAAGGTTAAAAATAAAAAAAACCAAAAGCTCATCAAGTGAGATGATGTGTAGTTGGACTTAAGTTTCAGACTTTCAAACTCTTAAGCCATTTTTATTTTTTTTAAAAAGGCATAAAATGATCAAAAGTACTAGGGTAATATCAAGACCAACAGAAGACATTGTTCAGAGATTTATTTTTTCCTGGGAGATAAAATTTGCTTTTCTAGTTTCTCTTTCAGTGTCTTGACAAAATAATGATATGATTTAAGAACATAAAGCTTAAAACTCCATTGTAGCAATTTCTGTTTTCATAGACCTGAGGTTAGATAGAGCTGCCCAAGTTTGCACTGCGTATTATAAAGGACAGTGCTTCTGAGGTCCAAGCTATTGTTACAGTTCTATTTTCCAAATTTTTAAGTGAGAAATGTTTGTTTCACTCAAGCTCACTAATTTTGGTTTCCAGGATACTGACCTTTCATAATTAGATGTAAAAAAATTTTTTAATTAAAAAGGCAAACTAATAGGAATAATCAAAGTACCTGCTCAGTGGTGATGCCCCTCTCTGGTTAACAGGACTGAAAAGAATCTTTTCAGACCCCAGGTGGGAATAGAAAGCAGTCTTTCTCATACCCTTTCTTCTTTTTCTCTGACTACAATACTTTCTGAGTCTGTTTAGGAGTGTTTCTAATTCATTCTTCCAGCTTAGCACAACTTGCCTCAAGTCATTTCCTGTTTCCTCTCTTGCTGTGAGCAGAGACACATCTCTGTAGGAATCCCTGTTGGTCCCCGTGATCATCTCCTTGGACAGAGTACGTGCAGGTCCTCTCTGGGCAGCCAGGAGGAGGTCTGCTCCTGCCAGGAACCAGCCTTAATAGAGTGGTAATAAACAAACAGAGGCGGTAACTCAATAACAAAAGAGAATACCTCCCAAGCTGCAAAGTCTTTGAAAAACAAAAGCAGTCCTATTAGAAACTTTTTTGAAGAATTCTGATGACATTTTATAAAGCAGAAGTCTAGCCTACTGACCTTTGTCTACTGTTTAAAAATCTTTACTGTCTAAATTAAAAGAAATCAGAGAATAAAGATCTGTTTTTTATTAAGAAAATAATTTAGAGTACATCTATTTCTTGACCTCACTACTCATTATACTTCCATTAAGGGCATTACTTTCCACTTGGCATATTAGTCACTTAAATGCTAAACTTTTGCTCAAAAAGACATATACCCACATTTTTTTTTTAATTTACACTAAATGAAAATTATTTTATTTGGGGTTAATTTCCCTCAATTGATTTTGAAATGGGCTTTTTGATGTATACTCAATGCAATAAAGCCTACCTACCACCCAGGGCCATTCTAATCCCTTTCCAAAAAAAAAAAAATACTCTCTTAATTGCAGCCATGACAGTACTGTGGTTTCAATTTTTCTTTTCTTTTTTTAAAAACTTTTGAAATCTGTCAGTGAATTGATTGATACCAATGGAGAAATATGCATATACCAAGTGATTATTAAACACACTTAAGATGATGTGATTTTTGCTTTGTTGTTATGAATTGTTAAATGCACACCAAGTTCAAAAGTGAATAAGCAGATATATCTTCAAAAGAAGTCCAGAGAGCACATATGGAGGGGACGCTGTGCATACTGTAACTGTTACTGTAACTGGGTTAGGGTTACACTGTCTCATTCTGCCACAGACAATGAAAGCAATAGATTCTGATATCAAAAAAATTTATGGTTTGACAATCTTAACTTTCACACATATAATTAAAAGCAGATCGTTCACCTAATGTGCATAGAAATCTCACTGTTCTGTGTGAATAATTCATATATTGACCTGCAAACAAAGTTTAGCTTAGCATTATTTAGACTTCCTAAAGAAACATACAGGGAGAACAAAGGGGTAGCTAGTAAAAGGTATAACATCATTCTTAATATTCCCCCATCAATCTCTCCAACCGAAAAAAACCAGCACAGAGAAACATAAAAGTGTGTGTTTTGCAAACAATGCTTCAGGAAATGGCTCCCAACTCACTTTTCTAATTGCATTTCCAGTTTAGGGTTATTCACAGGGACTCTTAATTCTCCTCGCAGCCCTGTTGGGAGGGCTGTACTTCCTGCCCACCTGAGTGAAGTCTGTCAGGTCGTATGCCTTGCTTTGACCAGTGAAAGGAAATGTGTCACTTCTTAGGAAAACTTGTAAGATTCACATTCTCTTTTCCGTGGGAATTTCTTGTCCAGACGGAGCCTTCATTGGCTTTTCATCCTGACTGACAACGATAAACAGTTCCTCCTCTCTGTCAAATCACAATGAACGTGTAGCCTGAGCGAGAAATAAACTTGTGTGGTGTTAATCTACCGAGATTTGGGGACTTTTTCTTTTACTACAACCTAACTTAGTGTACCCTAATCTCATAAAGAAACAAGAACATCCTACTGGAGACAGCAAAGCCAGCCAACACCATAACAAGTTTATTCAAAATGACATACATCAAGTTTACAAATCTACAAAAGGCCACTTATTTTTCCATCTTAAAATCCACATTATGCATTTTTAAAGATGCATTGCTTTCCATTAAAAAAAAAAACAGCGATATTTTACTATAGTTAGGTTTCAGCAGTCATAGGCATTTAAAATAATAGTCAATAGTACTAACATAGTACCCTAAAACAGTTTAAATTCATGTTTTGTGTTAATTTCATTATGATTGAGAAAGGTCTGATTTCAAGTTTCTCAGTTTTATTATGCATGTTGTTAGGGAATAATATGGCAATTCATATGTCAATGCTGATCGAAACACACTTTGGAAAATAATAGTAGAGTTAGTGAAAATATTATATTTAAATGTGTAAAAGGAAATTAAATACTATCTCTATCAAAGAGAGAAAATGGCTTTATTCTCGATGCTCAAATACATTATCTTTAAGAGAAAAAAAAAGTTGTGTGTTAGATTACTTGTCAGAATCCTAGAAATGTCTCAGAGAAATCATTTGGAAGTTAAAGAGCATTAGCTCAAGGTCTCAGTGTACACTCACAAAAATGACAGCATCGCAAATCCCTGCTGAATGGTGTGGCTTCATCAGGCCTCTCAGGAAAATAAAATCTCAAAGAAAGGCACAAAACACTATAAGCCACGAGACACGACCATGTCATGAAGTGACGGAGCCTTCTATAAAGCTGGGCAAATGACACTTCCCAGACAGTTTTGGGCAATCTAACAGAGAAATGTGTGAGAAATACTAGGACGCAGAGTCATCCAACACCAGTTTAAAATTCAACAAAGGCAAAAAATCATAATTTTTTAGCAAATATAAGTCCTATAGAAATGTGTTTGTGTGTATGCGTTTGGGTGTTGTGTGTTCTGCATTTGACAAGTATTTATTGAGGGCTTATTGTGTAAACATATCTAGACTTGGCAGATGGACAATACAAAGATGTTTGCAAAACAGCCCATGGTCTCCAAAACTTTACAACCTATGCCATGCCAGGGATTCTAAGTCTTAGTGGCATCATACATATCCTATAAAGCACTTTGCAACTCAGCCCATGCTTTATTATAAAGACTTAAAAATACTTAGTTGAATGAATAAACAATAGCTGAGAATAAACCCCCTGAATCTACTTTTTATACATAAACTTCAATTTCTGAAAACTTGTCATTCTTCCTTTTGTAATATTTACAAAGCCTCTTGCAATATAGGTTCCCTCTACCCCACAGCATGATGAATTGTTAGAGAAATATTGTGAGTTATAATTATCATACTACAATTTAAAGCATTAACATTAATTTAAAGCCTTGCATAATAGAAGAGTGAATGGTTGAGTTACAAATGGCCAAGAGGAAAAATGAATTAACTGGGATCACAATTCCAAGGAAGAATATTGAAACTAAAAAAATAACCAATAACATTTTTATTTTATTGTTAATTTGAAACAGTGATGACAAGTATTTGGAATTTTAGTCTTTAACTTGTACACTCTTTGTATCCCTAAAAATACAATCGGGGAAGTAGCATTTATCAAAGCTCAGTCCTATAACAGATGGCATGCATATGTACATACACATGTATATTTACATATTTCTTTCTCCCATTTATTCCTAACACCAGCCTTATGAAAAACGTAGCTCAGTCGGTAAAGAGTCTGCCTGCAATGCAGGAGAACTAGTTTCGATCCCTGGGTTGGGAAGATCCCTTAGAGAAGGAAATGGCAACCCACTCCAGTATTCTTGCCTGGAGAATCCCATGGACAGAGGAGCCAGGCAGTCTGCAGTCAATGGGGTCGCAAGAGTCGGATTCGACTTAGCAACTAAACTACCAAACCACCACCAGGATGTTTTAGGTTGCAAATAACTAACAAGCAAAACCTACACAAACTGGCATAAAGGTTTATTTTCATATCAAAGAGACTTTGTTGATTAATATAATTGTTCACCAATGTCCTCAAAAACCTATTAGAGATGCTATTCAAATTTACTTTGAGCTATACCCAGTATATCTGGGGCTTCCAAAGTGGCATTACTGGTAAAGAACCATGCCTGCCAATGCAAGAGAGATGTAAGAGATGGGGGTTCAATCTGAGTCAGGAAGATCCCCTGGAGGAGAGCACGTCAATCCACTCCACTACTGCTGCCTGGAGAATCCCACGGACAGAAAAGTCTGCTGGGCTATGGTCCATGGGGTGACAAAGAGTCAGACGTGACTCAAGCAACTTAGTCCACATACACACAAGCAGCATATCTACTCTGTTTTCATGGTTTTGGAGATCAACCCTATTGTCTGCTACTCCTAGCAGGCACAAAATCTTTCAACAGAAAAGGAGAGTTGTCTCTTCCTGTGTTTTCTTGTGAGCAGGAAACTCTCCCAGAAGCCCTGCAGCTCACTCCCCTCCCTCTATATATCATTAGCTACAGTGGGTCACATGCCCATCATTAAACCTTTCCCTGGGAAAGTGACTGATGTAGATGGTTATGAATTAGCAGTAGTCCAGGGCCTCCTCTCTGAGCACATGGCCACATAGGAGACAGTAAACAACTCATTCAAAAGCAGAAATTGGCCAAAAAGGCATAAGGTGAACATGGAGAGTAGGAAATCAAGAGTATCTGCTATAAACTTATTCCTTTCCATACACAGGTGATCCTATTATTCACAGAGTCCTTATTTGCAAATTTTACTACCCACTAAAATTTATTTGTAACCCCAAAAGCAATACTCACAGTACTTTTGTAGTCACTCACAGGCATGTGTGGACCAATGAAAATTCTAAGTCACCAGACATGAGCCCATTTCCAAGTAAGGTCAAAGAAGGTGACACTCTGCCTTATTTCAGCTCTCATAGTATAAGCTAGTGTTCCTTTATCTGTCTATTTAGTGCACTTTTTAAAAAAAATTTGTGCCCTTTGTTGGCAATTTCATACTATTTTAAATGACCCCCAAGAAAAGAAGTGAAATGCTGTCTAGTGTTTAGTGCAAGAAGGCTGTGATGTGCCTTATAGAGAAAATATGTGTATTAGATAATCTTCATTTAGGCATGGAAATAGTGTCATTAGGGGCTTCCCAGGTGGTGCTAGTGGTAAAGAACCCACTTACAACCCAAGGCAGGAGACATAAGACATGCAAATTCAACCCCTTGTCGGGAAGATCCCCTGGAGAAGGGCATGGTAATCCATTCCAGTATTCTTCCCTGGAGAATCCCATGGACAGAGGAGCCTGGCAGGCTACAGTTGCACAGAGTCGGGCACAACTGAAGTGACTTAGCATGCATGCATGCACAATGTCTTTAGCCATAAGCTCAATGTAAATGAATAAATAACATATATTAAGTAAGATGTCTTTCAACAGAAACACACATAAAACAGTTATATATAGATCTGTTGATGAAAATACTGTGACCAGAGGCTCACAGGAACCTCACCTTGTAATGCCCCCAGTACCCACTAATTTAATGTGCACAGGAACTTTACAGAACACAATTACCACAAATAATGAGGACTGGCTATATTAAAAACCTTAGATGTAACTAGGTTATACAACCATAAGTACAAGGCAAGCCTCAAATCCAAATTTTATCCGGATTGTTAACAAAATTTGGGCTTTATCCTGAGAGTAATGGAAAGACACCGAAAGGCTGTAAATAGGGAGAAATTTGAATGGACCTGCATTTCTGCAACATCATTATAGAGAAGGAAGACTGCATTCAGGGAGACCAGGTAAGAGGCTATTGCAGTAATCCGGGCAAGAAGTTATGATAGAGGCATAAGAGAGGAGGAGGAGGCCATGCCTAGAGTATAAATTTTCTCTTAATCTCCCTCACCTATTTCTCTCCTTCACTGACCTCCAATGTCTTCTGAGACCACAAAAAACAGAACACCTAATGAAATAAAGATTGGTCTCCAAAAGAGGATGTGAAAGGAGTTTGAGAGGGAAAAGCATGCAGAACAGAGATAACAAGAAGAATCAATGTCAAAATATTGCTGGGTACCAGCTAAGTTTGGCTCCGTTTCAGATTCTCATCTAAAAATCTTAGTAAGAACATAGTTTACAGCCTCTATTAATATTAGAGCATTAAATTTTAATAAGTGGAAAATGGAATGCATAAGTTTTCTCAGTTGCATCCAATTGGGAGTTGACCAGTCATTTGTGATTTTACACATCTCTTGGCTGAAACAGAGTTACAAATACCTGACTGAACACTGGGATACATCATGCAAATGTGTGACTCTCCCTGGAGGACTTTCTGTCCCCAAAGTAATGACTGAATTACAATTGAGTTATAAATATGATAGTCCCATCTGTGATCAACATTAAAAATTTTCCTGATGTAGAATTTAAAGTAAATATATCCCAAATCCCCCAAAGCCTATAAGACTGTTGCAGAACTGAGAAGTTAAGTAAAATAAGAATTATGATTTTTAATTTTCACTATCATGTCACATTTCAGTTGCAACATTTTGGAATTTGAAGTCTTGTCAAGTCTCCATGGAATTATCTGAGAGAAGTAGAAAGAAAGAAGAGAGAGAAATGTTCATAGTAGAGGATGGTGAACTTTGGAGCATATTAAATCCTTTTCTCTATCCAGTATCAGTGTCCAGTGTATTGTATTGGCTCGTTCTTATGACATGTGAACAATCTTAAATTACTTCATGGTTAAGAATACTGTAATACATTGTGCTACCATATCCAAGTCATTAATGCTGATATACAGCCTCAGGCAAACCTTTGCTTGCTGTCCACTTGAACCATGTGCCTGATATATTACAGAAATATACACACTTGGATAACTCACTGTACTATATTCTTTTGAAGTAAACTAACAAACTGTCCTTTGAAACTCTTAGTCTTTTAGCAGGCTCATTAAAACTTTTTAGATAATACTATCAGTTAGAAGGATTATCAATGAAATTAGAATGAAGGGACTCATTTAGATTATTTTCCAAGTACTGAATTTTATTTTTTTTTCAATTTAATATGCATTTATTTAACTACTTACTATGTGCAAAACATTGCAATAGACACAAAAAAGAACAAGATGTATTTCCTGATTCTTTTTTTTTTTTTTGAGATTTAGCAAATTTGATTTCCTTTTTTTTTTATTTTATTTTATTTTTAAACTTTACAATATTGTATTAGTTTTGCCCAACATCGAAATGAATCCGCCACAGGTATACCCGTGCTCCCCATCCTGAACCCTCCTCCCTCCTCCCTCCCCATACCCTCCCTCTGGGCCGTCCCAGTGCACCAGCCCCAAGCATCCAGCATCGTGCATCAAACCAAGTACTGAATTTTAAAAAGATACACAGCAAGCATGTATTCAAACTTATTCCTACTCCTCTTGATACTTTGTACACAGTTTGTGCTGAGTGTCCCACAACTAGAATGTGGTAATTTTCATATTATATTTATCAAGGTAAATGCTAGTTGCTGTAAAAGATGAGCCCCAGCTTAACACAAAAGAAGTTTACTTTTCACAGCAGAATCAACCAAGGTGTTGTAGGATGGGCAGCCTCCCACATGATCAGTCAGGACCCATTCTTCTTCTATCATCCTTAGGGCTCTGCCCTTCTAGGTTTAGGAAGTCCTCTTTATTCAGCTGATGGATTGTGAAAGAGCCCAAGCTCACCTGTTTCTTAATCACACTGGTCTGGAAGTCACTTCTCTTTATATTCCATCAGTGAGAATTAGTCATGTAGCCCTGTCTGCAAAGGGAAAGACACTGAAAGATGCAGTCTCTGGCTGGGCAGCCACTGCCCAGCATTATCTCTAAGTGGGTGGGGCCCATAGGCTGTTCAGCTAGGTCTCTCTGCCACACAGAAGTGCACAGTACAATAATCTGACTGACATAGATCATTCAATGATTACCACAATGAGTTTAGTGAATGAACATCAATCATCTCATGTATTAAAGTTATAAAATTAAATAGAAAAAGTATGTTTCCTTGTGATGAGAACCCTTAGAATTTAGTCTCTTAAAAACTTTCACATATAACATACAGCAGTGTTAATTATATTTATCACATTGTACATTACACCTCTAGGACTTTTTTGTCTTTTAACTGGAAGTTTGTACCTGTCAACTACCTTCATCAGATTCCCTCTCACCCCACCTCCACCTTTGGAAACCACAAATCTCACTTTTTTTCCCCCATGAGTGACTTTGTTTTTGAAGCATAATTGGCCGACAATACTATGTTAGTTTCTGGTACACAACATTTTGTTGTTCAGTCACTCAGTCGTGTCAAACTCTGCAACCCCATAGACTGTAGCACGCCAGGCTTCCCTGTCCTTCACCATCTCCAGGAGCTTGCTCAAACTTATGTCCATTCAGTCGGTGATGCCATCCAACCATCTTGTTCTCTGTCTTCCCTTTCTCCTCCCGCCTTCAATGTTTCCCAGCAACAGGGTCTTTTCTAATGAGTCAAGGTACTGGAGTCAAAGTATTGGAGCTTCAGCTTCAGCATCAGTCCTTCTAATGAGTATTCAGGACTGATTTCCTTTAGGATTGACTGGTTTGATCTCCTTACAGTCCAAGGGACTCTCAAGAGTCTTCTCTAACACCACAGTTCAAAAGCATCACAGTGATTTAATATTTCTATATATTTCAAAATGTTCAGCATTATAAATCTAGTTACCATCTGTCACCATTCAGAGATATTACAGAATTACTGACTATATTTCCCAAACTGTACATTTCATACCTGTGACTTATTTATAACTGAAAGTTTGTATCTTTTAATCTCCCTCACCTATTTCTCTCCTCCCCTGACCTCTTTCCCTTCTAGCAACCACCTGTTTTTTCCATGTATCTATGACTCTGTTTAGTTCTGCTTGTTCATTTGTTTTGCTTTTTAGATTCCACATGTGAGTAAAATCATAAAGTATATGTCCTTCTATGTCTTACCTATTTCACTTAACATAAAACCCTCCAGGTCCATCCATGTTGCCACAGAATGCAAGATTTTATTCTTCTTTTTGACTGAGTAATATTCCATTGTATGTGTATACACACACACACACACACACATAAACATACTTATCCATTCATCTATTTGATGGGCACACTTAGGGTACATATTTATCTTGGCTAATGCAAATAATGCTGCAGTGAACATAAAGGTGCATATATCTTTTCTAATCAGTGAATGTTGGTTCCTTTAAATACCCATGAGTAGAACTGTGGAATTATACGGTAGTTCCATTTTGAATTTCTGAGTAATCCCTATACTGTTTTCCATAGTGGCTGCACCAGTTTCCCCTCCTGCCAATACTGCACACAGGTTTCTTCTTCTCAATATCCTTGCCAACACTTCCTCTTTGTTATCATTTTGATAATATACACTCTGATAGGTGTAAGGTTATATTTCATTGTGGTTTTAATGTGCATTTCTCTGATGATTAGTAATATTGAGCATCTTTTGGTGTGTCTGTTGGCTACCCATATGTCATCTTTAAAAAAACGACTACTCAAGTCCTTGGCCTAATATTTCCCACTTTCATAAAAATATAGAAAGAAATTTTAGGTACTTCTAAAAGTGTTTTTAATCCGGCAGGTCTCAGCATCTTGTAGTCTGAGGTCGACTAGGATAATGATCTTATTTACTTACATTATTTTCAGAGCTTACCAAATGTCTAACCAAGGTTCATACTGATATAGCCTGGCTCCACGGATCAAAACACTATCATTTGCTCTGAATATGAAATTAAGAAATTGTGGGATCTAAATCTTATTTTTTCTTCACTACTAAAGAAATTACTCAGGAGTCGAAGAAAATAAGTATTTACAATGTGATAAACAAGGACATAAATAGGAGAAGAGTTGTACAAACTATAAATAGAAAAGTTATCTTGAAATGATCAAAAACTATTTTAAGTAAATTAAAAAAGGATCCCATTTAAGATGAGGGAGGGAACTCATAGAGCCATAGGACAAAGGAAATAACATGCCTTTGGGCTCAAAAGAAATTATGCTGAACTTCACCATTAGGATCAGAAGAGAAGAAATAATATAAAAATATTGATGACCAAACTGCCATGCTTGATAAAGTTCTTGCTCCCAAAGGTCAATTAAGTCACACAATAATAATTATTTTAAAAGTACAGTAAGAATGCAACAAAGTAAGGGGATGTTTTTTATGAGTACTTTTTAATAGACAGTTGGTAGAGCAATGCCAAAGAATGTTCAAACTACCACACACTTGCACTCATTTCACATGCTAGAAAGATTATGCTCAAAATCCTTCAAGCTAGGCTTCAACAGTATATGAACCAAGAACTTCGGGATGCTGAGAACTTCCAGATGTACAAGCTGGATTTAGAAAAGGCAGAGGAACCAGAGACCAAATTACCAGCATCCGTTGGATCATAGAAAAAGCTAGAGAATTCCAGAAAAACATCTACTGCTTTATTGACTACACCAAAGCCTTTGACCGTGTGGATCACAATAAACTGTGGAAAATTCTTCAAGAGATGGGAATACCAGACCACATTACCTGCCTCCTAATAAATCTGTATACAGGTCAAGAAGCAACAGTTAGAACTGGACATGGAACAGCTGACTGGTTCCAAATTGGAAAAGGTGTACAAGGCTGTATATTGTCACCCTACTTATTTAACTTATATGCAGAGTACCTCATGCAAAATGCTGGGCTGGATGAAGCACAAGCTGGAATCAAGATTGCCAGGAGAAATATCAATAACCTCAGATATGCAGATGACACCACCCTTATGACAGAAAACAAAGAGGAATTAAAGAATCTCTTGATGAAGGTGAAAGAGGAGAGTGACAAATCTGGCTTAAAACTCAGCATCCAAAAAAACTGAGATCATGGCATACAATCCCATTACTTCAGAGCACACAGATGGGGAAACAATGGAAAGAGTGACAAACTTTGTTTTCTTGGGTTCCAAATCAATGTATATGGTGATTGAAGCCATGAAATTAAAAGATGCTTGTTCCTTAGAAGAAAAACAATGACAAACCTAGACAGCATATTAAAAAGCAGAAACATTACTTTGCCTACAAAGTATGCATAGTCAAAGTTACGGCTTTTCCAGTAGTCGTGTATGGATGTGAGAGTTGGACTATAAAAAAAGGTTAAGTAGCAAAGAATTGATGCCTTCAAACTGTGGTGCTGAAGACTCTTGAGATTTTCTTGGACTGCAAGGAGATCAAACCAGTCAATCCTAAAGGAAAGCAACCCTGAATATATTCACTGGAAGGACTGATGCTGAGGCTGAAGTTCCAAAACTCTGGCCACCTGATGCAAACAGTGGACTCATTGCAAAAGACCCTGATGCTGGAAACACTGAAGGCAGGAGGAGAAGGGGACGATAGAGCATGAGATGGACATGAGTTTGAGCAAACTCCGGGAGATGATGAAGGTCAGGGAAGTCTGGCGTGCTACAGTGCATGGACATGAGTAGGACACGACTAAGCAACTGAACAAGAACAAGATGACATCAGGTAAGGATTCGGAGCAAGTCTAAATACAGTCATGGACAGACAACAAAGTGTAAAAACAAAACATTTTTCATGTCTATTTATAGTTCAAGTAGAACTCCAATTTACCAGCAAAAAGGGGGTCCACCTAAAAATATAATTTTGCCACCTTCACAAGGTTCTAAAATTATTTCAAGCTTTAATTAGATAATCTAGAGAAAGAAGTTTCTATAGAATAATGGAATTCTGCTCTGTTCAATGGGGCCACCCTAAATGTGCCTCATGTATTTCTCAGCTGGTGCACAAGGGTGAGATAGAATACTTTCAGGTTAAAAATGGTATTTAGTGGATGTAAAGATAACCTTTTTTTAACAGCATAGTTTGGCATGCATTTGTTTTTAATTTAAAACAAGTTAAAATTAATTTTGTCTTAAAAGTTTCATGCCATTTTGGGGGATGATTGGAGCTACCCTGGAGGGTAATGAAACTGGAATTGGAAATCAGTTTTAGTCTTTGGAGAGAAAGAAACAATTTTCATAATTTCAAAATCATTTCATTAATGGGTTTATATGGTCTGAATTTTCAAATCTAGGGAGCTGACCATATGCTCCCTCTCCTTTGAAAGAGATTGTGGCAAACTGCCACCACTTGACATGGAAAGAACTGGAAATGTATAGTAACAAGAAATTATAACTATGAATATGAGTTCATTATGCATATTTCCTAATATAAATGTGTCATCTCTGTGGTAATTGCAAAGCTTTTTTCCCCTAAAGTTACAGAGTAATGAAGCCTATCTTGGAGTAACCAACAGGTCAGGCAGAGACTGAGTGCAATCAAGACAGAAAAACTAGAAAAATAAAATGTATTGCAAAATAGGCGCTATAATCTACTGGAAAGAGTTGCTCCACAATATATGAGCATTACCTGTGATTTTTACTGTGTGAATTGTTAATAAGACATCAGGTTCCAGTGGCAGCAATATTCACTAGGGACTAGATTCACTTCCTAGGTTCAAATGAACAGCATAGTCTTACAGATTTCTAGAGAAAGATATATAACCTTGTCAAAAACACAGCATATTGTGTTTAAATCATGTATTAAAATAAATCCAGAAGTCACAGTAAAAAAAAAATTACCTGTAATAATGAAAGGAAAAATACATATAATTAGTGCACTAAAAAATACACATTGTTTTCCAAAACAACAACAACAAAAAATATGCTAATTAACATTTTTTGTATTAAGCCATTTTAAAAGCATTCTTACATAGAATTCATGGCATTCAAAGCAACTTTCACACCTGATCTGAAAAAGCTCCCTTGGTGTTCAGGAAGGTAAAATTATATTCTTTTTACTCTTTTATAAAGAAGGAGCCAGTGAGCAGAGAGATTATGTGGGTTATCCAAAGTCACAAGGCAGAAAAGTGGCAGACCCAGGAATCAAACCTCTAATGACCAGTGCTGTCACGGAAAGGGGTTGTCAAGCAGACAAGTGGTCTAATGCACACTTTCACCTTCCAACATGTCTAAAACATACTTGGCGAGGGCAAACAGAGCCCTAACTCATTCTTACAGTTGCAAGGTAATAAGCCTAAAATGAATTAAAAGGCATATCATGCCATGGCCTTGGGAAAAAACATCCTCTCTCATTGCCATTACAGAGAGAGACGAAATCATATCAAAGTAAGCTAGACAGTTAAAAGGGAATAGGAAATAAAAAGGAAGTGGCCAAGCGGTGCTGGTGGCAGCTGTCTGAAAGGGAACATCAGCAGGATCAAATAACAGAACTTTCTTAGTTGATTCTTAAAAGCACAAACTGAAAAAAAAAAAAAAAATATATACACACTGTTATGCTGAATCTAAATACACATACACACACATAGAGTTTAGTTTTAGAAGGTATAATGGCGAGCCTCTCACAGGCAGACCAGATTAAGCACCAAAACCAAATGTCTTTGAAGTCAGCGTAGATAGTCACTTACATGGCCTAGTTCGAGATGAGTTGAAAGCTCAAATCTCTTCATGCCTGGTATGGGGCCTGAAATCCCCTCCAGGAAAGCCATTTCTGAGGATTCAGGCTTAAATGCAAACATGTGGCAAAGGAGGGATAATTCTAATCTAGAGTTACCCAGTAATACAATAGTTTAAGGGAATATCTGGGAAAGAATCAGACATTATAAAGAACACCGAAGGGAAAAAGGTGAGGAAGACTTCAAAGGAATTTACTATGCCTAGAAAGAGTGAGCCTTGCCACTGGGAAGCTCAGGAAATTGCTTTGTCAATTTATGAAGCCTGGAGAGCAACCTGCTAGGTGGTATAATAATGAATTTTTACGATCTCAAAAGGTTCCAAAGCAGCATATTAAGTAGTTGGTCTAACCATATGCAGTTGGTTACCTGTCTAAAATCTTTGAGAGATTTTACTCCCCTTCACCCCTCTCCTCCACCTTCACACCCCCTTGGCAAAGCCTTACACATCTGGAGCCTGCCTACCTGCCAGACTTCATCTCCTACCTTTCGCCCCTCCACAATACCCCTCCCCTACATACATAAGAAAAGTGAAAGTGTTAGTCACTCAGTCATGTCCGACTCTTTACAACCCATGAACTGTAGCATGCCAGGCTCCTGTCCATGGGATTCTCCAGGCTACACAATGTCTATCCACTCCAGTACTTTGGAAAGCCATTCCCTTCTCCAGGGGATCTACGCAACCCAGGGATTGAACCCAGGTTTCTTGCATTGCAGGCAGAATTTTTAGTGTCTGAGACATCACTTTGCTTACAAAGCGATACAGGCAAAACTATGGTTTTTCCAGTAGTCATGTACAGATGTGAGCTGAGCACCAAAGAATTGATGCTTTCAAACAGTGTTGGAGAAGACTCTTCAGAGTCCCTTGGAATGCAAGGAGTCAATCCTAAAGGAAATCAACCCTGACTATTCATTGTAAGGACTGACGCTGAAGCTGAAGCTAAAGCTCCAATACTTTGGCCACCTAATTCAAAGTGCCAACTAATTGGAAAGGACCCTGATGCTAGGAAAGATCGAGGGCAGGAGGAGAAGGAGATGACAAAGGATGAGATGGTTTGATGGCATCACCAACTCAATGGACATGAGTTTGAGCAAACTCCAGGAGATAGTGAAGGACAGGGAAGCCAGGCATGCTGCAGTCCATGAGGTCACAAAACATTGGACACGTCTTAGCAACTGAACAACAACAACACATATATACGCCATATTCCAGCTGCACTAAATTTTGTGAAAATAGCATATTTTCTTATCTCTAGAATCTTTCATCCACAGTTCCTTCTGTATGGAATTGATGCGCAAAAAACACACATTTGGCAACTCAAACTGATTGTTAGAGACTCAGCTCGGAGCGTTCCTCCTGGAAGCCTCACCCAGGCCAGATAACATGACCCTTTTATATGTTCCAAGTACACCATATACATACAGACCCCAGTTTGAACTTTATTACACAAGATACTTCAGAAAAGTGAGCAAAAACAATTACAGAACAGATACACTCTAATCACTATACAAACTAACTTACATAGCTAAAAACACACAAAAAGAACCCAAAAGGTGTTTCAAAGAAAAGCAATACAGCATCCCATAATTCAGAAAATCAAAGTAAAAGAGTTCAGTGTTAAAAGCATAATCAAATCTCTTGCAAAGGATCTGCATACAAGTAAGTTTCTCCTTTTGTTATTAGTATATTCCCAGAGCTCATACTGGCCCCAGTGACAATAGAAAGAAAAATGCAACATGAAACTTAAACTTTGAAAAACATAAGGTTTTGTGCACCTATTGTGCAAAATTTTTCTTCCCTAGAATTGTATATTTAGCCCACTAGTTCCTCAAATTGATGCTTTTGAACTGTTATGCATGGATGTGAGAGTTGGACTGTGAAGAAAGCTGAGCGCCAAAGAATTGATGCTCTTGAACTGTGGTGTTGGAAAAGACTGTTGAGAGTCCCTTGGACTACAAGGAGATCCAACCAGTTCTTCTTAAAGGAGATCAGTCCTAGGTGTTTACTGGAAGGATTGATGTTGAAGCTGAAACTCCAATACTTTGGCCACCTGATGCGAAGAGCTGATTCATTGGAAAAGACCCTGATGCTGGGAAAGACTGAGGGCAGGAGGAGAAGGGGACGACAGAGGATGAGATGGTTGGATGGCATCACCGACTCGATGGACATGGGTTTGGGTGGACTCTGGGAGTTGGTGATGGACAGGGAGGCCTGGTGAGCTCCGCTTCATGGGGTCGCAAAGAGTCGGACACAACTGAGCAACTGAACAGAACTGAACTGAGTTCCTCAAAAAAATAAAGAAAGCGATTATTGTGACCTTCGGAGAAGGCAATAGCACCCCACTCCAGTACTCTTGCCAGGAAAATCCCATGGACGGAGGAGCCTGGTAAGCTGTAGTTCATGGGGTCGCTAAGAGTCAGACAGGACTGAGCGACTTCACTTTCACTTTTCACTTTCATGCATTGGAGAAGGAAATGGCAACCCACTCCAGTGTTCTTGCCTGGAGAATCCCAGGGACAGGGGAGTCTGGTGGGCTGCTGTCTATGGGATCGCATAGAGTCGGACATGACTGAAGTGACTTAGCAGCAGTAGCAGTATTGTGACCTTTAAATGAAATTATCGGCCTGAAGCTGGACTTCTCACTTGAAAATAAATACACCAATAGAGACAAGAACAAATAGTAATTCACATTAAAAATAATTAGCTAGAACAGCTGGGTTATCAAAATGACCCTTTCTTCAGGAATGAATCTGAGAAAACGTAAAATATTGTAAATTGCTTAATTATACTTTTGGTTCTCTAAATAGTTGTGTATTCTTTTACTTCAACTTATTATTCTTCATGATGGTAGTCTGTTTTTTCTATACTTTGTAGAACACCCTATGTACCTAGGAAAAGGCTGTTACCTGGAAATTAGTGATTAATGATCACTCATTCATTATAACTGATTCTGATTATACAGAATGACACAGAGAAGGAAAGTACAATGACCTGATTTTTATTTCTGACTCTGAATTTTACCATGCACAGTCATTTGATTTAACTAGAATTCTAGCTAACCTATTTTTGAAGTATAGAAAGGATAGATGAATTGCAACCAACAACTGAAATAAAAGTATATCAGGTAAAAGTGTAAGAAGACTCATTTTTACTGATGGTTGCCACATTTGAAATATACATGTCTATGAGGGGGACTCTTTTTAGAAGTATCAGTACACTCTTCTACCTGTTGTGGATTCATTTTGATATTTGGCAAAACTAATACAATTATGTAAAGTTTAAAAATAAAATTAAATTAAAAAAAAAAAAAAAATATATATATATTTCCTCTTGACTGATAGTAAATGGCACTGCCAATATACATGAGAAACAAAAGTTCCCAAAATTTTGTTATGAAGGATGAAGAGATTTAGCTACTGGATGACCTTTACTCACTGGAAGCTCTGAATATCTCTGCTTTTCAAGTAGTTTTCTATATCTAGAGACACCATCCAAGTTGGAATTAATAGCCTGAACTTAGGCATGATTTAATCAAAATGTCCTTGGTGCCTAGTCCAGCATTTCAATTTAAGAATTGAAATCCAGTTTCTGCATTTTAAAAAATAAAATCTATTCTCTACAGAATATTTTTACAAAACATCTTGGCACCTGCAATGTTGAAAATAGATCCAGTCCTATTTAAGAGAAAGTAACAGCAAATCAGGGATTTGTACAATGGCAATAAAATTCAGTTAAGTGTGGGTGTGCCAGGTTTTAGTCTAGAGACAGGGGTTTTTATAGCACATTATAAACTCCTGAAACGGGAGGTTATTAGAGGATCAGTTCCCTAACTATGTGGTTCTAGCAGGCTCTGCTCTGTTGCACTCTTTATTCTCCTGCTGGGAGCTCTGTCTTCTGAGGTGCAGAGCACATCCATCAGCCTTTTTCAGCTGTTAAGGTACTTCGTTTATTCTAGTGTTCCCTTCATCTTATTCCCCTGCCTCTGTCCCCATGGACCTCAGAGATCTACAGTTCTCTTTGGCCTCTTAACAGGCATAATGGATCACCAGCTGAACCATCATCACACAGCCCTTCTTGCAGGAAATTATTCCTCTCCTGCTTCAAATGTTCCTTCCTTTCACTTGGTGAATCCCTTTGCTGCTGTTCTTACTGTGTAGTTGCCTATATGCAAAGACATAAAACTTGGTCAAAAGTGCTCACTTTCCTTTTGAAATTCTCTCAAGTATTAAAGGTCCTTCGATCTTTGCCAACAGAAAAAGTATATATATATAATGTGAAAATACTTGCTAAAGAAAAGTAAGTGCTAATATCATTCCATCTCTATTATTTTTCCCCTAACAGATTATTATTCAACTATTTGAAAATTGAGCTCTATTGTATTGCTATTAGAGCCCTCTCATATTGAAAAGCACTTCCCTAAATACAATGTTCTGTTTTAGTAAACAAGAAAGCTACTAAATTTTATGAACAATTAGAGAAAACAAAGGGTAGCAAAATTCACAAAAAACAGGTATTCTCAAAACCCTTGAGATTGTTCATCATCTTTCTATTCTAATGTCTGTTTCTGCCCCACACTATTTTTATTAATGAACAATGTGCTGTATGGACTAATACCTCCTGGAAAATCATCAGAACAATTGACCCTTGAACAATCCGGGGTTTAAGGGGGCTGACTCTGTTTTCAATAAAAAATCCATGTATGGTCTTCTCTATCCCCTCTTCCTCCATATGCTGTCTAGTATTCATGGATTCAACCAACAGTGCAGCATGTAGTACTGTAGAATTTACTACTGAAAGGAAATCTTAGTACAAAAGAACCCTTGTAGTTCAAACCTGGGTTTTCAGTGGTCAACTGCATGTGCTAGTAGAAACACCACTAGGTTGCTGGCTAGAAGACATGAACTCCAGTCTCAGTGCTTAGTCACCCAGTCATGTCCGACTCTTTGTGACCCCATGAACAGCAGCCCACCAGGCTCCTCTGTTCATGGGATTCTCCAGGCAAGAATACTGGAGTGGGTTGCCATTTCCTTCTCCACGAGTCTCAGATCTATGCTGATTAATCAGTTGGCTTTGTGTAAGTCACTTAAATTCTTGGGGCCTCAGTTTCCTCATCGATATTAACAGCAAGTTAGAGTAGATCACTGTGATTCTTTTGAAGTCTAGTGCTCTAGCTGGAAATTTAGACTAGCTTCTAGTTTTTTCATTGTTCAACTCTTATCCATTCTTTGGGCTTCCCAGGCAGTTCAGTTCAGTTCAGTAGCTCAGTCGTGTCCAACTCTTTGCAACCCCATGAACCACAGCACACCAGTCCTCGCTGTCCATCACCAACTCCCAGAGTCCACCCAAACCCAAGTCCATTGAGTCAGTGATGCCATCCAACCATCTCATCCTCTGTCATCCCCTTCTCCTCCTGCCCTCAATCTTTCCCAGCATTAGGGTGGTAAAGACCGCACCTGCCAATACAGGAGATGTAAGAGGTACATTTGATCCCTATGTCAGGAAGATCTCCTGGAGAAGGAAATGGAAACTCACTCACTTTATTACCCTCTTTCACACACACACAATTATATTAGAAAAATCATGTACATGAAAATAGTCCTTACATGTTGTTTACAGATAACTTTGTATCTTTTACTTCATTTTTCAAAATAGAAATAGTTTGTTTTTTATTATACTTATCAATGTTTATCATAAGATAACTAGAAAATGTAGAAAAGGATAAAGGAAAACTAAAAGTGGGCATCACTGGCAGCAGTGTGGGGAAGAGTCTGTCTGCTAGTGCAGGAGACAGAGGTTTGATCCCGGGTCTGGGAGGATCCCACATGCCACAGAGCAACTGAGCCCATGCACCACAACTCCTGAGCCTGTGCTATGAAGCCCACATGCCTAGAGCTTACGCTCCACAACAAAAGGCACAGCAATGAGAAGCCCATGCACTGCAACTAGGGAGTAGCCCCCACTTGCCACAATTAGAGAAACCTGTACAGTAAGGAAGATCCAGCACAGCCAAAACTAAACTTAAAATAATTTTTAAAAAAGAAAAGACAAATAAAGGTCATTCAAGATGCTACTAGTCAGATAAAATTGCCATTTACACTTTAGAGCATAATCTTCCCAATTTTTTCTAAATGAATTTTTTTTCTTACAAATATTAGATGTTATTCATATTATTTTATAGCTGATTATTCAACTAAATATACAAATATTATATTGAACTAAATATGAATATTCATAGTATTCTATACCCTGATTTTTCAATTAAAAATATATCACAGATCTCTTTTGATATCAATAGATAGATAGATATCTGCCTTCTCATGGATAAGTAGTATTCCACTTTATAAATGTACATGAAATATTTAACATCCCCAGTTTATGAATATGTAGTATTATCCTATTTTTTTCTATTAAAAGTAATACTGCAATCTTCATCCCTGTGTGATGTATGTGTTTGTTGAACTATTTTATGATGAAAAATTGCTGGAAGTGGAATTTTTTAGTCAAAGGGCATTTTAAAGAATTTTGGTATATAATACCAAATAACTCTCCAGAAAAAGTAATCCAATTTGGAACCCAACCAGAATGGTATAAAGTAAACTCCCACACACATACATAGACATACACCCTGGTTTACCTTCAGTTCAGTTCAGTTCAGTTCAGTCGCTCAGTCGTGTCCGACTCTTTGTGACCCCATGAATCGCAGCACGCCAGGCCTCCCTGTCCATCACCAACTCCCAGAGATCACCCAGACTCCATCGAGTCAGTGATGCCATCCAGCCATCTCATCCTCTGTCGTTCCCTTCTCCTCTTGCCCCCAATCCCTCCCAGCATCAGAGTCTTTTCCAATGAGTCAACTCTTCACATGAGGTGGCCAAAGTACTGGAGTTTCAGCTTCAGCATCATTCCCTCCAAAGAAATCCCAGGGCTGATCTCCTTCAGAATGGACTGGCTCAATCTCCTTGCAGTCCAAGGGACTCTCAAGAGTCTTCTCTAATACCACACTTCAAAAGCATCAATTCTTCAGCACTCAGCCTTCTTCACAGCCCAACTCTCACATCCATACATGACCACTGGAAAAACCATAGCCTTGACTAGACGAACCTTTGTTGCCAAAGTAATGTCTCTGCTTTTGAATATGCTGTCTAGGTTGGTCATAACTTTCCTTCCAAGGAGTAAGCGTCTTTTAATTTCATGGCTGCAGTCACCATCTGCAGTGATTTTGGAGCCCAAAAAATAAAGTCTGACACTGTTTCCACTGTTTCCCCATCAATTTCCCATGAAGTGATGGGACTGGATGCCATGATCTTCATTTTCTGAATGTTGAGCTTTAAGCCAACTTTTGCACTCTCCACTTTCATTTTCATCAAGAGGCTTTTGAGTTCCTCTTCAGTTTCTGTCATAAGGGTGGTGTCATCTGCATATCTGAGGTTATTGATATTTCTCCCGGCAATCTTGATTCCAGCTTGTGCTTCTTCCAGTCCAGCGTTTCTCATGATGTACTCTGCATATAAGTTAAATAAGCAGGGTGACAATATACAGCCTTGACGTACTCCTTTTCCTATTTGGAACCAGTCTGTTGTTCCATGTCCAGTTCTAACTGTTGCTTCCTGACCTGCATACAAATTTCTCAAGAGGCAGGTCAGGTGGTCTGGTATTCCCATCTCTTTCAGAATTTCCCACAGTTTATTGTGATCCACACAGTCAAAGGCTTTGGCATAGTCAATAAAGCAGAAATAGATGTTTTTCTGGAACTCTCTTGTTTTTGCCATGCTCCAGCGGATATTGGCAATTTGATCTCTGGTTCCTCTGCCTTTTCTAAAACCAGCTTGAACATCAAGGAAGTTCATGGTTCACATATTGCTGAAGCCTGGCTTGGAGAATTTTGAGCATTACTTAACCAGCCATTTTCATGTCTTCCGTAAATTTTTTCTTTACATACTAAAAATATTAGCCTTCTTATTTCTTGTATTTTGTGAGTGTTTTTCAAGATAGCTATTTGTCTATATCATTATAGCTGTGGAGAAATTTTTATGTACTCAATTTTGCAATAGTTCTATCTGCCTGGATTTGGAGCCCTACTTAGATATGTTTCACATAGTTCAAGATTATAAAAATAGTAGTTAATACCTTTGGAATTCAATTAGTGTGAAGTGTAATTTTTTAAATCAGTCAGTAGATTTTCCCAACAAATCTATCATCTCTCTTTTCTTCCACTGTATTAAAATTCCACTATTATCACAAACTGAAGTAATATGCTTCTTTGGATCTATTTCTGAAGCTACTAGTGTTTTGTGTTAGTCTGTGCAGCCCTATACCTATACCACACTCTCAACTAATGCTATTCATTTTGCAAGATTCTTTTAGCTTCTCTGAACCTCAGATCTTCATCTGCAAGATGGAGCTAATAAAACCTATGTGAAGTAGGCATCTGACATGCTCTTTGGCCATCCATCACTAGAAAACTGTCCCTAAACTTGGAGAACTCCTCACCTAAAAATTCTTGTGAGAGGCACTGCCATTCTATAGACAACTAATAACACCAGTCAGTCTTCCACTGTCTTATGAAGCAAAGCTCAGATTCTACTGATGACCAAAGCTCAGTCAAAAGCCGGAGTCTACTGGTGGCAGGCACACAACTGAGTTTTTTGAATCGGTAGCTGAAACAAGGAAAAGGGTCTATGAGGAAGAATCTCTGGCTGTGAAGGCAACTTCCACACTTGATGGAGTAGCAGCAGCAGTAGTGTCTATGTGATAAACCCAGGGCAAGGAGCAGTGGTATCCTCCTTGTAGCACGTTTTCCAGGTATCCCAGGGACTCCAGAAGGCTCTCAATATCCTTTCCTGCTTAAGTGAAGTAAAGTTGGTTTCTGTAGTTTGCAACTGAAAATCCTACCATACACAACCAACCCTGGCAGTTTGAGCAATGAAATGAGAAAAGGCCTGCATTCTTATTTCAGCATTTTCTCTTTCTTTTTGACTCCCCTTTCTACCCCCTGATCTGTCCACCAAAAAGGCAACTGAAAATGAACTGCATCAATGAGCTTCCTTCTCTTCTGGTTTCCAGTTGAGTTCAGCCAATACAAAGCCTCAGCATGAGGTGTGATGGAGAAAGGAGAGTTGGGTGAAAGTATTCACACATTCCCCTAGTTCTTTCTCTAAAAGCATACTGTTCACTAACTGTTTCCCTCTATTGATCTGGAACTCCTGACAGTCAGTCCTCTGATTTCTATTTTCCCCACAGATCTGAGAGTCATGAAAGTATTCTAATTCTACTCCTACTATCCCTGAGGTAACATAATTCCTTACAGCTTTTCTGCATAATATCCACACGTTTTTTAATTGTCCTACCATTGATTCCTTCCCCAATTTTGTTTTAGTACACTTTCTGCTTCTTGCCTAGGTCCTAATATACAAGCAAAAGCCCCTACTACAGCGCCTGGATTAAAAGAGAAACTCCCCATGAGTGAAAATACCAACTGTTTTCCTTTTTTCTAATTCCATTAGTGTCATAATGCAAGGGGGGCAAGAAGGAAATTAAGAGTTAGTTTTATGAAGGTCTGCAGCCCTCTGGTGTTTTCAAACAAAGGTTAGTGGAGTCTTCTGTCTCCTAAGACTGAGTAGAAAATCTAGAAGCATGAACCTCAAGTAGAAATTTGCCCAGCTCATCATCCTCAGTAGACATTCAACCAAAATTTCTCAAACTTTGGCTCATGCCCATTTAGATCCATCAAAGGTGTCAGAGCATATATGCATACATACAAATACTACCACTGCCTTCAGCCACAGCCACCCTCAAATTTAACAGGTATCTATTCTCCCTCTAAGAACTTCCTTTTCCCCCATTTTACTCACTGCTGTCAGGTCTGGTTTTGAATGGATCATAGTACTGTATCAAACTGTGTGGAAAATTCTTCAAACTCTTCAGAGCAGCAAAAACATCCCTTCAACTATTCTTTCCATGTCCATATAATAAATGATAGTAGATACTACTTAACTGTCCAGTTTTTGTATCAATATATAAGTGTGAAGGGCAATTAGCCATTGAAATAAAATTGGTAATGAATACTAATTACTTCATTCTATGAATACTGGGGTAATGTATTCTAGGACTTTCCTCATTACTTTGAGAAATTGAGAGGTGGCTATATAGCGATCTACAGAAATTCGGAAAACTACTTAAAGCATCAGACATTAGCTGCAGTTCTGTATAATTGGATCTGTTCTGCACCCCTTGCATATAAGTTTCCTTGATGCAGAGCCCTGAATGCATAAAGAAAGGAGAATGCAGAGGGAAGAGCAGCTTCAATCTGCTTTGCTGTCATTTGGATCTTTCGAGTTCTGAATTCTTTTGGCAGCTCTAATATAACAAGAGCTTTTCCTTCAGTGACTTTAAAATCCCCGTTTGGAATGCTTTTTCTCACACATTTATGTGAACATTGCCAATGGCTATTTTTCTTAAAATTAATTCTCACCCTAGATAATGATTTACAGAAATTTACTGAAGTGCTAATAGTCAATACTAGGAACTGTAAAAAATATCTTTGCCATAGAAGAAAAGTGCTTTATGTACTCATAAGTTCAAAAATCAACAGTTTCTGAAATAAATATTGAAAAATGTCACTCCTTATAATTTATATTTTATGTTATTATCAATAATTTCTATCATCACAACAAAAGCAAAATGAAATCACATTATAAGGACAGAAAAATTTTTATGTAAAGAGGATGCTGATTGTTGGGAATACAGAGAAAACAGAAAAGTTGTTTTTCTATCAGGCCTACACCTGAAGTAAAACTAGATTCTGTTTTCAGCTTTGCAACTGACACTATAAAAAGTCACTTGACTTCTCTTGATTTCTGTCATCTGCAAATCAGTAAGTCAGCCTAAATTATCTCAAGGACTCCTCCCTACACCAATTTTTTGGTGATTTCCCATAAATATCCCATAAATTTCACCAATAGGAAATCAAACTACATCAAATCTAACCCCTCCCATTCTTTAGCAGTAGGCATTTCTTTTAGAACTCCCTTTACTTGAAGAATTACTTTAACTTTTTAAGATAATAAATAACACTTTAAATTGAAAGTCTTAGATATAAATCACAGTTGGCATCAGGTAATGCGAGTTTTGCTTTTGTGCCAAGAGTATCTGTGGTGGCAGAAGCAGAGGACACTTCTTAATAGGTAGCAGCTTCCTGGTGATGTGCAGTCCCCAGCAGGGATAGTCTGGACAAAGCACATTCTAATCAGAAGATGTGAAACTGGAGGTTTTGCCATTTCTCTCTGGTACTGCAAAATCCATGCAGATCCTCACAGAAGGGCTGAGGCAGGAGGCATGTGCCCTGACCAGAGTCCCACCTCCCATTATTTAAGTCTGGAATGTCCCAAGCTGTAGATGAGAAACTGCAGAGAATGTAATGTGTACCCCATTTGCAATCCGAGATACCAGCACAACTCACTACTTGCTCAGGTCTTCAGGATTGTCAAACAATGAATAACACGATATGGAGCCATATTCTGTCCTATTCTAGTCCATTTATTTCTGATGAGTTCAGGACAAGTGGACTGAATACATGAAGGTCAGCCAGCACTGTGGCATGGTGAGAGGGATGAGGGAGTTGAACTTCAGCTCCCAACACTAGTTAATGGAAATAACAGAATCAGACAAAACTGGTAACAGTTTGCAAGGAGTGACCTCACTACAAACTAATATATACATACGTTTCCATTCCTTTCATTTTCAACTACTGCTGCTGCTGCTGCTAAGTCACAGCAGTTGTGTCCGACTCTGTGCGACCCCATAGATGGCAGCCCACCACGCTCCCCTGTCCCTGGGATTCTCCAGGCAAGAACACTGGAGTGGGTTGCCATTTCCTTCTCCAATGCATGAAATCGAAAAGTGAAAGTGAAGTCGCTCAGTTGTGTCCGACTCTTCACGACCCCATGGACTGCAGCTTACCAGGCTCCTCTGCCCATGGGAGTTTCCAGGCAAGAGTACTGGAGTGGGATGCTATGGACAAATACTGTGAATTAATCTGCTGTTTTTAGAACCTAAAATAACCATTAATTTCTGTCCTCTCTCTCCTTCTTTCTTTTTCTCTCTCCCCCTTTTTTCCTACCTCCTTATTTTTCTTTTCTCTCCCTAAAAACAGAAAACCACACTGGCAGGAACAGCAGTGGAAATGCAAGGAAAATCTGCTCCAGAATAAATTGGTTGTGCTGAAACATTTGTAATTAAGCATGATAACCAATTACAGAAATACCTGGGGTAGTTTCAGTGATTCTCTCTCCCATATCAGAGGTCTCCTAATCAATTTGAAATAACCAGACGCTCCTATAGAAAATAAGCAAGATCACAACGCTTGCTAATGAGTCTCAAAAATGGATTTCACTGCATGAAAATGTTCATTGTCAGGAGAGAGACTGTTTTCAGAATCTCGCGGGTCATTTTCATTTGCATTTGATTGGAGAAAACTCCTTTTTTCTTTTCTCCTATCTCACATCCTTTAAAACACTATCAATTTTTTCTACTGATTTAATATTTTTGTATCAGTATGTTGTACCAAGCCCTAAAAATACACCAAAATAAATCCTTTTGTGCTGAAGTAGCTAGTATCCACTTCAATTATTGCTTAATTTCACTGTTTTGAATGAGTTTTCTTGAATTTAAATTTGCAGATGTATGACATTGAGGGAAATTGTTTGACATGAGTTGCAATCATGAACTCTGAAAGTGACACAAAGCCGCATGGTGTATCATGTACAGCAGTGTTTCAGCAGATCTCAACTATAGTGGGAAAGCATTTTGAAGGTCACTATTCAAACACACAGGTAGACCTTTAAGAACAGGTGACAGTACATCACAAGTCTGATGAGTATCTGACTTTTCACAGGAAAGAAACAGGGGCAGAAAAGGCAGATACCTGAAGAGGAGAGAAGATGATACTTCTGATTTCTTAAAGGCATCCTTACTTAAGACATGTGCAGCTTTGCACTGGTCATCATATGTGACCCATTCACTAGTAATTCATTCATTTCTTAGTAAGTTTATGGTATAAATTTGCTTCCCCAGAACATATTATAAGGCGCTCAGTATGTCCTTTTCTCTCTCCTCTCTCTTCTGTCCTATCCTGTTCTATCATACACTGCACGCTCTCTGTTTCCTCACTTCTTTCTTTCCTCTTAGGTGTTCTAGCTTTCTGGGTATTTGCAAAGCCTGCAGGACAGAACATACTCAATCCTCTCACATCTCACTCAGGACCACAAGAAGCAGAAGATATGCGCTCCCACACATGCACAGCTTGGTCATTTCACAGCGCTCCTAACCATGCTGTTTCCATGTCATTCTTAAGAGAAAAAATTGCCACACTCATGAATAAACATTCTACTCAGAGACACACGCATGTGTTTGCCATATAGTTTGTCCTCCAAATTTTTTAATTCCAGAATAAAAGAAATCTTTATCCCAACTAGGATCACAACTCCTCTTGCTTATCTTCTTTAACTTGACAAAATAATTACATTTTTCCAGATTAGCTAGAAAACTACTCTTCAGACTCATTACCAAAAAGAAAAGAAAAGGATTTAAGACCCTTTGACATTCTCTAATACATTTCAGTTTGTATCTCTCTGAAAATAAAGAATCCAGAAGTGCACACAAGACTTTGGATGGGGTCTGACCATTGCCAGTGTGGCAACCTTCACCTCCATCCTTCTTTTCTCCAAATAAGTCTATGACTCCATTGGCTTGTATGACTCCTAATCACTGATGATCCTTTCTAAGAATCTTCTACCTGCAGATGCTCAACAGGTATAGGTTTTGTTGTTGCTGTTGGAGATAAAAAGTTTTTACTTTTAACTCCATTAAAGCCGACTCATTGGAAAAGACCCTGATACTGGGAAAGATTGAGGGCATGGGGAGAAGGGGGCAACAGAAGATGTGATGGTTGGATGGCATCACTGACTCATTGGACATGAATTTGAGCAAACTCTGGGAGATAGTGAAGGCCAGGGAAGCCTGGCATGCTGCAGTCCATGGAGCCCCAAAAAGTTGTACACAACTTAGCAACTGAACAACAAATTTCATCCTGTTAGAAGAAGCCTGTCAAAATATTTTCAGGTTTTGATTCTGTCATCTAGTATATTAGCTAGCCATCTCAGCCTTGAGTTGTTTACAAATCTGATAAGCATAAGTTTTATGTATTCACAGACAGCATTGGCATATGAATTTAATAAGATATGGCTAAAAGCAGAGCTCAGCAGCCCAGTATGAGAACCCCCATCAGGGTGACATCCTCTAGTTAATCAGCAGTCATTGAGTAACTCTGTAATTGTTGTTGTTCAGTCACTCACTCATGTCCAACTCTTTGTGCCCAATGGACTGCAACACACCAGGCTTCCCTGTCCACCATCTCCCAGAATTTGCTCAAACTCATGTCCATTGAGTCAGTGATGCCATCCAACTATCTCATAACTCTGTAATAGAGAACAATCTGACTCCAAATTACCTCTGTTTCTTTTACTTTTAACCTCTGAGCTTTGTTGCCTGTGCTTAGTCATGCTGGCTCTGCGTTTTTTGAAAAAGAATATTGTCAATAGCCTGAAATATGCAGGATAGCCTATTCTCAGGGCTCTGACCTTAAAGAGTCCATTCATACAGAAATAAAAAGTTGCAGAACAGAGAATAACATGTTTTGTTGGAGGTTTATAGGAACATGATGACCTGGCCCATATAGATAGCTGCAAGAACAAAGGATTCCAGCACCAAGAAGTTTGCAACAACCAACCTTGCCCCTTTCTCATCTTGCATTTCTAAGTGCTTTACTGAAACCTTCCCAGAGTTTGGGGTTTTGGAGCATGAGCCACCCATCTCTTTGCATGGCCCTGCAATAAAATTTTCTCTGCTCCAAACTCCACAATTTTGGTTTGTTTGGCCTCACTGTGTGTTGGGCACACAAACTTGCATTTAGGAACAACTCTGCAAAGCACCATCTAGGTTCCAAAAGGGACACAAAGTGGTCCCTTTTGCTCTTTCTAATGAAGAAGTTGTCAAGGATTTGAGCAGATGTAACAAGAGAAGCATTTGTGAAAGATAAGCCTGAATAAGGTGTACATTAAAACCTGAAGTACCAGAAGTAGTAACTTACAACACTATTAAAATACTTTCAAAGAAAGACTATACTACAATTTTTATTTAAGAAGATAAATTATTATTCATGAATGAGATAATTATATCAATTTATCTTCCCTATTCCTTATAAAATTAAGTAATTCTACTAAGTTTTCAGATGAGATTATGCATGATAGCCTATTCTCAGCAAAGAGATATTACTTTGCTGACAAAGGTCCACTAGTCAAAGTTATGGTTTTTCCAGTAGTCATGTATGGATGTGAGTTGGACTATGAAGAAGGCTGACCGCCAAAAAATTGAGGCTTTTGAACTGTGGTGTTGGAGAAGACTCTTGAGAGTCCCTTGGACTGCAAGGAGATCCAACCAGTCAATCCTAAAGGAAATCAGTCCTGAATATTCATGGAAAGGACTGATGCTGAAGCTGAAGCTCCAATACTTTGGCCACCTGATGCTCATTGGATGAGACTCATTGGATAAGACCCTGATGCTGGGGAAAATTGAAGGCAGGAGGAGAAGGGGACGACAGAGGATGAGATTGTTAGATGGCATCACCAACTCAATGGACGTGAGTCTGAGCAAGCTCCAGGAGTTGGTGATGGACAGTGAGGCCTTGCGTGCTGCAGCCCATGTTGTCGCAAAGAGTCGGACATGACTGAGCCATTGAACTGAACTGAACTGAACTCTCTACTAAGTATGTACGGGACTAGAAAACAGGTAAACGGAGGTACAAATGTAACTTTCTTCTTTTTCCCTCCACTCACACAATCTACCATAACATGTGATATGTTATTCTAATAACATACCAGTAGTCAACAGAGGTCCATCTAGTCAAGGCTATGGTTTTTCCAGTAGTCATTTATGGATTTGAGAGTTGGACTATAAAGAAAGCTGGGTGCAGAAGAATTGATGCTTTTGAACTGTGGTGTTGGAGAAGACTCTTGACAGTCCCTTGGACTACAAGGAGATCCAACCAGTCCTTCCTAAAAGAGATCAGTCTTAGGTGTTCATTGGAAGGACTGATGTTGAAGCTGAAACTCCAATACTTTGGCCACCTGATGTAAAGAGCTGACTCATTGGAAAAGACCCCGATGCTGGGAAAGACTGAAGGCAGGAGGAGGAGAAGGGGACAACAGAGGATGAGATGGTTGGATGGCATCACCAACTCAATAGACATGGGTTTGGGTAGACTCTGGCAGTTGGTGATGGACAGGGAGGCCTGGCATGCTGTGGTTCATGGAGTCGCAAAGAGTTGGACATGACTGAGCGACTGAACTGAACTGAACTGAGTCAGGGAATATCCCTCTAGGGAAAAAAAAAAAAAATGACATTGATATTCTATTGGATCAGACACTAGAAGGATAAAATTTTGCTTAATGAATTAGGATTTTCAAAGGTGGGATTTTGTAATTCAGTAGATCTATAACATCTATAGTGTTGCCTCAAATTCCAGATAGTAAAAAACTCAAGCAGACATACTAATCAAATTGTTCCTTTGTTAAATGTAAGGATTTCTTGTCCCTAAAGTTGACCAATGCTTCCTAAAAACTTCAATGAAAAGACAAAACCAATTTTATGCTCACAACAAATTAAAATTGTGAATTCCTAAGATTCTAAAATGAATTAAAAATAAAAATGATAAATGTTTGGCTAAAAATAGAAACCAAAATGGAAATGAATGAGTATTCCCTTTCCTGTGTTTTGTGTCTCTCTTGGAATCTCCTCTTTTTATGCCTTGCCCTAGGCTAATTTGTCTGGAGCAAAGTTCACTTAGAATATGCACAAAAGAACACAGAGTGTCATCACCAAGCAGGAAGCTTCTGAATACATTCACTATGTCCATAAAATCAAAGGCACTGGAATGTCTGTCCAAGCAAATTGTAGCTTTCACTTCCTGGGGAATACATTCAGAAGAAATGGGGGGGGGGGGGAAACAAGGGAAGGTGAGACTTGTAGGCTAGCAGGAAAGCTGTAACTCAGACTTGAAAGCTAGCAAGTAAAGCATGCCATTGAGTCACAGAGAATTCAGAGACAAGCTTGTTATTACCAAAGTCAGTCACAGACTATTCACTGCTTATCCCCAGCCAACTTCTCTCTTCTTATGTTGCTTTTATAAAACTGGTTGACTTAACCTCTCTAAATACTAAGAACATCAGCACTTAAACCAGAGTAACAAGTCCTTTTCTGTTGCCCTAACTTACCACAAGATATTTAAACAAAGACTAAATAAATCTGTTTAAAAAAACATTTTTTAATTATTTGACTCTTTTTTCTTTAGTTTCATGAAGTTGTCATTCATCTCAGGAAGGCACTTTGAAATTTAGTCTAATGTTTTTCACTTTAATGGACTAATTTGATAAGCATCATTAAGGCCAAAAAAATTAATATAATCCAATCAAATAATTCTATGGATAGCTACTAAATGTCAAAACATTGCAAAATAGCTTAATGTGATGGGGGAAAACCAGAAGAATCATATATTAATCTCCTAGACTTTATTGAATTTTTCCTGAAATAATACACTATTAAAGAATTTTTAAAGAAGTATATAATATTAATCCCCAAATCTTTTGTTTCCTCTGAATATAATGAATAAATAATCATTTTCTTTTAATGAGATTCTGTTTTTATTTACACAATTCATAGTTAATTTGAATACTATTATCCTAGTCCATCTTTCACAAATAAGTTCTAGTTAAGAAACATTTTTTAAAGAGCCTTCTATCGTACTAAGTAACTTCCTGGGCTCTAGGATTAGAAATACAAAGGCAAAGATCAAAATTTTTATCTTAAAGAAATTCTGTTTTCCAGGGAAAACAGATACATAGAGAGAGAGCAACTATTCAATATGACTTATGAACAATGTAAGTAATACTGAAGTAATACAAAATAAGGTATAATGACCCCAGATAATGATCACAGCAAAGGTATAGTGGCACTTTTATAGACTTCATTTTGAAAATTCAGAATACGGCCTTGACCATTGCTGGGCATGATGCATCACCCCTAAGATTTCTTGTGGTTAAGTCATTCAGTCATGTCTGACTATTTTCAACCCTATGGACTGCAACACGCCAGGCTTCCTTGTCCTTCACTATCTCCCAGAGACTGCCCAAATTTATGTCCTTTGAGTTGGCTAAGCCATCCAACCATCAAATCCTCTGTCATCCCCTTCTCCTCCTGCCTTCAATCTTTCCCAGTATCAGAGTCTTTCCTAGTGAGTGAGCTCTTCACATCAGGTAGCCAAAGTATTGGAGCTTCAGCTTCAGCACCAGTACTTAAAATGAATCCCCAAGAAAAAGAAATGCAAAAAGGCAAAATGGTTGTCTGATGAGGCCTTATAAATAGCTGAGAAAAGAAGAGAAGCAAAAGACAAAGGAGAGAAGGAAAGCTATGCACATCTGAATGCAGAGCTCCAAAGAACAGCAAGGAGATATAAGAAAGCCTTTCTCAGCAATCAATGCAAAGAAAAAGAGGAAAACAATAGAATGGAAAGACTAGAGATCTCTTCAAGAAAATTAGAGATACCAAGGGAACATTTCATGCAAAGATGGGCACAGTGAAGAACAGAAATGGTATGGACCTAACAGAAGCAGAAGATATTAAGAAAGGTGGCAAGAATACACAGAAGAACTATACAAAAAATATCTTTTTGACCCACATAATCACAATGGTGTGATCACCCACCTAGAGCCAGACATCCTGGAATGCGAAGTCAAGTGGGCCTTAGGAAGCATCACTACAAACAAAGCTAGTGGAGGTGATGGAATTCCAGCTTAGCTATTTCAAATCCTGAAAGATGATGCTGTGAAAGTGCTGTACTCAATATGCCAGCAAATCTGGAAAACTCAACAGTGGCCCACAGGACTAGAAAAGGTCAGTTTTATTCCAATCCCAAAGAAAGGCAATGCCAGAGAATGTTCAAACTACCATACAATTGCACTCCTCTCACACGCTAGCAAAGTAATGCTCAAAATTTTCCAAGCCAGGCTTCAGCAGTATGTGAACCGTGAACTTCCAGATGTTCAAGCTGGATTTAGATAAGGCAGAGGAACCAGAGATCAAATTGCCAGCATCCACTGGATCACTGAAAAGGCAAGAGAGTTCCAGAAAAAACATTTACTTCTGCTTTATTGACTACACCAAAGCCTTTGACTCTGTGGATCAAACAAACTGTGAAAAATTCTTAAAGAGATGGGAATACCAGTCTACCTTACCTACCTTCTGAGAAATCTGTATGCAGGTCAAGAAGCAACAGTTAGAGCTGGACATGGAACAACAAACTGGTTCCAAATTGGAAAAGGAGTACATCAAGGTTATTATATTGTCACCCTGCTTATTTAATTTATATGTAGAGTACATCATGTGAAATGCCAGGCTGGATGAAGCACAAGCCAGAATCAAGATTGATGGGAGAAATATCAGTAACCTCAGATATGCAGATGACACCACCCTTATGGCAGAAAGCAAAGAAGAACTAAAGAGCCTCTTGATGAAAGTGAAAGAGGAGACTGAAAAAGTTGATTTAAAACTCAACAGTCAGAAAACTAAGATCGTGGCATCCAGTCCCATCACTTCATGGCAAATAGACAGAGAAACAATGGAAACAGTGACAGACTATTTTGGGGGCTCCAAAATCACTGCAGATGGTGACTGCAGTCAGGAGATTAAAAGATGCTTGCTCTTTGGAAGAAAAGCTATGACCAACCTAGACAGCATATTAAAAACAGAGACATTACTTTGCCAACAAACGTCTGTCCAGTCAATGCTGTTTTTCCAGCAGTCATGTATGGATGTGAGTTGGACTAAAAAAACTGAGCACCGAAGAACTGATGCTTTTGAACTGTGGTGTTGGAGAAGACTCTTGAGAGTTCCTTGGCCTGCAAGAAGATCCAACCAGTCCATCCTAGGACTGATGCTGATGCTGAAACTCCAATACTTTTGCCACCTGGTGTGAATAACTGACCCACTGGAAAAGACCCTGATGCTGGGAAAGATTTAAGGCAGGAGGAGAAGGGTACGACAGAGGATGAGATGGTTGGATGGCATCACTGACACGATGGACATGAGTTTAAGCAAGCTTCGTGAGTTGGTGTGGACAGGGAAGGCTGTCATGCTGCAGTCCAGGGGTTTGCAAAGAGTTGGACATGACTGAGTGACTGAACTGAACTGAACGGAGTTGCCATGAAATTATGGGACAAGATGCCATGATCTTAGGTTTTTGAATGATGAGTTTTAAGCCAGTTTTCACTCTCCTCTTTATCCTTCACCAAGAGGCTTTTTAGTTCCTCTTCAGTTTTTGCCATTAGGGTGGTATCCTGTGCATATCTGAAGTTGTTGATAATTCTCCCAGCAATATTGATCCAGTCTGTGAGTCATCCAGCCCAGTATTTCACATGATGTACTCAGCACAGAAGTTAAAGAAGCAGGGTGACAATATACAGCCTTGATGTACTCCTTTCTCAATTTTGAACCAGTCCATTGTTCCAAGTCTGTCTCTTGGCCAGAAAGCTGAGGCTCACCTGAATGAACTACAGGCCTGTGATAGTGTCACTGATCACTTAAGTCAAATACAAATTATCTAACTGGATGGCTCCCATCATGGGAATAACTGCCCCGAGGGTCCACATAAATAACAAATCAGTTATTTAGGGAGCACCCCTGAGTAACCAAGGCCCTTCTCATTTTGAAAAGATCTTCACAGTCATCTTGATTATATAAGCCACAGGTGGTGTTTTCCTAATCCAGTCCCTCATGTGAAAGTCAGGGTGTTTTGGGCAGAGAGGCAAGCAAATGTTTGGCTTCCTCACAAGCAATGGAGTCCTGGGGCACATGTACTACCTTTGGAAAGAAAGTGTCATTTCCACTTGTTTGACCCTCCCAAGTGACATACTCATTACAGAGAACAAGTTGACTTTGCCTCCAATGTGGTCATCTGGTTGGCTGCTAGGTCTTAGGGGTACCAGATCAGTATTTCCTCTTTGTCTATGCCACTAACCAAGTGGCATTTTCCTAGGGAAAGGAGGAGGGAAAAACATCAGGGATATTAACAGGTATTTTACATGAGAGTTTCAGGGTCTGTGGTCATTCTGCTGTTTCTGATGGAGTTTTTAGTAGTGAGAACAGGGAGAAAATTATAGTGAGAGTTATGTAGTAGGGGATGGAAAGCCCTTCCAGTCAACCAAATTTAAGGTGCTTACAACAGTTTTGGAGAACTGAACTGTGGCACCTCCTTTCTTGAGGAAGTTTTCAGGTATGAAGCTCCTCTTTCCTCTGAACTTGCAGGGTATAAGATGTTCCCTCCCTAGATGTCTGGGTTGTCCTGTCTTGACTGCCACAAAGTTGTTATGTCTTCTTAAAGTAACTTGACCTTTTCCCCCATCATCCTTACTCTCAGATCTTTCATCCAGAAATGTGAAGTGTAAGAGAGATAGAATATCATTATAAAACTTACAGAGGCCCCAAATGTCCAACCTTGGCCCACTAAGCCATTGTAGAGGTACTCATGGGGGCCATTATCATTATGTTCTAAAGTCATTATTAGATCACTGTGCTCATTATGCTGTGATCTAACACCATGTCAGTCTCACAAAAGAATCTAGGCTAATGAAGCAGAATCTCATTAGAATCTTCTGGCATTCCTTCTGGTTGGGCTGCCACTCAGAGAATATATGAACCAAATTGGCTTGGAATTACTCTCAAGGGTAAGAAGAGGTGGCCAAAACACACAGATGAACTGTACAAAAAAGATCTTAAGGATCTGGATAACCATGATGGTGTCATCACTAACCTAGAGCCAGATATCCTGGAGTATGAAATCAAGGGGGCCTTAGACAGCACTACAAACAAAGTTAGTGGAGGTGACAGAATTCCAGCTGAGCTATTTCAAATACACATGACAGACTTTCCCAAGAAAGACATCCTCCTGGTGGGGCCAAGGCAGAGTCCATGAAATACTAATTCATCCTGCTGTATCTTGATTAATGCTTTGGGCCAAATGGAAAGTCAATATAGACATATAAGGAGAAAGCCACCTGGGTTTCTAAACCACATCCTGATAGTTATAGGAAGTGTTCACCTGGAGTAGCTTTAGTCTTATTAACTGAAAGTTTCTATTTCAAACTAATTTTGAAATAATTTTTAATAAATAGATTTTAGTTTTAGAGCAGTATTAGTTCAGTTGCTCAATCAAATCCGACTCTTTGCAACCCCATAGACTGCAGTATGCCAAACTTTCCTGTCCATCATGAACAGGGAGTTTATTCAAACTCACGTCCATTGAGTTAGCTATGCCATCCAACTCATCTCATCCTCTGTTGTCCCCTTCGTCTCCCACCTTCAATTTTTCCCAGCATCAGAGTCTTTTCCAATGGGTCAGCTTTTTGCATCAGATAGCCAAAGTATTGGCATTTCAGCTTCAGCATCAGTCCTTCCAATGAATATTCAAAACTAATTTCCTTTAGGATGGACTGGTTGGATCTCCTTGCAGTCCAAGGAACTCAAAAGAGTCTTCTTCAACACCACAGTTCTAAAGCATCAATTCTTCCATTCTCAGCTTTGTTTACAGTCCAACGCTCACATCCATACATGACTACTGGAAAAACCATACCTTTGACTAAACGGACTTTGTTGGCAAGGTAATATCTCTGCTTTTTAATATACTGCCTAGGTTGGTTACAACTTTCCTTCCAAGGACCAAGCGTCTTTTAATTTCAGGGCTGCAATCACCATCTGCAGTGATATTGGAGCCCAAACAAATAAAGTCTGTCACTGTTTCCATTGCTTCTCCATTTATTTTCCATGAAGTGATGAGACCAGATGCCATGAGCTTAGTTTTCTGAATGTTGAACTTTAAGCCAACTTTTTCACTCTCCTCTTTCACTTTCATCAAGAGGCTCTTTAGTTCTTCACTTTATTCCATAAGGGTAGTGTCATCTACATATCTGAGGTTATTGATATTTCTCCTGGAAATCTTGATTCCAGTTTGTGCTTCATCCAGTACAGCATTCCTCATGATATACTCTGCATATAATTTAAATAAGCAGGGTGACAATATACAGCCTTTATGTACTCCTTTCCCTATTTGGAATCAGTCCGCTGCTCCATGTCCAGTTCTAACTGTTGCTTCTTGACCTGCACATAGGTTTCTCAGGAGACAGGTAAGGTGGTGCAGTATTCCCATCTCTTGAAGTATTTTCCACAGTTTGTTGTGATCCACAAAATCAAAGGATTTAGCAGTCAATGAAGCAGAAGTGGATTTTTTTTTGGAATTCTCTTGCTTTTTCTATGATCCACTGGATATTGGCAATTTGGTCTCTAGTTCCTCTGCCTTTTCTAAATGCAGGTGTACATCTCAAAGTTCTCAGATCAGGTACTGTTGAAGCTTCACTTGAAAGATTTTGAGCATAATCTTGCTAGCATGTGAAATGAGTACAATTGTGCAGTAGTTTGAACATTCTTTGGCATTGCCTTTCTTGGGGACTGGAATAAAAATTGACTTTTTCCACAGCTGAGTTTTCCAAATTTGCTGGCATATTTAGTACAGCATTTTCACAGCATCATCTTTTAGGACTTGAAATAGCTCAGCTGGAATTCCATCATCTCCACTAGCTTTGTTCATAATGATGCCTCCTAAGGCCCACTTGACTTCGCATTCCAGGATGTCTGGCTCCAGGACAGTGATCACACCATCGTGATTATGTGGGTCAAAAAGATATATTTGTATAGTTCTTCTGTGTATTCTTGCCACCTTTTCTAATATCTTCTGCTTCTGTTAGGTCCATACCATTTCTGTTCTTTATTGTGCCCATCTTTGCATGAAATGTTCCCTTGGTATCTCTAATTTTCTTGAAGAGATCTCTAGTCTTTCCATTCTATTGTTTTGTCTATTTCTTTGCAGTGATCACTGAGAAAGGCTTTCTTATGTCTCCTTGCTATTCTTTGGAACTCTGCATTCAGATGGGTATATCTTTCCTTCTCTCCTTTGCCTTTCACTTCTCTTCTTTTCTGAGCTATTTGTAAGGCCTTGTCAGACAACCATTTTGCCTTTCTGCATTTCTTTTTCTTGGGGATGGTATTGATCACTGACTCCTGTACAATATCACAAATCTCTGTCCATAGTTCTTTAGGCACTCTATCAGATCTAATCCCTTAAATCTATTTGTCACCTTCACTATATAACAGTAAGGGATTTGATTTAGGTCATATCTGAATGGTCTAGTGGTTTTCCCTACTTTCTTCAATTTAAGTCTGAATTTGGCAATAAGGAGTTCATGATCTGAGCCACAGTCAGCTCCCAGTCTTGTTTTTGCTGACTCTATAGACCTTCTCCATCTTTGGCTGCAAAGAATATAATCAATCTGATTTCTGTATTGACCATCTGCCAATGTCCATGTGTAGAGTCTTCTCTTGTGTTGTTGGAAGAGGGTATTTGCTATGACAGTGCGTTCCCTTGGCAAAACTCTATGAGCCTTTGCCCTGCTTCATTCTGTACTCCAAGGTCAAACTTGCCTATTACTCCAGGTGTTTCTCGACTTCCTACTTTTGCATTCCAGTCCCCTATAATGAAAAGGATATCTTTTGGGGGTGTTAGTTCTAAAAGGTCTTGTAGGTCTTCATAGAACCATTCAACTTCAGCTTCTTCAGCATTACTGGTTGGGGCATAGACTTGGATTACTGTGATATTGATTGGTTTGCCTTGGAAACGAACAGAAATCATTCTGTCATTTTTCAAATTGCATCCAAGTACTGTATTTTGGACTCTTTTGTTGACTATGATAGCTACTCCATTTCTTCTAAGGGATTCTTGCCCACAGTAGTAGGTATAATGGTCATCTGAGTTAAATTCACATTCGAGTCCATTTTAGTTCGCTGATTCCTAAAATGCCAATGTTTACTCTTGCCATCTCCTGTTTGACCACTTTCAATTTGCCTTGCTTCATGGACCTAACATTCCAGGTTCCTATGCAATATTGCTCTTTACACCACCAGACTTTACTTCCATCACCAGTCACTTCCACAACTGTTGAAGTGCTTTGTTGTTTGTGCTTTGGCTCTGTCTGTTCATTCTTCCTGGAGTTAATTCTCCACTGATCTCCAGTAGCATAGTGGGCACCTACTGACCTGGGGAGTTCATCTTTCAGTGTCCTATCTTTTTGCCTTTTCATACTGTTCACGGGGTTCTCAAGGCAAGAATACTGAAGTGGTTTGCCCTTCCCTTCTCCAGTAATAGGTTTATAGAAAAACTGGAGAAGAACAGAGAGTTCCCGTATATCTACTCCTCCACCAATTCCCCTCTACATACACTGCTGCTGCTGCTGCTGCTAAGTCGCTTCAGTCGTGTCCAACTCTGTGCAACCCCATAGATAGCAGCCCACAAGGCTCCCCCATCCCTGGGATTCTCCAGGCAAGAACACTGGAGTGGGTTGTCTACATACACAGTTTCCCTTATTATCAACATCTTGCATTATTGTGGTACATTTGTTACTTCCATTAACCTACATTGACTTGTAATCATCACCCAAAGTCCACATTTACATTAGGGATCACTCTTTGTGTGGTACATTCTATGGGTTTTCCCAAATACATAATGTCACACATCCACCATTAACAGTAACATACAGAATAGTTTTACTGCCCTAAAAAATCTCCTCTTCTCCACCTGTTCATCCCTCTCTGTAACTTACCTCCCTGTCCCAGTTCCTGGAAACCACTGATCTTTCTGTCCCCATAGCTGTGCCTCTCTTGGAATGTCAAAGAGTTGGAACCATATAGTGTGTGGCCTTTTCAGACCAGCTTTTTTTCACTTAGCAACACGCACTTAAGTTTCCTCTGTGTCTTTTCATGGCTTGATAGCTCATTAATTTTTATCATTGAATAGTATTTCATTACATGGATGTACCATAGTTTGTTTATCCACTTACCTATTGAGAAACATCTTGGCTGCTTACAAGTATTAGCTATTATGAATAAAACTTCAGAGGAGAGAATTTTAAAATAATCTATCTCTACCTCTCCCTTTCTAAGGATCCTAATTTTCTAGAAAAGCCAACCTACTGCAAAACTCTATGGAACTGTACTTTTGCTCTTATATTTTAAGCCATAGTAAGGGAAAAATAGAAACTTTTAACGGTGACCTTACTTTCATAGAATATAAAAATGTATTTTAATTTTAATCTGATACTGACAAACTTGAGTATCTTGAACCAGTTATTTCTAACTGAATTTTATTAGATTGCCTAAGCAATTTCTATTTCCTTTCTTCTCAGAAAATTTATAATCATGTCCCATAAACTGAAAAAAAAATCTGTTTCACATGCCCATGTGCTCACATGTCATATATGCATTTGCAATGCTTCTGCTTGCAAAAGAGGAGTATTTTTCTCTAAAATTCTACCTATGTGTAAAAAATTAATAAAATATGCTTGAATTCCCACACTCAAATTGCCACTCTTCCACAAATTAATTACATTAATGTCTAAGACTGGAATTCAAGCTAACAAGTCTACATAATTAGATTTTCATTTATAACCTATTGACAGCTTCAACTCTGTTTATTCAAGGAAGTTCAACCTAAGGCCTCATTATCCATTATTGATAGCTGTCAATAAGATAACATTATTTTATCTTGTAAGTCTTCCATTGATTTTCTTTAACCCCATGTAAACTCCACTGAAAATACAAGTTTTGAATTAAACTGACAGATTACTTCCTGCCCAATAAACATGCAAACCAAACAAGGGAAGCCTAATTCCCGAGCACGCACCAGAATGTGGATGGTGTGCATCTTTGCTCTCTAACCTCACCAGGTACACAGCAGCTTCCTTCTTCACGACTACATTCCTCCTCTGAACATCTGAGCCATTTAAGTTTACTTAGCACTGTGCAAACCCCTGTAAGCAGGCATAGGGCTTCCCTCTGCATTAGTGGCTGTCACCCTCAGTCCCTTAATAATGAGTGATTTAGCTACTCCTTCATTTGTCACTAGGCCACTCTGCAAGTCATCCCCCTAGCCTGGATCTAACTGCTTCCACAAACTTTATTACATTATATTGTTTTTCATTTAAAATGATGTCTGCATCATTCCACTATTAAACCACATATGAATTATTTTTAATCTCAAGTCCACTCAATGGTATCACTCTAATGTTATTCCAACAATTTTGTACCCCCACCCCATAACCCCCATCTTGGTTTCTAGCCAAAACACTGTCCTACTTCCAAAGCTGACATCAAAGACCTTTTTGCCTAGAATCTGAATTACCACTACTACAGCTCATGAGCTTATTCTCAAAGTGCTTTTAAAAAGGCTAAATTTTACTCCCATGCATAAAATTCTTTTACAAATATCCACTATCGGTCAATGTCTTTTGAAATCTTAGTTTTTACTTTACTTTTGTTAGGTTTACTTTATTTTTGTTAGGTTTTTATGTCTGCTTTTGTCTTCTCTTTTTTTAGAGGAAAGAACAAGAATATTATCGATGTGAGGGTCATTTTTCCTTGCAATTTTTCCTTGCGCAACAGGTTAGCTCTTTCAAGGCCTGTCCTGCACCAGGTGGGAATTACTCTTCATCATTCTCCACCCTTTCAGGTATTAAGAGTAAGATTGCAGACTAAGGGGGAGGAGGGTACATGCGTTATTTTATTTTATGAAAGTCAAGAGGTGTTAAAGAATTAAGATATTAAAGAATCTTGAAAAACAGATTGGCAAATCAAAAGCAGCACCTCAGGGAAACTGATTTCCATAATTCCTTCTCTCTAGGTTTTATTACCAACTTAGTACTGGACAAATGTCATAATGACCATAAATTGCTTAAAGATTTTATTTATGATTTTACTATACTAAAGCAAAAGTGTTTCTTAGAAAAAAATGACAACAAAAAAGTTGTGATATAAACAGAAGAAAATTTCATATACAAACTGGCAATAAAATATCTCCCACCTGTTTACAATAAACAGGTTCCTAATTTGTGTCCTAATTTATGACATAAATTAGGAACCTGTTTATGGTAAACAAAAATTACATTTAAATATAAAAATATAAATGTCTAGTTTGATGTAAACTGCATAAAAGCAAAGAACAAACCTGTTCCAAAAGCCAGTAAGTGATACAAAAGACAGAAAAAGGAATATGAATGAGAAAGAAAAGTGATTTTAAAAAGCAATTTGCTACTTTAAAAACTAATTCCTTACTCTAAGAAATCAGATGACACATTTCCATGCTGTGGTATAAAAACATGAGAAAGAAGAACAAGTTTTGCATTTTAGTAATTGAAAATTTTGCCACACTTCTTTGAAGAGGCCACAGATTATCTCCTTGATTCAAACACTAATGTGACAATAGAATTACTAAAACAATTCATAGAAGAAAATGGAGAAAAAAATAAAAAGAAAAGATGCCCCCATTTAAAAAATCTTAAGTAATTAAAACATGAATTTAAAAACCAAACATTTTAAAAATAATTTTTCCAATTGACAATCACTTCACAAAGTTGATACTTAGTGAGAGTTATTTTATGGTAGGCATTATACATTAGCAAAGAAAGGAACCAAAGACAAATAACTTTGAAATTAAACATCGGTGAAGAAAGTCAAACATTCTTCTAATAGGAGTTGAAAGGTCACTTTCCTTTTACTTATATCTGAGTATGGGGCACTCCTCAAAATCATGTTGGTACTCTGTACACTCACAACTGCCTCCTTAGCCAGGTGTGAACTACTCCTTCGGTGAGCAGGCAAATGATCATTCCTGCTCTGGTCTTATTGGAGAAATGAGGGTTGCCAACGGCACACATCATATGTGGCCATGCAGGTACAAACCTATCTTACTGAAAAACCCAAAATTTCAAGTTCAGACAATGACCCAGGTTCCCATCCTCTTAAAGTTATTCAAGGAAGAAAAAGAGTCCCACCTTGACTTCTCCACCCCACTCATCCTTTCAATGACTTTAAACCTTTAGCTACCTTCAACAACTGGGGACACATAACTCTCAATATTTTCCTAAGGTTATACAAAAACAAACAAATGCACACATGTGCACACACACAGACTCTTAAAGAATTATCACATTACACACTTTTTCACTCAATAACACAAATATTTTTTTCACGTTAGCAGATATAATTCGATCCAATTCTTTTTAATGTTTATATAGAATAAATCCACTGCAAAGACATGATATACTTATTGTACTGTTTTTTTATTAATGAACATTCATGGTTATGATGGACAAAATTATATGCTTTTGAACCCACAGCTATAGGTGAGATTCCTCAGAATGTGTCTAGGTTATAGGAAATGTGCATTTGAATTTTTAATAGCTATTACCAAATTGATCTCCAAAATTTTTACAAATTCCTTTTAACACAGTAATGTATGAAAAGATCATTTTCATGCTACAGCATAGCCCTATTCAGCACAACACACATTTCTAATCTTCTTTACATTTTCCAAATTTCTAACAGCCAAAAAGGGTACCTTGTTTCAGTTTTCATTCCTAAAGGAATTATTAGTATTTAAGTTAAACAACTTTGTATATTTATTGGTCTTTTCCAGCTTTTCATCTCTAAATTACCTGTTCATATGTTTTGTCCACTTTACAGTTAAGTGGTTAATATTTTTCCCAGCTATATTAGAAAAACGTTTTAAATACTAGGAATATTTATTACACTTGATAGTACACATATTTTCACATTAGCTGTTTGTATTTTAACTTCAGATTTCCTGTTACTTACAGAATTTAGAATTTTAACATACTCAATCTGCCCATGTGTTCTCTTTATGGATTCTGGTTTTCAAATCATAAGAATCTCACCCCAAACTCATAAACACTTTCTTAAAACAATTTAAAATTTTTATATTTAGCTCAGTAGCTTCTCTTTTGTGTATGGTGTGAAGGGGAATCCAATTTTGTGTTTGGCATTTGAATATTCAATCACCCAAACACCTTACAGATTTGAAACACCACGCTAAACAAATACTAAGTTCCTACATTTGGGAATGTGTACATGTGGCCACAGTCCAGTTGAATTCTATTAATCTCCTTGTCTAACTTCCAATCTCATCTTCATTATAGTAACTCTTTGTCTCCTTCAATACTATTGTGTGTATCATCATTATTAATTCTCTTGGAATTCTTCTCTATGGACTTGATCAACTTTTTAGATGCTGCCTAGGACTGAATTACATTTTTATATTCACTTAGCAAAGATTTACATGTTTGATTCTTCCCAGCCAGGGAAAATTCTTCCAGACTTCATTTTATATAGGACAAAAATGGTAGAAACTATTCTAATGAGTCCTGAAGGACAAACACTGATGCGAGAACATTTTAAGTCAACTACCTAACACAGTAGGATACAACTATAAAGAAACTATGAAGTTAATTCCATGAATCTTTCAAAGAGTCTAGACTTCACTCTAAATGAACAGAAACATCTGTCATTTTAAAGACTATTTTTCTTTTCTAACACTGTTTTTGCTTTTGTCCCCCCAAGAGTAAAGATGTGAAACCAAATTTGGTATGTATAAGGATTTTGTCACAGAGATAATCAAGAGAACTGAAGACATGTCATTTAAGGGAAGTTCAGTTTAACTCAGGTTGGAACAATGAATGGTTTCCTCCTCTCTGCCTGGCCAATGGGATGACCGGGTGCCGTGAGCTTGGTAAATGAGTGATGGTGTGAAAAGACAGAGCATTTTGTCACCCTTTTCCTTATGACCTCTTTAGCCCTGTTTCTGAAACCATCAACCAGGAAGACAATTAGTACCGGTTACATTCTAGTCTTGTGAAATGGACAGCTATTCACTAGAAAAGAGACCAATTCATTTCATCCAGGTCACTAAGCAATCGCTGGATCATAAAGGCTTTTAGTCACTGCCAAAATGAACTACGTTTGAACCACCAGACCCAGTTGTGTGAGTCCATCTATCATTGCCATGCCAACTGGTCACCCATACAGACACTGCATTAAATGCAATGGCCTCATAGATGATTTATAGGTTCTCCTTTAAATACAAGTCTGTGTCTTAGGTGTGGAAAAAGTCACACAGAAGGGATCCAAAGATATTTATTTCTGTTGCCTTCACATTCTAATCTACTTTATTGATTGTATCATTATTTAATGTATGAAGTTAAAATTTCAAATCACAGATAATCATTACTTTTCTCTTCATTCTCAGTTTCTCCTGGACCTTACACTGTTTACTTCGTGTAAATGGGACATAGCAAAAAAAAAAAAAGTATTCGGAGTTAAAAACCTTACCATGGCTGTCTTACAAAAGACAGAAGGCTCCAAGTCACAAAAGCATTTATAACTGGACTTTTTTCTCTTCTTCAGACCTAGATAAAAGTTGAGTTAACTGTCCATCCACACTGGACAGTAAAAGATGACTGTATAAAATAATAGAAGCCTTGAAGAATCTCAAAAATTGTATGGCACTGGAAGAATATGTATTTTAGATATTGGCTGTGCTTCTAAATAAGATATGAGGTCTGAATGGAATAAATTTTCTGAACCATTCCTGAAGAATATTTACCAGGGTTTCATCTTTCTGGGCATTGAGTTTTACTGCCAACAAACATAAACGAAGATAAACCATTCTTCTAGGTAAAAGAAAAGAACAAAATCTTCTGGGTTTTAGGTTTGTTTTTTTGGTAGTCAGATTTAATCTCTAATCTTGAATAAAGAGCAAGTTCATAAGTACAGAGGACATACTTTCCATCTATCTTCTTCAGTACATCTTCAAATTATTTATACTTTTAAACTGAATTAATTTCATTTGTTGGCGAAATTAAAAGAGACTACTCCATCTAGTATAAGTTCTAGCTTAAATCATTAGTAGTTTTCTTGTATCCCCAGTAGATGTTACACTAGAAATGGCCAAAGCACCCGTGTGTCAGCTTCACTGTACCATCCAAAGCAGCTAGGTGGATACACTGAGAGAATTAGAACTAGTCAAGTCCATGATGCAAAGAGAAGTGACCCTCAACCTCCACCAACCAGGAGCACCCTGATGAAATTCAATGTGCAGTCAGACTTTAGCACCAGAAACTTCCAGGGAGTGGATGGCATTCTCTCCATTATGGTCATACTTCTATAATAAATCACCCATTTAGTTCAAATCAAAGGAGCCCTCTGAGATGACTGATAAGATGCAGTTAATGATGAAAGTGAAAGAGGAGAGTAAAAAAGTTGGCTTAAAGCTCAACCTTCAGAAAACTAAGATCATGGCATCTGGTGCCATCACTTCATGGCAAATAGATGGGGAAACAGTGGAAACAGGGACTGACTTTATCTTTGGGGGCTCCAAAAATCACTGCAGATGGTGATTGGAGCCATGAAATTAAAAGACGTTTACTCCTTGGAAGGAAAGTTATGACCAACCTAGATAGCATATTAAAAAGCAGAAACATTACTTTGTCAACAAAGGTCCAACTAGTCAAGGCTATGGTTTTTTCCAGTAGTCATGTATGGATGTAAGAGTTGAACTATAAACAAAGCTGAGTGCCAAAGAATTGATGCTTTTGAATTGTGGTATTGGAGAAGACTCTTGAGAGTCCCTTGGACTGCAAGGAGATCCAACCAGTCCATCCTAAACGAGATTAGTCCTGGGTGTTCATTGGAAGGACTGATGCTGAAGCTGAAACTCCAATATTTTGGCCACCTGATGCAAAGAGCTGACTCATTTGAAAAGACCCTGATGCTGGGAAAGATTGAAGGCAGGAGGACAAGGGGACGACAGAGGATGAGATGGTTAGATGGCATCATGGACTCAATGGACATGATTTTGGGTAAACTCCAGGAGTTGGTGATGGACAGGGAGGCCTGGTGTGTTGCGGTTCATGGGGTTGCAAAGAGTTGGACACGACTGAGCGACTGAACTGAACTGAACTGAATCTTTCAGGAGAAAAAAAAATAATCTCTTAGTGACATGAAAACCCAAATTTGAGAAAGAATTGTGACAAGCCAACTCAGCTGTGCTGTATTTTTATAAAATTAAGTTCAAAGAAACATACAAAAGTTATTTTCTGCAAGAAGAATATGTTTGGAGACTCTACAAATAAATAATACCATGTTACAAACCTGAGGTCTACAAGATTCTAAAATACTGTTCCATGTTGCTGTCACAAAAGGAGTGAGCAAGTTAACTGAAAGAAAGCTTTTGGTTGCATATTAGGAGCACATTACATGGGAGCATGAAAAATAGTCTTTAGTTACCATTGCTCAGTACAGGAAACAGCATATACTGAAAACAGCACAGAATTTATACTATAAATAAAATAGAAGCCTCAAATACAAAGCTATGAAAATAGGAAAATAATTTTGCCTGCTTATTGGGAAATACATTCAGGACATTTATTGTTTTTAGTCCTGCTCCACAGAATATATTACTCATGCTGGTGTTCCTGTCCCAGCAGAGAGAGATGACCCTCTACCTAGTGCTTTACATTTGCGTTTCCATCTTCCATAACATAAGAATAAATGCATAAAATGGAAATGAACTTGAATATTGCTACATGATGGAAAAGAATGATATAGAACTGCATGGGAGAAGAACAAAAAAGTTGAATTAACTTTCATTGATCACTCCTTATGCCCTAGACACTGTAATAGGCACCTTACATAGATGACCTCAATTTAAATTTTCAAAAACAGTTTTAAAAATTAACAACTAAATCAAGGTGATGAAATAGTGCTTAAGCATGAATTTTGGGTACAAAACAGTAAGTAAGGGCAGGCCAAATCACAAAAGCACAAAAAACAAAGTCTTTTCTTCTTTCAAGCAAGAATAAACTAGGGAATGATTGATTTACAATGTTTATTAGGAACCCGTAGTGCTGCAAAGAGAGCCAAAGCATCTAACCCTTAGATGCTGTGTTACTACAATGCTGAATTAAGAAAAGTAAGAAAGGAAGGACTGTGCTATGAGAACACATGAAGGATAGACCAAGGGACACTTTTTACAAACTATAAGGGCAATGACTACCAGAAGCTTAGTATCAAGAGAACACTAATGTTTTATTTCTTAACTAGATCAGTCATTCTTTGAAAGCAAGGATCATGCAGTCTAAGTCTCATACTCCTAACACAGTCATCAGCTCAGTTCAGTTCAGTCGCTCAGTCGTGTCCAACTCTTTGTGACCCCATGGACTGCAGCACGCCAGGCCTCCCTGTCCATCACTAACTCCCAGAGTCTACCCAAATTCATGTCCATTGAGTCAGTGATGCCATCCAGCCATCTCATCCTCTGTTGTCCCCTTCTCCTGCCTTCAATCTTTCCCAGCATCAGGTTCGTTTCCTATGATTCAGTTCTTTGCATCAGGTAGCCAAAGTATTGGAGTTTCAGCTTCAACATTAGTCCTTCCAATGAACACTCAGGACTGACATCCTTTAGGATAGACAGGTTGGATCTCCTTGTAGTCCAAGGGACTCTCAAAAGTCTTCTCCAACACCACAATTCAAAAGCATCAATTCTTCAGCACTCAGCTTTGTTTATAGTCCAACTCTCACATCCATACATGACCACTGGAAAAACCATAACCTTGACTAGATGGACTTCTGTTGGCAAAGTAATGTTTTTGATTTTTAATATGCTGTCTAGGTTGGTCATAACTTTCCTTCCAAGGAGTAAGTGTCTTTTAATTTCATGACTGCAGTCATCATCTGCAGCCTTGTCTAAGTCAATGAAACTATGAGCCATGCCATGTAGGGCCACCCAAGACAGACGGGTCATGGTGGAGAGTTCTGACAGAATGTGGTCCATTGGAGAAGGGAATGGCAAACGACTTCAGTATTCTTGCCTTGAGAACCCCATGAACAGTATGAAAAGGCAAAAAGATGGGACACTGAAAGAGGAACTCCCCAGGTGGGTAGGTGCCCAACATGCTACTGGAGATCAGTGGAAAAATAACTCCAGAAAGAATGAAGGGATGGAGCCAAAGCAAAAACAACACCCAGTTGTGGATGTGACTGGTGATGGAAGTAAAGTCCGATAGTGTAAAGAGCAATATTGCATAGGAACCTGGAATGTTAGGTCCATGAATCAAGGCAAGTTGGAAGTGGTCAAACAGGAGATGGCAAGACTGAACGTCGACATTTTAGGAATCAGTGAACTAAAATGGATTCCAATGGGTGAATTTAACTCCGATGACCATCATATCTACTACTGTGGGCAAGAATCCCTTAGAAGAAATAATGGAGTAGCTATCATAGTCAACAAAAGAGTCCAAAATGCAGTACTTTGAGGCAATCTCAAAAATGACAGAATTATCTCTGTTCGTTTCCAAGGCAAACCATTCAATATCACAGTAATCCAAGTCTGTGCTCCAACCACTAATTTTGAAAAAGCTGGAGTTGAAAGGTTCTATGATGACCTACAAGACCTTCTAGAACTAACACCAAAAAAAGATGTCCTTTTCATCACAGGGGACTGGAATGCAAAAGTAGGAATTCAGGAGATACCTGGAGTAACAGGCTTTGCCCTTGGAGTACAAAATGAAGCCAGGCAAAAGCTAACAGAGTTTTGCCAAGGGAATGCAGTGGTCATAGCAAACACCCTCTTCCAACAACACAAGAGAAGACTGTACACATGGACATCACCAGATGGTCAATACAGAAATCAGATTGATTATATTCTTTGCAGCTGAAGATGGAGAAGCTCTGTACAGTCAGCAAAAACAAGACCAGGAGCTGACTTTGGCTCAGATCATGAACTCCTTATTCCCAAACTCAGACTTAAATTGAAGAAAGTAGGGAAAACCACTAGACCATTCTGGTATGACCTAAATCAAATCCCTTACGATTATACAGTGGAACTGGGAAATAGATTTAAGGGACTATATCTGATAGGCAGAGAGCCTGATGAACTATGGACGGAGGTTCATGGCATTGTACAGGAGACAGGGATCAAGACCATCCCAAGAAAAAGAAATGCAAAAAAGCAAAATGGTTCTCTGAGGAGACCTTAAAAATAGCTGTGAAAACAAGAGAAGAGAAAAACAAAAGAGAAAAGGAAAGATATACCCATTTGAATGCAGATTTCCAAAGAATAACACAGTCATAGATACACTCAGTAAAGGCCAGTGATTATTGAGCAGTAATATCAGAAACTAGGAGACTCTGGTACATTTGGATAATCAAGGCTCAAGATGTTTTACATTTAAGATGACCAAATAGAATTTTTAGACATTCCAGTTATAGAACATGATTTATCCTGACTATAAAGTGGTAATACACTCTTCCCGGTGCTAAATACCATCTCTAAGGACACAGTTACAGTGTGGCTAAGAGAATAAGGAGAGGTGGGGTACATTCTTTTTTTCTAGCACTTGTCATCAAAGGGAGATCACTGTTTTAGGGCTAACTGGTAATCCCCAAAGGACGCCTAGACTTTAGGTCATAATTGTCCCATTTTAGTTGGTAATCACCCAACAGTCCTGTCTTCTTTGGCTCAGAAAGGAATTGTAACTTCAAGCCAGTCAGTTGAGAATCCACACGGTGCTGCAGAGAAATAACACTGGTGTTACACAGCTCTGTTGCTGTCGGTCCTGTTAGCAAAGTCCTTCCTGGCTCAGCAAAGTCTGGTTACACTATGCACTGCTGTAGGGAGAGGATCATGCCCAAAACCAACAGCCTGGGCGTTTTTAGAGAACTCACATTTACTGAGTTCTCATACATGCCTGCAACTTTTCTAAGCTCTGGACACAGTCTGATTCATACAATTCTGACATGAGCCCTGTTAGATGGATACTACAGAATACATCCCCAGTTTAAGATGAAGAATTGAAAGAGAGAGACATGGAGAAATTTGCTATGAGTCACACAGCTATTAGATAGAGAGATGATGGAACCTAGATCCAGGGTTCTATATCGTATTAGTCTTCAGAGCTCCTGGCCACCATGTCACTTTTGCTGAGGTTGGCTAGAATTCCAGCTGACCCACTGTCCTCTTCATGTCTGCCCCACAGTACTGGAGACCCTAAGGGCTACACTCCTTTACTCCATGTTTGTATCACAAGTTCTTCCTTTTCACTTCCCTCTGTGTGTCACGTCCTCCCTGCACTTTTCATACTCCCCCTAGCTATGTGTATGGAGGCCTAGGCAAGAAAGAAATTATGAATAAGGAAGATATTAGACAGATGCCAAAACACAGAAGATTTGGCTTGATTAGATAAGCACAGTACTCAGAAATTTCTTAACTGCCATATCCCAACATATCCCAAGAGCCAAAAAGATTACTAATATTACATTAAGAGAGTGAAAATAAAGTAAGGATTTTGAACACCAGAAACAGCCTAAAAGCAACTCTATGTGACTGCTGAGAGACATGTTGTTCTTATTTATAAGGATATGTCCCCGATATAGAATATTGCCCCCAAAAGTCACTTTGAAAAATTCTGAAACTGTTTTCCAGACCCATTCACAAAGAGTGTAAAATATTTACTGTCCACTGCAGTCAGTGTTAATGACTACCAAAGGATAATAAATTCATTCTAATAACCTCCCTAGCTAGCAATGTACGGTGGACTGCCAGGGGAGGAACAGTACTCAGGCCAGATGCAGAAGGCTGATAGTCTGGGAATATTAACATTTCTCTAGACATAATCTGAGGACTCCACTTTTCCCCCTCCAGTTCCTGGCCTGATACACTACTGGATATAAACTCAGAAGTGTAGCATTGTTTATTTCAACATTTCTCATCCAAAGTTGTTCGTCTTTGCCTAGTTATTACAATTCCACAGTGAATATAGGTGGTTCCATAAAACATAAAGACAGTAGCAGGAGAAGGCTGAAGTTGCTGTAGGGTTTGATGTCATTTCTTTACTAGGTTGGAAACTAGACTTATGACCGTCAAGTTTGCTTTTATTATTTCACTTGTAAGGAAATAAGAGATTGTAAGAGGTGTTATCTGTGAATGATCAGATAAAATAGAGTTAAAATAGGCTCTGTATTTTCTCTTGTTTCACTCACAGTTACTTATAATGATCATGAAAATATTTAATGTCGAAGTCAGAACACTTTTGATAGTAAAATAAGGTAGTAAATAGAGTAAAATATCAGTAATTAAACCAATACAACAGGCACACAGTGGAGCTATCCCAGGCAAGCTAGGATGGATGGCAACCCTGAAACTAAGCAATCCTCCCACAGACTGCTTTTCAACTTGGAACTGAGATTGTAGAGCTCACCATTGTTGCTCTCCCCAAACAAGGTGGGCTACTTGGCCAATAGTTTGCTGTATTTCCACATTTGCTACAGCCACAGCTTCTCTTCCCACTTCTGCAGTCTCCATCTCTTCTCTCCTGTTACTAATAACCAGAGGTATGGTTACCCATATAGGCATGCACTCACTGGAATTGCATACACTTATTATTTTCCTTACTTACACATATCATTGCCAATCATCTTTGAGTTCTCCTTGCATATAACTAAATGGCATTTAATTGCAAAGTTTATTTTGCAATTGTAGCACCATTTACTCAGAAAGCTTGTCAGAGAGTCAAAAAGAGTGATCAATCAATTTATCAGCTACAGCCAGCACCGTGGATAGAATTTTCCAGTGCATCAAACATAGAAGATTCTTATTCCCAGGGAAGGTGAAAATGAAACTTGAGTAACTGTTTTATAGAAATGAAATAAGCTGTTTGCTTTCCGAATCTTTTCCTCAGTATCCAGAGTATGGAGATAGTTTGAGCTCCAGAAATGAGTAAGCGCTTATCCTATATAAAATTCTCACACTATCTAATAATGTAATACTCATAGATTACCAGAGTTCAGTTTATGACCCAAAGGCACTTTAACACAAGGTCTGTGAAAATGTAGTGCCTTCAAGGCTCAAAGGAATGAATCCCCAAGTGAATAATTTCAGATATTTGATCCACGCCAGTATTTCTTGAATCATTACTACACAGGAAGGGATAGAGTGTTTGTTTGACATGACCCAACTCAAATGGAAAGATACCTAATGAACTGCATCATTGGGAATCCATATTCACATAAACGAATTTTCTAAATTACTTATGAACACCTATTCATTTGCCAGAGTGCACTCATTCGCTGGCATCTTAAATCATTACTAGCTTTCTAAGGGAAAGGGACTAACTTCTTGAACTATAGAGTCAGCTCTGTGAGGATTCATCACCGTATTTCTGTTGCAATATCCTCAATGTCTGCTTTGTTGTAGTGGATGTTGTTCTCTCCACTCAAGGTCAGTTGTCATTTCCACTGTCATTAAACTTCCATCTAATCATGTTAGCTCCTGTCCTTCTAAAAATTTATTGCTGCAAAACTGCTAAGTGGTCAAAAACTAGATGTCAAATATAATTAAGGATGGTATGTTAAGAAACAGTCACTTGGATACTGAGTAAGCCTTTTCTTTTCTTGTTTTGGATTTGGGACTAAACTGCCAAGAGTTTAAAACAGACCTTGTACAACAAGAGTTTAAAACAGACCTTGTACATGGAATGTGACTATCTTCCCTTACTAAGCCTTCCTTCCAAACCTTTCCATTAAAAGATGTGATTTTCTTCATCTCTTATTCAGGAGCCATTGCTTATCACTCATGATTGCATGTTCTCTCAGATCCAAAAAAGCAGTTAATTCTTTTCCCTTCCTTTTTTATATTATGTTTTAAAGACTTCACAAAAATAAGAAAGTCAAAAACACCAAGCAGGTAAAAAACCATGTTTAAACATCTCAGGCTATTAAAAAAAAGAAAGAAACTGCACACAGTGGATCGTGTTTGCCTATGCTGGGCTTCAGGATGGTTTGAGAAGCAAACAGGAAGCATGCTTACCACTGCCAAGTGCTCCATCTCACTCTGGTGTTCCAAATTTTAAAATTCTTGTGCTTGAGGCAAAGTCATGCTAAATCCCCTAATGTCCTAATATTAGGCATTCCTGAGTTACTTTTGTTAGTAAGTTATCCGGAAAATAGCATTATGGAAGATCCAGAACACTAATCAAAATAAAATAATGACTGATACCCTGTGGCTGAATTACACAGATCACAGGACCACCATTCCATCATATGAACTTAACTGTCACCATCATCTCTCCCAATACATTCAAACCAGAATGTCATCAGCAAAACAAAGCAGAGTGCAGAAGTAATTACCTGACTAATTCAAACAGAAATAAATTTCTTTTGTTTCAGCTATGTTATTGGGGGAATCCAGGCAGAAGTGTCTCTGCTACCTGGATTATCTAAGCAATTACCTCAAACCTCCACTTCATTCCGAATCCTGTCAAAGAACATCCACTCTTCAAATTTATAAACAATGGTATCTCTAAGCAAATTACAGAGGTAACATTTAAATCCAGCTGTCGATCCCTCCAAGGTAAAATTCAGAGCATTTTATTCTACAGCTAGCTATGCAGAGAAAGGAAATGGCTGAGAGAAATGCTAAAATCCCAAGCACAAATTTGCTATAGAATTAATATCACAATTTGTCACTGATAATGAAAGCATATAAAACAGGTCCTGACAGCATGTTATTTCTGTTGCAGATCATTCTTTATAAAATCCAAACGAGGTTTTCCTTTGCAACTGTGAAATGATTTTTTCCCTAAATGTACAAAGCAAAATAATATTAATATTGTGGTTAGTAGCCATCTGCTTCATGAGAATTCTGTGCAATCATTAGTCTAAACTGATGGCATCATGGCAAGCTGCCATGTCCCAAGAGGCCAGCCTCTAAAACCCATCAACATCTCTGTATTAGTCTCAACTCTGAGAGGGTGAACCACAAACCAGGAAATCTGTGCTATGGGAAGATCCAGATCACTAAGCTCCGTTTAGATCTTGAACCCCCAAATATATTCCCACCCCAGCCTATATTCAGAAGCATGCATCCAAAGGGCAAGCCAATGGAGCCCCTAGGCAGCAAGGAATAAACATGAGGCATCTGGGTCGAATGCCAGGTCCAGCAGAGCAACTAACAACCTGTGTTTCACTCAACAGCCGTGGTTTTCACTACAAAGTCAGGGAAGGATCAAGCTGTGAGGAGTTCAGCTTATCACAAAATCTCACTGAAGTCACCGTAACTTTTCAGTAAAACGCTGCAGAGGCAGCAACATGCAGAGGGATTCAAAGGAGGTGTGAACTAAGTAATATTTCTCACACGGTTTCCACCATAAAAACTTGTACCAGAAAAATCTGAATTTAAATGTTTCATCCGATAAGCCACGTACTCTCTTGCCATTTTTAATAGCCTGTTCTAATGATTTTCATTTAGAGATGCAAAAGGATGCTGTATTTTTAATGTTTAATCAATCTTCAAGAACTCTGTATGTTTGTAATCATGGGCCATATGAATGCTAGCAGAATAAGATATGTGTCCCAAAATGATTTAGTAAGACACACCACAACTGCTTTTCTCTGGTATCATAATCACATAATCATTTTCTTTTTGGATAGCCTAGATGCTCCAAGCAGAGGGTGGCAAAAAGGAGGAAGAGGTAATATGAAATGAAGAAGTCGAACTAGAATGTTAAATGCTGTCTTGCGATACTTATGCAGATGATTCAAGTTCCCCATATGTATTGCTTCACTTTATGGGAAGACCCTTCACGGCAAATAGATGGGGAAACAATGGAAACAGTGACAGACTTTATTTTCTTGGGCTCCAAAATCATTGCAGAAGGTGACTTCAGCCATGAAATTAAAAGACGCTTGCTCCTTAGGAGAAAAGCTATGACCAACCCAGATAGCATATTAAAAAGCAGAGACATTACTTTGCCGACAGAGGCCCATCTAGTCAAAACTATGGTTTTGTTAGGGGAAGCACACTGATTGAAACCACCCACCCTGGCCAGGCACCATAGTAACCATTTGCATGAGTTGTTTTATGACAGGAGATCCTGATAAGGAATACGGAACTAATAAGCCACCACCAACCAGAAGAGTTCGGGAAAGGTCTAAAGAAGACACTGCGTGTCCGTCCACTTCCCAGAATCCCTCTCGCTAGCACCTATCTTGGCTGAGCGATGCGTGCACCACCAGGAAAAACTCTGAATTAGAATGATTGGCCAAAGACCACCCGGAAACTAATCCCATCACCATAAAACCCGACATTGCAAGCCACCTGGGAGAGCAGTTCTCCTGGGTTCCCTTACTCTACTGCTCTCCACCCGGGTCCCCTTTCCCAATAAAATCTCTTGCTTTGTCAGTACATGTGTCTCCTCGGACAATTCATTTCCGAGTGTTAGACAAGAGCCCAGTTTCAGGCCCTGGAAGGGGTCCGTCTTCCTGCAACAGTTTTTCCAGTAGTCATGTACAAATGTGAGAGTTGGACTATAAAGAAAGCTGAGCCCCAGTGAACTGATGCTTTTGAACTGTGGTGTTGGAGAAGACTCTTGAGAGTCCCTTGGCTTGCAAGGAGATCAAACCAGTCAGTCCTAAAGGAAATCAGTCCTGAATATTCATGGAAAGGACTGATGCTTAAGCTCCAATACTTTGGCCACCTGTTGCAAAGAACTGACTCATTGGAAAAGACCCTGATGGTGGAGATGATTGAAGGCAGGAGAAGGGGACGATAGAGGATGAGATGGTTGGATGGCATCACCAACTCAATGGACATGAGTTTGAGCAAGCTCTGGGAGTTGGTGATGGACAGGGAAGCCTGGCATGCTGCAGTCCATGGGGTCACAAAGGGTCAGACACGACTGAGTGACTGAATTGAACTGAACTTTAGTGCAGGAGCAGAGAAGTGACATACGACGGGGTTGAGATGCAATTACACATGTGCATGAAACAAGTCACATTTCAAAAATCTACTAGTTTTCAGTGCAAAAATGTTGTTTCAAGTAAGTTTTGATAAAATCTTAAATGAAGGCTTGCATACATTTGCAAATAAATGCACAGACAAAAGTAACAAATGACACGACTATCTTTTAAGCACACAAATGTAACTTGTATGCACTTATTCAAAACTCTCATAGACGAATCATGACAGATGAAAAATGCCAACAAGGAAAAGAGAACACAAGGGCATATAGCATTGTATTATTTCTTGGTCTAATTTTATGTGTATCATCACTTATTTAAAATGAAACCCTCTGAGGAAGGATCATCAATTTAATCTTGAACTGCTGTATAATCTTATAAGACCTGCCCCCTCTTTCCCCTCTTCTAGCAGCATCTCCAAGAGGCTGAGTGGACTAAGGATAGGCAGGCTTTGTGCTTCCTTCTCCTTCCTCTTCAAACAAGCATCATATTCAAATGAACAAAATATGAAATGAATCTTTAAAAATAAAGGACTGAGCTGTGAGGGATCAGGCAGAAGGCAGGAAGATTCCACCAGCCAGTGCTGGGGGCAATGGGAACATTAGGAGACAAACTGGGTATTATCATATCAGTAGACAATGCCTGCATTCCAACTCCTGTGATTCACTGCTGAGAGCTGGTCACTTCAGGATACTGGCTCTAATATGTCTTATGATAGGATGACTCTGCCTTATGCTTCACCAAGAAAATGATCATGTTTTGCAAAATAAGAAGACTAGCAGAAACCTTACCCTCCTCTTCATTGCATATACTTATTCACAACCACAAAAAGCCACAGTCTTCCTGCCTCACCAGCTGCAACCTGGGGCACATTTAAAAGTGTCAAACTATTTCAAACAAATACGATACACTGAACCTCATTAGTATATTAAGTTCAAGTCATACTCAAGATTTGGGTTCAGATCTGTTTGCTTGCTGTGTTACTTAGAATAAGTTATTTAATCTCTCTAGGTTTCTGTTCCCTATCTGTAAAATGAGGTGAACACTGACCTTAGAAGGCTGTCATGAAGAATCAAAAAAGGCAACTTGTAAAGTACTGACTGTAATCCCTGGCACCTAACAGGCTTGTGATAAATGGAGTGATTACTGATGTTCAAAAATGTGAAATTTCAAGTTTTCTGTGAATTTTAGGGTTTTGTCTTTGAGTTAGAGACAACCAGACTATCTGCACAAGCTTTTTAAAATCAAAAGCTCAGAAAGTAGACAATTTCATCCCATCCCCAGATTCTGGTTCTAATAGTTGAAGATAAAATACTCTATTTTTTGACGATAAAATACTCATTTCTAAATGTGTTCTGTCAAACTGTGGAGTCCTGTTCAGGACTCAACCTTTCCGAGTCTTCTTGCCCTGCCTGGAAACACAAAGGCTAATTATCCTCACCCTCTACTGAAGAGAACTGTAGTAAACACACAAAGCAGTAATGAACATGAAGCATTTTACAATCCTGAAGAGCAATATAGCACAGGCTGTTACCAATATAGCCGTGGATGAGTATCTGCTACTCTGATGTTTGAGTGCCTGTGTTCAAAGCTCCACTCTGCTACAGGACAGCAGCACGGCAGGCACAGTAATGAAACGCTCTAAACCATCATTTACTCATGAGCCTGATAAAGTAACTGCTTCACAGAGTCGTTGAGAGAATCAAAAGAATATGAACAAAAGCTTTTAACACATAGTCTGGCATATAATACGTGTTCAATAAATCTTAGCTACTAAAATTGCTTTTAAAGATTATTATGTATTCATGGACCTTTTTCGGCTACAAAGCATTTAGTTCCCTTTCAATTTTGCAATTAGAAATTTATTTTGTTGCTTTAGTGTCTGAAAATATTAACTAATTATTACCAACTTTGATACCCACTAAAAAGTTTCAAAATATCCTTTAAATGTCTTTATCTACATTCTTAAAATATTGTGGCTTGTGACACTTTTCAAAAAGGCTCATATCCATGATTCTTAATAAGCTTAGTGAAATCTCCTATGTGGTAATGTTCATGGAGATATGTGATTATACTTATAAAGATTTTAGTGGTCACAGAAATAGTAATAATCGTTTTCCTCAATTCTCAAGTATTACAAAGAAGTACTAGTTCATATCACACTTTAATACCAATTAATAAAAAGGACTTTTAAAATATTCAGTGTCTCATTAAGAAAAACTAGCTCTCTGTGTGGTTGTTCTTCAAGACCATTATTCCAAATTAGTGATGGGAAGCCATTTTCAACAGCAGGGCCGTGCCTTTGTCCACCTAGCGGCCACACAAGAGAATAGCAACATGTAAAGAAACGTCTTTGAGAACAATGACGGAAGTAAAAAACTATTTCAACACTTCAATTTATAGATAAACCAAGGCCAAGAGACAAGAGATTGGTCAAGACTACAAATTTTTCAGTAAACTACCTACATGTGAAAATATTATGTGATATTTTGAGTATTATGATGTCTGGAAAACTAATCTCCAAAATGGACTTAACTAAGGTTCTTTTAAAATTCTTCTTATCAACACCCAGAAGCTTTTTTCCAGTTTTCTTTTTCCTTCGAAGAGAGATAATAAGTAAAGTTTCCCAGGGGCAAAGAGAGGACCTCAGCTGTGACGAGAATTCTGCCTGTGTCCTCTATGAAGGATTCCTTTTTGAGGAATAAAGACTGCCCCCTGAGGGTTCAGAAGTGCACAAAGATAGCTCTCCTCAAAAAAAAAAAAAAAATCAGTAAAAGTCAATGCATCTTTACAGATGGCCAAGGGCCCACAATGAATAAAAAACAAAGGTCAGGAAATAAGTTAAAAACTGATTTTTCTCAACTTTGGGGTACCTCTAGGTAGAAGTAGGCATAGGTTAAGTACATACAAAGCAAAGAATAAAACAGAATTTTCTTGATTTAAGAGGTAAATTACTTTATCAGTTTATTGATAAGCTTTCTGCTGGCCCTAAAATTTAACAAAAGCACTTAAGGTTTTGTTTGAACATAAATGCAGTAGAGAGCTGAAACCATTACTCAGATATCTTAAGGCAAGTAATAAAAGAGATAGTAATGGAACAACCAAAGCATGTTTATTTTAAAATCAGAAACTTCATACCATGGCAGGTTTTGATTTTCACATCACTGCATATAGATTCCGCAGTAAACTCTCTGAATCTTTAAGTCCCCATCTAGCAATTAAGAGAATAGAACTCACTTCAAAGTGTGTGTTTCAACCTCAGCCTTGACTTATACTAACTGTGTGACTTTGAACAAATTATTTTACCTCCCATTCTTCAGCTTCCCCATCTGTGAACAAGAATGATAATAGTATCTAGCATGAGCCATCAGATGGACTATATGTGATAACATACATAAAGAACAAGTAAATGACATACCATACACATGCAATAAATGCTGGCTATTGCTCTTATCAAAATACTGTATGCATCCGTTTTCTATACTGCAAGCCTGAAGAAAAAAGAATAGTAAATGAAAGTAGTTTCATATTGGAGTTTGGTATATAAACAATATTGTGTTAGTTTCAGGTGTACAAAACGGGAGGCATGGATAGACGAGTCTTGGTCTCAAATGAGATATGTGACTTTGGACAAAGCACTTAACCTGTATTATCTTTGTTTTCTCATCTAAAAATTAAGAGTCTCAAAATCCAAGAATCTCAAGTTTGATAAAGATGTTAAAGATCATTCAATCCCAAAATTGATGAGCTCATTTATAACAAGTGTTGGTCCAGTCTGGGAATGAATACCTTCAGGAATGGGACCCGTTGCTATGCTGAAGCTATACATTTCATCTTGAACAGAACTAAGAGTTTGAAAATTTTTCCATATGTTGAGCTGAAATCTACCATCTGCATGTCATCAAAGATCAAAGATGCCAATGGTAGTAAGTTGCACAATTATTTTATGTCATTAAGAAAGAAGAGACATTGCCAATTACACCATGACACAATCCTTTCTCATCATGTCAATTGTGAGAGGCATTATAATTTCAGAGATATTAAAATGAGAAAATATGGATGTTTTAGAGTTAACAAAATGCAGTAACTTCCAGGGGTTTCTCCAGTTGATACTACCTGAAGCTTCTATCACATTAAAAGCCATTCTAATTTTCTTCCATATGACAGTTCATCAAGTATTTGAAAGTGTGACTCATGGCCAATTTGAACCTTCTCTTTTCCAGTCTTATAACCGTTAGTTCATAAACATGATCTTAAGTCTACGAATCATCTAAAGGTTCCACCAAATTAATTCTAGTCCATCTAGATTTCTATTTATTTACATGTAAGCACCAAGCATTTTTTTTCAAGCACCAGAAGCTAAAATGATGATATTTGGCAAAACTAATACAATTATGTAAAGTTTAAAAAATAAAATAAAATTGGAAGAATAAAAAAAAAAAAAAAACAAATGCTCTATCTTCAGTAATTCATTGGATATACAGTCTAGCAGGTGAACAAGAATATGTAAACAAGGGCTCTAGCTAAAATACTATAGTACAGTGAATACTATAGTACTTTATAGTACTATAAAGTACAGTGAAAACACAGGAGGGAGCAAAAAAGAAAAAGGCATTTAAGTGTGATACCTTAAAAAGAGAAGATTCTAGGTGAGGTCTGGTCTATTCTAAAGATAACACTTAAACCTACACAAAGGATAATCTTTGTATAATTGTTTTTGTCTTTTGACAAAACTTGTAAAATTTTAACATTTATCTCTCTCTCTATATATATATGTATATATAGTCCCTCAGGGTTTTTGAACATGCATTATTATATTATTTTTCCCACTCCAGTCAGTCAGTCAGTTCAGTTGCTCAGTCGTGTCTGACTCTTGGCGACCCCATGAATCACAGCATGCCAGGTCTCCCTGCTGCTGCTGCTGCTAAGTCACTTCAGTTGTGTCCGACTCTGTGTGACCCCATAGATGGCAGCCCACCAGGCTCCCCTGTCCCTGGGATTCTCCAGGCAAGAACACTGGAGTGGGTTGCCATTTCCTTCTCCAATGCATGAAAGTGAAAAGTGAAAGTGAAGTCGCTCAGTCATGTCCGACTCTTAGCGACCCCATGGACCGCAGCCTACCAGGCTCCTCCATCCATGGGATTTTCCAGGGAGGAGTACTGGAGTGGGGTGCCATTGCCAGGCCTCCCTGTCCATCACCAACTCCTGGAGTTCACTCAGACTCATGTCCATCGAGTCGGTGATGCCATCCAGCCATCTCATCCTCTGCCGTCCCCTTCTCTTCCTGCCCCCAATCCCTCCCAGCATCAGGGTCTTTTCCAATGAGTCAACTCTTCGCATGAGGTGGCCAAAGTACTGGAGTTTCAGCTTCAGCATCAGTCCTTCCAATGAACACCCAGGACTGATCTCCTTTAGGATGGACTGGTTGGATCTCCTTGCACTCCAAGGGACTCTCAAGAGTCTTCTCCAACACCACAGTTCAAAAGCATCAATTCTTTGGCACTCAGCTTTCTTCACAGTCCACCTCTCACATCCATACATGACCACTGGAAAAACCATAGCCTTGACTAGACAGACCTTTGTTGGCAAAGTAATGTCTCTGCTTTTGAATATGCTATCTAGGTTGGTCATAACTTTCCTTCCAAGGAGTGAGCATCTTTTAATTTCATAGCTGCAATCACCATCTGCAGTGATTTTGGAGCCCAAAAAATAAAGTCTGACACTGTTTCCACTGTTTCCCCATCGATTTCCCATGAAGTGATGGGAACAGATGCCATGATCTTAGTTTTCTGAATGTTGAGCTTTAAGCCAACTTTTTCACTCTCCTCTTTCACTTTCATCAAGAGCCTTTTTAGTTCCTCTTCAGTTTCTGCCATAAGGGTGGTGTCATCTGCATATCTGAGGTTATTGATATTTCTCCCGGCAATCTTGATTCCAGCTCGTGCTTCTTCCAGTCCAGCGTTTCTCATGATGTACTCTGCACATAAGTTAAATAAGCAGGGTGACAATATACAGCCTTGACGTACTCCTTTTCCTATTTGGAACCAGTCTGTTGTTCCATGTCCAGTTCTAACTGTTGCTTCCTGATCTGCATATAGGTTTCTCAAGAGGCAGGTCAGGTGGTCTGGTATTCCCATCTTTTTTAGAATCTTCCACAGTTTATTGTGATCCACATCAGCCTGCCATTACTCCCATCAAGTGCTTCTATAATTGGGAGAGGGATTAGTAAGAGAAAGGAATTTTTCCTTCTGGGTATAAGTGTAGGGCTTCCCAGGTGGTGCTAGTCGTAAAGAACTCGCTTGCAAATGCAGGAGACATAAGAGAAGTGGGTTTGATCCCTGGGTCAGGAAGATCTGGAGGAAGGCATGGCCACCCACTCCAGTATTCTTACCTGGAGAATCCCATGGACAGAGGAGCCTGGCGGACTATAGTCCATAACATCATAAAGAGTTGCTCACAACTAAAGCACATTGGCATGTGTGTGCACACTGGATGCAAGTGTAGGATTTTCTGTTTGTTCTGGTCTACACTAGTTATTTAAGAGAATACGCTGACACTGTGCATATCCTCCTACTAGGTTGTTCCTTCTAAACCAGGACATGCTCCTTCACTGATGTAGTACAGTCTGCCAAACTTGAGTTGTAAGTATTTCATCAGACAAATTTAGATTCTACCACTACACAGTGAATAAAATATAAAATAATTCATCAAATTTGAAGTCCACTCTACCAACCTGGAAATGCCCTGAGTATTCAAATGTCCAGGGTAGGTCAATAACATTTTGCTGCTGTGCATTTATCTAATTTGGAAATCTCCTGGCTATTGCAATCTACCTATAGTGATGAGTCAAATGATCAAGAGGGAAATGTCTTAATGCACCCTGTGATCCAACCCATTTTAAACACAGGATTGGAAACTCTCCCAGAATAAGAAAACCTGGATAAGCACATGAAGTTTGTGTGAACTTATTTTAGCTTATATTGAGATGTCTATGGCTCTCACAAAAGAGGAATTCCATCGAGGTTTCCTGTCTCCTTTCTTTCAGTTCAATAATACCCAAAGTAGTTAAAACTTTCCCCCCCCCTTAAACACTGATGTGTGTATGCATGCATGGGTGTATATGCATGTAAACACACACAGGGCAAAGATAGGAAATAGCCCTTATTCCTCACTGAAATCTGTTCACTTGTGCACACCATGATAACTAAGTAATAAACATTGTAACATGTAGACTTTTTTCTGGTTGACATTGTAGATTTTTTCTGGTAACAACACATTTGAGGCAAACTTTAGAGGGAAGATTTGGATGAAGCAAAACTACCCATGCCAAGATTCTTAATTAGGCACATGGTTTTAAAAGTGAACTTTTTTCTCCTAATCAAGAATAACTGTTGATGATCATGAAAATGTTTTTATCAGGTAATCATTGCATACAGATGCACATTACTGAAAAGAAAGTCAGAAAACATGTAATTATTTATTTATATGCATCCCCACTATAAGGATAATATCACTTCTTAATCATCTGAAGAGAGATTTAGTGGAAGTTGAAAAATCCCTCATCAAAATTAATATCCCTAATAATAGTCTATGAAGGAGTATTTTTAAAAAATTGAAATTTTGCAAGCTGTAAAAGGAGAGAAGTTATTTTGACTGAAGCATATAAAATAATGAAGTAGTCTAAAAATTAATGAGATACTTCAGCTGCACCAAATTACTAAACAAAACAAGAGGATGTGTGGAATGGGACACTTTGGGGAATGTATTCCCAGTTCACAAGAGCATTCCCTTGCTGCTGCCCTCCATTTGGGTCCTGAAGGTAAAAGAATCTGCCTGCAGATACAGAAGACATAACAGATGTGGGTTCGATCCCTGGGTTGGGAAGATCCCCTGGAGAAGGAAATGGCAACCCATTCCAGTATTCTTGCCTGGGAAATCCCATGGATGGAGAAGCCTGGCAGGCTATAGTCCATGGGACCACAAAGAATCGGACACAACTGAATGACTGAGCACACAACACATGAAAGGGCTCTGTGTAGGGGACCCTGCTGCCTCCCTCTGCCCCAGCCCCGGCCCGGCGAACACTTGACCAATCAGAACTGCTTTCCAAGAAATTGGAAATGAAGCAGAAAGAGAAACATTCTTTCCAACAGGTAAGCTCTGGTACAGTCAGTGGTACTGCACTGAAGGTCTGACTGAGTAACAGAGAAGGCCAGTGTGAAGGGAGACAAAACAGAAGCATAAGCACAGTGAGGACAGGAAAACAGTACTCTAAGCTGAGTACTTGTGGCTTCCAAGTACCTGTTTCCAAGTCTTTCCAGAAGCCCTGCAGAATTTCCACTCTTGAGTTTCAAAAGAAGACTCTACATGATGATAACAAAGACCCTCTTATCTGTTTAACTCTCTCTAATTAGCTTCTGTTACTTGCCAACATGTTTTTGTGTGCCAGAGAATGAACTAGAAACAGTACTAATATGACACTGGATAATTGTATAACCTTAGTAACTCTCAGTTTTTTATCTCTGAAATGAAAATGAAATAATTCTGGATGTTTACATACCAGATAATCATTTGACCTTAATAACTCTCATTTTTTTATCTTCGAAATGAGAATGAAATAATTATGGATATTTAATTGAAAACAATGACTGCAGTAAATAATGCTAGAAATCCTCAAATATCACACAAAAATCTTTTTTAGTATTAAAAGTGCTGTCCTTTATGTAATGTTGCCACTTGAACTATCCCAAAGCAAATTGATTGCTTATCCATTCTTAATAACAAGTAGTTGCTTCAGTCACCTTTGATGTGTAGTTTAGTGGGGTTAGAAGAGTAGTATATTTCAAACAATTAAAGATTTCCTTTGTGAGATATAAACTTGTTCAACAGGGAGAACATTAATTTCACTATTATCCCATTTTTACTATAAAAATCAGTTATTCTGCACATCTTTCTGCAAAAGGCAGTCTTAAAATGTGGTTTATTTTTAATGGTATATATATACATATATGTATGTATATACACAGACACACACACACACACATAGCCACAGTTTTACCAGTAATATTTCTGACTCTTCTGCTTTCCAGTTTTCATTGCCTTGGACATGTTATTTAACCCATGCAATGCCATCATCAATCTGCTTCCTTTGTCCTAACGGGGAAAAAATCAGACTACTTGTTGAAAGAAGAATTCAATAAAATGATCTGTGAAAGTACTCTGTAAGTGATAAAGGACCGTAAAAACATAAGGAGCTAGTATTTCCAATTAAATGTATAGAATTCATAATCTGAGGAATGGAAGCAGCTTTCTTCTCGCCTACCCTTTCTCTACAAGATTCTGAATAGCTGCATGAAGAGAAAATGTTCAGCCTCCTTTTTGTTAAGGTGGTGGCAATTCTCCATTAAAGGAAGATCTTTTCAAGAAAGAAATTCAAAGTCTTTCCATCTTCCATGTGTGGAACATCTGTGCTAAACCCATTCCATGCACACTTCTTTGAAGCACTGACTGCCTAGAGGAAATACTTTGATTTTGGCTTTATTTAAATGCCTGAACTTCTATTGGAGAAACAAAAGATTTTCTAGTAAGAGCTGAGTTGGGAAGGAGACCAACCTCCAACCAGTTTAACCACTCAGAGGCCAGAGTAGCCTGGATCTTTTTAGCACACCATGCTGTGGAAATCTCCCCGCAACTTAAAGCATACACAAACAGATGGTTTGGGATGCTACTGACCCCGGGTGCGATCACTGTGGTAATTAGATTTAATTTTCCTAATCCAACAGTGCCTGGCTCCATCATGTCTGTATCTTTTATGTAGAAAACCATTACTCTCACTTAATATTTCAACATGCTTAAGATTTTGTAGCTCAGTTCCCTAATATTAAAAATTACTTTTAAAAAATTACTTTTTGGTTACTATAAGTATAGCTATGCAAACTGCTATGTGTACCTAAGAGTTCAATTTGGAGGTTACCCTACTTCAGGAACTTTCATGAAAGATCACAAATGGGAGGCAGACCTGAATATCATTACACACTCTTCTGCAAGTCTTTTGTGTCCTTGTATTAACTCATTTAGAAAGATGGAATCAACCATAAGTCAGTGGTAAGCCTGAAGGGTTTGGGTTCGACAGTTTCTGCAAGCCCAAGGAAGCATGGCTTCATTTTACAGCATCTTGGGGTTACTCATTCCAAAAGAGTGACAGAGATCATAGGACTATGTGAAACCTGTCTTCCCAGAAGAAAAGGAAAGACGCGTCTGAATCTATGTCTGCTTGCGTCTGGAGAACGCCTGTTTATGTTGTGAAGAAAAGCCGTCAGTACTGTTATCTCAGGAGACTGGGTTTGTTTTATGTGTGTGCATGTTATGCGTTCTATAACACGAAGCTGGCCAACTGATAGCGCAACGAGGTACCATGTCCCTGGAAATTGTAATTGCTTGGTCGGTTAAAAAAAAAAAAAAAAGAATATCCAACCGTTACAGATGATCGCACAAGATGCATTTTGATAGTATAAAGGAGGGTACAGACGAAGTCACGCAAGTTCTGAGTATGTCTTAACCCCCAAAAAAAATAAGAAAGGAAGAGAAAGGAAAGCCTGGAGCGGAGGGAGTGTTACAGGCAGCGAATTGCTCAGGACTTCAAACACAGGGAGTCATTCTGTCAAGGGGAGGGGGCGGGCGGGGGCAGGCACTGGGCCTCTCTAACAAAGTCCTCCTCTCTTTGCTCCCTCCCACTTCATTCACTTGCAAATCAGTGTGTGCCCACAAGAGCCAGCTCTCCCGAGCCCGTAACCTTCCCATCCCGAGCTGCAGTTTCAGCCGCGGCAGCGAGAACGGCTGAGCGGGCAACTGCGGCGGTGGCGGCGGCGGCGACCGAGGCAGGAGCAGCCTGGGCGGGTCGCAGGGTCTCCCTGGGAGCAGGAAGGCGAGCGGAGGTGGGTTCGGTCTCAGTTGGCGATGGTGCATGCCTTTTCTTGTTTTAATTCTGTAGCGCTGATGGAAGCCAATCAGAGAGAGCGAGCCCTCCTCGCCCGGTGGGTGCCGCACGCTGGAGTTGGGAGGGATGTTCAGCCTGCGAGCCGGGTCGGGGCGGGCGCTCGGGTCCGGTTGCGCGGGCGGCGCTGCTGCCGCTGCCCAGAACGGGCGCCAGTTCCCGGGGAGCTTCAGCGCCGCTCCTCCGCCTTCTGGTAAGACCGCGGAGGGGCTTGGTGGGGGCATATGTGACGGGGCCGCCGGGAAGAACCCGTTGCCTTTCTCTCCGCCGGCAGAGGCTGCCAAGGGATCTCCGGCATTTGCAAAGTTGGCTGGTCAATTACCAAGGGCGCTGGTGCGTGCAGGACCCGCGGAGCGGTTTGGGGCTTGATTTATTTCCACCTGCCCACATCACAGGGTCTGTGCAGGGACCGCTTTGGCTGGGTTACGTTTCTTGGTTTGGGAGCCAAAGCAGAAAATTGGGTAGCTTGAAAACTCCTGAATGCTCCCAATAAGGAAAACTTAGGCTAAAGAGATGATTTGTCTCAGAGAAGATGCTTATTAAAAAAAAAAAAAAAAACTGTTAGCTTGCACGCCGGGGGCAACGCCTGCCGGCTCACATAGGGCAGAAATGCTTAGGTTGCAAGGAAAGTCCAACACTGGACTCCGAAAATGGAGCACACTGTCCAGGGAAAAGTCATGTGGAAGACGGAGCTCGCTTGTGCTCTTCCAAGGCTGGCCAGGCACAAATCTGGGGGAAAACGCCTCCCCCGGACTGGTTGGAGAGCAAACCAAGTGCGCCTGGTTTTCCGGTGTCCGATGCAGGAAAAGTGACGCCCCCGGTGCGATATTCCGGAATTGAGTAACAGGGAATCTTGCTATGTTGTGTGTTGCAGAGCTGAGATTACTTCTGTAGTTATTCTTATGCCAAGAGTTATCGGAGATCTCGGAGATGGGAGCTGCTGGAGAGGTCAGCGTGGTGCTCAAGTGGTGTCACTGCTGCAATAAAATCCATATTTTATGGGGAGTTATATGCAGGTCCTTGTTAGTGCAAGGGGGCTGTTCACCTGAGTTAACTACAGAGAACATCCAAGTACCAAGAAGTTTAATCATCTGGAATAGCCATACATTTCTCTCCCCTCTCTCGTTTTTGTTTTTGTTTTTTTTTGTAAAGACATTTTAATTATGATATTCACTCTATGGAGGTGTATCACCCCATATCTCAGCCAATTTTCATTTTCACTTACTGAAGCAAATAATGTAGGAAAGAAGAGGATTTTTCCTGCAAAAAAAAAAAAAATGTTGCTGCTGGAGTGGGTGATGTGTACATGTCTGGCTGCTCTGGAGGGGCACACATGCGAAATATCGGTTCTCTGAGTGGTTATAATCCAGGGGGTGCAAAATCCTCCCTGTATGGGAAAAGGAACACAGGGATATACCTTGTTAATGCACAACTCTTCTAAGAATGAAGAACAAATCAGCTTATACAAACGGTGAGCAGGGATTACTTATTTCCTTTCTTTTCTTGCTGATGCCTGTACCTGAAAAGGAAAGGCTTTAGTATTCTACTTTAGGAGAAAAAAACCTCTTCCAGTTTGGCTTTCAGCATCACCCTTTGTGTTTCAGTACTTGCACAGCTTTGTGCTGGCTATTTTTTTAGAGCCAGAAAACAAGTTGTGTGAAGAAAGAGGATATGATCAAGCAGATGTCTTCATTATGTCATAGGAGGAGGGCAAAGTTTATGCCAGAGGCCAGATTTTCAATGCAGAGCTCAGAAACTTAAAAGAAATCCAACAATTTACTGGAAAATGCAATCACGCAGGATTGTATCTCGCCCGTTTTGCTCTATGGTGTGTTCTAATTAAAAAGGTATTGGGAGAAATAAAAGGCAGATCTTTTTCTACCTGTTTTGATGGTTCATGGCATACTTCAGAAGCAGAGGAAGTAACCAATTTTTTCAGAAAAACATGAGAAGCAGCAGTGTATCTCTAAAGGAAAACAGCAATGGTTTAGTTCTACTGTACTTGTCTGCAATTATCTTTTGCTACCTTTGTAAGTGACAGACTGGTGTCTCTGCAGGGACTTTTAGTCCCTTTACTATCTGGCTTTTACATCAATTTATTGCAATTCTATTTCTTAATGCTAACTCTGCAAAGATAATATATAGAAACACACTCATTTTCTACTAAGTTGCCTACTATCAGAAAATGTGTATATTACCTCTTCCACCCACCACTTCCATCAGCTTTGCAAGTAAAAACTTACTGAGGCACTCTTCATTTTAAAGCAAAAATCTCTCTTGAAAATATTGTTCTGAGATACTTGAAAACCGCTAATATCAACAGAAAGCATAACTGTAGCTCCAGGACATCAAATGATACTTCCTTTTTCCAAATGTATCAATAACTTGGAACAACAGGTTCTGAATATCTAACCAGAGCTAACTGAGTGATTGTACCACATAAGGATAAAAAAAGAGAGATAAATATGACAAATAATCTGAATGAAACCATGTTTCTCCCTAGGGAAGTAAAATGTGCAGTCCCCCCTTCTGGCCTTTACTCGCTTTGCAGTCCGGAATGCCAGCTTTCTGAGGCTGAATCCTTTGAACTATGGAAACTTTTTCTAGTTGGAAAGGACCTCTAGTGGGTCACGCCATGCACTTCTCCCTGCAGCTCAGCTGCATCATGGATTTTGTTATCTAAGATAATAAGCATATAACAGCTTTCCCTTCACAGACAAGACCGTATTCCCAACTCCTTTCATGACATTTATTCCAGGTCAAGACCATTACTGTCATTTGTGTAGTTCCTCTAATTTCAGGAACCCAAGAGTATTTGCACAGTTTCTGGGTATCTAGACCTTTGATAACTTCTCTATGATTCCAAATGAAAGCAATGGCCAATTAATAAAGAATTCACCACTACTAATATAAAATTTTCCTTATTTCTCATCTTGCCAAGATTGTACTTCCTTCACTCAAATTTACCCAATAGTAATAATGGCATTATAGTTATGACTCAACAAATTCCACATGAAGAAGCCCTACCATAGGGGTTCAGGCAAATATATGAAGCAATTGAAAAAAAGTAGAAAAAATGAGGCAGAAAAAAATTAACTAACCTTTCAGAGATCCATGAACATTGACAAGTTATACTGAACTAGAGGTTTCTAATTTAAAGAAGCCCCCATTCAAATAAGCATACACTTAAAATCCAAAAGATGTTTACATGCATATCACTCTTATTCCAGGAGGTGTTTGTCTTTTTTCTCTCTCTCTCTCTCTTTCTCTCTCTCTCTTTGATGTATCACAACATATTTTAGGTAACCTAGTCCTTAAAAAAAAACTCTGCCTGGAACTTACATAGTAAGATAAGTTCTATAGGGGTGAATCAGCCTCTTCTGCTGACGGTCTGCAGGTTTCAACTTTCAATTTAAAAATCTGTTCTAAAGTTTGAAATGTGTTCCAAATGAGATAACATCCAGCAGAAGCCAGTTGCTTTTGCTGCTAGTTTAGTCACAGCAGCCCATTCTTTGGGGTCGATCAGAATTAGGGTCTCGCTTATAAAAATAACAAGCAGTGACTCAGTCTGAATTGCATTTTTTAATAGTGTTTCAGCCTAGCTAGTGTCTACTGAGCTTACCTTATTTGTTTCACAAAAAGGTGAAAATGTAGATAATCAAACCTTCTCTGGTTTAAATTTTTTTCTGAATAATGATTCTAAATACAAAGACTCAAGCACATCATGTTAATAGGGGAAATTGCTGAAAGAAGAAAATCAAAATTCACACACACAGAGCATCCAGTTGTGACACTGTTCCAATGATATTAGAGAAGAAATAAAGAAATGCACAGATTGGGTTGATTTTTTTTCTTCGTTCTTTTTTTTTCTTTTCATTTTTTCTCTCCATTAGGATTTTTGTTTTATTTTGAACACAGATGAGAGTTTAAGGCACTCTCCTAGATCTAAACAATATTTTTGTTTTGAGTTTTCCTCTTATGAAGATTAAACTGGCCTACATTTTTAAAGTTCCTATTCCTAAGAAACGCTCACTTTTTCAAAGTAATCAGATGAGAAAATTCAGGTTTTCTCTAATTAAGGTTTACAGCCGAAAGTGTACAGTCTTTGTAACCCCATCACTCACAAGTAGGGAGATAAGGCAAGAAAAGTATACATAACGCTTGAAAAAGGTGGTACACCTTGATTTACTACATACAGATGTAAATGGAGTAAGGTTCTTTTAAGCCAAAGTGATTGGGTCAGAGGGGTCAAGATACAGCCAGTATTCTAGCTGGTCAAGACTGAACTATCCAGGAAATGTTTAGCTCTTCCAACAATGAAAACTAACTGAAGAATGAATGCTGTGAGCACAGATGCATAAATGCAGAGTGGACACATATGCAGAAGGTTCTGTGTCCCCCATCCCCACAGATTATTAGAGATTATTTTACTTTGTTTCATCTATTTAATATCATTACACTAACACTGTTGGGTGCTCATTTCCTCTATAAATCAGATCACCTTGGCTGAGATTTATAAGAGGAAAAGTTTAATTAAAGCCAGAATGTTACTATTAAATTTGATGTGCAGTATAAATGGGCAGCATGGGTCCAAAGCTTTTCCCACCATACTTAGTGCTATCTTGTGAAAGAGAACAACTCAGGAAGAAGTTGAGGAATACAAAGCTAGCCAACACAGGGTATAATTTATCTTCATATTTCACCACTTGAAAGAGCATTGTGTTTTTCTCTTTCTGTAATTCCCTAATTTGGTAGATCTGCCCAAAAGATGTTCAGGAGACCTAATAAGTTATAGGAATGGAAAACAGCAAGAAAAAATTAAGTTGAGGCGGTGTCCCAAGTGACTACAATGAAAAGAGATGGGAGGTGAATTTTTACATAAGAGGAAAACGTAAGAATAGAAATAGAATTAAAGTCACCATTTTTATACAGGGTACACTTTCTACTTTATAAATACTATTATTAGATACAATTTTATAAACATGATTACATCATTAACATGTTTATAATCACTATGTGTCTCTAACATGGAATGTAAATTTGAAAGTTATCCTTTAAAAAAATCACCATCTAAAGGAAATGATTCTGCATGGATCATAAAATAAGCAGAGGAGTACGTTTTTAAAAAGTGGTCTGAAATCGCAGCAGAATCAAAGGAAGGTTTTCTTAATGCTTTGAAGAATATTGACTCTTTTCTATTATCTTTATTATTCTTCAAAGTAAATAGACATACTATGTGTCCTTCTGATAACCTAAAGTATACAAAAGTGATGAAGACCAAATATAAGTCATTCATTTGGATTCTATATGAGGTATCCTGTTTTATTTAGCCCCTTTTTGGTTTGAATTTCTAGGAAATTTCTGTTTGAGCCAAGCGTTTAATGAATGTACTGTTAACAAACACTTGTGGTATCTTAGAAGTAAAAGTGTGAATCTCTGAGAAATACAGAGCAGCAGAGGGCATGGGAATGATTTGATTATTTTGACCAGAGCAATGCAGGTTTTCAGGCTGAGGAAAATGTCTGTAGCTTATTCATTTCTTAAAAACCACTTGAAAGTATGCATTAGTGTTTATAGTTGTAGTAAAAAGAATTGTTTGGGGCATTTTTCTGAGCATAATAATGATACTTCTTATAAGAGAATAAATTGTCTTCTCATGTTCAGAGAGAGCCTTAAGTTGGGGGGGGGGGCGGTATTTCAGGAAGGTAGCTAAAAATAACAGCTATTTATTTCCATGACGGGGGGCATCACAACCTCACGGCACCCCAAGGGCCTCAGTCCTTTCTTAGTGCACTGACAAACTCACTGCATGCATAGCTTTGGGGACTGTAGGTAGAGCTGAATAAGATTGTGTCCATTTCCTTCTTTATTTGATGACTAAAAGTAATTATTTCCTTTCTTATTTGATGGGTAAAAATAATTTTCTTCTTTTATGACCACAGTTTTATTATTTCATTCCCATCACAGTTCAGTATTTGTTCTGAATAATTTCTTTACCAAGTAAAATTTTATAAGAAAAGGGGTAGAGGGTGGGGATGGAGGAAAGCAGGAAGGAGAAAGGAAGAAAGACATCCTCTTAACAATACAGTAATATTATAAATGGTTGATGGTGATAAGCCATTTCCATTAAACTCTATTCTTTCTATTAACACCATTCAAAAAGTCAGGTAGTTAACCCAGCCTTTATTGACAGTTTGACAATTATCAGAGAATGTGAGACACAGAAAGGAGTTTAGACATTACTTTACCCAATATCAAGGGCTTCACTGGTAAAGAGTGGAATGTGGAAGAGCCAGGTTAAATCCCTGGGTTGGGAAGATCCCCTGGAAAAGGAAGTGGCAACCCACTCCAGTATTGTCTGGAGAATCCCATGGACAGAGGAGCCTGGTGGGCTACAGTCCATGGGGTCACAAAGAGTCGGACACGAGTGAGTGACTAAAACCCAATGCCCATCGTTTACATTTGAGATACCTGATGACCAGAGAGATGAAGTGACCTGTCCATGGACCAACTGAATTCATCTTGTTCATTATCTCTCTCTTCCGTAACCTGAGCTTTAGCTGTGGAATAGTATAACTTTTTATCATCTCCACTCAATTCTGCCATTACAAATTAAAAGAGAAATTTAAATCTATAATGTCATTATTTATAAATATGCTATAAAGGAACAGGCATGGAAACTTATGGAGAAAATAAGGATTTATAACTTTAGGAATTTTATGTGTTTGTACACTTTTGTAAAGCTCCTATTGCAAAGAAGAATTAAAATTTTCCTTCAAAATTTTGACGATTACTTGGGAGACTGATAAAATGTAGGTTTTTATTTTATTTTTAATGATTTGATGGTAGTCTTGAGTATCAGTAATTTGGCAGGCTAACCAGTCATGTGTGCATTTTTGCAAAAAAAAAAAAGTTTATTGGTCAGTGATCAGATATGAAACATGATGACAACCTATTTATTGTGTTTTTTATAACTTTCCATTTATTCAATTTAAGGACTGAGATAGTGACCTTCCCACTTCTTTGGAGTTAAAATGTCAATTTTTGCATGAAAGTGTATGGATAAATTATGTTGTTTTTACCCTTGACAAAATTAAAATCTGCAAGCAACCCAATGTCAACCCTCCCCTATTTAAAAAAATAACTGTTAATGTTCCATGAAATCCAAAAGTCCAAGGACCACTGAGTTAGATAATGAATAACATAATATTGAAAAATGACTGACTTAGTTTTCTTCTTTGTTTGGATGAATAGAAAGTAAACGGGAATTACTTTTGGAATGATAAGCCAAATAGACAGCCCAAAAGATAAAAGTCATTCTATCAAAAGGTATTTTTGGATCCCTTATTTAAACTTCATAGAGATTAATAATAACATTTCAAATAACAATATAATCTTTGACTATATTAATAGGTCCTCCAAAATTGTACTTTGCCAAGGTCATGGCCAAAATGTATCATTGGCAATGAATTCACCTATTTGATTACATAGTGGATTACTCGGTGGAAAATAAGAAGTTTTAACTTTATATATAGTTTTTCTAAAAACCCAGCCAGCTCAATTTAACCATACCCATTATTAAAGGGGTATTTTTTTTCCTAAAAATAAACTTTATATAACCGTGGATAAACACAAATTTCCTAAGGTGTTGATTGATTTGTAGTTTAAGGTATGCATTGTTAGGTCAAAAAGCAGTTGCTTTCTACATTTCAGTCATGAAAATGGGCTTATCACATTTTTAGCTGCAAAGCTTAAACCTCCTTTGCAGGATTAAAAAAGGGGAATTTTATTAATCAACTATCATTCATTTTATAAAATGTTTGGAACTGCTCGATTTCACACTCAACTAAAATATTTTAAGCTCTTCTTAGCAACAGGTTGTGATTTAACACTCATAAAAACTGTGTGGTTGGACTGAGTAATCATGATGAAAAATGATAAAATTCACCAAGATTGGTATAGTACTGCTGATCCTAATTTGTATCAAGTAGAGCTACTCTATCTCCCAGTAATTAACTATTTGCCAGTTAATTACTTATATAAAAGTATGTAGTTGAGATTTTGTCAGTGTTTCATAAAGAAATAAATTCTGTGAGGGAGGCCTTGTAATAAGTATCAGTGCCACAGTTTTACTCTCTTTCTGACTCATATCCCTCTTTAGTAAGAAAAAGATGTTTGGGGCAGATCCTTATTAAGACAACAGAATGAAGGGGTCACTTACTGTCATCAAGAGGAGGTGGTTCCAAACCTCCAGATCCAGCTCTGCAATAATTTTTGAATTCAAGGAAAGTATATTTACCTGCAGGTAAAGTGCCTTTGAAATAAGTGCAGGCACACCAATACAGGTCTCGTATTTTAAAACTTTGTCTCATGATACTTCCCTTCTTCAGTATGCTTTTTATTCTCAGATGCCAGATTCCAAGATATCTTTACAAATAGCACCATGGTTTTATTTTTCAACTTCCCCCTGCCTTGAGTTTAAATGTATGTTTACTTTGTATTCTAAAAAGACAATGAAATTAAGTTTAAGAGATGACCCAACAGAGGGAAGGACACTACTAGATGTCGAGTGATCATGTGAAATGACTTTCTCACCAACTAGAATGCTAAATAGGACAGTTACTTTATTTAAAATATGAAGCTGAAAGCTACAAAAGAGTAAAATGCTCCCAAGTGATTTAGTTTAGTCTGATGTAATGAAAGATTTTTATACAGCAGACAGAGAGGGGAGAAATTGTTGAAACCTATGCTGGGTTAACTGTGCACCAAAGAACAAGAAGTTTGCTTTGCACTGTGGATATTCTGAACTTTAATAGAGCATATGTTTGCTTCCCAATTTCTCACTACATTAAAATAAATTTTTAAATGGCTTATTTTTTTTTCGCCATATGAAAATCACAGCTGTTTAGAAAAACCAATCATGAAAACAAGAGCCAAACCTGCCCTGATTTGTAATTAAGAAATAGGCAATGATATCCATGATGTTATCAAGAAGGACTTTAAAGCAAGTGAAATTTGGGCTGCGTTTTAAATTCAGTAATCCAAAGAAGTAGCTACAGGGCTCCAACTGCTCAGGAGATACTCCACTTGTCAAATACTTTGCAATTTAGTTTTCACCTGATTGACAAGTTCTCCTAAAAACAATGCCAAGACTTTGGAAATTTTCTTGAGTCCCTGCACAGAGAAAGCCCACATGATACAATTACAAGATGCCTTGTGGAATGAACAAATACAGGCTGGGGAGAAAGGAGAAAATGATTTTAAAATATCACTTCTTTCATCTCAAGATCACAGTTTTAAGATGAAGGCATCACTAGCAAATGTAAGCATATAGTGAAGGCTCAATAAATGCTTACTGTGAAATTCTTCTCATACAAACTGCAAAAGATTCTCTTAAATAAATACTCCTCCAATTTATTTCCTTTTCAAGTGTATTCACACCAATGAAAAAATTCAAGTTTTCTATCCCATGCTATAGTGTTTAATAATTTTGACTCTGTTAAAAGAAGCCAATTTCAAAGGAAACCCTATCAATGGTGTCCTCAGAGCTAGAGAGACTAAGCATGTAAACAGAGCTGCCCAGCTTTCAAAATTGGCCACCAGACCTCTTCTTCCTCCAGGCAGATTTTTATTAAACTTGGTATTAAACAATGTTGCCTGGAGCCTGATTAACAATTTATGCCTTCCTAAGCAGATTAACAGAAGTCTGTCATTTTGATTTTTTAATTCTTGTGTTTGGAAACAGGATGCACCTCTGAGTTTACACTTTCAATTTATGTATTTTATTTTCAGAATTCAAACTTAAACATTGTTCTTTTCTGAATTTTTTTCTTTTACAGTTTTAGTATCCATGTGTGTTACTATATATTTTCTATGCTAAATAAAGCAATTGCTTTTTTGCTAAGCGATTTTCTTTTCTCTCATTCAATCAATCCTAAATGTTCTTTTAAAAAATATTTTAAAGATATTTTGAATCTGTTACTTTCGAGAACACAAGAAGATTATTGGAAGTGAGTAGGATAATAATAAAAGCTAACACTTAGGCAGCACTTACAATATTTCAGGCACTATTCTAAATGGTTACATGAATTTAATGTTCACAACAATGTTCTGAAGAAAACACTATTAATCTTCCAATTTTACAGACAAAACTGGGAGAAAGAGTAGTTAAGCAACTTGCCCAAGGTCACACAGCTAGTACATGTCAGAGCTAAGATTAAATCCTGGCAGTCTTGATAGCCCATACTCTTAAATATTAAATTTTTGTGCCTTTTGTGCTTAATATGTATGTATATATACCCAAACAGATGGTAGATAGATGAATAGATTCAAATGTTTGTATCTCAAATTCAAAAATAATGTCAAAATTGTAAGGATATTTATACATGCATTTATATATATGAAATATATGTAACATATACATATTTCTCAGGAATCAAAAAATATAATTTTAAAGAAAATGAGAAACATATTTCCCTTTCAAGTCTCGGTGAATTTATCAGTATATTCCCACAACAAGTTAGATCAATTAATTATAGCCCAAAGCAGCAGATATCAGCCTCACAAAAGCCATTTAGCTTTAGGCCTAGCTTTTCACTTTCATTTAAGTCAGTCTTACAATCACTTACTGTTGGTCCCAAGGGAAGCCTGGCAAGTTTCTGGAAGGTTTAGACTCATCAGTCATTAATTTATTCATTCTATAATATTTACTGAGACCCTCCTGTGCCCAATGCTGGAGAGATACTGGGATGATAAGGCAACATACATAGCACTTTGGGGGAAACAGATTCTTTCTTCATATTTTATACAAAATAAATCCCATAAGAATTAAAGAGTAAGAGTATAAAACAAAACTGTAACTTTACTGAACTTAGATAAATATATATTTATAATCTTGGGGTGGCAATTGACTTCCTAAGCATGAAGCCAGAACTTGAAAACACAGTGAAGGAAGTCAGCAAAGTGAAGGAATGCATGCTTTAGTAATAACAGGCCAATAGTGCCAGCTTTGTATAAAAATGAATAGGACATTCACAGTTCATTTTATTCGTATTCTCCCCATACTTAGATCTTACATGAACATGGAAATTAGTCTTTCATTTCAGGTTACATTATGATCGATTTATAGGGTCTCTATTCATTTTCAGACTTGGTATTTGACCTCCTGCCCCAATTGAGAAAGAACCACCACATCCCTCTTCATTGCCAAAGGCTCATTACAGTTTTATTTTTAATAGCATGCCTCAAAGTACTTTAGACGTCCCAGGTGGCGCGAGTGATAAAGAACCTGCCTGCCAGTGCAGGAGACCTAAGAGATGTGGGTCCAATCCCTGGATCGGGAAGATCCTCTGGAGGAGGGCATGGCAACCCACTCTAGTATTCTTGCTGGAAGAATCCCATGGACAGAGGAGCCAGATGGGTTATAGTCCATAGGGTCACACAGAGTCGGACATGACTGAAGCAATGTAGCATGCTGTACATGGAATGTTTTCATTTGTTTCTTTCACTGATCCCTACAATTCCCCTGGTGAGTTTGTGGGACAACATTAAATAGAAATACTTTTCATCAAGAAATCAACAGAAATTAAGATGTAAGTGATGGAGGTTCAATTTAATTCAATAACTATTTAACCAACACTTAGGTGCAAAGCATTGTATTGGTGCCATGGATAATACCATGGCATCCAGTTGGTTACAATATGCATTAAATATAGACCTACCTCAGATATTGTAGGTTTGGTTCCAGACCACTGCAATAAAGCAAACCACATGAATTTTATGGTTTACTAGTGCACATAAAATATATACTGCATTAAGTGTGTAACAGTATTGTGTCTTTAAAAATGCACAAATCTTACTTTAAAAATACTTTAAGGCTAAAAAACACTAACCATCACCCAAACCTTCAACAAGTTGTAATATTTTTGCTGGCAAAGGGTTTGAAATATTGTGAGAATTACCAAAATGTGACAAAGAGACACAGAGTGAGCAAATGCTGTTAGAAAAATAGCACTAATAGACCTGCCCAATGCACAAACCTTTAATTTGTCAGAAAAATACAGGGAGGTATACCTATATTAAATATGACTGTTAGAAACTGCCATTTTAGAAACTTATTCAATGAATAGATAGATATTCTGTCAGAATTGAGCCTTTCAGTCATGAAACAGACTAAGGTCTGCCATTATTAAATCTAGACTTTAATGTATTGACATCCAAGCTCAATACTGATATTAATATTCAGCTCATGTACACCAGAACAGCTGTCCAGGTTGCTTACCTCCAGTATCCCCACTCATCTTCACTGACCAAATCTCACTGGATATTCAGGGAAATGGTCAAGAATCTGTTTGTCCAGCAAACTCTCCCTGACTTCCACTCACCTGTCCCACCCTCCTCTTAAGATTTTTCACTGCATGATCCTATAATAGCCTCTACTTAGCCTCTAAGTCAACCTGTTGTTTCAAACATCTCTACAAGATAGGCCAGATCTTAACCTATCACACTGTGAGCCTCTAAAGAACAAGGCCTCTGGGTCTTAAACTTACAAGTCTAACCAAGGCCTAGCACTGTTTTTGGAGACTGGCAAGAACACCTTAGATGTTTATAGAAAGAAGAAATCGACAGTATTCATTATAAAATTGGACTACACTTATATGCTTTTACATTATTCATGTTGGTTTAGTTTTTGTTTCTTGTAATCCGATTTCCTCTGAACATTGTGTAAGCATACACTTAAGAAGAAAGAAAGGTCAGTGCCAGCCTTCTAGACACCCCAGACCAAAGGAGTATACCCAACAGAAGGTGCTGTCCCCAGGACAACCTTGGTGTCTTCAGCCAAATGTCTAACATAGGGTTCAGTTCAGTTCAGTTCAGTCGCTCAGTTGTGTCTGACTCTTTGCAACCCCATGAATCGCAGCACACCAGGCCTCCCTGTTTTTCACCATCTCCCGGAGTTCACTCAAACTCATGTCCATAGAGTCAGTGATGCCATCTAGCCATCTCATCCTCTGTCATCCCCTTTTCCTCCTGCCCCCAATCCCTCCCAGCATCAGAGTCTTTTCCAATGAGTCAACTCTTCGCATGAGGTGGCCAAAGTACTGGAGTTTCAGCTTTAGCATCATTCCTTCCAAAGAACACCCAGAGCTCTCCTTTAGAATGGACTGGTTGGATCTCCTTGCAGTCCAAGGGACTCTCAAGAGTCTTCTCCAACACCACAGTTCAAAAGCATCAATTCTTCGGCCCTCAGCCTTCTTCACAGTCCAACTCTTGCATCCATACATGACCACTGGAAAAACCATACCCTTGACTAGACGGACCTCTGTTGGCAAAGTAATGTCTCTGCTTTTGAATATGCTATCTAGGTTGGTCATAACTTTCCTTCCAAGGAGTAAGTGTCTTTTAATTTCATAGCTGCAGTCACCATCTGCAGTGATTTTGGAGCCCCCCAAAATAAAGTCTGACACTGTTTCCACTGTTTCCCCATCTATTTCCCATGAAGTGATGGGACTGGATGCCATGATCTTCATTTTCTGAATGTTGAGCTTTAAGCCAACTTTTTCACTCTCCTCATTCACTTTCAGGGTTACAGACCACATAACTGATGGGTCTTCCAATACAACACCTGAATATTTTATTGGGGATGTTTTCTTATCTAAAAGTTTCTTCAGTCACTCTCACCAAGGTGTAGAATTGTTTAGAGGTTTTATTAATGTGTTCAGGTTGAAAATTGCAGCTGCATAAATGTTTTCTCTTTGGAATAGACTAGCATGATAAACCTTGGTTATCTTTTGGTTTATTGTCCACCCAGAGTAGTACATCAAATAGAATCTACAAAACAATCTTATGTACATGTTTTATAAGCAAAATCATTTTCCCCTAAATTTCTACCCTGGACATGTTTCTTGAGGTTCCACAGAAGTCTAATACCAGAGTCTACATACCTTGTTATAACCTTGAACACAACTACACAAAATAGATTGAATTAAATTCAACTGATTATGTAGTCCTGTTTCATTCCTTAAGTGGCAGTCAATACGTGAAATGGGATCTTCATGAATATTATTTGGCAATGAAATATGCAGTTCAGCCCAGCTCTCTCTGAGCATGCCAAATATTTTGTAAAGTTTAAGATGAAGAGTGAGAGAGGTTTGGATGATGTTCTTTATACTTCCTCCATTTAATGTGATATCCATCAGCCTGAACTCAAAAGTACATGGAGAATTTTAAATTTACTAATCAACAGAAGTTAGTTTGTTTTACCTAAGTGGATTTCCTAGAGTAGAATAGGTACCATGGTACATTCTGGAAAGTTTGTCTCCTATCTCACCACTATGGGAAATTGTAACTTCCAAGGGAAAACAATAGACCTATGGGTTCAGAAAAGTTAGGAAAGTGATTCCCATTTCTCTGGTTAACACTTCCTTTGGTTAACTAACACTTTCAATCAGTAACATCTCACGTTAACACAAGTAATCTAAACTCTGAAGAGGCAGCCTCTCCCATACTTCACATCCCAACTTTAGAATAATAAGTAGAGAATTAAAGGATTTTCAGGAGTGATTAAGCTATTGGGGGTAAAGGAGAAGCCAATAAGAAAGCCTATTAACAGTGGAAAGGAGATCAGAAAAGTAAACTATAGTAATTCATGTTCAGCATCCTAAAGATCTGATTACTTCTTACTCTTTATTATCAAGTATTTTCAGCTTATGCAATAGGATGCTTTGGGTTATGAGTGAGAAAAAAATCCTATTTCAAACTGGAAAGAAAGAAATAAAGTTATATTTGCAAAAGAGACATTCCACAGAAATGCAGGTTCCAAGTGATCCATAGATGAGTAGTAGCATGATCAAACACTCTGGATCTTTCTGTTTATCCTTCCTTGTCATCTTTAGCATCAACTGCATTCAATGATCGGAGAAGGTAATGGCACCCTACTCTAGTACTCTTGCCTGGAAAATCCCATGGACAGAGGAGCCTGGAAGGCTGCAGTCCATAGGGTCGCTGAGGTCGGACACGACTGAGCAACTTCACTTTCACTTTTCACTTTCATACATTGGAGAAGGAAATGGCAACCCACTCCAGTGATCTTGCCTGGAGAATCCCAGGGATGGGAGAGCCTGGTGGGCTGCCGTCTATCGGGTCACACAGAATCAGACATGACTGAAGTGACTTAGCAGTAGCAGCAGCAGCAGCAGCAGCATTCAATGATTCCCCTCAAACTTTAAGATGATTGCCAGTGGCTACTGGAGCTACATCCTTCCTTATTCTTGTCTAGCAAAAGAGAGAGAAAAACCTCTCTCACTATCAAGAATTAAGGGTAGTGTCCTTCAGTTTGGCTGAGCCAGTATAGGACATATGACCACTTAGTATATTATTAACTGCTAGGAAATTCCATGTGCTAATTGGCTTTTTAGACTAAAGGTCTATTCTTGGGATCAGCTTCCCTTGATTTTAATTCCATGCATGGGGTCAGAGGGAGGAAATATATCTAGACAAAACTGGGATTCTATCAGGAAGAAAAAAGTTGGGAAATGAACATTGGCTAGTTAACAAACCCTGTCTGCTACAAGTTAGCCTGAGAATCAGTATTACTCTAAGTAAAAAATCTTAAGTGTTAAGTGGGTGAGGGATTCAAAGGAATTCAGTTTCATAAACCATAGCTTTACAGGTAGTAGATAATAAGACCAAAACCCACCTGTTCCATCAAATGAGGGTTATCAGCAAAATGGCAATTAGAGTGATACTAAACCATTTTAATGACCTCTGTTCCTATATTTTATTTTACTCTGTGCATGAAGTGGGTTTTGGTGTATTTGTTTTGGGAATATACTGACTAGAAATACATCACTGTCCAAAAAGAAAACATTTTTTTCATCTAGGGAGTTGAGGCTTAACTAGCTGGAAGGGAAGTATAATTTCATTTTGTTCTCATAGTCTCATTTAGAAAATAACCTTAAGAGATTCAAAGGACATTAAGCCATGTGAGCACTCTCCTTGCTCTCTAGGGGCTTGGCCTGGGCTTTAACTTTTCTAGCTTTTTCTGAAGTGTTTTCTTAAGCAACATTTTTGCCTTTAGCACTGTCCTAACCACTGGAGCTTTAAGAAATCTTAAAAAGTATTGTTTAAAAATAGCCTCACAAAACAATTTTCTTTTCTCTGCCTTGCTAAAAATATCCCAAATCTTTAAGAATGTTGTTTTTTTTTTCCTCTTAGGTTTTATTTGAAAGGCAACTAAGCTGAAATGCAGATGTTTATCTAAATCCAAGTCAAAACGGTTTGAGAAATAATTGCAAAATATAAAATGAAAACTCAACAGAGTGCTGCTCTGCTATCTGGCTAATTTAAGGCAAAAGTGAGGTTCTAAGGTTGCTTTTCTAACAAATGCATTTATGTGGATGTGATGTATGCCACACAACAGGATGTTCCTGAAACATACTGTAATAAAATCTAAAGTCTAAATCATACAATTTTTTCATCTTGTGTTCCCTTAGAACTGACTTTGCCACCGTGTGAGTTCACTCACCTCTGCAAATCTTTAACTATGACAAAAATGTCCTTTTTTGCCAAGCAAGTTAGGGGTATAATTAAGGAGCCATGACCATAAAAGCTTTGAATTTAATTAGGAGATGAGTTATGTATGAAGTTTTGAGGAAAGAGGGCACTGAGCTCTTAAACTGTCCTATTTTGCATGACAAAGGGAGTCCCAGGTTGACTGTGTAGGTACAAATACTTTCCAGTTGGGCAGATGACCTGTTGGATGTTCCTCTTAGTGCATTTTTCTCCTATAAATGAGGATAATGGTAATTTCAACTTCAGAAAAGTGTTTGAGGAGTAACTAAGATAAGCATGTAGGAAGCACTCCCAAAATGTTGCTGTCCTCATTGTTATCAAGAAGTCTTCCAAGTATTCAATCCATTTGAGGGTCTTGGTTATTTTTAACTTGCTGCAAGGTGGGGGTTTTTTTGTTGTTGTTTTTTAATTTCACTAATTGGAATGATGCACAGCATTTTTTATGTTACCAATGTAATGGCAAACGGGGAGGGGCGGGGGGGCAACATGCCCATAATTCTACTCACTGAAACGTGTTTTGGCTGACACAGTGAATGTGCCAAACGAGGCTTAAATTCAGAATTTCCTCAAAACCTCTTCAGCACCGTTCCCAGAAAATCTGCAACCCGAGACGGTTTCCTCATTTGGGCTTGCAAAGGTGTGAACTAACCGCAGCCAAAACGAAGTAAAAATGGTAGATACAAATTCTTATAGCACACTGTTGTCCTAAGGATCTTATTCTAATCTGAGGGCCAGCTGCCCTTGTCCATGTGGTAATGAGTGGGGGGAAAAAACAGGAGACCACAACTATGGCATCGGAAACACATGGCACTGGCAAGAGAAGGCACACATGGATATGTACACACACACGCACGTGTACACACACACCAGCTCCACCACCAAAAACACCGAAGACAAAGCGGAAAATGAGGTTTTGGTTCAACGTGGAGATGTCAGAGGGTCAGGTCCTCACTTCCTCCCATGAACACAGGGAACCCACCACTATGCTGCTGACTGGTAAGTCACTTCAGTCGTGTCCGACTCTGTGCGACCCCATAGAGGGCAGCCCACCAGGCTCCCCCGTCCCTGGGATTCTCCAGGTAAGAACACTGGAGTGGGTTGCCATTTCCTTCTCCAATACATGAAAGTGAAAGTAAAGTCGCTCAGTCGTGTCCAACTCTTAGCGACCCCATGGACTGCGGCCTACCAGGCTCCTCCATCCATGGGATTTTCCAGACAAGAGTACTGGAGTGGGTTGTCACTGCCTTCTTCCTCTGAAAACACCTAAAATACCTGGCTGAGCAGCTCCCACCAAAGAAAGCCCACAACTCAGCAGGTAGGACAGAGGGGACACCATCCCCCCAAAATCAAGCCCCCCCGCCAGTCAGGAGGGAACTCAAAACCAGAGGTTCTCCCTGGGGAACGAAGGGTTTGAACCCCACTCTCACACCGGCATCTGAGAGCCCTCACAAGGTCTTTAAAAACTAACCAACCTCCTGCCCACCAGACCCACAGGGCTGAAGGGTCAGAGAAACAGCCCTCACGGGGCTCCCAGCGGCAGGACTCACCTGTTGCAGGCAGGGCGCAGGTGTCGGTGTCAATGAGAGACACGGACCTCCGCTGTGGGAGTCCTCACTTGCTTCATGTGCGGCTTAGCTTCGGCCCGAGGGGCAGGCATCTGACTTGACACACACACTGGGGACAGCTGGGGTGCTCCCCGACTCCGCAAGAGGGAGGCTGGCAGATGCCACCACGAAGCCATCTCTGCCCTGCCCCAGCCCTGGCGCCATCTTCTCTCCCTCTTCCCGCCTTCACACCTTCCCCTCGCCTCTGGCCCCGCCCCCTCTGCATTCACACGTGAGATTGGTGCCCCAGGCTGTAGCCCAGGGAGACAGTTCTTGACAGGCTACCACCACGGGTACTGGGTGGACATTGCAGGGAGACACCCACCCCCTGCTCAACCCCTGCTAAGAAAGAGGCCCATTTGCTTGGCTTGGAACTTGGGCTGAGGGGCAGATGTCAGATTTGGCCCAGAACTAGGGGTCCAAAGCCCTGCTGTCAGGGAACAAAGGCCAATGCCTGCCATCATCTTTGCACTTGACCTCTGTCTTTTTACAACTGGCAGCATCTCCCAGACAGGGGCTTATACCCTCCTCTGGAGCCCAAATGTCCAACCCACGGAACACTTCTGGATCTCCTGGAGGACAGCCGGGGCTTATGCAGTTCCATAGGGCTGCATCTGTGTGTATGAGCCTTTTTTATATAAAGTGTACTGTTACATTTATAAATATAATTATATAACTATAAAATTTGCAGCATACACTGCTTTGTGTCATAATAATAGTAAAGTCTATTCATAATAAAATTAGTATTACTTAGAGACTTATAGGAAAAATGTTATTTCAAATTTCAGTTCATATACATAACTTTTTCAAAGTACATGTGATCAATATAAGACATTCAAGCATAAAAAATTTACTTTTAGATTAAAATATGTGGGGGAAGTTGAATGGAATTGAGTTCCTGACAAAGGACTGGTATAAAATTTCTGGCTGTTAAAATGATCTCGTTCATGTATTTTTAGATGAGGCATTGTGGCTATTGAACTGCTACTGTATTAGAATTCTATAAGAAAAAATTTAGAGTGATTTGATAGTTTGTTTTAGTGTTAATATTTACAATTGGCCAGAAGTTACGTTATTTTCAATAACTCAAACTTATAGTAAAATATATTTAAACTTTTTACTTAATATAGCCGATGAACAATGTTGTGATAGCTTCAGGTGAACAGTGAAGGGATTCAGCCATACATATGCATGTATCTGTTCTTCCCGCTAACTCCCTCCCATCCAGGCTGCCACATAACATTAAGCAGAGTTTCCTGTCTTATACAGTAGGACTTTATTGGTTAGTCATTTTAAATATAGAAGTGTGTGGGGTACTTTTAACCACTAACAATAAGCAGAAATTTTTTTAGTATCATTTTGATTAACGTGCAAGCAAAATATTTGAGGTGCCCTACCGTAGGGTGTGGAAGACTAATGTGTACATATACCACTCATACTGTAGAATTTTAACTAACATGTTATGCTCTGAGGCTCCAGTTCATCCCTAAATTCCTCAGTTAGGGCACTTTTGCAGCTGGCGTTAGATTTCCGAGAAATCTAGTCCAGGTAGCTCTGTACCAAGCCCAGGTTGTTTTCATCGCACAGTCATTCCCCTAATGTGAATGGAGAAAATGTCAGACTGGCAGGACCCTGCCCATCTGGGAAACTGCCCAGGTTTCCAGTTTCAGTGTCTCCTGAAAACAGTATATTCATCAAAACTAAAACACAAAGACCCAGCTGAGTCTAATTCTCTTATTTCTCTAACTCTACAATATGGTTTTGGACTTTCCCGGGTAGCACTAATGATAAAAAATTTGCCTGCCAGTGCAGGAGATGCAAAAGAGACCAGTTCCATCCTCGTCAGGAAGATCCTCTGGAGAAGGGCATGGCAACCCACTCCAGTATTCTTGCCTGGAGATTCCCATGGACAGAGGAGCCTGGTGGGCTACAGTCCACAGGGTTGCAAAGAGTCAGACACTACTGAAGCACCTTAGGTCACCCAAACACATAATATGGTTTTACTAATGATACACTCAGTTGATCAGACCACCTGACCTGCCTCTTGAGAAATCTTTATGCAGGTCAGGAAGCATCAGTTAGAACTGGACATGGAACAACAGACTGGTTCCAAATAGGGAAAGGAGTACGTCAAGGCTGTATATTGTCATCCTGCTTATTTAACTCATATGTGGAGTACATCATGAGAAACGCTGGGCTATATGAAGCACAAGCTGGAATCAAGATTGCCGGGAGAAATATCAATAACCTCAGATATGCAGATGACACAACCCTGATGGCAGAAAGTGAAGAGGAACTAAAAAGCCTCTTGATGAATGTGAAAGTGGAGAGTGAAAAAGTTGGCTTAAATTCAACATTCAGAAAACTAAGATCATGGCCTCTGGTCCCATTACTTCATGGGAAATAGATGGGAAGACAATGGAAACAGTGACAAACTTCATTTTTTTGAGCTCCAAATTCACTACAGATGGTGATTGCAGCCATGAAATTAAAAGATGCTTACTCCTTGGAAGAAAAGTTATGACCAACCTAGACAGCATATTAAAAAGCAGAGACATTACTTTGCCAACAAAGGTCTGTCTAGTCAAAGCTATGGTTTTTCCAGTGGTCATGTATGGATGTGAGAGTTGGACTATAAAGAAAGCTGAGCGCTGAAGAATTGATGCTTTTGAAGTGTGGTGTTGGAGAAGACTCTTGAGAGTCCCTTGGACTGCAAAGAGATCCAACCAGTCCATCCTAAAGGAAATCAGTCCTGAATATTCATTGGAAGGACTGAAGCTGAAGCTGAAACTCCAATACTTTGGCCACCTGATGTGAAGAACTGACTCATTTGAAAAGACCCTGATGCTGGGAAAGCTTGAAGGCTGAAGGAGAAGGGGAAGACAGAGGATGAGATGTTTGGATGGCATCACTGACTCAATGAACATTGAGTTTGAGTAAACTCCGGGAGTTGTGATGGACAGTGAGGCCTGGTATGCTGCAGTCCATGGGGTCTCAAAGAGTCAGACACGACTGAGCGACTGAACTGAACTGAACTGAAGCATAGTAGTTATGCTAGTATTCAAATTATTAATATAGATTTAAGTGGGTTTACATTTTTCCTATGAGATGGCTTCATGTGGTATATTAGTATTTGGGGACTACATCTAATCCCACTCATGCACCATTTCAGATCTCCTTACTTCCCCTGTCTCTCATTCCAGCCACTGCCATGACAACCAGTTTCTACACATATTCTGACCCACTTTTTGCAAGTGCACACCTTGCTTTCTGCCTTGGGGCTTCTCTGTTGACACCACAAACTGAAACACTAAAGGAATCTGTTCCATGCTAAACCCTATTCAATAATCCAGAAGTGCAGGTGATTTGTTCCAGGAGTTGCATCTTTGACAAATCCAGGATTGGAGCCTATGGCTAAGTGTTCCTCCCTTTCTTCCCCAGGAGAGAAGGTCCTGAGACCTTCATAGGGTTTCTAGGATGATCTCATGGAATGGTGGCCAACTTGATAATGCTTTCTTGTGATTAATCCTCATTCTTTCTCTCCTTACTGCCCCCAAAGTCTGCACTCAGGAAAAACACTCCCCCTCCAAAATATTTGCATATAAAACACAGGTAAAATGAGTTACAATTCTAAAAATCAAGGCTGCCAGCTTGTTTTTCTAGCTCAACTATGTGCCCCCCAAACACCTCCTTTTGCCATTCCCATCTCCTGTTTTGCTGATAGTCATCATTCATTCATACATTCTTATTTTCTGCAAGGATTGATGGCTTGCCTGCTATATGCTAATGACAGCGATACAATGATGAACATAACCCTTGTTTCCTTCACTGAGGACATTGTCTCTAGATTCTCAAAAAAGACTGGTAGGGAACGCTGAACACATTTTTCTGAAGTCTGAAAGCACAGGAAAAAGCTACTTCACTGGCTGGATAATGGATGATGAGAAAGAATATTAGAACTCAAACAATGAAAGCAAAGAAAGAAGGCCACAATATACCCACTGGAAAGTGTCTCAAGCAATAGAGTGTCAGACATTCAGAGGTAAAGCAGTGTATAGTTTACTGCAGGGATGAAAGGCCTAAATGAAAACTACATCTCCAGACCACACAGAGGAGTAGTAGATGTTGGTGTCCCCATCCTGTGTGGATCTCAACCGGAAAACAGAGGTGCTGCTTAGCTGCTGGGTGAAGGGCTTCAGAGAGTGGGTGGTGGGGTGGTGGGTATTGGAAAACAACAAAATATTAAGTGCAAGAAGCCCAGCTTGGGCAGCAAACTGCTGCTTAAACAGGTTTACGCGGAATGTGATTGTATGTCTTTTTAACAGCCTCTAAAAGTCTTTTTTTAAAGCCTTTTCGGAAGTAGTTTCCTCTTTTCCTGTCGTACTGTCAGTTGGCAGATGCCTCTGGGAAAGGGGGCTCTGCGTTCTAAAAGGCTCTTAAATAATGTTGGTTAAAAATTACTTTAAAAGCTATCTGCCGGATAGCACCTTGCCCTCTTCCTCTCGCCCTCCCCAGTGACTTTCTCTTTCCTGAACCCTATCTGATTTGCCAATTACCTTCTTCGGAAACCTCTCTCGTTCTCTTGACACCTGTGCTGACAGAACATCCCATCCTGGCAGGCAGCTGCCAATTCTCATTGGAAAATGATTGCTAAACATTTCAGCGCAAGAAGAGTTCCCCCCCTCTGCTCATTGGCACCATAGAAAAAGCCATTATTCCTCATTCTTATGAATCCCAGCCCTTTTCCTTGTAACTCTCTCCCTCTGTGGCCTTCCTGGGTTCTGCAACAGCCATGACAAGGGGAGGGCCCATCTTCAAAAGACAGTGGCTTACCAGAGGATGCTTCGAGAGCCAGAAAGGTGCAGAGAAGGAAGCTGTGCCTTTACGAAAAATCACAACAATAACTGGACACCACAGCAGGCTGGGAAAAAGCCCAATACACTGGGCAGTGCTGGTGATTTCAGAAACAGATCTTAGGGCCTGTCAAACAACTAAGCCACTTCTGATTTTAACATTTTTCCAGAATTAAATCCTGCAGGCTATTTTCATACATCTCAAGGGGAATAAAATATCATCCATATATATATATATATATGTTTTAAAGGCATTAATTAAGTTTAGCTCTGACACCCAAGAGTAGTGGTCCCTGACCTGAGCCCTGACCTCCAACAAGGGGTTCCGGATGAGGTTAATGGTTGTTGCACAATCAGATCGGTGTCACATATTGAATATAGGTCAAAGGATGACTGCTCCCTGCAAAAAAAACAAAAATAACCTTTCTAAGACACCATTTCATATTAGCATAGGACCATATGCTCAGGATCAGAAAGAAATTGTGTTGTATCTAAAAGAAATCACTTTGGGAGAAAATCACATTTGGAGCTAAGGCGTTTGGCAATGGAACTGCATTTCTGTAAGCCTTTATTTACTGATTGCAGATAAATCCTGACCTGAAATTAATGAAAACTGTGAGCGTGTCCTAGTAAAGTTTGGGATGAACTGACAACTTCAAATGATTTTATACTATGACTTTCCTCTTCCTACTTTCAAAATATCTGGCATCAAAAAGTTTGAAGCTTTGATGTAAAAAGCCTTACAGTTCATATTAGCTCATTCATGAAATCCAGAAAGGGATCAAGTCACACATATGATTGATTAGATTTAATTGTTTTTTTATCTAGTTGTGACAATTGAAATTATAATCCTGCTGCTGAGGAAACATTTTACGCAATATTGGATAGATTAGCAAAAATGAAAGCGATAAACTCCTTTCTACTATAAATCTCGAATATTCTTTAGAATAATGTCTGTTGTCAACTTTAATGTATTTTAATTATAATTACAAGAAAAATCCTTTGTTAAGCACCAGCCAACTAGTTAGTGATGGTTTACATGATACTTTAGTTTTTACTGAAAATATTTAATGAATTTTTAAATCATTTAAATATAATATCACATAGAATTAGATATTACCTTTACTGAGCTATTAAACTGCTGTGGGTATGAATATTATTCAACCCATCCTTCAATATAGTTCTTACACTGGATCCCTGTAATAATTTAAAACATTTTAACTTTATTAGTAAAAACATGCCATTAAGAATACAGTGAAAGTGATAGGTTTGGAGGAACCATCGATATTCAGGCAATAGAAAATGTAAAACCAAATAGCTTGGGGCCAATTCAGTTCCTCCATGTAAAATAATTCTGGTTAGAGCAAATCAATGTTTTGAAGAGGTAGCCTAATCAAATATAACTCTAATAAAGTTAGGTAAATTGAGAATTCCACGTATGGTGTGCAGAAAACTCATTACTCATTACAAAACAAGGCTTTTAATGTCTCCAGGTCTAAACGAAAGAGCGCTGCTGCAAATAAGCAGATTCGGGGAGTGATTACGGTTAGGAGTCAGTCTTATGTGGGTTCTTTACTATCCATGTGACCTGTGTAAATCGTTCAATCACTATCCTTTTCCCTCAATGTCCTACTTCTTAAAATTATTGTGAGGATTAAATGAGATGTATTATAAGGTGATCACACAGTTCTTGGCTCACAATAGGTACTAAATAAGCCTTGGTCATTTTGATTAGTAGTGTTATTTTATGATAGTGATGATGATGCATGCATGCTCGGTCACTTCAGTCGTGTCCGACTCTTTGAGACCCCATGGACTGTAGCCTGCCAGGCTCTTCTGTCCATGGGATTCTCCAGGCAAGAATACTGGAGTGGTTTGCCGTGCCCTCCTCCCAGGGGATCTTCCCTACCCAGGGATTGAACCCACGTCTCCTGCATCTCCTGCATTGCAGGCAGATGCCTTACCACTGAGCCACCAGGGAAGCCCAATGATGATGATATTTGATTATCATTCTATGCAAGTAAAAGCATGACTCCTGAATCCTCCCAGTCAGACACACACACACAGAAACCAGCCAGCTCTTTTCATAAAAATCAAATCATTACATTTGACACAGAAACTCCACATGGGAACCAGGAGACAAATGACCTAAAACCTGTTTTTCCTGACAATGAGTATACTGTAAAACACAGTTACCATTGTAAAGCGAGAGGTAGGCTTTTTGCTTTCTTCAAAATCTTCGCCCTCCTGCACCAGAAGTTTAAAGAGATTTTACATGTTTGCAAATTCTACCAGATAGCCTACCATATTATTTAAATAATTCATTTTTGGAAACTTTCAATACATTTTTTAAACTTATAGCTGACATTTTTCTGAAAACTTAAGGTTTAAAAAAAAAGAAATGAGGCAGTTCCTGGATTTAAGAAGTTTATTTGCAATCTAATGTTTATTTTGTTGATTCAGTTGCACAAAACCATTACAGTAAATCTCTTGGGAAAAAAAATATGTTGTTGCTTTTAATGCAGGAGTCAGCAGTCTAAGGCTCTCGGGCCAAATCCAGCCACTGCCTGTTTTCATATGACCTGCAAGCTAAGAATAGTTTTCATGTTTTTAAATGGTTAAAAGAATCAAAATAATATTTCATAATAATTATATAAAATTCAAATTTCGGTACCCCTAAAATAAAATTTTATTGCAACAAATCATTAGCATATTATCTATGGCAGCTTTCACACTACAATAACAAGTTGAGTAGCTGCAGCAGAGACTGTGTATGGCTTACAAAACCTAAAATCTTTACTATCTGACTCCCTAGAGAAAATGTCTACCAATTTCTGTTCTAATATAGCAAACCCTGCTACCAAAAACAAAAAAATAATTTGTATAAGCATCCTCCAACTTAGGAACAGGTTTTATACAAAAAATTCATTTGGAAGTCAGTTGTCCATGAGAACCAAATGATAAATGAGTTGGGTACCTAAGCTAGCCCACAAATGCTGATTAACTTATAATTATTTTAACTGTAGTACTGAGAGCCTGAGTTATGAAGTTTAGAAATAGGTGGCCATAAGTCAGCAAGATCCCCTGAAGAAGGAAATGGCAACCCTTCCAGTAGTCTTGCCTGGGAAATTCCATGGACAGAAGGAGCCTGGAGGTTACAGTCCATGGGGTAGCAAAAGAGTCTGACACAACTTAGCCACTAAACAACGAAGCTGCAAGAAAGAGGAGGAAAAAATGTCCATAGCCTTTTCCTGATTGCAAGGCCATAGCTGGATACACATAGTTCTTGTCAGGTACTGTCATGTTCTTTGAGCAAAAGGACTTTATATTATATATTTTTATATTCCTCACGGTACTTATACGAGGGCATTTATAAGTGCACAATATATACTTGTTAAATGAAATATATCCATTTATTTCGATGTTATGTGTGCTGAGTAGTCAATATGGCCTCAATTTCCCCTACTTCTCTGTCTCTTACTAATAGGCATAATTTTCAAAAATTTGGATCCTTATGAAAAAAAATTAGTCATTCTGATTTTAAAACCTAGACCAACTTTTGAACGTTTTCCAGTGCAAAACCACATATAGTGAGAAATACATTTTACATCCCAACCAAATGCACATATTCACATATACTTATAACCTAAAAGCTTCATCAAAAAAGAGAACTTTTTGAAATGCAAAACTGTCTTTTCTATTATATTCTGTTCATTTAATTATTTTTCAATTCTCATCAAAATTACTAAATTGGTTTCATGAACAACTAGTGGGGTCACAACCCACAGTTTGAACAGCTGGGTCTGTGGTATTCAGGATAAATTTCTGAATACTCATTTCAGGACCATTAATTGAGCACCTTAATAAGGGCCTGGTCCAGACACCATAGGGCTTCCCTGGTAGCTCAGTAAACAACAAACCTGCCAATGCAGGAGACATGGATTTGACCTCTGGGTGGGGAAGATCCACTGGAAAAGAAAATGGCAACCCACTCCAGTGTTCTTGCCTGGGAAATCCCATGGACAGAGAAGCCTAACAGGCTGAAGTGTGTAGGATTGCAAAGAGTCAGACATGACTTAGTGACTGAGCATACACACACCAAACACCCTGACAGACACAGAGATCTGATCAATACGTCACTCCCCCTCACCTTAAGGACTGGATGTCTAGGTGGGAAGGTAACCAGAGTAAAAGGTATGGAGGCTGTACAACACTCAACTCAGCCAGAGGTACACACAGGTTATAGTATCAAGTTCCCAGCAGCAATTAAAGAATTCCCAGTCCAAGGCACAGTTTTGCCTCTATTAATTTAATATTTTAATTAACTTTTGGTTTAGCTCTTTTAATTAACTTTTGGTTTAGGACATGGCTTCCTGTTCTGCTATTTAGATAGAGCTAATTATTCCCCCAAAATTTAAACCAGTTTTTGAGAGTGGAAAAACTTTAAGATATATTTAACTTAAATACAGATACAAATTGAGTATAAGTATAGATAATACTGGAATTAGGCATTTAGAAGTTTTTTTGCTTAAGTGGAGAGTCATTTGTATTTTCCATTGTCATTAAAGTTTTTAAGTTCATTTTTATAACCAAATTGCTAAATAATGTTGTTATTATAATACATTTGAAATTGCAGAGCATTTATAATTGTAGAAATACTAACTTGAAATATACTTGCAATATCTTTTTGAGACCATTACTATTTTAAACTTAATTATAATATATTATCCAATGATGCAATTTTATAAGCAGGAAAATTCACAAAAACAAAAAAAGTACACAATACCCAATTGTTGTATTTAAAATTATAGCTAAAAGAAAACTTTACCTGAAAGAGGTTTATCTCACATGCCTTAAAGATTTATAGTTAATTAAAGTAAAACATGGGTTGGTAATTTCAAATGTACTGCAATTTCATCCATTTAACAAAGAACCTATTTCACTGGTATAAATTACAGATATGAGAAAACACAGGGTATTTTGCATTTTAAAGATTTTATACCCACTCTGATTTATTTTGAGCGAAAATTCCAAAATAGGTGGCTCCCACTCTTTCCCATCTTTGTGGGCTCCTTAGAGTTAGCCCCACACTCAGTCCACCAGCATCCAGTCACATCTGCTTCCCAGATGTGCTCAGAATCCTCCTCCTTTCTTCTCTTTCCACCTGCAGAACCTAAGTCCATCAGAACCATCATGTCCTTTTGCCTAAACTATCAGAGAAGCCACGAAACTTGTCTCCCTAATTTCTTTCTCCAGCTCCTGTGAAATCCAGGCTTTACACGCAGAAAGAGACATCTGTAAAATATAACCCAGAACCTGTGACTTTGAAAGCTTTGTGGCTTTCAAAGCAGTGCTTCAGTGCATCCCACTGCACTTTGCTACCCTCATTGTCCACCACCCCATTCCTTGTACACTGTGTTTCAGGCACATTTAATTTCTTTTTCTTTCCCAATTGTGATACTCAATTTTAGGTATCAACTTGGCTGAGCTACCATGCTCAGGTAGTCAAACATTACTCTAGATGTTTCTGTGAAGGTGATTTTTTGGATGAGACTAGTTTTTAAATTGGTGGATGTTGAATAAAGTTGATTACTCTTTGTAAGGTGGGTGGGCCTCATCCAAGCAGTTGAAGGCCTTAAGAGAACAAAGATTAACCTCCTAGCCAAAAGGAATTTTGCCAACACACAGCCTTTGGACTGGAATGGCAGTTCTTCCCTGAGTCTCCTAGCCTACACCATGAGATTTTAGATTCACCAAATCTTCACAACTGCATGAACCAGTTCCTTCAAAGAAATCGAGATGGATAGGTAGGCACATATCCTGCTGGATCTGTTCCTTTGAGAAGCCTGACTCATCTATCAAACATACCAAGCCTTTTCTCACTGTAACACCTTCAATACCTAAGCGCTGAAACACCTTTGCTCTTACTGTCCTCCGTCTCTGGAATACCTCCCCAGGCTCACCATGTAACTGCTCCCTTTGTAGTGTTCATGTTTTACCTTAGAGTAGCTTACCCAGATACTCCATCATATCATCTCATTTCCTTCATGGAACTTCTCATCTTAAAATGATCTTTATTCATTTGTTTGCTTATATACTTAATTTTTTTACTCGTTTTATATACTTTTAATATTGGTTGATGTTTTAAGAATGATTATGTGTCCTGAAATTAGGTTAATTTCCCTGTATACTTAAATTGTCATGTTTCTGATGTATGTGGTATACATATTTTATATTGGAGTATAGTTGATTAGTTGAGGCTTCCCTGGTGGCTCAGAAGGTAAAGAATCTGCCTGCAATGTGGCAGATTCTTTGATCCCTGGGTCGGGAAGATCCCATGGAGAAGGGAATGGCTACCCTAGTATTCTTGCCTGGAGAATTCCATGGACAGAGGAGTCTGGAGAGCTGTAGTCCATGGGGTTGCAAATAATTAGACACAACTGAGCAACTAACCCTTTCACTTCCATAGTTGATTACCAATATTGTATTAGTTTCAGGTGTGCAACAAAGTGATTCAGTTTTATAGATATATATATCTATTCTTTTTCAAGTTCTTTCCCCCTTTAGGTTATATTTTGTTTCTCTCTGACTGATTCTGTGAGGAAAGATGCCTATCATGTTCCTTGTTAAGTCTCCAGCATTAGAGCAGTGCCTGGGAAATAGTAAGCATTCACTAAGTATTTATTGAGTAAATGAATGAACAAATTAATAAAGAAAACATTTTTGTTAAAGTTCAAATTACTTCCTAAACACTCTGAATCTGTTTAGCCCAGGAGGTCATTCTTCTCCTAGAATTCATATAATGATATAGTGCTGTGCTGTGCTTAGTCGCTCAGCTGTGTCTGACCCTTTGTGACCCCATGGACTTTAGCCCACCAGGCTCCTCTGTCCTTGGAGATTCTCCAGACAAGAACACTGGAGAATGCCAACACTGGGTTGGCATGCCCTCTTCCAGGGGATCTTCCCAACCCAGGTATTGAACCCAGGCCTCCCACATTGCAGGCAGATTCTTTACCGACTGAGCCACTGGGGAACCCAAGAATACTGGAGTGGGTAGCCTATCCCTCTCCTGGGGATCTCTCCCACCCAGGAATCGAACCTGGGTCTCCTTCATTGCAGGCAGATTCTTTACCAGCTGAGCTACCAGGGAAGCAATGCCTGGGAAATAGTAAGCATTCACTAAGTATTTATTGAGTAAATGAATGAACAAATTAATAAAGAAAACATTTTTGTTAAAGTTCAAATTACTTCCTAAGCACTCTCTGTCAAGCCTCAGAGTCTGTTTAGCCCAGGAGGTCATTCTCCACCCAGAATCCAAATAATGAAATAATGAAATAGAAAGCTGGTTAAATATCTCATGAAAAAGTAGCAGCTCCCCTGTTAGTTTCCACACATAATTGTGGTACTTAAGCCTTAAATAGGAAACCTCAGACATATGCTAAAATTGCCCTAGATCTATCTTTCTTTTTTTCATAGTGGAGTCTAATAAATCTAATTAAATCAGAGTGAGACCATTATTATTCCTTTGTAAACTTCCATGATTAAAAGGAGTTCTTTATACTTCCTATGACAAATCATTCCTATTGGAAAACACCAGAGGGACTTGTCAGGGTGTAGACCTAGTATCAAAGGTTCTACCTACTGACTAGGTTCTTTTTTCTTTTTTGAATTAATGAGACAATATTGTCCATATTGCCAGACTTAAAGTCAGTGCTGATTTTTTTAACATGAGAACTCAGAAAGTAGGGCCACCTCCAACAGATATGCCAAATCCATTTTAAATTGTTCAGGATATTTTAACTTCATAAATACCTTCCAGCACAGTCTTTGGATCTCACCCTATCACGAAGAGTTAATGTAGTTAATTAACATGAGGATGAGCAAATTCCCTATTCATTTATTTGCTCATCTGTTCATTCATTTTATTGTGAAGCATTGCTAAGCGCCATGTACTGAGCTAGATAGTATATACCAGTGAATAAAAGAGAGTCCCTGTCCTTGACAACTTTACAATATAGAGGAAGCAAAAAGGCATAAAACAAATACATAATTCAATATATAGATATGTTATTTAAAAACTATAATATGTGCTATGAAGAAAATAGGCCCAGGTGAAAGGACAGAGAATAACTGAGGGAACATACACTCTGATAGTGAAGTCATGAAAGGTCTCTGGAAGTAGTGATGTTTTATTCCCTAACCTGAAGGATGAAAAGAAGGAAGCCCAGAGAGAATAGTGTACGGAGATGGAGATAGATGAGGGTACCAGGAAGAAGGTAATCTGAAGAACTGAAGGGATCTTTTTCCAGGAAACATCATCCTTAAAATCATCTGGATTTTTTCTCTTTCTTTGTGTTAGCCACAGGCTAAGATATGCCTCCTAGCCTGAATTCTCACCCTATCCTGGGCAGGCAGTATGCAGGGGGGAAACATTTAAATGGAAAGCATGTAGTTTGTCATGCAAATTGAATCTCTTGAACACAATTCGATTTAATAGATGTCCTGGTTGATCATTATGCAAGCACAGCCTGGCTGCACTTTGACGAAATCCTTTGTCAACTTCAGCGACTCTGTCCCCAGTCACTCCCTCCTCCCTAGACAAGCTCTTTAGCTCACAGCTGGAACTCTTTAGAAAAGAAACACTTCTGACTGGATGAACTGAAGCAACAGTTTTTTCCTTACATACCTATAGTGTTGATTATGTAAGCCATAGTCAGAAATCTACTGTTGGTCTTGCACTCAGCCCGCATACATTTGGGTCATGTGAAATCAACTTTAATTCCAATGCAGGAAGGGGGACCCCCTCCAGGGCCCAAGTGGGCTCTTGTCTAGCACTCAGAAATGAATTGTCCAAGGAGACACACAAGGCAAGAGACTTTATTGGGAAGGGGCCCCCATGGGGAGAGCGGGGGGCTATGGGAACACAGGAGAACTGCTCCGCCTCATAGCTCGAAGTTTTGGGTTTTATGGCGAGGAGGTTAGTTTCCAGTTTTTACTGGCAAGTCACTTGACTTGGGGTCTTTCCTGGTGACACTCGCATTACTCAGCCAAGATGGATTCCAGTGAGGATTCTAGAAGGTTAGTAGGACATGTGGACTGGCATCTCCTCTTTCTTTGTGACTTTTCCCAAATCCTTCCAGTTGGTGATAGCATGTTAGTTATCAGTTCCTTAACAGGACCTCCTGTTATGCAAGTGGTTACTAGAGTGCCTAACCAGGGTGGGAAGTTCCCCTAACAACTCTATTCTGAAAAAATGAACCCAAAACATCTCCAAGGCATAGAATCTGAGAATTAAGTGGAAACGGTCCTCTAGATTTTTAGAAAAATTTAGCTCATTGATGAAGACTTTACCTTCTTGAATATACTATTATTGACTTGCAATAGAAACACTTGAGAGAAGACGATCGTCAAAGACTGATGACCTGTGAAAGGAACTGGAAGAAATCAGAAAGCTTGAGTGAGTCATGATAGGATTTGATGACTATGTGCCATCTTGCACTTTGTTTTATTCCTCATTTGTTCATCTATAAAATAGAATAAATTCCATTTCTCTGATGAAAACCTTGAGTTAACAGATTCAGGAATGTTAATCACCTAATCAATGTGAATGTTTGTTGTTTGAGATATTGGAAGAGAGTTATTAAGGAAAGACAGCTTGATGTGGTAGGGAACACTTGCATTATAGAGATTTATACAACTAACCGCTAAGCTTCCAACTTGGCCAATACTGTTATGAGTCTTTGAGACAGGTGGCTCCTCAAGTTCTTTAAACTTCAGTTTGTTCATCTATAAAAATAGAGATCACAACTGCTAGATTTTTGTGTGAATTATATGTGAAACCATATGCAAAACCATCAAGGATGCTTTCTCTCAGATAGTAAACTTTCAGTATATGTAATTTGCCTTTCTTTTACCTATTAGCATTTTCAAAAAAAAACTAACAGTTCTTGGGTTGGCCAAAACCCAAATGAGGGCTTTCTAGTCAACCCATACCTTTTCCTGTTGTATTTTTAAGAATAGAAAAGTCTTTCCAGACCAGATTTTTTATAAAACTCCTTACAAGAGAAATAGGTCTTAAAATGACCCAAGTAACTTTTTTGGATAGGAATATTCACTACTTCTAAGGATGTTTTAATGTTTGAAATATATAGCTTTTGATATATACAGTGACCAGACTCTGACATCAAGCGAACTTTCTTTAAAACCAATTTTTCCTTACTCTAAGAATGTAATCCTGTAATCTTGTAAAAGTGATCCATATATTAATAGATATAAAACAGCCCTGCACATAAATCAGAGAGCAAGAATTAGATATGTCCCTTATTTTTTCCATTGTTATTCATGTCAAACTTGATGCATTCTTTGCCTGGGATAATGCTACAGAAAGTTTTTTAATTAAAAAAATTGCAAAAGAGTACATTAAATGGGCTTAACATGAAAGTGTTTTCTTTTGATGACTCAGATAATAGTATAGTAAGAATCACCTCCTGGGTGCCAAGTTCAATGACAAGGCTTTAGTACACTTTATCTCACTTAATCTTCTCAATATGTATAAGATATAAATATATAAATATTTAGATTCATTATACAATTACATAAAATTGAGATACAAAGAAGTTAAGAAACTCAAGGTAGGACAATTAATTGATGATGGTTTTATAACCGAAATCAGAATAATTCCACATAGCCTCTATTAATTAACTGTACCTAGCAAAAATTAAAATTAAGCCAATCTAATATAAATGTTAGGCCATTTCTGTTTTTATCACTTTGTGCATTATCCTGATTAATGCTATTATCATTAGATATTTGAGAGACTATATTCTCTTACAAAATCCTGGTTTTTTGAGATGGTAAAGTCCTTTGTCCTTCTGCAGCACTTTCCACTCTCTTTCTTTCTCCCTCTCTCTCTCTCTGTCTCTCTGTCTCACATGCGCGCCCACACACACACACATACACACACATATACACACACAAGCTTTCTTTCTGTAGTCCATTCACTCCCTTAACCTATACAGTACGTTCAGCACCTGAAAAAGTATCCCTCCCATTTTCTTTCCCAGTTGACTTTCTGCAAACTCAATGAGACCATCTTTATCTTTTGAGTAGTAGAGATTTGTTTAGAAGCCCTTTTGAAAATGAAACAGATTTTAAGGACATAGTTTCATAGTAGGAGATAAAAATGATTCTTAAGGCTTTCTTGATGTATTTTCATCTCCTTTTTTTTAACTGCTTTGTTCACATGAAGCTGGCTTAGTATTTATTTCTCCTTGAAGAATTTATTGTCACAAAAATTAATTACTTTGCTGCTAATAAAATTAGCATTTGGGAAAAACGGAAGCTTTGTAACATTATCCCTCCTTTTGGGAAACATACTTGTGTTCTCTAATGTGGAACTTAGGAGTTCTATAAATCCAGTACTTTGTTTAAATAGTTTAATGAGATTCTTATTTTATTCTTTTTTGTAATTATTTGTAGAATGTGCAGCTCTCGGTGATTTAATTCTTAAAAAACTAATTAGTGTGCTATGGAATGATTTGTCTTTCGTTAATTTCCATTAACATTACATTTTGGTTTTGGTGGTATATGTTGCATTGGGTTCCCTGTGGGCATCTCTGGATGAAATGTGTATTTAACTGTGTCCAATATAATGATTCCTAATGAATGAATGAGTCCAAAGGAAAAAATAGTGGATATTTTGATCAGCCTTTCATTTAGAAGGCTGAAGTTGGAAATTCTATAAAGTTAAAATGTATTTTCTCAAATAATTCTTTTTTAAAGCTATACTCAGCTGTTGAGAAATACTGCAGTGCTGCATAGAGAAAGATCTATCAACAATGATGGCAATGATGGTGGGGCAGGAGTGGTGATAAATAATAATGAAAGAACAATTACTAATATTTACTAAGTGCTTCAGTGGACCCGACATCTTGACATTATCTCATTTAATCCTCACAATGACCTGTTATTATCCCCATTTCATAAGTGAGAGAACTTGAACTTTGAGAAGTAAATAAATTATCTAAAGTCACATACAGGGCTAGAGGTAGAGTGAAATTCCAAGGTTCCAGAGACAAGCTTTTACCTATTCTACTAGCATTTTTAGTCTTTATAAATATAGCAAGTAATCTCACAATGTTTATATTTTAGTCTACTTGTCTATGGGCTTCCTAGGTGGCTCAGTGACAAAGAATCCGCCTGCCAATCAATGAAGGAGATTCAGATTCCATCCCTGGGTCGGAAGATCCCCTGGAGTAGGAAACGGCAACTCGCCCCATTTCTTTCCTGGGAAATTCCATGGGCAAAAAGAGCCTAGCGGTCTACAGTCCATGGGGTTGCAAAGAGTGAGGCACATACTAGTTCTCTGTATTGTTTAGCGCATCATTTTAAGACAGTGGTTCTCAGCCCGCAGTGATCCCTGCCCTGGGGAACATTTGGCGATGTCTGGAAGCATTTTAGCTGTCACAACTGTGACGCGAGTGTTACCAGCATCTAGTTGGGGAGAAGCCAGGGATGCTGCTAAACATCTTACAGTTCACAGAACAGCCCCCACAACAGAGATTATCTGGCCCAAACTCAATAGTGCTGAGGCTGTGAAACCCTGTTTTAAGGAGCTGTCTGTCCAGTGATTGGTTTTCTGGTAATCATGTCCTTATATGGATTGATTTCTGTTCTAACTGCTCTATCTTGATGAATAAATGACTCTGAGCCTTGTGTTTATAGGAGAGACTGCATAAAACAAATGCAAGGGGCTTACATCATCCCTTAAGTTTGCAGAGGGTATAATGATATATCCTTTGGGCTTGATGATATTGTTATTGCTATAGACACAACACAAGAGCCCACTCTAGACATCACTGTGCCAACTATGTTACATATTCAGAAGATGCTCACAGTGATAATGCTTAGTAGGCATGATTTTCTCCATATTGTGCATAAGAATCTGAAGAATACAGAGATTAAATAGCTTTCCTAAAGTTGCTGCTGCTGCTAAGTTCCGTCAGTCGTGTCTGACTCTGTGCGACCCCAGAGACGGCATCCCACCAGGCTCCACCGTCCCTGGGATTCTCCAGGCAAGGACACTGGAGTGGGTTGCCATTTCCTTCTCCAATGCATGAAAGTGAAAAGTGAAAGTGAAGTCGCTCAGTCGTGTCCAACTCTTAGCTACCCCATGGACTGCAGCCTACCAGGCTCCTCCGTCCATGGGATTTTCCAGGCAAGAGTACTGGAGCGGGTTGCCATTGCCTTCTCCGTTCCTAAAGTTGAGTAGCTCACAAGTAGATGGACCAACATTCACATCCCAGATACAGGCTCTGTTCACCTTACCCCAGATATAATTAATTACTAAGAGCAATTTACAGCCCTGGGTTCTGTACAGTCTAATTTTTCATTATACTAAAGTAGGGTTTTTCCTCAAAGTCTAACACTTTTTAGCTTAGATATAATTGAATAGCTCCTTGCATATTAGAGTTTGAAAAGAAATATTCTCATTTTACAGAAACATACACTCTAGTATCTCATAAACAGGTTATAAAAATAGAGTATTTCTTAAGGATGAGATATGAGGACCATCTCTTCCTGTGAGAGGTTCCCTTGTAAAGTTTAAAAATAAAATAAAATTTAAAAAATAAAAAAAAGAAAGAAAACAAAGCACAAAGACATTGTGTGACCAGACTGTGTTCACACAGCAAGTTGCAGGGTGGGGCCAGGGGCGGGGTCTGTGACCGTGGACCAGTTCTCTTACTTAGACTCCCTTTTGCTTCTGCCCACAGTGCACCCACCTTTTTGACCCGCTTCTCCCTTCAGGGAGCTGATGGTAGGAAAGCTGTAAGTTCATTCCCCCTGCTGAACTGGTGGAATGCTTTTACAAACTAGGGACACAAACTCATTATCCTCATTATTTTCAAAAATTGTTTAGGACCACAAACATGTTGTGGAAGATTAGTCCTTTGAAGAAGAAAGATGAGAGTGGTAAAATCTCACGATTCTCATTATTATGCAGTCAAATCACTCTGTAAAACTAATTAAGGATTTTGCAGTATTTTATGCTCCTTGGAATCAAACGTGAAGAAACAGGGTCTCATGACTTTCATAAGAAAATGATGAGTCTGCTCATAATCTCGAAACCTGAAAACTATTCCTCCCTGGAAATTTGCCCCTTCTTCTAGTTCAGTATGTTATGTTATGCTTCCTTTAAGCAGGGCTCGTCAACCATCAGAGGTCATGCTCTCTTAACCGAGGTCATGTACTAACTCAGAAGAGTGCAGGTTTCATCTTACCCTTTCCCACCTCACCCCTTTCTTAAACTAAATTGGGTAAAAGACAAGGAAAGTAAAATATGAAGGGAGGAACCCTCTACCCATTGGATCATGTTTTCCCACGCCTCCTCTATGCTCTACACTACTCCACAGTGAATGTGGAAGTTAATCTATTGGAGTTGGGATGAAAAGTTTGAACCTAAATTAATTGGTTTTTGTCACATATGCTTTCAATTTTTTTTTGATTGCTCAATACCATGTACTGTATGTTAGTACAGAAGTACATGGATATAACTAAAAACAGATTATGTATTTGGAGATTACAAGCTCTGGAATTTGGGAAGGCCACTGTTCCTTATGTTCTGAAATAGAAACATCTTCTGACTCTCCTAGAATTCTAAAGTATAAACCTCCTCCCCTCCTTGGCAGTGTATCAGAGGTGATACGCTAATCCCTTCATGTCCTTCTAAGTATCACAGGCCTAGGCTTCCTCCAGAATTTACACCTCAATGGCCTCCAACCCCAATAATAAATATATCTTTTAAAAAGCAAGTGTAAATCCCATCCTAGCCACAATATGTGGTTGTACTTCTTAGACACTCCCTGCCTATCAACTACCCAGCTTCCAAGATCCATCCACCTCCTCTACCTGAACCACCTATATCTGGGCAAGCAAAGCTTGAGAGCCCTGGAAAAGGCTGGGATCCTGTATTAGTTGCCTATTGCTGCTATAACAAATTATAACAACTTAGTGACTTAATACAACACAAATTTATTTTCTTACAATTTCATGGGTCAAAAGTCACCCTGGGCTAAAATTATCTTGCCAGTAGTGTGTGTTCCCTTTGGAGACTCTAGGGAGGATCCATTCCTTTGCCTTTTTCAACTTCTAGATGTCACCAGCATGGCGTTAGCTCGTGGCACCATCCTCCATCTTCAAATCCAGCAGTGTAGCATCTTCAGACCTCTTTCTCTCTGACTTGTGCCCCATAATCACATCTCTTTTTTAATTCTTTTGCCTCCCTCTTATAATTCCCTATAGTTACACTGGACCGCACTCAGATAATACAGGCTAATCTCCCTATCTCAAGATTTTTAACTTAATCACATCTGCAGAGTGCCTTTGCCATGTAAGCAAACGTATTCCCTGGTTCTGGGGATTGGAACATGGGCATATTTAGGGGCCCAGTATTCTGCTAACCACACATCTGTGCAGGACTTGGGAGGTGAATCAGCTGAAGAAAGAAACTGCATTCACCTTGATTCCAAAATTGGAGAAAAGGAAAAAAGTGTGATTCTAGGACTAGACATACCTAGATTCCTACCCCAACTTTACCAATAACAATATGATCTTAGACATATCATTTAACCTCTCCATGAGCGTTTCCTCACCTGAAACATGGAGAAAATCAAACTTCATATAGAGCATAAAAATACAAAAGTACCTAGCATTACAACAGACCCTTAGTAGGTATTTGATTAAAGTTAGGCCTGGTGTGCTGCGATTCATGGGGTCACAAAGAGTCGGACACAACTGAGCGACTCAACTGAACTGAATTCTTTTCCCATTCTAATGTTTAGTCCAAGCTCATGTAATGCTGAATACGGTTGTATGGCATTTCCAAAGTGACTGACTATCCTAAGCATATTATATTTCTTAATCTACTTTGCCACGCAGTTGCCAAATTTTGATTCTAAAGAAGAAGGTTAAGGAACTTAGTGATAAAGAAAGAAGGGACAGAACAAAGACTGCAAACAAAGTGTTTTGACTCCAACTCCTGTGTTTTTTTATTCTATATTACAAACCTCTTGTTTTTTTATTCTATCTTACAAACCTCTTGTTCTCCACTTCTGGTCACCATACTGATTAGAAATTAAATGTTTGGCCAAAATAGCTTGGTATATAGGAGATGAGGCATATTGCCCATCATCTTTGTGAAGTTTGCAGAAAAGCAAAACAGATGAGGAACTGTGGGATCAGGAAAATATTTTCTCTCTGGAGCTGTTAGGCATTTGAAACAAGTTGTTAAGTCAGCTTGGCTCTTACAACTGTATCAGATCAGATCAGATCAGTCACTCAGTCGTGTCCAACTCTTTGCGACCCCATGAATCGCAGCACGCCAGGCCTCCCTGTCCATCACCAACTCTCGGAGTTCACTGAGACTCACATCCATCGAGTCAGTGATGCCATCCAGCCATCTCATCCTCTGTCGTCCCCTTCTCCTCTTGCCCCTAATCCCTCCCAGCATCAGAGTCTTTTCCAATGAGTCAACTTTTCGCATGAGGTGGCCAAAGTACTTGAGTTTCAGCTTTAGCATCATTCCTTCCAAAGAAATCCCAGGGCTGATCTCCTTCAGAATGGACCGGTTGGACTGTATGGCTGGTGCCAATTTGAAAGCTTTTGTAGGTCTCTGGTTCCCCTGATATTATTGGCTAAACCAATAAATGTGGTTAATTTTTGTGTAAAAACACTTGTGAGAACTAAAGAAACTCCAGAGTTCCACCTAAGGGTTTCTTAGTGAAAGTATTAACTATGAGGAAGAGAAATCTAATTGCCTACAATCATAGTAACTAAATAAAAATTTCCCAGTTCTTAATACTACACAACATAAAAAGACATTTCTGTTTGTTTCTGTTGTTGTTCCTAGTTGGGATTATTAAGGTGCAATGTAATTATGGTCTGATGCTTCTTGTCTTTGGTGACGTCAGGTGCTTTGCTCTCCAGTCTCCTGGCTGGTGATTAACAGCCCCTAAACTTGATCCTGGTATGACAATTAGGATTGAGTAGTGTCATCTGTTCCATAATTAAATCTGTCTTCCATATCCTTTGAACACCATATTGGAGTTTAATTGGCTGATGCTATCTCTGCTGCTACTGGGGCTTGTCTCCACAGCAGAGTCAAGATAACAATGATCCCACGCATTGCAGAATATCCCAGTTGGAGAGAATTCACTTTCTCTTTTGCACAGAAAGCCCTAAAGTCCCAATTTAGAAGCAGTACTTAAGAAGCATAGGGCCTGTGTATTCCCCCGAGTACTCATTCAGGGTAATATTCAGGGTCTACCATGGCAAATCAAAAGCTTAACTCAATATGCACATGAAGAAAGCCCTCTGTATTCAGTTGATAACGTCTCCTAAAAGATAGAGAGAATCACCGAGGAACGATGGATGCTGTGTTAACACTGTGCACAGGCCTGTCTGTGTAGCCGTCACAGACAATCTCCAAAAAGCCTGGCTTATTTCCACTTTCTAGAGAAACAGCCTCTCTGATTATATATTAAACTGCTTATGTTTGGTTCAGTTCAGTTCATTTGCTCAGTCGTGTCCGACTCTTTGTGACCCCATGAACTGCAGCACACCAGGCCTCCCTGTCCATCACCAACTCCCAGAGCTTGCTCAAACTCATGTCCATTGAGTTGGTGATGCCATCCAACCATCTTGTCCTCTGTCATCCCCTTCTCTTCCTGCCCTCAATCTTTCCCGGCATCAGGGTCTTTTCGAACCAGTCAGCTCTTTGCATCAGTTGGCTGAAGTATTGGAGTTTCAGCTTCAACATCAGTCCTTCCATTGAACACCCAGGACTGATCTCCTTTAGGATGGACAGGTTGCATCTCCTTGCAGTCCAAGGGACTCTCAAGAGTCTTCTCCAACACCACAGTTAAGTTCAGTTCAGTCGCTCAGTCGTGTCCGACTCTTTACGACCCCATGAATTGCAGCACGCCAGGCCTCCCTATTCATCACCAACTCCTGGAGTTCACCTAGGCTCACGTCCATCGAGTCAGTGATGCCATCCAGCCATCTCATCCTCTGTGAAAAGCATCAATTCTTTGGCGCTCAGCTTTCTTTAGAGTCCAACTCTCACATCCATATATGATCACTGGAAAAACCATAGCCTTGACTAGATGGAACTTTGTTGACAAAATGATGTCTCCGCTTTTTAATATGCTATCTAGGTTGGTCATAACTTTCCTTCCAAGGAGTAAGCGTCTTTTAATTTCATGGCTGCAATCACCATCTGCAGTGATTTTTAAGCACCCTTAAAATATGCTTCCAATTTATTTTTTAAGAGAGAATACAGACACATTAGGCTTCTTCAACCGGAGAAGGCAATGGCACCCCACTCCAGTACTCTTGCCTGAAAATCCCATGGATGGTAGGCTCCAGTCCATGGGGTCGCTAGGAGTCAGACACAACTGAGCGACTTCACTTTCACTTTTCACTTTCACGCATTGGAGAAGGAAATGGCAACCCACTCCAGTGTTCTTGCCTAGAGAATCCCAGGGACAGGGGACCCTGGTGGGCTGCCATCTATGGGGTCGCACAGAGTCGGACACAACTGAAGCGACTTAGCAGCAGGCTTCTTCAACAGGCATATCATCTTGTTTAACATTTAAGAAAGCAACAGAAGGTATTTCAGACCATGAGGTGATGTACTAATGAAAAATGAAAGAAGAAACTTACGGCCAAAGCAAAAAGAAACAAATGCTGCATGAAAAATAGAAATGACCAAAACAAAACAAAAATGATTTTAAAAAACCACCTGCAGGATAATCCTGATTCTGTTCTCAAGTAGCACAACAAATCCATTCAATTTCGTCAAAATCAAGATAAGGCTTAAGGAAATTTGAGATGCATACAGTAGTAGCTTAGCAATACTGTCTACAACCCAAGTAAAAATATTGTATATAGAATTGTATAAAGAAACAATGGTAGGAGATTTCATGAAGTGTAAATGAAAAGATTGACATGAATCTTTGTGCAAAATGCTTAAAGCTGGATTAAAACAAACTCTTTAAAAGTTAAGATCTAAGTATATAAAAAATATGCTGGAAACCTTATGTGCTCTTTTGAATTTACTTCTAATCATATGATTATGTTTTAATTATAGTTTTCTTTTGTTGGAATTATATTCTAATGCAATATTTTCCTATTCTGGGAGGCAAATGTATTGCCTGATTTTCATATTTAGATGACTCAGCCAATAGTGATTTATAGGCTCTTCAAGCTCTTTTCAACAGCTCACTCATGATGCAGTAAGAATTAAAATATATGTATAAAATTGATATCTTAAGCAAATCATTGTGTCTCTATGTAGTGGTTTAGACATGAGTGGCCTGGAGCCCCCAGGATTTGGGACTTTCTTTTTTGATATCCTTAATGGATGGCTGTTCTCTGAGCCAGAATTCCCATGAATTATATTTAGTGAACATATGAAGTGATCCCAGTTCACTTGGGATATTGCATTTATACTTCCTTTGTAGCTGAACCACTAACAGGGAGAGACAGAGGGGCTTTATCATCTCCAGTTTTAGAACTCTGCCCCAAGAGGAAAGATACTCATTTAGGAAGCAATGATAGTAAGCCTATCATAATTATATTCATTTTCATATCACCCTGATTTGTTTCTCTTGTTCTATGGAGATTCTTTTGTATCTTTCATTCTTGACCGTTATGTCAAATGACTTTTTCACACTTCAGGACATTCCCATTTAGCTCCTGCTTCTGGTCTCACACTACTTTGTATCCAACTCTTTAATTAGAAATGGTTAATTTGACTTCTTGTCTTAAGGCAAGAAAAAAATGAGGCTTAAACAGTATTAAGCCCCCATAAATATTTCACTTTATGCTAATTCCTGTGCTTCCAGCTGAGCTGTTTGAAGTTCTCCAAAAAGTGTTTCTTTTCCCCTCAATTAAATACATAACTGGAAAACAGTAAAATAATTATCAGTTTTACTACCCAATACTTTTCTTTTCCAGACTTTAACTCTGGACCTTTAAATTTTTCCTTCTACAAAGTATGAAACCCAAGCCCAGTGTGGTGGCACCCAGTCCCAGGGTTGACAAGCCTTAGAAGACCAAGGTTTTGGAGAAATCTTGGAGCTCCCTCAAGTGGACACATGTTTAATACACCCTTTACCCCTAGAAAACATTTTTGGCTGCACCTTCTCTCCAGGCGGGCTATAGTCTATGGGGTCACAAATAGTCAGATACAACTGAGGAACCAACACTTTCACTAACACTCTCTCCAGGACAGAACCATTTAATCTTTCCAATTGAGAAGCAGAAAGATCATCTTTAAGCTTGAAATATTCCAAAAATAAATGAGAGTTCAAATTGGTTTTCCAAGTAAATGAATATGAGTAGCCAGTGAAAAAATATTGTCAAGCTTTTGATTATTGGTTTTGCTTATGGCAGTGTAAATTGAAATTTAAAATTATAACATATTCTAATCACTTGGATAAAATGCTACTTGTTAAGAAAATTATACAAAGAACAGTTGCATAACACTTAGACTTTTTGCTACATATACTATATGCCAGCCACTGTTCTAAGATATATATATGTGCATACATATATACAAATTCATTTAATCCTCATACCATCCTTGCAAAGTAGGTTCTGTACTAATTCCCATTGAACAGATGAGGAAACTGAGGCATGCAGGGATTAAATAACCTTTCAAAAGTCAGAGCTGGGACATGAGTCAGTATTCATACAAAGTTCCAATCTGAACTCCACTATGACATGGTTTTAACATACAATGTGAATACACACATACATTCACATGTATACACTATATACACATATATGCATATGCATTTATACATCCATACATATCCACACATATATATATACACATACAAACACATGTGCACAGATATACACATGCACACACAGATACACACATATGTGGAGAGAGTGCATAAGGAGCATATTTTATACCAAAAAAAAAAAAATCTTTTAAAGTATAAAAGCTATGAGGAGGGAAATATGTTATACACATTTAAATTACCAAACTTTGCTTATTCTATTTCTTTATTATCACTTAATGTTACTAATAGCAGTCTCCTGTCATCTCAGCTCCTACTTCAGTTACTCTTGCCTTGCTCTATTAAGATCTTTGAAAATTTGCTTCCTCCATGGCCACAACACTTGCTGTTTCCTTTGCTAGAAATTTCAGCATTTCTTCCCATGACTGGCTCTTCATGGTTCCAGTTTCTTCACAGAGAAGTCTTCCTTGATCTCATAAAATAGCTGCCCCTCATTCCATAACTCAGTATCCCTTTACACTGTCCATGTGTCTACATAGTCCTCATCAGTGATCCAAAAATACATTACTTACCTATCCGTTCACAGTCCATCTACTCCACCAGAATGCAAGCTCCAGGAGGCAGGACTTTATGTCTGGGGTGTATTAGGAACACAAAAGTAATTTTCAATGAATGACTGAATTATTAACTTCCATTCTGATGGCTTTTAAGTGAATAGAACAATATAATGATAATCAATATCTCAAAATTTCTCTTTTCATAATGTTATTGTTCTGTTTATAGTGTGTCTTAATATTTGATATAATATCATATTTTAAGATCTGTAAATTTATAAACCTCCAGCCTAATAACAATTCTATTTAAGGGTATATTTTTATTCTTTATTAATATGTTACTCTTGTCCTAGTTGTAACAAAATCTTACAATGCACTAGGTTTTTAAAAATGTACAAAGATTATGCTAAAATAATACCAGAAAAGAAAATAGGTAAATTTGTACATTTCTATACAGAGAGATCGGAGAAGGCAATGGCACCCCACTCCAGTACTCTTGCCTGGAAAATCCCATGGACGGAGGAGCCTGGAAGGCTGCAGTCCATGGGGTCGCTAAGAGTCGGACACAACTGAGCGACTTCACTTTCACTTTTCACTTTCATGCATTGGAGAAGGAAACGGCAACCCACTCCAGTGTTCTTGCCTGGAGAATCCTAGGGACGGGGAGCCTGGTGGGCTGCCATCTCTGGGGTCACACAGAGTCAGACACGACTGAAGCGACTTAGCAGCAGCGGCAGTAGCATACAGAGATAAAACTTTTAAAAAAGCTTTCTGGATTTTTAATGGATTATGTTGTGACTTCAGTCTTGTCACATATATTGAGTGTGTGTATGTGTGATAATTAAGTCACATCTTTAAATTTAGCAAAACTATCTCTGATTGAAAATGGGAAAGTATCCATAGAGTAATGACACCAAAGGAAACTTGTCGCTGTTGTTTTTCAGTCCGTTAGTCATGTCCGACTCTTTGCCACCCCGTGGACTGCAGCATGCCAGGCTCCAGGGCTCCCACTGTCTCCCAAAGTTGACTCAAATTCCTGTCCATTAACTCAATGATGCTATGTAACCAACTCATCCTCTGCCACCCCCTTCTTCTTTTGCCTTCAATGTTTCCCAGCATCAGGGTCTTTTCCAATGAGTCAGCTCTTCACATCAGGTGCCCAGAGTACTGGAACTTCAATTTTAGCATCAGTCCTTCCAATGAATATTCACGGTTGATTTCTTTTTACTAACAGCTAAGATGCTATTTTCCTAATATCTGGCATTCAGAATACAATACAGCTAGAAGAGAAAGAAGGTAGAAGGGGAAATAGTATCTCCAGTCCACCACTGTGTTCCTTATTAACTCGAGGATTTCACTGTAAATCACTGAGTATCAGCATTCATTCCTTCCCACTCTTTATTTCACTTATTCTGTGATGCCCTCCCTCACCCTTGTCCATGTATTTCTTTATAGTTTATAAAAGTGTCTTATTTTCTAAGCCCAGACCTTTTTACTTAGGCTTCTAATATTATAATGATGATCAACCCAAATTACATATACATTACATTTAACCCAAATTACATTTGTAAACAAGTCTATATGTATATATGTGTGTGTATATATATATACACATACATGCACACAAATATACATACATGTGCATATAGATTTGTACATATACATTTATATGAAAAGTGAAAGTAAAAGTTGCTCAGTTGTGTCCAGCTCTTTGCAACTCCTCAGACTGTAGCTCACCAGGCTCCTCTGTCCATGGAATTCTCCAGGCAAGAATACTGGAGTGGGTTGCTGTTCCCTTCTCCAAGGGATCTTCTCAACCCAGGGACTGAACCCAGATCTCCTGCAGTGCAGGCAGATTCTTTCTTTTCTGAGTCATTAGAGATATGTGTATATATGTATATATACATATATATATATATATATACTTTTATGTAATTTATAACTATACATATATATACACTCTTTATGTAATTTATAACTATACATATAGTTATATATGCTCCTTGTGGTTTTGCAGCTACGTGAAAATCATCTTGTTCTAAGTCAGCAGAAGCATCCTGTACCCAAGCACTCTATTATCCACAGGTGTGCAATACCAAGGCCCATTCTCAGTATCACTGGGGGATGAGGGGACTTGCCACACTGAAGTCAATGACCTGTTGATTGATTGCTTGCTCACTTCCATAGGTTTAGACTTTGAAATACTTGAGGGAGCCACTAAGTATCAGAAGCCAGTTGAGGAGATCAGAGTGGAAGAAAATGTTCCAACCACCTGGTCAGTCCAAGAGGTTGCTCCTTGTTAATCTCTTTCATAAGGTTTAAAGATGTTTTTTATAATACTCTATTCCCTCATATTTTTTTAACTGTGTATGCTATTGTTTCAAGCCCAAAGTTAGAAAATTCCCACTTTTTCAGTCAAAGCAATATATCAGAGCCAAAAACAACAACAAAAGGAGAATTCTGTGATTTGAGTGGCTCCTCTATGCCCATATATTTGTAAGGAAATATTGTCCTGTGATTTCATTTCGAAGTCGACAGTTTTATTGCTATCTCCCATTCTGGTACATTTAGAGTTTTCCTCTTATGTGATTTCTATGTTTCTCCCTTACTCTTCTGTCTCCAGTTTGCAGTAATGACACTGAAAACTAACAACTCATACAATTTCTCTGTGAGCAGCTACTGGACTAAGTGGGAGAAAATAACAAATTTTATGCATGATTGATTGCATAAACCCTTCATTTCAGAGAAACAAGCCTTAAATGAGTAATTTATTTATAGCAATGAAAACCAAATAGATAATGTCTTGTATTCAAGGAACAAATGAAAGACAATCTCATTTCCAAACATGTTCTTTTTTTAACCCAAAATTAAGGGCCAAGAACTGAATATACTGTAACACATGTAAGCAACTATACTTCAATCACATTTTAGGATATTAACTAAGAAAATTATGCAGTCTCAGTTTATTATAAAATACTTGTTTTACTCTTTTTGTTATTCTTTGATCAGGAAAAGGAACCTGTGGACATTGGGAGCTTTGTATTACTTTGTGCCTCTTGTTGTACTAACAGAATTGATATTTGCACTGCTTTTTGCTTTCAGTTGCTAAAAATGTATTCTTTTTGACATTTATATTTTGAACTATGGAAAACATTTTTCATCTGTTTTAATAAGAAGCAGATTTCTAAAAATAGGTAACAGTTTATTATGAAGTATAAATTTTAGTAATAGTTTAAGTATAAATAGCAATTTTATACTTTGACAAACCATTTTTCTTTTCTATACTCAACTGGCTAAATGTAAGTAATTTTCTTTAATCACAGGAAAATTAGTGGGAAAATTTGAAGACATCACTAAATAATGATGGCACTCATACCAATTATCCTCATTGTACTTTATAGTTTACTAATAACCACCTCAATCAAGGTGTCTTTTGTGGAAACAAATCACTCAACTGTATTTCGGTTATAGTTTGTAACGACCCACTGAAGTATCATAATACACTCCCCTAATTAAGAAGTGATGTGAGCACAATAGGAATGAAGGCGACAGGAAGCATGGGGCAAAGAGGCAGATTTCCACCTGATCTACTTGGTTATCAGGGATACACAATCCTTCCCCAGCTTGGCCACATGATAGCCCTGACAGGGCTCGTGGCCACATGGTATGCCCCACCACAAACCATTAAATCCCCTCCGGCTTCTCTGGCTAGCTTTGCTGCCTTTAGTTTACTGAAACACTTTGGCAAATAAAGCAGAAGGTTTTTTTGGAAGGGATTCCCTTCCCTGCCCGCCCCCAGTGTCATGCTGTCCTCTATCTGAACTTGAGTGTACTAGCTGTGAACCTGTTTTGATCAGCAGAACTCGAAAATCTGGCTCCTCATGCTGGGATTTCATATCAATATTTTTGCCCAACATCTGAATGGAGAGGAGGGTCCCAATGCAGCCTTCTTTCCCCTAGCTGTGTCTCATCACAGTTAGTGCCTTATTCAATGTGATTTCTGATGCTTGGGGAGTACTGTGGAATCATGCTGATAAGATAGTAAAGAGCAAAATTTATCTCATTTTGCAAAGAAATCCACATAGATTTGTATATTTAAGACTACATTGCCACTTAGCCATCTTATATTTTTAAACATGCAGAAAAATAGCTGTTTGGCAAGATAGTATGTTTAAGAATGAATGAACCCAGTTTGTTTATTTAAAGCTTGCCTGTTCCAGAGCAGATTTTAGGCAGCTGAACAAGGTGGGTAAGCAGAGGAATATGTTTAATAAATGGTTAGCAATCACAGACCGTCATTTGGAAAAGAATAAGTCAGACTTGGGATTTAGGGTCTGTATTATCATAAGACAAAGAAAACTAGCCCTTTGTAGGCATCTAAGGATGTTATATGACCTGAGCAAATCTGTGCCTCAGAAGGATAGAGGTGTCAGCAGATGGTGATACCCACATGATCTCCACACTTGATCAGCATCCCAGAATATATGGCATACACTATGGGCAATGCGTCCACTAGCTGTTCATTTATTGCCCCCAAAAGATCATACTTTACACTGTTCACCTCAAGGTCAAGGGCAGGCTGGAGGCAAAGAGATTCCAGTCTCTTTTTTATGTACAGATGTTTATTCCTCCCAAATAGTAATAAATTGAGCCTCTCTCCATATTTAATCTCCAACCCTGAACTCAGCATTTTTGATAGGTTAGCCCCCGGTCAACCTTACCCATATAATTAAAAATTGACTTTTTCATTCCTGAGACAGAGGTAAAAGAATGGATTTGACCTTTTTTTCCCCGCTATTTCTTTGGGTGTGAAATATGTTTCAGGCCCGCAATTCTTCTCTTCCACATAGTGTTCTTCCTCTCGCATTTTCTCTGGGAAACAAAGCAGGAGGAGCGGCAAGGTTAAATGGGCTTTTAAGTCACAAGATACTGAATCCATTTCTAACCTTGTATTGCTCACCATGCAAATGTGAGCAGCTGATGCAACTTCTTGGAAACCCATGTATCAGTTTCCTCATCAGTCAATGGAGATGATAACGTCTGCCCCACAGGATTGTTGCAAGAGTTAAAATTCCATAAATATTCCTTTCTTTCTGGCTCTTCCCTTCAGTGAAAACTTGAAACCAATGTATACTCTGAAATTAGGACCACCTAAGTCTTTATTCAAATATTCCTGTATTTGATTTTTTTAAATAAGTAAGAGATTGATTTTTTTTTTTTTTATGGAGGCAGGATTGATTCAATTGTTGGTCACTGGAGATGTTTTGAATTATCCAAAACTTAACATTTTGGAGAAGGAAATGGCAACACATTCCAGTATTCTTTTTTTTTCCATTTTTTTATTTTATTTTTTAACTTTACAATATTGTATTGGTTTTGCCATATATCAACATGAATCTGCCACAGGTATATACGTGTTCCCCATCCTGAACCCTCCTCCCTCCTCCCTCCCTGTACTATCCCTCTGGGTCGTCCCAGTGTACCAGCCCCAAGCATCCAGTATCGTGCATCAAACCTGGACTGGCGACTCATTTCACATAGTGGGAGAGGGAGAGAGTGGGATGATTTCGGAGAATGCGTTGAAACATTCCAGTATTCTTGCCTGGAGAATTCCGTGGAGAGAAGGGCCTGGTGGGCTGCTCTCCATGGGGTCGCACAGAGTCAGACATGACTGAAGCGCCTTAGCATCCATGCATGCATTGGAGAAGGAAATGGCAACCCACTCCATTATTCTTGCCTGAAGAATCCCAGGGACAGAGGAGCCTGGTGGGCTGCAGTCCATGGGGTCACACAGAGCCGGACACGACTGAAGCGACTTAGCATCAGCAGCAGCAAACTTAACATTTAAGGACTTCTCAGTCTAGGATATAGCTGTCAGATAGTGACTGCTGGCTTTATGGTAGTTAGGTTCTATTGTACATTTTAAATATTGTAGAAGACAATCATATAGGAAAATTATATTTCTATTATAGAAATATCTCAGGCTGAGAACAGAAAGGCACCATTGCCAAGCACTTCAAAGAAAGAAAGACCATGCATAGAAATGGCCTTCACTCCCTCTCTATCCCCACACCATCCCACCCCAAAGCTATTCTAATTTCCTCCAACCCCAAAACAATCTCTCTTGGTTCACTTGTCCCCTTGAAAGGAGAAAGGAAAAAAAAGAAAGAAAGCACATAGGAAGAAGTTCCCGATTCTTCCTCTCTTTCCCTTTTGTTTTCACTGTTGCTGGACAAAACAATTACTATAATCCTGGCAATAAGTAAGAAAGTGTGAAAGAATCACATGTCTTAACGAGAAGGAAAACCCTAAGTTTGAAGTGTTAGTAGACAGGAAAGATTCTCATCTAAATGTGCTAAACCTTCTGAAGGGCCACTTGAAGGTTTCCATCTCCTTATATTTCTCCTTTGGTCAGGCTTCCCTGGTGGCTCAGATGGTAACCAACCTGCCTGCAATGCAGGAGACCCAAGTTTGATCCCTGGGTTAAGAAGATCCTTGGAGAAAGGAAATGGTGACCTACTCTGGTATTCTTGCCTGGAGAATGCCATGGACAGAGGAGCCTGGCAAGCTGCACAGTCCATGAGGTTGCAAAGAGTTGAGCACGACTGAGCAACTAACACTGAGCAGAATAAACGCGAGTAGGAATAATTGGAACAAACAATCAAGAAGATTTGTTCTTTTATTTTGTTTAATTAACATTATTTCAATAGTATTTTATTCTATTTTCATTGCTTATACATAATATTTAAGCTTTAAAGGAAAATAAACCATTATATTGTTTTGATGTCAGAAAAACGGAGAGAGAAGCAACATAAAATTTTAGAACAGAGCCTTCTTAAAAGGTTGAAGCTACTTACATTGATTAATCTTCCTATGGGGATGAAATAGAATTCAGTGTTGATATCTAAAGTGCTCATTAACATGACAGGATCCATTAGAACAGTGGTGCTGTCCACTAGAAATATAAAAAGAGCCAAACATGTAATTTTAGATTTTCTAATAGCTATACTGTAAAAAGTAAAGAGAAACAAAATTAACTTTAACAATACATTTTATGTAACCTAATATATCCAAAATGATCTAGATGGGTGGGGTAGGTGTGGGGTGGGAGGGAAATTCCTAGAGGGAGGGGAGGTATGTATACATATAGTTGATTCACTTCATTGTACAACAGAAACTAAGACAATATTGTAAAGCAATTATATTTCAATTAAAAAATAAAGATAGAGATTTTTAAAAGAGACACACCTAGAAAAAGTATGTTGCTGTTCTTCAGTCACTAAGTCATGTCTGACTCTTTCTGACCCCATGGGCTGCAGCACACCAGGCTCCCCTTCCTTCACTGTCCCCCAGAGTCTGCACAGATTCATGTCCATCGAGTCTGTGACACTGTCTAAACATCTCATTCTCTGCCACAACCTTCTCCTTTTGCCTTCAATTGTTCCCCGCATCAGGGTTTTTTCCAATGAGTCAGCTCTTTGCATGAGGTGGCCAAAGTATTGGAGCTTCACCTTCAGCGTAAGTCCTTCCAGTGAATATTCAGGGGTGATATCCTTTGTGATTAACTGATTTGATCTCCTTGCTGTCCGAGGGGCTCTCAAGAGTCTTCTCCAGCACCAGTTTGAAAGCATCAATTCTTCGGTGCTCAGCCTTGTTTATGGTCCAACTCTCACATCAGTACATGACTACTGAAAAAATCATAGCTTTGAATATATGCACCTTCGTTGGCAAAATGATCTCTGCTTTTTAATATGCTGTCTAGGTTTGTCATAGCTTTCCTTCCAAGGAGCAAGCATCTTTTAATTTCATGGCCACAGTCATCATCCTCAGTAATTTGGGAACCCAAGAAAATAAAATCTGTCACTGCTTCCATTTTTTCCCTTTTTATTTGCCATAAATTGATGGGCCCAGAAGCTATGATCTTCGTTTTTTGAATGTTGAATAATTTTAAGCCAGCTTTTTCACCCTCCTCTTTCACTCTCATCAAGAAGCTCTTTAATTCCTCTTCACTTTCTGCCATTAGATAGTATCATCTGCATATCCGAGGCTGTTGATATTTCTCCCAGAAATCTTAATTCCATCTTATGATTCATTCAGTCTGGCATTTCATGTAATGTACCCTGTATGTAAGTTAAACAAGCAGGGTGACTATATACAGCCTCAACGTACTCCTTTCCCAATTTGGAACCAGTCCAGCTCTAAATGTTGCTTCTTAATGCATATACAAGTTTCTCAGGAGACGGGTAAGGTGGTCTGGTATTCCCATCTCTTTAAGAATTTTCCACAGTTTGTTGTGATCCACACAGACAGAGGCTTTATCATAGTCGATGAAGCAGAAGTTTTTCTGGAATTCCCTTGCTTTCTCTATGATCCAGTGAATGTTGGCAGGTTAATCTCTGGTTCCTCTGCCTTTTGTAAACCCAGCTTGTACATATGGTATTTCTCAGTTCACACGCTGCTGAATGATTTTAGGCATAATGTTACTAGCATGTGAAATGAGTGTAATTGTACAGTAGTTTGAACATTCTTTGGCATTGCCCTTCTTTGGGATCAGAATGAAAACTAACCTTTTCCAGTCCTGTGGCCATTGCTGAGTTTTCCAATTTTCCTGACATGTTGAGTGCAGCACTTTAACAGCATCATCTTTTAGGATTTTAAAGAGCTCAACTGGAACATATTATTGTTTTTAACAAAAAATCAATATATTAAAATAGCTTATAATATATTTTACTCTTTTTTTTTGAACCAAGTTTTCAAAAGCTTTACCGAAATTTCATTTCAGACTAGCAACACCTCAAATGCTGAGTAGACACAGAGAGCTGGTGGCTCTGTATTGGATAGCACAACTCTAGAAATGTTTGCCTCTTCTCTATGCTATGAGTATACTAACTTTTTCCTAATTTTGTACTTGATCATGTTTTAGGATATTTAGCAGTTAAATGTTAATCTGAATTTGGAGTCATACGTTTATTTCTCTATATACATTTAAGGGAAAGAATACATGCTTAAGTAGGCAAACATCCAAGCGAAAATTTGACTGATGACTAAAAGAACAATGGTGATTCATTCATCCTTTATAACGGGTATGATATTGCCAGTTAGGTCATCTATTTCAGTGTATCATGGGTGTGTGGTTCTAGAAATCATAACTATTTCCCTGAAGGGCATCCCAATGACAGATACATATTGAAATCTACTAAATGTGGAAATTTACGAAAAATAACAGTATGAGAATCAGAGAATTTTATAGCTTCAGAGGTCCCTAGAGGATATCATCTCCAGCCCTTTCATTTTACAGTTGAAGAAACTGAGGCCTAAAAGAAGTAAAGAAACTTGCCAACGGCCACAGAACTTATTAGAAACACAGAAGAAAGAGAAACTTGGTTTTCTGCCTCCAAGTTCAGACTGTTTTATTTAATGAGTAATGAGAATTGATTTACTTATGACTCACATACTTTAGCTGATTACCAAATCCATCTTTTTAATCCATACTGTTTCAGTGGGAGATTATTTCTCAATTTATGTCATGAATTTTACAAAAATAAAATTTAGCCCATTAGAAATCATTGACATAAAGATGTGAAATGGTAAAAAGGAGAATTCCTGGAAGTATACGGAAACAAATAGTTATAAATGAACAGTTAATAAACCCAACTTTAGAAGCAAGGTGAATTTAGAGTCTGCCTTGATTAGAACCAAAATGTGTGACTTGCAAGGACTGCTTCTCTTATCCACCTGGGCAGTTTAAAGGTGATACATGTGATGAAAAGTGGAAAATCTGACAAGGCAAAAGCATAGTATTCATTTTAAAACTCACTTGCACAACAATTATATATTAGAAGGGTCCCAGAGGAATTTATTGCTCTCTGGTGTTGGGATGAAACATGCATTTGTGTTTCACTGGCCTCCACTTCATCAAGGGATAGTCTTCCCTCTCTCTAGTACAGGGGAAAAAAGCACTTAATGTTAACACAAACAATTCTTCAAATGATCTTTAGATAAATGAATAGGATTTTACTGTTTCTCTTTTTATTCACATCCATTCATTACTTATGAAATTTTCTGCACAAGGGGAAATGAATTGAACCAGCAGGTCTCAAAATATGGGCTGATGAACACTCAGTCCTCAAAAACAATCTGGGGGAAAAGAGGGTCCATGAACTTAAGAGTCTGTGAAATTCTGCTCTCTGTGTCTCTATCATGAGCTCCACCACACACATGAGCATGATAAAGGCTGTGAGATCTTCTGTGGTAAAGAAAAAGCTTGTCCCCTTTGTTATCCAAATTTACCCCTGTTATTTGATCGAAGAGTTTTTTCTCCTCTTTAACATCTGTAAATATCCCATTGAACTAGATTCCTGTGGAACACACTTTAGGAAATGCTGATTTTGTGCATTTTTTTCTTCAATTTGTGGGAAAGAAGTAGAAGCAACCACAGTGTGCCAGACCAGATGCAGTGGTTCACAGAGGGCAGTGAGGGGATATTTCCACTACCATCAACACCAGAGGTATCTTGACCATCACTTAGAGACAAAGCGTTGTGGGACACTTAGCCAGATCACTTAGGTCATTCTTGAAGTAGAAAATATAATGCTGAATAAATCACTTCATCACCTTATATCTCAAGAGCTGCAGCTCCATTAAGAAGTCCATCCTCTCTTATGAAAATCTCCATCTTCTCAGACAGCCCACCAAGTGCCAAGAAGAAATACAGCAATTTTTATTAATATGAGTTGGTTTCTCCCACAATTAGAAAGCATAGTGGTAGGATTCATTCCGACTATTCTCAATGTTCATCTGGCAACACAGTGAAGAATAGAGAGTGTGCGATTATAGTGCAACTTAGTCTAAGTTATGTTTAACAGAGTCTCCTTTTTCTTCAATTGCCACATTCTTTCATATTCTTTCCAATCTCCCTTCCCCTTCTATTTATCTTAGGCAAATTCCATATGTTTCTGGTCACTTTGTTATTTTTATAGTCCACTCTGCATGAGTGTTTGCTAAGCCATTTCAGTCGTGTCTGACTCTTAGCAGCCCTATGAACCACAGCCCACCAGGCTCCTCTGTTCATGGAAGTCTCCAGGAAGCATACTGGAATGGGTTGCCATTCCCCCCTCCAGGGGCTCTTCCCAACCCAGGGATCGAACCCATGTCTCTTACATCTACCTGCATTGACAGATGGGTTCTCTACCTCTAGCTCCACCTAGGAAGCCCATAGTCCACTGTAGTCCTGTCCAGTTGGAAGTTCCAATGTCAGATCTGAGCTAAACCTGTATCACTTCCTCGACCTCAGTCAGCCTGCAGCTCCATAAACTCCTCTGGAGACAGGTTGTTTGCCTCCGGCTCCTTCCCACCAACCTTTTAGTCACTGATACTCACCACAGGGTGCAGATAAGAGAAAGATGGACAAATCAAGTGGCTCTTGCCTTACTGGTCATGGTGTCCCTTGAACATCAACATTGTACGGCAGGCACTCAAAATAAAGTTCTCATGTATGAACCAAAGATGAGTTTTTCTGACATCCATCAAGGGCCCCTCAACTGCACAATTTCCTAAAGTGAGAGATCCACTTCAGCCCAACCTCTTCCAGCTTTTGTGCTTGGATCTCCTTGTGGTCTCTTGCTGTTTGATTCCCCTCATCCAGAAAGCACCCCTCTTGGGTAGAATACAGACATAAAGGCCCATGGGCAGGCTGTCTTCTGAAGTGTGCCATTGACTCAAGGGAAAATTAAGCTTTTAAGCGGTTTGTAAGTAGTTTGGTAATGCCAATTGCTCTAAGAGATGAACTTGGAATTTTCACTGGTCTAATCCAGGAGATGTTTATTCCTCTTTCAATAAAACCCAAAGAGGTTGTCTTCAGTCTGATGATGGTGACCTTCTGATACACTAGCTCCTTCTATCCTGTATGCTAGGCCTGCAGGTAGCATATAATGCTTCCCTACAGCCTATTGACAGACCACAGTGTCATACTCACATCTAGCTGCAAAGTAGGCCGGGAATTATAGTCGATCCGTGTGCCAACGAGGAAAAGGGAAATGTGACTATATCTCAGTCTGCCATAGAATTGCTCCACTCTTGCCTTAACTTTTACCACCTTACATGGGAGCTAGGTGTCATTCAAGAAGGTCCCCGGACTCCTCTCAACTCCTATTATAAAGCACCAACCTTATTTCCCTTTGATAAACAGGATGAATCCTAAAAGTGACTTTTTTTTCCCTGTTGGCCCAATGGTACACAGAGCTCAGTAACCAGGTGGCAGTCTCAACATTCCATTGTTCTGTCCCCTAGTGGAGATAGTTTTCCTTTGCATCATGAGATCTTTAAACCAGGAAAGCCAAATCCATGGGATTGAGAAATAAAATATTTACAAGTGAAATTTAGGTGTAATAATGAGAGCTGCCATTCTACCCTGGGAATTCTGTTTATGGAGAAACTGTACCATATGTTATTCACTAGATCAGAGCATCATATGGGATAGTAACCTAGTCTCAGAATGTTATCTTCCAACTGTTGCTGTAACTGAGTTTTCAAAAAGCCAATCCACTCTTCTTTAAGGCCAGCTCCTTCAGGGTAATTAGGTACATGGTAAAACAAAAAAATCAGAGAATCCCATGGGCATTCACCACTGCAGTGCTTTTATTTTTTGGAAAAGTTTCTTGTTCAGAGTCGGGTGGCCTGTTGTGACAGTGAATATGGCAATGTAAGTCTGTGGAAGGTAGTAGTGGCAGAATCACAGCATTTAAGGAAAGCAAATCTATATCAAGAGTGTCTCTTCCAGAAGGGAAGAGATCTGATAGAACTGATCTGCAACAAGCTGCTGCCTGGTCCTCCCAAAAGAATACAAAGAATTTCTTTGGATTTTGTAGACATCTATACCATATTTGAACATGATGCTCTAATTCTCTGCTTAAGCTGTAAGGCTTTGAAGAAGTTCCAGGCAAGTAAAGGCCCCCTAATCCTAATCAGCTTGCAGGACAATTCAACTTCGCCACTCCCACTGAGAAAATAACCATACTGTGTGTTCCCACTGGGCCCGTTGAGAGGTGGGCTTGACCTAAAATCCATTTTCCCCTTGACTTCCAATATCTCCCATTGTGACCAGTATCACACAGTGGTGTCTGAACCCAGGATTATCCTCAGCTCAGAGCCACTGTCTTTGTGCTCACTCCAACTCAGTTACCAAGTTTGCAGTAGGAACTTTATTTCTACATGAGCTCCCTGATTCCTGAAATGTGAGTGTTGTAATAGAAACAGTTAATGAAAATTCTTCTCTCTAACAAAGTAAACCAAAAGCAATACCATACCAGTAGTTTCAGAGGTAGGCCACCATCAAAACTGTAAAGAATGTGCAGTTTCTCTTTCCTTGTACATAATAACTCTGGCAAATGGCTCCAAGTCCCTTGGGAAAGGTTGGGGTCTCTAAAGGGTCTGCTGTCAAAGATTCCATACCTTCTCTTCATTCACATTCCTACTAAGTCTAGGAATTGCCTCAAGTCTTAGAATTTGGTTAGTGTCTTGATCTTTATATGGGGTGACTCTGCTTGCCAAATCTGAAGCTTTTCAGATTTACAGATCAAAGAAAAGCTTAGTAGACTATTTCAGTACTAATCCATTAGCCACCATCAAAGACAGTCATTAGTGATCATCCATTAGCCACAACCAAACATTTCTTCAGATCATCCCTCTTTGATGACCATTCTAGCTGAAGTATATGTTCTAACACAGCGCCCATCTTGCCTCTTAAGGTCTCATGGTGAGCATTGCCTCTGCCATCCTGGCAACCTGTAGTCATTATGGCAACTAAGGAGCCTATTTCAATGGTAGCATCACCATATTCATCACCGGCCCACAGAAAACAACTCTTTGACACTTTGCAAGGCTGCTGGTATATTTTCTCAGTATATTAATGAAAGGAGTGTTCTCTGGACGCACTTGGAGGTGGCCAGGATACTATCTAGTTAAGGTGGGTGGTTGATAACAAAAGATAAGTCCATTTTAATTTCCTATCTCCCTCAACCTTTGGATTCCTTCTACTATATTATACCAGTAAATCTCTGGCCTCTCAGCTTCACTCAACATGGCCAACTGCTGAGGCGAGTTTTGGGTTAAGCAACCAAGTAAACAAAACCAAGAATATCTGATAAATACACACACGTTCAATCCCTACCTGATATAACACCCTTAGAATCCATTTGAACACATATTCCTTAGAATCATGCAGTGCTCTTCATGTGAGAGCCTTTCTTCTGCTGGATCTGATTTTGTAATCGGCCCTGGGGTCTGCTGGGGCCTGCTGCTGGATACAAGTCTAGAGGAAGTGAAGCAGTTAGTAATTTGGGGACATGAGTAGAATTGGCACCACCCTGCAAGGTAACTGTCCTAATTTGGGGTTACTAGGCCCTCTTCAGTTCAGTTCAGTTCTGTCGCTCAGTCATGTCTGACTCTTTGCGACCCCATGAATTGCAGCACGCCAGGCCTTCCTGTCCATCATCAACTCCAGGACCTACCCAAACTCATGTCCATTGAGTCGGTGATTCCATCCAATCATCTCATCCTCTGTTGTCCCCTTCTCCTCCTGCCCTCAATCTTTCCCAGCATCAGGGTCTTTTCCAACGAGTCAGCTCTTTGCATCAGGTGGCCGAAGTATTGGAGTTTCAGCTTCAACATCAGTCCTTCCAATGAACACTCAGGACTGATCTCCTTTAGGATGGACTGGTTGGATCTCCTTGCAGTCTTCTGCAACACCACAGTTCAACAGCATTAATTCTTCAGCACTCAGATTTCTTTATAGTCCAACTCTCACATCCATACATGATCACTGGAAAAACCATAGCCTTGACTAGATGGACCTTTGTTGGCAAAGTAATGTCTCGGCTTTTTAATATGCAAGACCATATCAGTCTCAACAGACAGAAAAGGAGCTGCTGCTTTCAACCAAAAAGGCACAGGGAGCAGTTGGGGTTTGGGAATATTTAGGTCATCTGAATCTTCTGCATCCCAGAAGGCTTTAGTGAAAATAGCTCTTTGAGTTTCTACTTGCAGCCCTCTCCTCCCTAAGACTTAGACCTGAGTCCCCAAAGGGACATATCCAAACGGCAGCATCATACTGTGCTCAGAATTGTCCTTCCCATGTGATGGCTCAGGCTTCATTACAGGTTTAAGCTTGTCTGCTTGACACTCTCCTCCCTGAAGATGATTTCTCTCCTGGGAGGCATCATGGTGTCTCATGCTCACAGACTCTGGGCAGGCTGACCCCAAGGGTCTGCCAGGCACATCGAGACCCACTGGAATCCCAGAGGTAGACACAGCTCATGCCCAAACATGGAACCTAGCTTTAAAGCAACAGAGTATCTTATCCCCTCTCTGGTCAACATACTCAAAGGCATCATGTGAAAATGTGCTAAGAAAATGTTTGCTTCAGATTTTACTTAGAAGGTTGGCACCAAATCTATAAATATCCCTTTTAAAGGAAGAGTTCATGATGTGAATTTGATAGAGTTTTAAAGTTTGCTTCTTTTTATAATGGTTTCAGACTGATTTTGTGCAGACTTGTTTTTATAGTCAAATCAAACTCTAAGTGCTGGATTACCTGCCAGAAAAGTTAAAATGCATTTCAGTGACTTAATTTTGGCACCATGTTCATATTTATTTTTAATTTTAGTTACCATGAGAGTTTGCTTATTTTTCCCAAGTGAATTAAACCAGATTTGTGTCAAACAAGGATGGAGACTCTTCTTAACGCTGTTCAAACTGAGTTACTAAAATAATATGGGCAACAAGGCTGTGGATTCAACTCCTGTCATATGCAGAATTTGTAAATGGTGTGAAGGACAACTGCACCAGATGGAGAAGATGAAAGGGGATCAGAGTGAAGATCTTGAGATGAGATTACTGAAGGGCTCAGTCATTGCCCAGTCCCCACTCTCTTTTGTAAGAAGGGCTGCTACCTTCCAACCCTAAAGCTCATCAAGGGAGATGTCAATATTAAGGGAGATGTCAGTGGGGCCACCTGAACACCTGAGAGATGTTTTCCCCAGCAGTTGGGAGACAGAGGGGAACTAGTTCTGACTCACACTGGAGGAAGGGAAAACGGGCTGTGAGAGAGGGGCTGACTCACTAGGCAGTGGAACCAGGGGCAGTCTGCCTCACTGGGATGGGCTGGAGTTTGTCACGACATGGATGTGTGAGTGTTTCCTGAGGATGCAAGTGGGCCAAGTGGGAAAGGACTAGAGGGGGGTGTCTGGGGCTCTGTCCAGTTGGGAGGCCTGGAGGAGCACGGTGACTTCAGCAGAGAGTCTGGTGAAAGTGTCCAGGTAGGTGTCTTCTTAGGCCATCTTGAATAAAATCGTATATGCCTGGAGGTAGGGAATTGTAGAAGAGGGGCCCAGATAGGAAAGATGTGAGGAGTCCATCAGAGTGCCACAAGAGGGGAACGTTCATTTCATATAACTGTGCTCAGTTGCCTTAGTCATGTCTACCTGTTGGAGACTGTGGCTACCCATGGACTGTACACACCAGGCTTCTCTGTCCATGGGATTCTCCAGGCAAGCATCCTGGAGTGGTTTGCCTGACCTCCTCCAGGGGCTCTTCCTGACCCAGGATTGAACCTGCATCTCCTGCACTTCAGGCTGATTCTTTACCACTGAGCCACCAGGGAAGCCCTAATCATATAACTGAGCCATCCATAAATATCAACTTGCACAATTTAACTGGCACAGAAAGTAGAAAGAACTGTCCCACTACCTGTCCCTCCCTCCCTCCCTACTAACAACTTCAGTGTTGACAGGGAGCAGAAACTGAGGGTAATGAACTGAGGCCTAGGGGCTGAGAGAAAGGGAGCAGAAGAACCATGTCCCTTTCTAGCAGGAAGCAGACCTGAGCTGACAAGGGAACACTCACGCTGAGTTTCATTTGGTCATTACCTATGTATGACACAGTCTAATCACCAGATTGACACAATAGTCCATCTATGAAGGAAGAAAGGTACCACATGTCCTGGGCCCCAGGAACAAGTAAATATTACTTACACTGAATGAAATGTAAACAAACAGGGGATAAATGCACATTTTTGCGCTCATTCTTCCTCTCTTTTCCTCCATCTCTCCCATCTACCTTATTGGCCTTTACCCAGGATGAAATGGTACCAAGTACCATCCTACCCCTGTAATGTTCTCTACCTGTGTGTCCCAGCTCATGGCTTAGAGGGCTGTTGGTGACCAGGGGACATAATGAGGCTTTACTTTTAGGTTGAATAGTTATTTAACTTAATCGGAGTAACAGAACTTTGAGGACAGACAGAAAACAATGCTTTTATTATTTATACCATGCTTTATTTATTTAGCAATGATTTACTATCTCATGGACTTTTACTTACAAGGAATGTTATTGTGCCTAAGAACCCAATTGTCTGTATAGCAAGCCACCCAAAGCATGCTTTTTCATCTTCCTTCTCACTTAATCTGAGAAGTTACCTACAAGTTTCCCATGATTCACAGAATGAGATTTAACCTCTACTAAGCACATGCCACTGGCATAGGAAATGGAAACCATTCTTGCCTGAAAAATTCCATGGACAGAGGAGCCTGGCGGGCTACACTCCATGGGGTCACACAAGTTGGACACGACTGAGCAGCTGAGCACACACACACACACAAGCACATGCCATAATTTCTAGAGCAGTCATCAAAAGTCTATCTTAGTGTTTTCTTGGTGGACTCCAAAATAGGGATAAGTGAGGGGGAACCTAGAATGGCATAAGTTCTACCATTTATTATCTTTTTTCACTAAGGGATAGAAATTTATTTTCAATATCCTCTTCCTCCGCCCCAATTGCACCCCATTTCTTAGGCCAGTAAGCTAAAAAATTAAACTAAAATGGTGAGAATAATCCATACAAGAGAACCTGCCTATGTCTCATTTTGGAATAAGAGGGCTGGTCAGAGAGAGGGAGGCCCCCAAGCCCCACCACCTGTACAGAGGCACTGGAAAGCAGAGTTTAGGGAAGTCTAAGTGTCCTGGTCTTTCTCCATTGCGGCCCAGACTGGCCATCCTTATTCCCCGTGTGGTGCCAGAGGTCAGGCGATGCCACAGAATGAAGGTAACGCCAGAGCATCAGATTTAAGCAAGAAGATTTAAGGAGCAAAAATGGTTTGGCTAATAAAACAACTTACATCTGTTACTGAGCAGAACACAAAGCATACATATGTGTTTAAGATAAAACTGAAGATTTCAATAAATTTCACACTTTGGGTCCTGCCTTTAGACCTCTCAGAGATCCTTATGCATGAAATCTCTGCAGCAAAGACAGAGGGTTGACGAGCTACTATTTCTGAAAAGCCATTATGACAAAGAAAAACACCTCAAAGTCATCAATGTATCAAACCTTCACCCCCAAAATGACCTAATAATAACTACCATGTATCTGCTCCTTCTGCACACCCCGTCTGTCAGTCTCCATGTTAATAACCTGGGACCTGAACATAATCATCCCCAGTTTAAGGTGAAAAGGCTAAAACTTTAAAAGGTTATGCAACATGTCCAAAGTCACACAAGTAAATAAAATTTTCACCCTATAATCTGACTGACCCTGAAGTCCATTCTGTTTGCCAGAATGTTCCAGCTACTTCTGTCTGGTGGCATACCGTTTTTCTATCCTCCTGCTGACTGGAGAGGATTAAAGTGAAAGTTGCTCAGTTGTGTCCACCTCTTTGCAACCCCATGGACTGTAGCCTGCCAGGCTCCTCTGTCCATGGAATTCTCCAGGCCAGAATACTGAAGTGGGTAGCCATTCCCTTCTCCAGGGGATTTTCCCAACCCAGGGATCAAACCCAGGTCTCCTGCATTGCAGGCAGAGTTTTTACCATCTGAGCCACCAGGGAAGCCCAAGAATACTGGAGTGAGTAGCCTATTCCTTCTCCAGAGGGTCTTCCTGACCCAAGACTCAAACCAGAATCTCCTGCATTGCAGGCAGATTCTTTACCAGCTGAGCTATCAGGGAGAGGATTGCCTTGGACAAAAAAACAAAACAGCAGGGATGCTGTGACAGGTGGCTCGATGTCTCATAGGGCAATTGCAGTAACAATTTCTCATCAAACAGATATAAGTGCCAAAGTCATTTCTCTTTAGTTATAAACAGCAAGAAATGTCGTGCAGACAGCAATCTGTTGAGCTCTGAAAAGTAGTGATGCGCTCAATTTTTTTTTTTAACTTTTCATGAAAACAAATATTTTTCAGTTGTTGGGAGTATTTCAAGACATGGAAAATATCAAAGCACTTATCTCATGGAATTTATGATCAAAGTTGCATGATGACTTCTATATTGTTCTTGGGAGCTTTTCAGATTTATAGTGTGGTTTACTCTAATTGCGTGAGCTGAATTAAGGATCCTGTAAAACTGACCTGCAACCTAAACAGAGATAATCAGTAAAAGATCTGTGAGGTTATTCACTAAAATCTTATTCTAGAGATTTTCCCATATGGTTCAATGTAGTTTAGTGTTTTAAAAGCTAAAAGTTTATCTTATATAAACAAAAATGCCTAGCCAACATAAGGAAATTGTTTTAAAGGTTTTTATTAAATATGTATGCTATATATTTCTTCTTTTAAGCAATTACACCATTCACTCTGGCCTGGGAGGCTTTCTTCCTAATGATATTAAACAAGAAAAAAGATTCATTGGCATGAATATGATATTTAACTGTTAAAATTAAAAGCAGACCTCAAAGCAGTTTTTCAAAGAGAGAAGTTGAAATAACTTTTCTCTGAACTAAAGCTGGTAATGACTTGGGGAAAAAAATACCTCTCTGTCCTTTCTCCACTCATTTCCAAATACTCTGAGCCAAGGTATTCCCTGCTAATCATACATGTTTTATTTCCATCCAACTTGCTAGGCACCTTAATTTTAAAAGGAATCCCATAGCAAAGTACTTACTCAACATGATGAAAGTTCCCTTGCTTGTGCAATTTCTGTTTCATGACAGCCCTCCCTTTCTATATTTCTTTTCATCTCTTCACTTTAAGGACTTGTTTTAGACTATAATTATTCTTGAGACTCTGGGTTAACACAGCCATTAAATCTTGTATAGGTGGATGATAAATTGGGAAGCTAACAAGTTGTACTGATCTTTTTCTCAGAATTCTTCTTGTTTGAGCTCAACCACCATAAAGCAATGTGAGTAATATCTACATTCAGAAAGCAAAATGTACACACACACACACACAAAATTTTACTGCCAGAAAATCTAGATATTTTGAAAGATGGATAATATCTTGAAAATAATTCATTTCTATAAGCCTCTTAGCAAGTGATTTGGGGGAAATGTCTAAAAAAAGGTATGTCATGGTTTATAAATTTTACATTTGGTGACTTTAGCCATCTTAAAGGATCTTAGTCTTCCCCCTCCATCTCTCCAATGGGAAATCGCTAAATTTGCGTTCCTTTAAAATAGAGCTGACATGGAATGCAAAGGGTTTTTTTTTCTATAAATACAAATCCAGATGGTGACTGCAGCCATGAAATTAAAAGATGTTTGCTCCTTGGAAGAAAAGCTATGATCAACCTAGTCAGCATATTAAAAAGCAGAGCCATTACTTTGCCAACAAAGGTCTGTCTAGTCAAAGCTATGGTTTTTCCAATAGTCATGTATGGATGTGAGAGTCGGACTATAAAGAAAGCTGAGCGCTAAAGAATTTATGCCTTAACTGTGGTGTTCGAGAAGATTCTTGAGAGTCTCTTGGACTGCAAAGAGATCCAACCAGTCCATCCTAAAGGAAATCAGTCCTGAATATTCATTGGAAGGACTGATGCTAAAGCTAAAACTCCAATACTTTGGTCACCTGATGTGAAGAACTGACTCACTAGAAAAAACCCTGATGCTGGGAAAGATTGAAGGTGGGAGAAGAAGGGGCTGATAGAGCATGAGATGGCTGGATGGCATCACTGACTCGATAGAAATGAGTTTGAGTAAACTCCAGGAGTTGGTGATGGACAGGGAAGCCTAGCGTGCTGCAGTCCATGGGGCCACAGAGTCGGACACAACTGAGTGACAGAACTGAACAAATTCTGAAGTGAAAATAATCTTATTTTCATTTTCAAAAATGACACTTCAGAATTTTATCAAAAGTTCCAGAGCAAGCAAAATAAAAATTGTACCCAAAACCCTCTTTTCCCATATAGTTGAAGTGGTTATTTATAGCTATTTCAGCCAATACCTATTAAAAAAAAAAATTCTGGAACAAAAATCTGTATTTGGGGCCTCTAATGTTGATCTTTTGCATCTTAATTAATGGTTGTCTATGACCTGGAGCACCAAATATTGCACTTCCGGCATTATTTGTAGTTGGCTGAGATTCAATTAATTGAAATTTTCTGCTGTTGCTGGAGAAAATGTGAAATGGAGTATTTATAACCATGGGTACCTGATTTTTATTTATAGTCATCTGAAAGAAATTCCACATCAGTGCCAGAGCTGTAGCATCTTCTAAAGTTCAGGATGTCATAAACACTTAACTCTCAGATGCTTTTAAAACATTTCTAAAAACATATGTATGATATGTACTTTTTTCCTTCATATGGTGAAAAATGCTGATTTTACAAAACTTTTTACTCGTTGTGGGGAAAAAATAAAGTTACATTAAAGTCCACTAATCAATTGCTAATTAAATAACAATTCCTGATGCTCCAAGTGGAACTATAGCTGAGTTGGACAGTATTTTATAGGACTAAATTATATTTTGGCTTAGTTTTAATATTCAAGGAAACTCATTTCATAATTGGTAGGTGTGTAAATGTGCTGGCACTTCAGGTTCTTTATTTTATTAGGAAAAATATATTGGGAAATTGTATTTCCCCTGCCAACTGAAATTATAGAGCAAGTCAGCACGCTTAAGCACCAAACATGTCTTTTTCTAGGTATAAAGAAAAGTAATATGTGGAAGAAAAGGGTTTTGTTTTGTTTTTTAAGTAAGCTGCATTTTATGATATTTTGACTTCATGTTTTTTATTAATAGTAAGTGGCCCAAAGACTATAGATGTTTTATGTACTATTGTTGCACTGCATAAGATCAGCTCTTGGTAAGCAATAGTCTCAAAAGCAATGTGGGCTGCTATTTATTGCCTGCTTACTTGGCAATGTGGTAAGTGTTTTACATACTGTATCATATTCAATTTTCATAACAAATCAGTGAGGCTTAACTCAAATGTCTGAACTGGCTTGGCCTAACCCATCAGTGGAATTTCTTTCATTTTTTTTTTTTAGTTAAATGTTTGTTCTGAGCAGGTTTTTATTTTTTTAATTTTTAATTGCTTTACAATGTTGTATTGGTTTCTGCCATACAACGCAAATAAATCATAATTATACATATATCCCCTCCCTCTTGAGCCTCCCTCCCCCACTCCCATCCCACCCCTCTTGGAATTTCAAACAAAACACTTAAGGAAGGCCTGCTCCTAAGTCAACATTATTTCCCAGACTTGCACAAGCTGTGGCTTCTTAGACCTTTTGAGAAATTTGATGATGAGCTTCAGCAATACAGGAACAAACTATAAGAGGACTGATGCAAGACATGCTGATTAAGAGAGTAACTTCCTTAGTAGTGGCAGTTGTATTAATGGAATTAGTGCATTTTCCTTCTCCATAAGACTTCAAAATTATCTTGGATATGTTTTCTTCCCATTTTTCATAAAGCTACTGAGATAACAGGGCATATCCCAGAGAGATTGATTTCATCTGGTTTTTCTTATAGATTATCAGCTGTTTTTCAACATCTATTTTACCAACACAAGCAGTATGGCTTACATTAATAGACGAGGAAAACGGGATTTTGAAAAGATAAAGCTGAAAAGCTGGTAGCATGTTAAAATTAGAACTACAAACTCAGTATCATCAAAATTTTTCTTTTTCTACATATTATGCTCTTTACATTAAAGGGTATTTTTCTGTAGCTTTAAATAAATAAAAAGCATATTACTGACCTATTAAAAAATTACCATGCGAACTTTCTAATTTTCTACCTTGGAATAATTAATAGATGAAAGAAATTGAAAAGTGCTTGACTTGATGACTGCAGAACATCAAGTAACAATGCACAATTATTTTGAACAACAACTTTCACCGAGAATTAGCTTTCCGCTGGCCTTCACTGTGTCCCGGTGCCCCACTGTTTATAATTACACATGTACACTGCGATGGTGCAGTCGTTAAATTGGAAATTGAACTTCTTTGACAACTGCAGGGTAACTTGACAAAAGATGAATGTGATTTTTTTGTTCCTGTTTCCCTTCTTCTTCTTTCACTTATTTAAACATGTATTAATTAACTTGCTCTGGCAAGTGTTTAGTAAACATGGAGCAAGGGCATTTCTTTGTGGTATAATTAAAATTCCCTTTTAAAATGTTTTGCATGAAATTTTATGCACAATTTGACTCGAGTAAACAGAGGTTCTAATTAAAGTTTTTAAATGGAGGCAATCAAAACTGATAAAACATCTAGCAACCCATTCAAGCACATTGTCTTCCTGTCTAGTTCAAGTCACATTTGGTGGTCAGTTAACATTAGCCTGAATCAGCTAAGACTTCCCCAACTCCACAGGCCCTTTTCTACTTTAGTTAGTCTCAGGGAATAAACCTTTAAATGTTGCAGTACCTCTTGAAGTTGTTATACAATATTTATTCAATTAAATTTCTTCAGAGTTATTACACCAGGATATTATGAGAAGGATCTAATTTAGGTTACGGACCCTCTGCAAATAAAGTGTTGCATAAAACACACTGAATGAATGAAGCTATCCAAATAGCAAGTGGGGCTTCAATTATTTTTTCCCATTACAACTTGCTGTAAAAGGTTACACCTCCGTAAATAGTGCTGTTCTTTGGGGTGAGAATAGCCAGTGTAGCTTTTCAGTGTTAACAGGTAAATGTACAAAGCACATCATCACTTTTTGCCATATTTCTCTATGTGTGTAGGGAGAACAGGGATGGTGGGAAAGGTAACGAGAGATGGAAAGGAATTCATTTTGCTTGTAATGCATTGATTGACTTGAAGTGAGAAATATTTTAAGGGAAGTTTTAACTCCCAGTCTTTAAATTATTCATACTTCTTTTCCCCTTTTTGTGCTGCTGAAAACAACTCCAAAAAAGGGAAGCTTTAAGTACAAGAATTGTTGCTAATTGATAAGCGATTTACCAGCTCTCAGGATCACTGGTGTCTCTAATGATCTTTTTTTAATTCATGGGGATTAAAACAGATTCTGCCTGATCACTTCCTCCAGACCTCTGGGTTTTGAACCTGAGCCAGCCAGAGCTGAAAGCAGAAAGTGATTCCCTCTGGCTTCCAACTGTAGATTTGGAGCCTGCTGTCAGTGGGTAGCAGCCACTTCTGCTTTTGTAAAAGAAAAGCAAAATATAATGTAACCCCAACTCTAGTGGGGAGTCTGCCTAATGCTGGGTTTCCTTAACAAGCCCACTAGACTTTCAAACTAATCTCCCTTTCCAACTGGCTTCTTTTTTACTAATAAAGGTGATATTTTGGTGTCTATCCAACACTACTTTATTATGGTTGTTGCTTTCTTAATATCTTTGAAATTTCGAAGAGAAAGAGAAGTGCTGTCTATCAGGTGCCTCTGCGTGCATGCTAAGTGGCTTCAGTTGTGTCCGACTGTATGACCCTATGACTGTAGCCCACCAGACTCCTCTGTCCATGGGATTCTCCAGCCAAGAATACTGGAATGAGTTGCCATTCCCTTCTCCAGGGGATCTTCTCCACCCAGGGATCAAACCCACATCTCTTACATCTCCTGCATTGGCAGGTGGGTTCTTTATCATTGGTGCCACCTGGGAAGGGCCTCCACTGAAATCCTAAAACTGTACCATTCTTAATTTGAAAATCAGGAAATTAAAGCACAGACTATCAAGCCACTTGCTCACTTCTCAGGACTAATAAGTACTGATGCTGGGATACATGTGGATAAACTGGCTCAGAGTGTGCTTCTAACCACAGTGATCTTTTATCTGTGGGTATCAGCTGACCTGCCTCTTGAGAAATCTGTATGCAGGTCAGGAAGCAACAGTTAGAACTGGACATGGAACAACAGACTGGTTCCAAATAGGAAAAGGAGTACGTCAAGGCTGTATATTGTCACCCTGATTATGTAACTTATATGCAGAGTACATCATGAGAAACGCTGGACTGGAAGAAACACAAGCTGGAATCAAGATTGCCGGGAGAAATATCAATAACCTCAGATATGCAGATGACACCACCCTTATGGCAGAAAGTGAAGAGGAACTAAAGAGCCTCTTGATGAAAGTGAAAGTGGAGAGTGAAAAAGTTGGCTTAAAGCTCAACATTCGGAAAACGAAGATCATGGCATCCGGTCCCATCACTTCATGGGAAATAGATGGGGAAACAGTGTCAGCCTTTATTTTTGGAGGCTCCAAAATCACTGCAGATGGTGACTGCAGCCATGAAATTAAAAGATGCTTGCTCTTTGGAAGGAAAGTTATGACCAACCTAGATAGCATATTGAAAAGCAGAGATAATACTTTGTCAACAAAGGTCCGTCTAGTCAAGGCTATGGTTTTTCCTGTGGTCATGTATAGATATGAGAGTTGGACTGTGAAGAAGGCTGAGTGCTGAAGAATTGATGCTTTTGAACTGTGATGTTGGAGAAGACTCTTGAGAGTCTCTTGGACTGCAAGGAGATCCAACCAGTCCATTCTGAAGGAGATCAGCCCTGGGATTTCTTTGGAAGGAATGATGCTAAAGCTGAAACTCCAGTACTTTGGCCACCTCATGCGAAGAGTTGACTCATTGGAAAAGACTCTGATGCTGGGAGGGATTGGGGGCAAGAGGAGAAGGGAACGACAGAGGATGAGATGGCTGGATGGCATCACTGACTCAATGGACTTGAGTCTGAGTGAACTCCGGGAGTTGGTGATGGACAGGGAGGCTTGGTGTGCTGCGATTCATGGGGTCGCAAAGAGTCAGACACGACTGAGCAACTGAACTGAACTGAACTGATCAGCTCACCAGCCCTAATTTTACACATGAGAAACAAAAGCTCAGAGTGGGGAAGAGCTTGCCTGAGATAAATAACACAGGGAGTAAGAGAGAGAAAGACAGTGAGGCCTAACACCCAGTGTTTCCAAATACCACTGTCGGAATTCCCTCATGGACATGACTGAAGCAACTTAGCATGCATGCATGTATTGGAGAAGGAAATGGCACCCCACTCCAGTGTTCTTGCCTGGAGAATCTCAGGGACAGGGAGCCTGGTGGGCTGCCATCTATGGGGTCGCATAGAGTTGGACACGACTGAAGCGGCTTAGCAGCAGCAGCAGCACAGCCCAGAGGTTAGGACTCTGCACTCTCAGTGCCAAGGGCCCAGGTTCAGTCCCTGGTCAGAGGACTAAGACCCTACATGCCATGTGGTATGGACAAATGAATATCATTGTTGTAACTTTGGACGATCATATTGCTTGTGTTCATTCTGCATATCCATGCCTTTTCAAGCCAAAAGTTCAAGAAAACTAGGAACTCTTCTTAATGATTCAAAGTCATCATCGTGACTATTCATGTGCCAAATTTCACTCAAGTGCTGTGAGGTATGTCCATCCTTACCGTTATTAGTCATAGAGCCATCAAGTCATGTGTTTAGTCATCCTTATATTCAGACACTCATGTGTTCATCCATACATCCACTGTATTTTACCGGTGTACACCTGGGGTGTGTTCAGACATTGTCCTCGGCATAGGAATACAGAGTGTCACCTGACTGCGAGGGCCAGTCCCTGACTCCGTCCATTTTCTCTTTGGTTTTCTGCCTGCCTTTTGATGCCTTTCTCCTACTAATGGGACTCCAGCCTCCAGTACTCGTTACACAGTCTCTTTAATTTGCTGGGGATTTAGAAACCTGATGATAAATTTGTTCAAATCTTGTCTGAAATGAGAGTAAATAAAAGCTAGATGCTGTTTCCATGAGCAAAATACAAATGAGATAGTGAATGTTATGGTTAAGAAGGAGCCTGTAGATGAGCTGGGTTTGATCCAAGTTCTACCAGCCACTAGCTACGCCCCCTTGGGCAAAGCATCCGGTCCCTCCAAGCCTGTCTCTCTTGTCTCTAGAGTGAAGGATAAGAGTGATGGTCTCCATTTCAAAGAATTGTCTTTAAGACTACATGTTTCAAAAGCATTTATCTCATTGCATGGGACAAAAGAAAACATTGTTGCCATCCTTATTTGTTAAGACATTTTGTGACAACTATTTTTACCTCTCAGAGACCTATATTGTTGTTATATTTTTAGGGGAGTTGTGAAGATTCTGCTGTAAGGTCACAGCTATACTGAGTGCTTCTCATGGGCAGCAACCTGGCGGCCTGTGACTCGTCAGAGTGAGTTCAGAACAAGGACTCCAGAGTCATATGTCAGGGCTAGAGTCTGGCTTCATCATGTCCGCATTACATGACCCTGGACAAGTCACTCAGCTTCTCTAAACTTCAGTTTCTCACCTGCAGAAGTTATAAGCATATTCTCTACCCCACAGATTTTCATGAGAATTAAATGAAGACAATATTTGTGATGTGCTAAGCACAGTGCCCAGCACATAGTTCAGGGACAGAACACAGCAAATTTATTACTATGTGCTAGACTTCATATAAGTGATAAAGGCTTAGACATTATATCAGCGAGAATAAGAACAACATCTCCACTCTTCATAGCACTTTTCATGAGTAGGAGCCTTTAAAAATCATCTGTGATGTGCCAGGTTTCACAGTGACTTTATGGTAAACCCAACCATGTGACTCCTTTTGTAGTATAATAAAGTTAAATTTGTTTTGAACTCCTCACCCCACCAAGGTAGCCTTGTAACTCCCAGCCAGTACCCTCCAGCTGCCCTTTCATTGAGCTATTGAAAGAAGACCAAACTCCCTGAAATCATTCACAAGAATGTGCAAGTGGTTTTTGACACCTTGCAGTCTTATTCAAGCTCATTGTCTTAACTGGCCACGCGTCCAAAAGAATTAACAAAGCTGCAGAAGAGCCTAATGTACAAGCAGGGAGTAATAGGAAACCAAGTCTTTCATACAGTTCTGCAACCTGAACATATAATTTGCTACAGAAATGTTCAAAATTCATGCCATGAATAGCTAGTTACAAGCATAAAATGCTTTCTCTTCTCCTTTGTTCACACAAGTAAATCTTTTGGGAAAAGACAGCATGCACAAGGAGCCAGGCAATACACATAAAGGACTGAAGCAAGCAGGTTCAAGGAAACTGCAGAGAACATGAGATGGCAAAAGGCAATTGAAAGACAGTTGAGCACACATTATGCAGGCATCCAGAAGAGTCGTAAGCAAGTGCCAACATGATTCAGGAGGCAGCTCCCTCCATTCCAGAAACGAAGATGTCACTAGAGCTTCTGTGGCTCCAAATTAATCCAGAAATAGGCATGTGCTGATCTTTAAAGATGAGCCACTGCCACAGTTTCTCAACTGTAAAAGGTAAAACAAGAGATGTGCAAGAGGCAAAGTGTGTCCTCTGCTAAGATACCATTTAGGTATTTGTGAGCATCTTAATAGCTAAGACCTCATGAGGACTCATTCATTTTATTCTCACAGCCATCCTACGAGGTAGATACTGTTAATATCATTGTGTTTTATAGATTTTTTTTAAAATGTAGACACACACCCATCCTCTACTTGCCCAGCTAGTGTTGGATGAGGCTGAGCTAACCCAGACATGACCTGCCAGAATCTGTTCTTAACCATATCTGATACTTCCTCTAATGATAAAATAGTTTGGATCACCCCAACCCCCATGGAAAAAGAATTCTGTCTTTTTGATTCAAGTTTTGGGGATTTCTGGTCCCAACTGAGTATTTCAACTCAACAAATATTCCTTAAGCCTCAACTACATATAAAACACCATTTTCTGTGCTGTAATACATTTGATTTTATCTTCATTAATGCAATGTCTAGAATATCATTTTAGCACAAGGGTAATACTGTTGAAATAGCTTCATCTGTTTCAATAGTTTGCAAACAGATTGGCATATTATCCACAAATATAAACATTTACAAAAAATTCGGGCAGCATTGGATAACTGTTGCCATAATGATTCACTGGCACAAGAGGAATGCTATGTGATGGAAGATGCCTAGGCTGTTTGACACATTTCAGTGGAGTTCATTATACACACGAAACGGAACCAATTTTACTCAACAGTGACTTTGACATTTATAGAAAAATGAAATGGAGGTTTAGAAATGAAGACTTCATGTAAAATCTCTACCAAAAATTTTAAATTGGTTCTATCCTTATGTCACCACTTCTAGAAGATCAGCCATGTACTATAGACTTATTTTTATTCACAGCAGGTGGCAACCTATTCAAAACAAAGTTCCTTGGGTTATCCAAAAATTGATTGTGAACCAACTTAATTGGCTGTAAAACTCCTCTCAGAATAAAGAACATGTATTGGAGAAGGCAATGGCACCCCACTCCAGTACTCTTGCCTGGAAAATCCCATGGATGGAGGAGCCTGGTGGGCTGCAGTCCATGGGGTCGCTAAGAGTCCGACACAACTGAGTGACTTCCCTTTCACTTTTCACTTTCATGCATTGGAGAAGGAAATGGCAACCCACTCCAGTGTTCTTGCCTGGAGAATCCCAGGGACGGGGGAGCCTGGTGGGCTGCCATCTATGGGGTTGCACAGAGTCAGATACGACTGAAGCAACTTAGCAGCAACATATATATTTTTAAAGATTTACCTGTAGGAAGACGTGCCCCTTTGGCTTCACTCTGTTTAATTCATCCTGATATCACAGTCCTGTTTCTTTGATTTGCTGGGTTTTAATGAAGTAAAGACCATCCTCGTCCCCAGTGCACTCAAAGATGGTGTGGGAATGGAGAGATTTCAGGCTGAGTTGGAATACAATAGGGTCAAAAGAAATGCTGCTGCTGCTGCAAAGTCACTTCAGTTGTGTCCGATTCTGTGCGACCCCATAGACGGCAGCCCACCAGGCTCCCCCGTCCCTGGGATTCTCCAGGCAAGAACACTGGAGTGGGTTACCATTTCCTTCTCCAAAAAGAAATGCTAAATAGGTGTAAATAACCAGCTGTTTCCTACTTTATATGGGCTTCCCTGGTGACTCAGCAGGTAAAGAACCTGCCTGCAATGCAGGAGACCTGGGTTGGATCCCTGGGTTGGGAAGATCCCCTGGAAAAGGGAACATCTACCCACTCCAGTATTATGGCTTGGAGAATTTGATAGACTCCATCGTATCCAACCAGTCCATTCTGAAGGAGATCAGCCCTGGGATTTCTTTGGAAGGAATGATGCTAAAGTTGAAACTCCAGTACTTTGGCCACCTCATGCGAAGAGTTGACTCATTGGAAAAGACTCTGATGCTGGTTGGGATTGGGGGCAAGAGGGGAAGGGGACGACAGAGGATGAGATGGCTGGATGGCATCACTGACTCGATGGACGTGAGTCTGAGTGAAGTCCGGGAATTGGTGATGGACAGGGAGGCCTGGCATGCTGCGCTTCATGGGGTCGCAAAGAGTGGGACACGACTGAGCGACTGAACTGACTGACTGATAGTCCATGAGGTCACAAAGAGTCAGACACAACTGAGCGACTTTCACTTGTTACTTCATGGACAGTAAATGTGAGATGTACCAAAAATTCAGTAGGAATTTATGCTGCTGGTGGTGGTTTAGTTGCTAAGTCGTGTCCTACACTTTCGACCCCATGGACTCCAGCCTCAGGGCTCCTCCGTCCATGGGATTTTCAGGCAAGAAAACTGGAGTAGGTTCCCATTTCCTTCTCCAGGAGATCTTCTTGACTGAGGGATCAAAGCCACGGACCCACATCTCCTGCCTTGCAGGCAACTTCTTTACCACTAAGCCACCAGGGAAGCCTCAGGGATTCATGGTACATATGTTAAAAGCATTACTAATGGGTTATGCCAATGCGTTAGGATGATTTATGGGTAGATAATATTTTCAGAAATATTTTCTGTGAGCAGAGTCATGCAAAGTGCTATGCTACAGTATTTCTGTGCAACACCATTTATTTGAAAAAATCATTTCATAACAGATTTTAAAAAACATTCTCTTGCTAGGGTAAATGGTTCAAGTATATTAATAATGTTGCTTTAGTGAATGCTGACTGGGCTTTCAGTGCCAAAGTTAAGGCTCTGCATACCAAAAACAAATGAATGTACTTGGTTTAATTTGTAAGCCTAGATGGCATTATAGTAATATTGTACTGATTAGAATTAATCAGGAACACCAGAATAAATGTATGCTAAGTCTGAATTCTAAAACTTCAAAGTAATTATATTGCCTTTAAATCTGTCTAGTATTTACTTATTTGTTTGTCTGTAAATAGTATAATAAAATCAGTATCTCAAAACCAGATAGTTCAAACTGTTATCAAACATGAGTTGCTGTGGAAGCAATTCAATCAATAGAGATGTTTTCTAATTAGCATATTATTTGCAAATAAAAGGTGATTCCAAAGTATTCCAGGGAACTTGAAGACATTGTAGTTTGTCTTCCCATTCTATATATCCTATGAAATATTTTACATTATTAGTTTGCAATAATCTAGGGGGAAAGATTTTGCTAATCAAAGGAAAACTTCAACCAAGCTTCTGCATTAATTATCACATATTCTAAATTGGTAGAACCTGAATTAATGAGACCCAGGCTTCTTCTAAATGGCATGCATTAATAAAAGCTGGACTTGACTATATGCTCTTGTGAAGACTGAGGTATACATCCATACTGGCTGCCAGGCAAATAAATTTTCAAAATATGCAATTATGAATGCTATGTGGACTTTGCCCCACCATCCATAAACATCTTAATTACCTTCTACACATCACTAAAAAAAGGCTTCTGCAAAGATTCAAACTATTTTTCTAGAGCAACCCCTTTTGCATATCATATTTTAGAGCAAACAATTGCCTATAAGAAATAGAAATCTCCTCCTCCTAAAAAACAGATTCCGGCAAAAATGAAAATAAAAAGTAGAGACATGATCTATTAAGAAATCTTTTAAGTTCATTGCTAAACTGTCATTGGGCTATAATTAGGAAGTTCAGGGTTCATTTTTACAAAGTTTTTTTAATATTTCTACCTAGTTTGCTCTTGATGTCATGAGGGGATGAGGGCAAATGGTACAATATCCATTTTGCTTTATATACTTTCCTGCCCTACTGTCTAATTTTTGTGTGCATGCTAAGTTGCTACAGTTGTGTCCAATTCTTGACCCTATGGACTGTAGCCCGCCAGGCTCCAATGCCCATGGGATTCTTCAGGCAAGAATACTGGAGTGGGTTGCCATGCCCTCTTCCGGGGAACTTTCCCAACCCAAGGATCCAACCCAAGTTTCTTGTGTCTCCCGCATTGGCAGGCGTGTTCTTCTCCACTAGTTCAGTTCAGTTCAGTTCAGTTCAGTTGCTAGTAGTGTCCGACTCTTTGCGACCCCATGAATCCCAGCACGCCAGGCCTCCCTGTCCATCACCAACTCCCAGAGTTCACCCAAACTCATGTTCATCAAGTCGGTGATGCCATCCAGCCATCTCATCATCTGTCGTCCCCTTCTCCTCCTGCCCCCAATCCCTCCCAGCATCAGAGTCTTTTCCAATGAGTCAACTCTTCGCATGAGGTGGCCAAAGTACTGGAGTTTCAGCTTTAGCATCAGTCCTTCCAAAGAAATCCCAGGGCTGATCTCCTTCAGAATGGACTGGTTGGATCTCCTTGCAGTCCAAGGGACTCTCAAGAGTCTTCTCCAACATCACAGTTCAAAAGCATCAATTCTTCAGTGCTCAGCTTTCTTCACAGTCCAACTCTCACATCCATACATGACCACTGGCAAAACCATAGCCTTGACTAGATGGACCTTTGTTGGCAAAGTAATGTCTCTGCTTTTGAATATGCTATCTAGGTTGGTCATAACTTTCCTTCCAAGGAGTAAGCATCTTTTAATTTCATGGCTGCAGTCACCATCTGCAGTGATTTTGGAGCCCCAAAAAATAAAGGCTGACACTGTTTCCACTGCTTCCCCATCTATTTGCCATAAAGTGATGGGGCTGGATGCCATGATCTTCGTTTTCTGAATGTTGAGCTTTAAGCCAACTTTTGCACTCTCCACTTTCACTTTCATCAAGAGGCTTTTTAGTTCCTCTTCACTTTCTGCCATAAGGGTGGTGTCATCTGCATATCTGAGGTTATTGATATTTCTCCCAGCAATCTTGATTCCAGCTTGTGCTTCTTCCAGCCCAGCGTTTCTCATGATGTACTCTGCGTATAAGTTAAATAAGCAGGGTGACAATATATAGCCTTGACATACTCCTTTTCCTATTTGGAACCAGTCTGTTGTTACATGTTCAGTTCTAACTGTTGCCTCCTGGCCTGCATACAGGTTTCTCAAGAGTCAGGTCAGGTGGTCTGGTATTCCCATCTCTTTCAGAATTTTCCACAATTTATTGTGATCCAGACAGTCAAAGGCTTTGGCATAGTCAATAAAGCAGAAATAGTTGTTTTTCTGGAACTCTCTTGCTTTTTCCATGATCCAGCGGATGTTGGCAAATTTGATCTCTGGTTCCTTTGCCTTTTCTAAAACCAGCTTGAACATCAGGAAGTTCACAGTTCATGTATTGCTGAAGCCTGGCTTGGAGAATTTTGAGCATTACTTTACTAGCATGTGAGATGAGTGCAATTGTGCGGTATTTGAGCATTCTTTGGCATTGCCTTTCTTTGGGATTGGAATGAAAACTGACCTTTTCCAGTCCTGTGGCTACTGCTGGGTTTTCCAAATTTGCTGGCATATTGAGTGCAGCACTTTCACAGAATCATCGTTCAGGATTTGAAAGAGCTCAACTGGAATTTCTTCATCTCCACTAGCTCTGTTCGTGTGATGCTTTCTAAGGCCCACTTGACTTCACATTCCAGGATGTCTAGCTCTAGGTGAGTGATCACACCATCGTGATTATCTGGGTCATGAAGATCTTTTTTGTACAGTTCTTCTGTGTATTCTTGCCACCTCTTCTTAATATCTTCTGCTTCTGTTAGGTCCATACCATTTCTGTTCTTTATTTTGCCCATCTTTGCATGAAATGTTCCCTTGATATTTCTACTTTTCTTGAAGAGATCTCTAGTCTTTCCCATTCTGTTGTTTTCCTCTATTTCTTTGCATTGATCGTTGAGGAAGGCTTTTTTATCTCTCCTTGCTATTCTTTGGAACTCTGTATTCAGATGCTTATATCTTTCCTTTTCTCCTTTGCTTTTCGCTTCTCTTCTTTTCAGAGCTATTTGTAAGGCTTCCCCAGACAGCCATTTTGCTTTTTTGCATTTCTTTTCCATGGGGACTGTCTTGATCCCTGTCTCCTGTACAATGTCAGGAACTTCTATCCATAGTTCATCAGGCACTCTATCTATCAGATCTAGTCCCTTAAATCTATTTCTTACTTCCACTCTATAATCATAAGGGATTTGATTTAGGTCATACCTGAACGGTCTAGTGGTTTTCCTACTTTCTTCAATTTAAATCTGAATTTGGCAATAAGGAGCTCATGATCTGAGCCACAGTCAGCTCCAGGTCTTGTTTTTGCTGACTGTATAGAGCTTCTCCATCTTTGGCTGCAAAGAATATAATCAATCTGATTTTGGTGTTGACCATCTGGTGATGTCCATGTATAGAGTCTTCTCTTGTGTTGTTGGAAGAGGGTGTTTGCCATGACCAGTGCATTCTCTTAGCAAAACTCTATTAGCCTTTGCCCTGCTTCATTCCGTATTCCAAGACTAAATTTGCCTGTTACCCCAGGTGTTTCTTGACTTCCTACTTTTGTATTCCAGTCCCCTATAATGAAAAGGACATCTTTATTGGGTGTTAGTTCTAGAAGGTCTTGTAGGTCTTCATAAAACCGTTCAACTTCAGCTTCTTCAGCATTACTGGTTGGGGCATAGACTTGGATTACTGTGATATTGAATGGTTTGCCTTGGAAACGAACAGAGATCATTCTGTCGTTTTTGAGATTGCATCCAAGTACTGCATTTCAGACTCTTTTGTTGACCGTGATGGCTACTCCATTTCTTCTAAGGCATTCCTGCCCACAGTAGTAGATATAATGGTCATCTGAGTTAAATTCACCCATTCCAGTCCATTTTAGTTCACTGATTCCTACCCGTCTAATCTTTGGTTCTTTCCTAATTGAATAACCATCCCTACTATTTTAAAATTTGGTGTCTATGTATGCTCTTACTTTTTGTCATTTTACTTACTGCCTGACGCCTATGAATGAACGAGCACGTCTGATTCCTACTTGCCATGTGCTTTTCCTATAGTCTGACTGTTCAGAAGTCAGCAGCGTTGCATCTAAGGTCATGTTTGGGCTTCCCAGGCAGTGCTCGTGGTAAAGGACCCACCGGCCAATGCAGGAGACATAAGAAACACGGGTTTGATCCCTGGGTAGGGAAGATCACCTGGAGAAGGGCATGGCAACCCACCCCAGTATTATTGCCTGGAGAGTCCCATAAACATAGGAGCTGGTGGGCTACGGTCCATAGGGTCACAAAGAATCAGACACAACTAAAGCGACGTAGCACAAGATCATGTTTGGAATATGGGGTTTCTTTTTCATTTCATATTTTTAGATTAAAATCTAAAATAGGTATATCATTCATTTTGACTATATCAAATTCTCATCTGATATAATATCAGCATGTTAAATCATAAAAGAATGTGTATCCAGTACCATTTTTGCAAGGTAAAATTACAACATCGAAGTTAGTTCTGATTGTTTCCACTTGAATAAAGTAAAGATGATTTTCAGAACATTAACAAAATGGAAAGGGGGAAAAGACACATAGAATCTACGAATGAGTGTGTCTTCTGGTGAACTTTCATTTTTGCCCATATTCTTCTGGAAGCAGGCTGTGGGCATAAAGCTTCTGTCTTCTCTGTTTCTACACTGTTACTGTGAAACACTGAAGTCTACACAAAGGAAAATAATTAGCAAATGGACTAATTCTGATTTTTAAATGCTTCTATTCTTTAATTTTAAGAGAATTTGACTCGCTTGGAAATGCCTCTTGAAAAATAAAAAAGTATTTAAGCCTAAGAGGGAACTATACTATCTTTGGCACACTTTTGCAGGCTACTGTAGATGGATTCTAAACTTGGAACGCAAATAGTAACAATAACAATAGTGGTAGTAATAATGATAACAATGGCTAATATGTATTGATACCTTACTAAGTGCCAGTCATTGTTTTAAGTGCATGTAATGCCATTTAATCCTTATAACGCCCTCTGCAGTAGTTACCATAATAACTCCCATTTATAGAACAAGAAACTAAGGTGCAGTGAGATTAAGCATCTTCACAAATTCATAGCAATTTAAACCCAGGCAGTCTGGCTCCAACATTGATAATCTTGACGACCATGCAATCCTGACTTAAGAAGTATTAAGTAGTATTACATGAGTAATATTATTACATGAGGATTGCTAAGTTATATATTCAACAGTGTAGAGTTGGTTGGCGTTTTTTTAACTATAGAATTTCGTAGAGAAAGCTATCTCTCTAAACACCAAATACGAGTGGATCATAGTAATTTTAGTAGCTTTGCATACTGAGTTTTAACAAGGACACACCCTTTCTTCTGTCCTCTCCTTCTCACCTTCGGATGTGCTGAACCCAGGATCCGTGACGTGTGTCTTGCGGCAAGATGTTCACGTGTGTCTGGCCCCATTTCAGTGGCTGGAGTGCAGTGAGGGGCAGTGAGCGTGGTGGGAGTTGGTTATGGTGGGCAGTGGCCAAAGCACTGGGTTAGGCCCCAGTTCTCTGCTCCTGCTATAATCCCTTTTGCTCGAGTAGAATCTCTTGCAGGGGGAATTAGGGGAATTCTTCAAGGATGAACGGTATGTCCCCCAGGGTTACTGTCCCTGAGGGGGCTCACAGACAAGCTGTCCACAGTTCTCTTTTGCTTCCCCAAGTTGATACAAAAAGAGCTGGCTGATAACTAAACTGATGTTCTACCATACTTGGAGACATTGCTTAAATTTGTACCACTTTAAAAGCTTATTACCAGCTAAGCAGAAAAAAAAGTAAAATACTTGACATTTTGGTATCTGTGATATTAAAAAGAACTAATATTTAATATTCAAGTGGCAACAGCTTGTAGAGTTTGCACACAACATCCACAGGGATCGATTTTTCTTTAAAATGGCCTTTAGGAGTTTTTAAACAGCTGACACCTCCATTCTCTGCATCCCTCTTCCCTGCCAGTACCGTGGGGCACACGATGAGTGCAGCCGCAGACGTGTAACTCTTCACTGCAGGATTTGTCTATGCAAATAACAGAGAATGTGGGAAATGAAGAAAAATGCAATTTCCACTGAATCAACCTCAGTGCCATCTCGACTACTAGAAATGAATAGATGTCTTTAGAGGGCTTTTCTCCATATGGTCGCTCAGTCCCCCTTATATCCTATCCATGAGAAGAGAGAACTGTCATTACCTAATTGGTCATCAGTCATCCCACACCTGTACCAAGGCCACATAATGACAAATATACTGGTACTGGCATTCTTCCAGCATGACTAATTGTCACAGTACTAATTCACTCACCTGTGGAATTTTCAGCTTCCCCAGCCTGCTGTCAAGAAGATGCATAATAATGGAATAAAGGTTTAAAGATGCTGAACACTATGAAATATTTCACGTATATTCCACCAGAAAACTTCCACTTAAATATGTGTTGGGTGGCTATAATTATTCATTGCTGAGGTTAGAAAAAAAAAAAAAAACTGGTCATATATACATTTACCTGGTAGAAAATTAGGAGACAAAGGGACAAATCTTTCAGACATAGAGGAAAAAAAAATACTGATCAGATTGCCTAAAACCTGTTCCTTTATCTGCGTTTATTTACCTGTATTTACCTATTTAACTGTAATATATATTCTACCTTACAAAGCCCTTCATTTTTGTGTTAGTATTATTTAAGAAAATATTTTTTCTATTCAAATAATAAGATAAAGGAGTAATTTATTGGTTTTTTTCCCCCAAGAAATGTGGGAAAATTTAGGAGGGAGATATAGGCATGCATTAGTTTAGGTAAAATGGTAAACCAAATTGTGATATCTTTGCATCTTTGCCAAGCACTCTGGCATGAGGATTTTTTTAATGCTAGACTGTGTTTGTAAAAATTAATTAATTTTAATCAATTTATATTAATTAATATTAAAAATTAATATTTTTTATCAAAAATTATGACCTGAAATTATAATCACTGACTTTTCTGAAGATCTTGTCATCTATTGCCCTCACTGTGGTATTGAGGTACATTTGATGTACCTCTGAATATTACAAAGAAACTGTCCGACCAATTTTAATATAGGCAACTTAGTTGCCTATGATACAAGTAAAATTTAGAGATAAAAGCCAACCAGGATTTCCTAAAGAAAATTGAAGAGAATTGTTCATTTTATTCTCTATACTATTAAACACAAATTCTGTAGCTTGTTCATTAACCCATCCTGTAGTGTTAATTGGGTCATATGAGGAAAAAAAACTTTCCCTGTTAAGTTTGGAAAACACTGGATTAAATACAGGCTTATCATCATTGCTACAAAATTTCACTTCAGAAAAGTCAATACGCTAATGAGCATTCTGCAGAGAAGACATAAGGTCTTTTCCAACCTTGTTTGACCTGGCTGTTCCATCAGAACACATCTCAGAAGCCAAGAGTCTGCAGAACAGGTTTCTGCCTTCCCATCACAGGTGCTCAATATACTTTAGCAAAATTTCAACATTATCCACTTTCAATTGAATCAAAATTGTCTGTGATATTCTTTCATGAGGATAAATATGCAAATAGAATCAGAAACACAAACTCATTTCTTCTAACCAGATCTCAGCCCACATACTCGGAGGTAAAAGAGTAGTGAAATAATCCACTCTGGCATGTTGACCTACAGCAAGCTATTACTTAAAATAGGATTTTTAAGTGATAGAAAAGGAGAGAGGAAAACAGTAGCTTCATACTTGGCACCCGCCTTCTGTTTAGCATATCTGAAAGACCGTTTTCCTCATTTCAAAATTGATAGCCAACTTATTTTTTTGTTGTTTTGCTATTCAAATTTCTGTCCTCTTTTTTCTCCAGAGCTATTTGCTCTAACACTGAATTTTAAGCATCTCTAAAAATGCTTGATATGTTATTATTCTTTCCAGATATTCTCTGACAGCCAAGCCAAGAACATTAAGGAAGAAAGGAGGAATGAGGCTGGATACAGTGCAGTGAGAAAAGACATTTCAAGGAGAGGGGTACCTGCAACTCAGAGACTGAACTGTGGCATCAGAATGAGAACTTATCGATACTTCTTGCTTCTCTTTTGGGTTGGCCAGCCCTACCCAACTTTCTCAACTCCATTATCTAAGAGGACTAGTGGTTTCCCGGCAAAGAAAAGGACCCTGGAGCTCTCTGGAAACAGCAAAAATGAGCTGAGCCGTTCGAAAAGGAGCTGGATGTGGAATCAGTTCTTTCTCCTGGAGGAATACACGGGATCCGATTATCAGTATGTGGGCAAGGTAGGATTCCATTGGGCTCTTTGACATTCTGGTTTTAAAAGCCTGAAGAAGTTGCTTTTCATAAATAGAACAGGGAGGATGTGAACTCTTCCCCCAGTACAGTAAGAATTGTTGCTTATCTGGTAAGACTTTTTTTTTTTCACTTGAGTAGTTTCAGAAAGAAGACTGTAGCAAGAAGCTGAGAAATGTTAGCACTGCAACAAAGAAAGAGAAATGCTTCAGTTGAAAATGAAACGCCCACAACCATACGCATAGGATTATCATAAATCCTTTAATTTTTACTTTAGCTTGAAAAATGTGGTCCAGCTACTCTATAAAGTAGGATGTATTAAAAATAGGAATAGAGAGATTAAGCTGTAAGGAAAGGAAGCTTCCTTTTTTTCTCATTCTGAGGAAAAAAAAAACATTCTGAGCGTTTGTCCTTTGGCCAGATTCAAATTAACTATTTCTTAACTTTGCTACCTACAGAGCCCACTATGCTCTGACCAATCGGAGATCTTTATCCTCAAAACCCACTATTGCCTTAGATTTAGTTGCATTGCTGCTGCTTTTTTGTCTTGTCTCCAATAATTGCTAATAACCAGGCATTTCAAAACCTTATGATTTAATTGTGGCAAAGTTCACAAAAGAGGAAAATGGTTATGTAAAGGTGCCATTTCCAAATATCATCTGACCATTTTATTGACTCCAGAAAGTAAAATGAGGAGGCATGGCTTATTATAGCCCTTACAGACTACTGGAGCTGAGTCAGGGAAACAGCTTGCTTATACTGTCATCATGAATTTCACTGAAATTTTATCATCAGTCACATTCCCACTGCAGAAGATCTGCATCCTGCTAAAAAGTGAGAAAGACAGGGATACAGGTCTGTACTTTGTAGATTCTCTGTTTCAGAACATGGTACTGATCAGGAAAATAATTGTCACACATCCTTTTCATAAACAAACTAGGGACAAACGTAATAGAGATAATAAAACGTCTTCATTTATGAGTACAACTACAATTTTAGAACATCTATATTTGGATATCATGCAAATAGCATAAATTTTACAGATTCCAAGGGCTGCATGTTCACACTTCAATCTGTTATCAAATATCCCTGAATAACCGGATGCAAATATTCTTTTTAAGTATCTACCAAAATAAATGAAGGAAAACCATCCATGGTTTGGGCTGAGGTAACCAGGCATTTTTCCAATGAAGTGAATTATTAATGTGGCATAACGTAAGAGAGGAAGTATTCCGTGAAGGGGTGAACATCAACATGGATCCTTGAGGGACTAGCCTTGTATTTGCTATGAAATTCACAAGCTGTGTGACTGCTGAAGAAAGACAGTCCACTTACTCATACTTCACTCCATTTCCTTTGTGAAATTTGAATAGCACTACATTAATAGGGCAATTATTGTAAAAAAAAATAATCTTATAATCTTAAAAGCACTTTCTACAATACAAATAACATTATTGTCATCGAAGATTAAGTTTTTAAAAGTGCTTTATTTAAATGATTGACTCCCCTTTTTCTTTTCTTTTTCTTCTCAAATTGTGATGCCATTTTACATTAAAAAATAGCATGTATTTTTAAATACAGATATTTCAAAACACTAGAAGCAGCAATGGGTAAAACCTCAGAAGAATCAGTTTTATGATTATGATTGTGAGAGGTGATATTGCCATGGGAAGAGTTGTGAGCTGTGGACTCAGGCAGATCTGAGGCCGTTTCACTGTGCTGACGGGTGCCAGTTGTGTGGCCCACAGAGGTTGTTAACCTTTCCAGGCTTTGGTTTGTTCATCTAGAAAATGCAGAAGCAAAGCCTATCTACCTCATAGAGTTGCAGTGTAAAGTGAGAAGAATTAGTAGCTGGCACATAGTAGGTGCAGAAAGAAGTTATTGTTATCGATGAAAACTCCATTGAATATACTCTATTAAATCTTTAATGCATGGAAGCTGATTATTTTTATATCACTGCAAAAGTAAAATGATGTAATTAACAGATCTCTCAGTGGGTGGTAAATGTAGAGGGTTCTGGGGAAATCCCTTCACAATCACAGCTTCAATTTGATTCATTGGATTTGTATACTTTATTGGCAGCAAGAAAAATTGCCCTTCTTCCTCCACTCATCTGCCCCTCCCCCACCTCCTTGATGTTCTAATCCATAAAGAAGAAATATCCCCCGGGGGAAAAGTCAACCGCGGTAACTGAAGTTATCGTAGATGCCAGCATTGCTCTATCAAATGTATGTAAGAGGTGTTCCTGAACTATTGATAAGGCATTTTCCTGAATCTGTCTTTATATTTTATCAACAAAGAGATAAGACAATTTTTTTACCACAATTAAAAGTGGGCAAAAAAATAAATATTTAAAAAAGGAAAAACAGATTTGCTTCTCATGAGGCAACAGGTTGGTCCACTTTTTTGCACTGCACAACTTTTCCACATTGATTTCTGCACCATACTTGCTTTTTAACATGGGCTTCCCCAGTGCCTCAGCAGTAGAATTCACCTGCAATGTAAGAGACACAGGTTCGATCCCTGGATGAGAAAGATCCCCTGGAGAAAGACATGGCAACCCACTCCAGTGTTCTTGCCTGGCGAATCTCATGGACAGAGAAGCCTGGCGGGCTACAGTCCATAGAGTCACAGAGAGTTGGACAGGACTGAAGCAACTGAGCACATGCACGTGCATTGTGGGAAACTCAGCTTCACAAACATTAACATATGACATCATCAAAAGGAAGGTAGCGCCACCTACTGTTGAAACTGTGAACTACTCTGAGTTAGTAATTCACAAGATGTCTGATACCTCAAGGGTTGCCGTGTTTCGCTCAATCTTTAAAAATATTTCCCAGTGCTGCACGCCAGGGTGCCTTGGTGCAAACGCTGAGAACCAAAAGACTGTGGTTAGATTGACATATAAAGATGTACAAAAGCTAATAGAACCTTAAACTGTGCTATTGTGCTAAGTCGCTTTAGTCCTGTCGGACTCTGCAACCCCATGGACTGTAGCCCGCCAGGCTCCTCTGTTCTTGGGATTCTCCAGGCAAGAATACTGGAGCAGGTTGCCATTTTCTCCTCCAGGGGATCTTCTTGACCCAGGGATTGAACCCACGTCTCCTGCATCTCCTGCATTGCTGGTGGATTCATTACCACTGTGCCACCTGGGAAGCCCATAAATAATAGCTACTCAAAGCCTACTCAAAGACCTAAAACTGAAAAGATTCATCTTTTCATGTAACAGATAGAGGCATTAACTGAGGAAAAGTAAGGCCATGAGCAAATGCACTTAAGTAGAAGAAAGACGTTTTTACATTGTAAGTAATGTAATATTTATATGTGTGTTCTGTTTATATATGAATTCCTTGGTTCCAGTTATTTGGGTGCAAGTCGATAGGGATGACAGTAACAATGGAGGAAAAGGAGAGAATGGGTGTGGGAGCAAGAGGCTACCAGGTGTAGAAGGAGAAAAAAGAAAGCCACGTAAGAGTCCAAGAAACAGCAGAAAATGGATCTGGAGGACAGTGATAGCCAACGGGAATTTGCTATATGGCTCAGGAAACTCAAACAGAGGCTTTCTGTCGATCTAGAGGGGTGGGATGGGGTAGGAGATGGGAGGGAGGTTCAAAAGGAAAGGGATATATGTATATCTATGGCTGATTCATGTCGAGGTTTGACAGAAAACAACAAAATTCTGTAAAGCAATTATACTTCAATAAAATAAATAAATAAAACCATGAAGTGAATACAAGATGAGCTTTAAAATTGAAGCACAAGCAAAGGTAGCAAGACCTTCCTTCTCATGCTGTCTTAATGCGTGTGTGTGTGCGTATGTGTGTGTGTTCAGTTGCTTTAGTCATGGCTGACCCTTTGCGACGCCACGGACTGTAGCCCACCAGGCTTCTCTGTCCATGGGGATTCTCCAGGCAGGAATACTGGAGTGGGTTGCCATGACCTCCTCCAGGGGATCTTCCTGACCCAGGGATCGAACCCATGCCTCTTATGTCTCCTGCATTGGCAGGCGTGTTCTTTACCACTAGCACCGCCTGGGAAGCCCCGCTGTCTTAATTAATGCCCCTCAGCATTTCTCTGTGGCCATAAATATTTACACAGGAACGTGTACATGGCACAGCCAGCAAGGGATGCATTTGTTGTGTATAGAAGTGAGGAAGGCCAGTTACAGCTGAAAGACTGACGGCCCAAACTCTGATTTATGAGACAATTCTCAACACTTCTACTCACCTGAAAAGGTAGTGGCAGGTAGGGGTAGAAAGAAGTGGTCCTATATTGGGTAAAAGTTTGTGAGCTTAAGATATAGGTATCGATACAAATAAGGAGTATATTGTTTTCTAAAATACATAACCATTTGGGGAAACTTTTAGCTGATTTAGCATAAGCCGCCTCTGTGTCACCTGGGAGTTTGTCAGAAATGTAAATTCTTAGGCCCTCACCTGAGATCTATTGAATCAGAACCTGCTTTTCAACAAAAGCAGAATTTTAGGTGAATTTTATGCATATTAAGGGGTTTCCCTGGTGGATATGTGGTAAGAAATCCGCCTGGAGCACAGGAAACAAGGGCCTGCGAGTTCAATCTGTGGTTTGGGAAGATGTCCTGGAGAAGGAAATGACTACCCACTCCAGTATTCTTTCCTGGGGAATCCCATGGACTGAGGAACCTGGCAGGTTACAGTCCATGGGGTCACAAGAGTCAGACAGGACTTAAGGCCTAAACTACCACCACCACCATACACGTTAAAATTTGAGACGTGCAGCTTTTAAAACTACGTATGTTGGCCTGCGTGTCACTTTCCCAGAGATTCCAATTTACTTGCTTTTTAATTAAGTATTTATGATTCTAATATGTGGTGAAATTTGAGAACCACTGCCCTAGGAGAATATTATTGGCAATAATTATAGCAAGATGTGGCAAGATGGGTGATAAAATGGGCATCCCCAAAGGACTGTGGAAATACAAAAGACAGGGGCCACCTGGGCTTAGGGGTTCAGCAGAGCTTCCTAGAGAAGGTGATGGGATTGGGATCATGTCTTAAGGAAAGAGCATGAGTTAGCCCACACAGCAGAGGGAGAGTTACCCAGACTTCCCAATTAACTGAATGCAGAAGCCAAGAGAGAGAAAGCAGGAGGTTCCAAAAGTCAAAGATTTCAAGATAGAACAGTCAGGATTGTGAAAATGTCACTGATGCCAGCACAGCAAACAGAAAGAGGTGCATATTTTCTTGTCAATGGTTAAAGGAAAGAGTATTGGATTTTATGCAAAATCACTTAGATTATCTTTCAGTTCAGTTCAGTTGCTCAGTCGTGTCCGACTCTTTGCGACCCCATGGATGCAGCACGGCAGGCTTCCCTGTGCATCACCAATTCCCAGAGCCTACTCAGAGTCATGTCCATTGAGTCGATGATGCCATCCAACCTTCTCATCCTCTATTGTCCCCTTCTCCTCCCACCTTCGATCTTTCTCAGCATCAGGGTCTTTTCCAATGAGTCGGTTCTTCGCATCAGGTGGCCAAAGTATTGGAGTTTCAGCTTCAGCATCAGTCCTTCCAATGAATATTCAGGACTGATTTCCTTTAGGATAGACTGGTTGCATCTCCTTGCAGTCCAAGGGACTCTCAAGTCTTCTCCAACACCACAGTACAAAAGTATCAATTCATCAGTGCTCAGCTTTAGTTTTAGTCCAATTCTCACATCCATACATAACTTCTGGAAAAACCATAGCTTTGAATAGATGGACCTTTGATGGCAAAGTAATGTCTCTGCTTTTTAATATGCTGTCTATGTTGGTCATAGCTTTGCTTCCAAGGAGCAAGCATCTTTTAATTTCATGGCTACAGTCACCATCTGCAGTGAATTTGGAGCCCCAAAATCTGTCACTGTTTCCATTGTTTCCCCATCTGTTTGCCATGAAGTGATCTCTGGCTATATGTAAACTGAATAGAAAAATAAAAGAGAAGCATTGTAATTTTCCATTTTCAGAAAATTCCATGTCCTTCCTTTCAGCTTTACATAATACAGCAATTCCTTGGTAAGTGGTATATGGTCTAAAATTAAATTCCGTAAGAACATAGGTAGATATAGACTTTGAAGACATTGTTATTCATTAATACAAAGATGAATATATTTAAAATCTCAGAACTATACACATTTATAGGCAAAAAATTCACATATTATCATTAACCAACACACAGCAATGATTAACTCCATTGTCTCCTCCATTTTATCTTTCACAATGTTTTTAATCCTCTCCTTCCACACAATGTATTGGTAAAACTAGTTTCCATTAGAAGCTCTCAAGGTGCTTCTATTTTTAGTAGCATATCAGATCCATTTCTGTGGAATTTGATAAACTATATATTTCATAGATATTTTCTTATGTTAGCTTTTTGGAAGTTGGTAATGGTTTCCTTTGGGGAAGTTTATCCAAAAATTGATATGCTGTGCTTTTTTAAATACCATGAAAATGTGAGTTCTCTTTGAGGCTCTGATGTACAGGTCTTCCTAATATGCCTTTCTCTTGAGTCTTTAAAATTAATGTCTACCCAATTCAACAAAGCCACTAGTCTTAGGATAATTAGACAGTAATGTTTTAACATCCCATAGAAATAAAAGTTGTCAGACATATACACCTTTACAATTAGGAATGAAGCATCATTTGTTCCTATAATTACATGGTCCAAATTCAATAAACATGAAGCAATATTTTATTCATTCAGAAGACCATTTAAAAGATGCCATTATTAAGAGATTGCTTTCTTATATTATTTTTTTTAAAAGATCATAAGCTTAGGAGTAGAGACCTCCTGGTACTAATTTGATGGATGGTTTGGAGACTCATTTAACCATTGTTGCTTGAACATCAGCATCAGATTAAATCATCATCATAGCTAACAATTACTGAGTTTTACTTTGTCTCAGACACACTGCTAATGTCTCAGGTGCACTCCTCACCAATGAAGTTCAATCTAATACCTAGATAATACTTATATCTCTGTTTTACAGAGAAGTAAACTAAGGCTCCGGAGAAGGCAATGGCACCCCACTCCAGTACTCTTGCTTGGAAAATCCCATGGACAGAGGAGCCTGGTAGGCTGCAGTCCATGGGGTCGCTAAGAGTCAGACACGACTGAGCGACTTCACTTTCACCTTTCACTTTCATGCATTGGAGAAGGAAATGGCAACCCACTCCGGTGTTCTTGCCTGGAGAATCCCAGGGATGGATGAGCCTGGCGGGCTGCCGTCTATGGGGTCGCACAGAGTCGGACACGACTCAAGCGACTTAGCAGCAGCAGCAGACTAAGGCTCAGATAGGTCCACTGCTTTAGCCCGAGGTCTCCTACTGCTAGCACTTGGCAGTTGGCCTCTGTCTGACCTCACAGTTTCTGTGTTATATCCCCTACCTTGTACATCCACTACATCAGAGAGCCATTTTGAGGCTCAAATGAAGAAACAGTCCTAGAACATGCTAGAACTTGCTTTAGCATTCAGTGATTGCTTTCAATTCAATACCACAAATACGTACTGAGGACCTGAGGGGTGAAACCCAAGGGTAGAGAGAAAAGGGGAAAAAAATTAAAGACTACTTTTGAAGAGCTACACAAATGTGTTTGCATTATTATTACTTACATTCTTTTAATTTTTCTTGATTTTTATTTCCAGAACATATCAGTGTTATTCAAAATAGTTATATGTGAGCATTTTAAAATTAGATATGCTATTAGTGGTTTCTCTAGTCATCATTATGAAAAAGTGACTTTTCTTTTTATTTCCCTTGATAACCTTCTCTAAACTTCTGTTCTGGTTCAGTCACCTGCAATAATCTTTTCTCCCCATGTCAGAACAAGTGCCTTTGGGCACATCTTTATTCTTCATCATTTAAGTTTAATGCTCAGAAATTTTAACATTTTCACTTTTCAACTGGTTAGTGTGTTTAAGAAAACTTGCCTTCACTTGCTCCTTGGACGTACTTTTAAAATATATTTCAAAAAGTAACTACTCAACTGCCCATAACTGGCAGTAATCCTCATTTTGTTTCCACTCTCATTGAGCTGATTTTACTTTCTTTATGACAAAAGCCTTAATTTCTTATTTTATACTTAAGAAAATGTCCTGGGTAACACCAATTCACTGAGTCCTGACCTTCCCTGTCTGCAGTCACTCACATGGAGAACAGAACAGTTAGAATGTCTGACCTTGGTCATAAAGCCAAAGGCAGTGTTTGGCTGCCTGGGTCACACCGGCAGAGGGAACTATGGAAAGCCAAACAAGGGCCCAGTTCCTAATCCTGCAACTTCCATGCTATTATGCCCGTGGAATCCTATATCCTTCTGCTTATAATTCAATTTGTTGAAGAAAATGGAGGGATCAAGCTGAATAAAAGAGAGTTAAAGGTTCAAATCCTTTTTGTTCCCACTGAGCTATTTTCCCCTCCATGCTTTACAAACCAAACAGAACTAGAGGTTGTCAGAAGGTTACAAAGACTCTGCATGCTCATTATAACAAATCCCCCTAAATCTAGCCTATAGACATTGTTAAGTATTTCTTTATGCATCACCTTAACTTGTTTGTACTATTATGGAACCATGTAAATATTTGATTTGCACCAGAGTTCTTCATTTTTTGTCATGTTATGGGTCCACTCCAGACACAGAGCAGAATGGTAACATAAATATAGAGAATGCCAACATCCCAGTTTACATGTCTTTTAGAGTCAGAATTGCTAATTATCATTTTGATTGACTCATTCAAAAATCAGATAAAAATCCCTGACATATTGGTAGTCAACAGTCAATGGATTCTTAAGCCACTGATTTTTTTTCATTTTCATTGGCTTCCCTGGGTAGCTCAGCTGATAAAGAATCTGCCTGTGATGCAGGAGACCCTGGCTCAATTCCTGGGTTGGGAAGATCTGCTGGAGAAAGGATAGGCTACCCACTCCAGTATTCTTGGGCTTCCCTGGTGGCTGAGCTGGTTAAGAATCTGCCTGCAATGCAGGAGACATGGGTCTGACCCCTGAGTTGGAAGAGCCCCTGGAGAAGGGAACAGCTACCCACTCCAGCTACCCACTCTGGCTTGGAGAATTCCATGGACTATATAGTCCATGGGGTTGCAAAGAGTCGGACACGACTGAGCAACTTTCACTAGTTCACTTCACTCACATTGATATGAATGACAGGTTTGGTGCATTATTTTAAATATGAAAAACTACAAATATATTGTAACCAGAAAAAAATTATGTATAGTTTCTTCCCGTTTTCTAGTCACAGAAAGTACATGTGCACAAGAAAAAGGAGACATTTTAAAAGATTAAAATGTATACATGTGTGAAATATATGGATAAATATTTTAGGTGGATTGATGTGCTTCAGAAGACTTGAGGGCCATAAGGAAAGCATAACAAAAAGCCTGAAATATCAGTCTGGATGTGGGATTTAATGCTGACTAGAGGGAACGGAGACTGGAGTTAAGAAGACTGTTGAAGAAGCTATCTCAGTTATGGCATTTTCAAATAGATTTGGAGAGAAAATGCTTTTCATTCATTCAACAATTATTCACTGGAGACTGTGAAGTTAATAGCATGGGCAGCGTGCCTATGTTTGATCCTTAGCTACACTGAGACTACTTGGGTAATATTGGGCAAGTTATTTAACCTCTCTCTGCCCTCCATTTCTTCAGCTGTTAAACGAGGGGAGTGATAAAGTTGTTGAGGTGAGGATTAATTAAGGTAATATACAGAAAGAGCTTAGAATGCGGCCAGCATATCATCACTAGCAAGGAACTAAGGGAAGGCCAGAGTAAGGAGGGCAACATCCCCTCAGTACTATCGAGTGCATCTGCAGAGAACAGCAAAGGTGAAGAGCAGAATGGACCCAAGGTGCCCAGGCGACGGTGCTGCTATTGCTCAGTCTCCTCTGAAGTCAAGTATGATAGGCCAGAAGATGGGGCCAGAGCAGCTAAGGCAGCTGCAAACACAGCTCAACAGCGATTCCGAGTTCTCTTTGCTATCTCAAATAAACCAAAGATAAAATGAGCACTACACTTTATGTAATTTGATGATCCTGGTGACTCTTGTAGATCCTGCTATTAAGGCTTTTTCTCATTTCATTTTAAAAATCGTTATTTAACACCACAGCTTGGAGTTTATATTATTTAAACTACTGTGAAATGTTATAAAACTTCAATGCATCTAACAATCAAAAATGACTATTGCACTTAGGATATAATAATGTTTTAAGTTGGAATTATAGTAGCTAAGTTGTTGAGATCCTTATATTATTGAAACAAAGTTTATTATTGTGGGAAAATTACTTTTGATTTAATTATTTAATTACCCTTTTTAAGAACAACAAAACTTTTTAAACTTTGACCTTTAGTATATTGAGTACAGATTTATATTGGGTTCTAGGTCTGATCTTTCAGTTAGTACTTTAGATATTGTATTTAAACCTTTGAATATCTATATCTTTATAAACTCTGCAAGACCCTAGACTACACATCTCACCCATCTTTTTATCCTTAAAGATAACCTAGCACAGATTTTGCACATTGGAAACAAATATTGCTTCAATTAAACAGTAATGACCACAAAAGATAAAAACCTGCCATATTTTCTAAAAACTTCCTACCAACTTATTGGTGTGGATGATTTAATATGGATATCATTGATAGTGTTTTGTGTTGTTGACAACTGAAAATCTAGTCTATGTTAGGTAGTAAATATTTAAACCAAATTCATTATGAAAGTCTTTCCATAGAAACTATTTCTAAAAATTTCACATCAAAATGACACAGGTATTTATACTAGGAGAAAACTCGAGCTTCCTTACTAGAAACCAGAGACATTAAAGATAACACAGTTGTATGTACATCTAAAAGGAAAGATAAAAATGAAAATACATAGCAAATAATACTGTATCATAAAAGTTGGTTCCTTTAAGACTTTTACAAATGAAAAGTCAGACATTATTTAGGATCTCACAGAAGAAAGTTTGGAACAAATTGAGAAAAAGTCAGAGTTCACCAACAGAAAACAAATTTTTTCCTGAAATTCCTAAGAAGCTACACTGTGCAGACGACTCAAGTGCTCAGTGAAAGAAAAATCATTGAAGACCTAAGAATGTTGATTGCAGTGATTCACAAAAAAACAGCTATAGAGAAAAATGGAATAACAGAGGGAGAGAAAAATTCTGTATAATGACTAATTCTTTTTTTTTACCAAGTATATATTCTTCTAATCAACATATTTTGAGTTCTCACAGGAAAAATAATCATTTCTGAAAAATGATCTCATCTTAACTCTTTCTACTATTTATGAGTACAATTCAGAAGCAAAACATGAAAGAGAAGATGCCAAGAAAGTTCTGCTTTAAAACAGTTATATAAAACTTTAGCATGCTTTATTGTTTTCTTTTCATAAGTTGTGAAGCTTAAGACTCTGGCTCATTTACTTAATCTACATCCTTGCATTGTTTCTTTTTTGTTTTCCCAAAGAAGATAAATACCTCCCAGGAGCAAACTTTTCCTTCAGAAATCAAATTAAGCCATTTTTATACCTGTATATTCTCTAAGTTTGAGATTACTGCCAAATAAAAGTGTTTAAAAAATTTTTTTAAGAAATCAATAAAGTAGAGTAGATTATAAGAAGTTACTTTATCATCCATTTGTATCTTGAGTGTTCTATCTACTCTCCCAACTCTATATATTCTGTAAAAAGAAGAAAAGGGAGGAACCGTTTACCTTGTACAAAAGCTATGATCTTGACAATTACCAATCTACCTGCCTCTTAGGAGGAAATAAGATTTCCAAATCGAATCAAGAAAATTAGATGACTTCGGCAGACTTGAGTGGCAGGACTTTAATTTTCTCTCCTTTTCAACAGACTGGACATCATGTTACTTAAGTTTTAAAGTGGTAATGAGGCAGGCACAATCTTTACCACAATTCAAACTATCAAGTAACTGCAAAGAAGGCGGGGAGGGTGCTGGATAGGGAGGGACAGAACAGAAAACGAAACACAAGGTCATCCCCTGGCAGGTGAAGAGGCATCTCAGATGGTTTTTCAGCAGAATTTTATTGCAGGAAATTTGTAATGAGACAAGAGCAATGATAATAGTTTTCCACATTTTATCAAGCACTACCGTTTACGAACTGCTCTCATATGTACAGCATTCCTCGTGATCTGAGCACTGTTCCTGTTGAGCATGATTCAGTCCTTTTGGGTGTGAGGACACAGAGTCCCAGAGCAGTTAAGAGACCAACACAGCGCCACTGCCAGCAGAATGCCAAAGGTGGGGATGGAGTTCAGATCTTTGATGTGATTTAGTCTAATACTCTTCCCTTAAAAGATATTATTACCTTGTTAAAGTAGTAGAGGGTATTTCAGGCATGGTGTGCAAATAGAACAGTAGCAGAAAGGCTTAGGAGTTACAGCACTGAGTTTTGTTATTCTGTTACTAAGTCATGTCCAACTCTTTGGGACCCCATGGACTCCCCTGTCTTTCACTATCTCCCAGAGTTTGCTCAAATTCATGTCCATTGAGTCAGTGATACTATCCAACCATCTCATTCTCTGTCGCCTCCTTCTCCTCCTACCCTCAGTCTTTCCCAGGATCATGGTCTTTTCCAATAACTCAGCTCTTCACAGCAGGTACTCAAAGTATTGGAGCTTCAGCTTCAGCATCAGTCCTTCCAATGAATATTCAGGATTGATTTCCTTTAGGATTGACTGGTTTGATCTCCTTGCAGTCCAAGGAACTTAAAGAGTGTTCTCCGGCACCACAATTCAAAAGCATCAATCCTTTGGCCTTCAGCCTTCTTTATGGTCTAACTCTCATATCCGTACTTGACTACTGGAAAACCCATAGCTTTGACTATACATATACAGACCTTTGTCTGCAAAGTGATGTCATTGTACTGAGTTTAGGGCACAAACATCACTGTAAGAACACTATTTCTAGAAAAGGACAACACAGTTCCTATGATAGTTTCCTTTGTTAGATTGTGGGAATTATCTTACTGAACTGACTGGCCTACTTTTATGCATCTGTTTGTGAGTTATACCAGTACAGAATTTCTATTCAGTATATCATAACTTAATCTCCAAATTCAGTAAATGCACACTGGATTCATGCAAAGCTATTAAGAAAAGGAGTGAAATTGGAACCCATTTTAGAATCTAGTTCTTAAGGAAGCAGTTGGAGGTCACTGTCTATTTCTCCTGCAAAAGTTCCTTGGCCTCTAGCCTGCCTTACTTCTGGATGATCCTGATATGGCCATCCAGATTGAACACATTTCTTTTTCACTGATTGTTTCCCAGTTATTCCCTTAAAGCAAAAAACAGGAACAGAAAACAAAGCAATTTAAATTATTTAAGAATTTATAAGCTGTTCCCCTGCAAGAAAAACTAAAGCTAATAAATGAACTCATAATTTTTTCTCCTAGAATTGCTCACTATTATTTCTTGACTGTATGAGTGGGTTACAAAATTCAATTTAATCATCATTTATTGGACATGTACAGGATGCTTGGGAGTTATGAATTTGAATGAGAAATAATCTCTCCCTAAAGCAAACTACTTGTTTTATAAAGAGATGGCTTTAACTTTTTAGATCCTAAGTAAGAGTCAACATAACTATATTATATCCAATATGTTTTTTACCTTTGAGGAAAAACATATTTAGGGAAAAGTCCATTAGCTAGTGAGAAATATAATTTTTGTTTATTTCTGATGCTTGAATCATCATGTCTCAAATGTCTGCATTTATCTATTAATATTTTCTTCCAAAGTCTATTTTTCAGGGAGAGAAGGTGAGAGGGGGCAGGTGGAGTGTGTATGTGTGTGTGTCCTTAGGTTTGACAATTACTGAAGAGAGTACACTGAAAGGCAAAAAGTTGGATTGTAACTAGTGAGTTACAATGCCTTACTAAATCAATTTTCGACTGGGTATCTGGCTCTCAGCTTGATTTACCACTGGCTTTTTGAAAATGAAAATGTTAGACTAAACAGGAGCTGAGACTAAATGTCTAGTCTGCCAAAGACCTTGGACTTCCAGAGCCAAGCAAAAGGCAGTAAACAACGCCTTTTTGGGAAAATAACTGCATGCGGTGAAGAAACCAAACTGCATTTGTTTAATTGATAAATCCCAAATGAACAACAACATCTATCACAGTTTATATCATTTGTGCCAATAGAATTTACAAATAACTTAGCCTGAGGTCTCTTATAGTAAATATAATGAATCCAATAGTGTTTATAATTATGGTAGGGAGTGCTGACTGGTAGTATGCTCTGATGTGAATAAACAGGCAGATCTTGGTAAACTCCCTGGGTCTGCTGTTAACTTTGGATAAATTACTTAACCTCCCTGAACGAAGTTTCTCTGTAAAACATAGAGAAAATAAAGCTTATCTCCTGGAGTGATTATGAGTATTAATTGATTAACAAATGAAGCACTCCTGCAGTTCAGTTCAGTTGCTCAGTCGTGTCCAGCTCTTTGTGACCCCATGAATCGCAGCAGCCAGGCCTCCCTGTCCATCACCAACTCCCGAAGTCCACCCAAACCCATGTCCATTGAGTCAGTGATGCCATCCAACCATCTCATCCTCTGTCGTCCCCTTCTCCTCCTGACCTCAATCTTTCCCAGCATCAGGGTCTTTTCCAATGAGTCAGTTCTTTGCATGAGGTGGCCAAAGTATTGGAGTTTCAGATTCAGCATCAGTCCTTCCAATGAACACCCAGGACTGATTTCCTTTAGGATGGACTGGCTGGATCTCCTTGCAGTCCAAGTGACTCTCAGGAGTCTTCAACACCACAGTTCAAAAGCATCAATTCTCCTGCAGTACCTAACACATAGTAAGTGTTCACCAAGGGTTAGTTTTCTTCCTTTACTAAAATTCTTGAAGGACCACCTGCAGTTCCAGCTCACCTCGAATTTCAAAGATTAAGAACTACCTTAGTTTGCTATCACCACTGTAATGAATTATCACAAACTTAATAGCTTAAAACAGTACAAATTTATTATTTTATAGCTTTGGAGGTCAAGTCTGAAATACAATCAAGATGCCCACAAGATGTCTTTCTGGAGGCTGTAAGGGAGGATCTGTTATCTCCTTGCCTTTTTGAGCTTCTAGATGCTCTCTGGTCTACTTGGTTCATGGAGACCTCCATTCCTCCATCTTCAAAGACAGCAGCATAGCATCTTCATCTCTCTCTCTCTCTCCTCCTCCTCTCCATCATCACAGTTCCTTCTCTGATCCCAACTCTCCCCTGCTTCTTACCCTTATAAGGGCCCTGGTAATTACACTGAGCTCACCTGGAAAAGCCAGCCTAATCTTCCTACTTGAAAATCATCCTAATCACCCCTGTAAAGTATTTTTTGCCATGTAAGGTGATGTAACAGTCACTGGGAATTGGGACATGAACATCTTTGGGAGAGCCATTATTCTGCTTACCCCAACTATTATAGCACTAAAGTTTTGTTCATTTAATAGTTACTTTGGTACTTTTGACATTAAATTCAAGATATTGAGTGTAAAAGATAAATGTCAAGGGAGTTAATACATTTCTCCTGAGTTTAGATTTAAAATTCTTTCGCTTTTAGCACTTTTGTCAAAAATTCTCCTTCACACAACACAAGGTCTGTTTCTGTGGTTATTAAATCTAACAAAAGATAAAAGATTGAATTGAATGGGGTCATATGGAAACTCTGCAAATGCAGAACACTTTGTGGTATTATATGAAGATATTTTTAAAGTTACAGCATACAAAATGAGAAAAAATATGGAAGGATAAATAGATAGATAGATAGAGGATTCAATCAGTGGTTCTCAAAAGGAAGCAATTTTGTCCCCTAGGGGACATTTGGCAATGTCTGGAGACATTTTTGATGGTCACAACTTGAAAGGTGCCACAGGTATCCAATGGGGAGAGGATGCTGCTAAAATCTTACAATGCCCAGAATGGAGTTACCCAGCCCCAAATGTGAATAGTACAGAGGTCAAAAATCTTGAATTAGATATATCTTTGTAACTCAGCACTTAAAATATTGTTTGGTACCAAATAAATCTTTAATGTATGTCATAGTTCAGTTCAGTTCAGTTGCTCATTTGTATCTGACTCTTTGCGATCCCATGGACTGCAGCACGGTAGACCTCCCTGTCCATCACCAACTCCTGGAGTTTACCCAAACTTATGTCCATTGAGTTGATGATGCCATCCAACCTTCTCATCCTCTGTTGTCCCCTCCTCCTCGTGCCTTCAATCTTTCCCAGTATCAGGGTCTTTTCCAATGAGTCGGTTCTTCGCATCAGGTGGCCAAAGTATTGGAATTTCAGCTTCAGCATAAGTCCTTCCAAAGAATGTTCAGGAATGATTTCCTTTAGGATGGACTGGTTGGATCTCCTTGCAGTCCAAGGGACTCTCAAGAGTCTTCTCCAACACCACACTTCAAAAGCATCAATTCTTCAGCGCTCAGCCTTCTTCACAGTCCAACTCTCACATCCATACATGACCACTGGAAAAACCATAGCCTTGACTAGACGGACCTTTGTTGGCAAAGTAATGTCTCTGCTTTTCCATATGCTATCTAGGTTGGTCATAACTTTTCTTCCAAGGAGTAAGCGTCTTTTAATTTCATGGCTGCGATCACCATCTGTTAGTGATTTTGGAGCCCAAAAAAATAAAGTCTGACACTGTTTCCACTGTTTCCCCATCTATTTCCCATGAAGTGATGGGACCAGATATCATGATCTTAGTTTTCTGAATGTTGAGTTTTAAGCCAACTTTTTCATTCTCCTCTTTCACTTTCTTCAAGAGGCTCTTTAGTTCTTCTTCACTTTCTGCCATAAGTGTGGTGTCATCTGCACATCTGAGCTTATTGATATTTCTCTCGGCAATCTTGATTCCAGCTTGTGTTTCTTCCAGCCCAGTGTTTCTCATGATGTACTCTGCATATAAGTTAAATAAGCAGGGTGACAATATACAGGCTTGACGTACTCCTTTTCCTATTTGGAACCAGTCTGTTGTTTCATGTCCAGTTCTAACTGTTGCTTCCTGACCTGCATACAGATTTCTCAAGAAGCAGATCAAGTGGTCTGGTATTCCCATCTCTTTCAGAATTTTCCAGTTTGTTGTGATCTACACAGTCAAAGGCTTTGGCATAGTCAATAAAGCAGAAGTAGATGTTTTTCTGGAACTCTCTTGTTTTTTTGATGATCCAATGGATGTTGGCAATTTGATCTCTGGTTCTCTGCCTTTTCTAAATCCAGCTGGAACATCTGGAAGTTCACAGTTTATGTACTGTTGAAGCCTGGCTCGGAGAATTTTGAGCATTACTCTCCTAGCGTGTGAGATGAGTGCAATTGTGCAGTAGTTTGAGCATTCTTTGGCATTGCCTTTCTTTGAGATTGGAATGAAAAGTGACCTTTTCTAGTCCTGTGGCCACCACTGAGTTGCTGGCATATTGAGTTCAGCACTTCCGCAGCATCATCTTTTAGGATTTTAAATAGCTCAACTGGAATGCCATTCATAGAATTGAATGCAAATATCCAGAGAAAATATATATGTTGTAGTTAACAGACTAGACTATGGTGTCAGACCGCCTGGACTCAAATCCTTCTCCTGTTGGTTTTATGATGCTGAGGAGTCCCTGAACTCTTACCTTACCTCAGTTTCCTCATCAGCTGAGGTGATAGGAAGATGGTCGTCATGAGTAATAAATTATATAATCTATGTAAAGAGTTACAGCACATTACTTGGCCCATAGTATGGGCTTCATAAACATTTGCTATTATTATTTTCCCAAATCCTAGATAGACCCTTGCCAAATGATTAATCAGATAAGAGAAAACTTAAAGATGAAATATTTTCCACTGTTATAAAAGTCAATCAAATTACTTATATAGAAGAATAGAATTTTTTCTGGTCATGATAAGAGGCAACATGGTATAATAGAAAAAGAATATGGGATACGGAGGCAACCTGATCCTAGGTTTTGTCAGAGGAAGAGAGATTTTCTAGTTTCTTTTAGAATCCACTTAACAGAGCAAGAGATAAGCCTGGGGACTTCCTTGGTGGTCCAGTCATTAAGAATCTGCCTTGAAATGCAGGGGACACTGGTTCAACCCCGGTTGGAGAACTAAGATCCCACGTGCCTCCAAGCAACTAAGCCATACTCCGTAAGTAGAGTATCCCTGCACTGCAAAGAAGAGCCCATGTGATGCAACTAAGACCTGATACAGCCAAATAAATAAATATTTTTTGAAAAAGTGAGAGTAGCCAGGCCAATTTATTAGAACTTGTGAATCCCATTTATAAATGTAATTACCAAAAATTATCAGTGCCAGGCTCTGAGCTACAGGCCATTTGTCATTCTTCCTCCTCAGTTATCATCTCAGTTTTTATTGTGGAAATTGACACTTCCTCCTACCAAAACTTGTCATGGGGTACTCTTGAAACCTGACCAGTCAATCCTAAAGGATCTCAATCCTGAATATGCATTGAAAGGACTGATGTTGAAGTCAAAGCTTCAATACTTTGACTACCTGATATGAAGAGCTGACTCATTGGAAAAGACCCTGAATATGGGAAAGACTGAGGGCAGGAGGAGAAGGGGATGACAGAGGATGAGATGGTTGGACAGCATAACCCACTTAATGAACAATAGTTTGAGCAAACTCCAGGAGATAGTGAAAGACAGGGGAGGCTGGTGTACTGCAGTCCATGGGGTCACAAAGAGTTGGACAAAACTTAGCAACCGAACAACAATAAATTCTTGAAACTGAGGGAAGGATTTCACATTCCTGGCTACTAAACACATGAAAACTCACCCCTGTGTGTATCAAAGGTCATTTCTACTTCCATGAGACAGTGTATCTCAAGTCCAGAAAAGGAGGCAATGGGAAGGTGTGGCAAGTTTGTGGGTAAAGGTGAAAACAGAGCGGGTTTTTGCCTTTTTCCCTTTGAGGCAATCATGTGATGAGGGAGAAGCTCCTTTTAGCTCCTGGGCTTCTCCGGGGCAAGAAAAGGGTAGATGGTCTCACTGATGGTACCTACCAAGGACAAAGCAATCCTATACCTAAGGTCACATTTGCCAAAGGCAATGGACAAGTGACAGTCAGACATTAGTGGGTATGTGATGCCAATGAGGCAGGCAGGGTGGGTATAATCACCTCAGACCCTAGAGAGCAGATCTGTAGATGCCCCTGAGGAAAATGATGGATGAGAGCTATTGTCTAGAAACCAATGGATCGGAGGCAGTACAGGACTGCCCTTGGCTCCAAAAGCCCCAAATTTCCCACTGATATGGGCCATGTGGATCTCTCCCCTTCATACACTCAGACATCATCTTCGACTGAATCAGGAGCAAAGGGAGAAAGCAGAAGCCAGAAAGACTAGGGTTTATTTAAAAGAGTTATCTAAAGAGACTGTATTATTGAATCAGGAGACTTTATTGGATTGCACTAAATTATTGACTGAATATTTAATCCAATATCGAGTTCCTAGAACTCAATGGGATTAGAGCTCGAGGGATAAGCTATTTATAAAAAGAAAGAATAAGAAAGTTTCATCTTCCCATGCACATCTGAGTGCAGTGTGAGAAAATATGTGACCCTGCACCTCACAAGGCAAGGGCACTTCTATTTCAGTTGGCTTTACTGTCTTTATTACTCCAGGTACATACTCAAGGCCTCCTCTGATTTTCTCCCGCACGGAGGCTTGAAACCATGAAACGTGCTCACGCTGGTTTTCAAGTCATTTTTCTCCCCTCAGTGATTCAGCCTTCTCCAAGAAGTCTTCCTAAACCATCAAAGAGCTAACACATGCCCTGACATCACCCTGTTCAACTCACAAGTTCCCTCTGTGTTGCTCTGTATGTTTCCCTTACCTTGTAGTTGCTGTTCAGTTGCTAAGTCATGTTCGACTCTTTGCCACCCTGTGGACTGCAGCATGCCAGGCTTCCCTGTCTTTCACTATGTCCCGGAGTTTGCTCAAACTCATATCCACTGAGGTGGTGATTATTTCTAACTAATATTTATTAACAGTACTAAAGTGTCTAATTTCTGCTTTTATTCCCTTTCTTTTATATAGCAGTCAGTATTTCCAAGCCTAATTTGAAAATGTATATATCGAAGGTAGATAATAGGTGTTTTTTATCCATTGCCTTATGTATCTCTTCAGGCCAGTAAGTGTTTTAAAATAGTTGTGGTTGACAGTTAAATTATATTTTAGTAGAACAGTGTTTCTGTGAAATGGAGCATTTTCCATTCATTTTCCGTCAGCTTCAGCAACAGGATGATACTTGAAATATGGCTGCATAAAATCTTGAAGCTTCTTCACCCTTAACAGATGACTTCTGTCTCAGCCCTTACAATGTTTGAGGTACTCAGGGGACTACCTTTTCAACAAATCCAGTACAGGTTTGTTTTATTATTGAGGTTTAATTGGTTATTAAATAAAATATTTTATATCTAAGGTGATATAAACAAATCTTCTCTTTTCAACAAATCTAGTACAAGTTGGTTTTACTATTAAAGTTTAATTGGTTATTAAATAAAATATTTTATATCTAAGGTGATAACTTGAATCCTCTCTAGGATTGCTTAGATTAGATAATGTGCTTAGTGTTTGGCTGTTGTTGTTTATCACTAATTATGTCCAACTCTTCTTGTGACCCCATGGACTGTAGCCCACCTGGCTCCTCTGTCCATGGGATTCTCCAGGCAAGAATACTGGAGTGGGCTGCCATTTCCTTCTCCAGGGGATCTTCCTGACCCAGGGATCTCTTGCATTGGCGGGCAGATTCTTTACCACTGAGCCATGTGGGAAACCCTAGTTGCTAATTTATCTGGCAACTTCAGGAATATATTTTCTTGATACATTAGATCAGATCAGATCAGTCGCTCAGTCGTGTCCGACTCTTTGCAACCCCATGAATCGCAGCACGCCAGGCTTCCCTGTCCATCACCAACTCCCGGAGTTCACTCAGACTCACGTCCATCAAGTCAGTGATGCCATCCAGCCATCTCATCATCTGTCATCCCCTTCTCCTCCTGCCCCCAATCCCTCCCAGCATCAGAGTCTTTTCCAATGAGTCAACTCTTCACATGAGGTGGCCAAAGTACTGGAGTTTCAGCTTTAGCATCATTCCTTCCAAAGAAATCCCAGGGCAGATCTCCTTCAGAATGGACTTGTTGGATCTCCTTGCAATCCAAGGGACTCTCGAGAGTCTTCTCCAACACCACACTTCAAAAGCATCAATTCTTCAGCGCTCAGCCTTCTTCACAGTCCAACTCTCACATCCATACATGACCACAGGAAAAACCATAGCCTTGACTAGACAAACCTTTGTTGGCAAAGTAATGTCTCTGCTTTTGAATATGCTATCTAGGTTGGTCATAACTTTCCTTGATGAATTATCCTAAAATCAAGTGAGAAATCAGGTGGAAGACATTAAGATTTATTGATTATCTTCTATGTTTCAGAAACTGTCATTGATTATTGATATTTTATCCAATTTTATCTTTATAAATTTCACTCTTTCTTTCTTTGTAATCATCCATTGTTGAAGATCTATAATGTGCCAATATGTCAAGTGCTGAGAATACAGAAGTGAACCAGACAGGTTTGGCATCTTTTTTCATGAAATTTGCAAACTAGTTGTTTGCTGACTGAAACATGAAAATAGCTGTGAAATTCTCAAAAAAAAAAAAAAATCAAGAATGTGCTGATGGCTAACTAGGGAAGAAATTGGGAGACTCTAGCAGGAGAGTATAACTTAGACTAGCCACTTAGGGAAGACTTCCCTGTGGAGATCAAGATTACAAAGACCTGATGTATGAATTGTTTAAGTTCGTCTAACTGCAGAAAGGAAAATAGATGGAAAGGAAACAAGACAAGATGTGTGGGAGAGCCTCATTGCAATAGACCAAGGAGCAGTGGTGGTGACTTGGACCAGGGTAGCACAAGCAGGAATGGAGACAAAGTAGGTGGTGAGTACCCCAGAGGGGGTAATGGCATCCCACTCCATTATTCCTGCCTGGGATGGACAGAGGAGCCTGATGAGTTACAATCAATGGGGGTCGCAAAAGTCAGACAACTTAGTGACTAAACCACCACCACAAGGTGGTGAGTCAAGATATAGGTAAGAGGTAGGATTGGCGGGAGTTAGGGGTCTAATGTGGAGAAGGCAATGGCACCCCACTCCAGTACTCTTGCCTGGAAAATCCCATGGATGGAGGAGCCTGGTAGGCTGCAGTCCATGGGGTCGTGAAGAGTCAGACACAACTGAGCGACTTCACTTTCATTTTTCACTTTCATGCATTGGAGAAGGAAATGGCAACCCACTCCAGTGTTCTTGCCTGGAGAATCCCAGGGACGGCAGAGCCTGGTGGGCTGCCATCTATGGGGTCACACAGAGTCAGACACAACTGAAGCGACTTAGCAGCAGCAGCAGCAGGGATCTAATGAATGTGGAGACAGAGACAGAAGGGGGATTTAGGGTGACTCTCTGGTGGTCCTTATGATTTTGATGTAAACGTGAAGTATTCAACAGGTGGATTTTGAAGGTGAAAAAGCTTATGTCTAAATTCTGACTTTCCTACTGATCAACTAAATTAATTAGATTATTGTAGTAGTCATGTTGTTCATCTTTAAGACAAAACTCAAAATGATTAACTTTGCCAGGTAGTCCTCCTCTCCCTGTCCCTTAAATGTGGATATTCCTTAGGTCCTTGTCTTCCCTTGTTTCACATGAAGTGAAGTGAAGTCGCTCAGTCGTGTCCGACTCTTTGCGACCCCATGGACAGTAGCCTACCAGGCTCCGCCATCCATGGGATTTTCCAGGCAAGAATACTGGAGTGGGCTGCCATTTCTTTCTCCAGGGGATCTTCCCAACCCAGGATTGAACCCGGGTCTCCTGCACCAGGGAAGCCCTCTAAATGAGATTATCCATTTATTTTCATAGATTCCACTATTATCTATATGCCATTAATGTCCAAATCTCTATATAACCCCAGAGCAGACATTTTCTTGAGATCCAGAGTTATGGATACAGCTAATTCCCAGGCAAATATCTTGGACAACTTACACTCAGTACTTCCCAACTGACCTAATCACCTCTCCAAACCATTCTTCTTTATTTATTTATTTTTGAGTTTTGTCTTAAAGATGAACAGCATGACTACTACAGTAATCTAATTTAGTTTATCAGTAGGAAAGTCAGAATTCAGACACAAGCCTTTTCACCTTCAAAATCCGCCTATTGAATACATCATTGAATACACTGAATATTTATGATGTAAGAGGACAGGAGGAAAAGGGGGCAACAGAGGATAAGATGGTTGAATAGAATCACTGACTCAATGGACATGAATCTGAGCAAACTCTGGGAGATAGTGAAGGACAGGGAAACCTGGCATGCTGCAGTTCATGGGGTCACAAAAGAGTCGGACACGACTTAGCAACTGAACAACTAAATGATGTAAGAATAATTTATTGAAGCATATCTCTGAGCTAGACCTTCTGTTAACCATTTTACATATATTGTTTTATTAATTTTCAGAGCAACCTACCTGTAAACTAAGTATCAGTATTATTCTTACGTAGATGAGAAAAAGACCTGGAGAAATTAACTAAGTTCCCCAAAGCTATACAACTACCCCATAGCGTGACTTTATACCCATTGCTTTCCTTTGCCCAAAATCATGCATGCTTTTAACATTAGTACTAGTGCTCAAACTTGAGCACTCGTCAGAATTACTGGAGGGCTCCTTGAAACACAGACTGCTGAGCGACACCTTTTCAGTTTCTGATTCTGGTGGCAGATGAGGTCTGAGATCTTGCATGGCTAACTGGTTCCAACAGCCCACCACAATAATATTGGGCAGCCAAAAAGTTCATTCAGAACATCTTATAGAAAAACCCAAATGAAATTTTGGCCACCCAATATTCTGCCATCAACATTTTAACTTGTAAAAAAAAATCATCAGATATAAATTAGTTAACTCATACTAACCACTAACATCCAAATATAGCATTATTAAAATATGTTGATAATATAAAATTTTATTAAAAGATTTTTTACCTATCTAATCCTATGATCTCTAAAACAAAATCTACTCCTAATCCCTGTCATGGACTTTGAGAAATTACTTCCAGATGTAAACTCTATCTAACAAGCTCTTCACAATTTTTACAACATTAAGTGTGTTTATTAGTATTATGTATATGAGCATTATGTCAAGATATGTATGTGTATACATATACATATTGAATTCAGTTAAGCTTCAATTTGTCCTAACTTGATTTGTAAATTTATTTTCCCAATTTAAAATATTATTCAGTCTGTTTAGCACAAAGGTGTTCTCTCTGCTGCAAACCCAGTTTCTACACTTCAGTCCCAATCAGACATCTTTTAACCATGGCTGTTCTCTGATTCTTGTACATCTCAGATTAGCACTCATTCCATCTCTTAAAGGGCCTCATTACTTTCTGCAAGCATATTAGTCATAACCCAATTTTTTATTTTAGAAAACAAAATCACATAATTCCTTCCCCTGTTAAGGTACTTTCAGATGTGTCATGTCATGTAGGTATGCTTCTGTTTAAACTCTGCTTTCTTGTCTCAATGATGCTTAGAAAATTCAGTTTAGTTACTGACTTAGACAAGTGACTCAGAGACACATAGGTAATGGGAGGAAGGGAGCAGCATTAACTAGCTCCATAAGCCACTAAAATCTGTAGAATTAGTGTCACACCTTTGAATTGGAGTCAGAATCAAGTTGGGAGGTGGTGCATATAGCAGGTAAAAAGATACTGGCACTGCTTTGGTGATGCCTGTCATGGGGTCATATCTGTAACACCAAATTCCTGCATTTACTTGTTAAAGTACTACACTTAAAAAAAATAATGACAGAGCTTCCCTGGTGGTCCAGTGGTTAAGAATCCACCTGCCAATGCAGGAGACACCGGTTCAATCCCTGATCCAGGAAGATTCCTCATGCTGCGAGGCAACGAAGCCCTCTTGCCACACCTACTGAAGTCTGAACACCCAGGGCCCGTGCTCCACAAGAGAAGCCTCTGCAATGAGAAGCCTGTGCACTGCAACTCGAAGGTAGCCCCCACTCACTGCCACTAGAAAACCAGCAATGAAGACCCAGGGCAAACAGAAAGTTAAATAAATAAATTTTTTTAAACTTTATTATTTTAAAAATAATGAGGATGATAAGTCAACAGAAAAACAAGCAAAGACCAAGAGCTCCTCCTGAAACAAAATCCTCCAGGTACAGTAGTAAAAAGTCCTGAGAGCCCCAGATGAAACGTGACTTTCTGAGGAAAGTGGATAATTTTTACTTGATGGTGAATCGTTAAAAGTGAACCAGATGATTAAACTTAATGGAACAGCCACATTAAACTGAAATTAGTAAAAAACATGCCTCAGGCAGCCTACAACCTTTTATTTGTTGTTGTTTAACTTCTGCCTTTTACAGTGGCCATGATGAATGACATCACAAAGGACAAAAAATCCAATTAAATTCTAAGAGCTCAATAAACCCCTAATGTCTTCTTGTCACCACCACTTTCACTTGCACTGATGTCTTATGTTTCCTCTTTTCCCTAAGAAGAGAAAAAAAAGAACTTGCCCCAGGGGGGTTCAGCAGAGGGGGAGCTGAGTAGAGAAAGAGCACACTAAGGCTTCCAGAAGTTTCTATTCTGTGCACTTCATCAGATGCAGACACTGTGCTGGAAGCGGGGTGAAGTTAAATTGTTTTATTATCATACAATGCCTTTGTGAAGAGATGCATTTTCCCACTAGTTTTCAAATATTGATAAATCAGAAGTGGAATCTGCCGAGCAATCCCTGGTCACACTCTTAGTTGGTATCTCCACTGCCCTTTTATATTGTCCTGGTGTTTGTTCTATAAGTCATCAACATGGTGTCTCCTGACAGCTAAAAATAAGTTTCTGATTACTTTTGCCTGAATAAATCTTGTGACCAGATATGGTATTCACCTACTAAGTGTGCAGCGATTGCATATTGAAAGTGATGAAAGAACCAGTCGAGGGGAGTCTAGAATCTAGCGGAATGCAGAATATAATAAATCACATGGAAAGATAACAGTTGCCACCTGGTAGAAGAATACTGGCTTTTGATAACAGATTTTACCTCAGCGATACCGTGCGTTTGTTAAATGGGGTTTTCAAAGTCCTCAGAAAAGTTCTCAAAGTCAAAATAAAAGCAAAAACCTGTTTATTATGAACTAAGAGCTAATCATAGTAACAGTATCTTAAATTTGGAAGACACTTTATAAAACACATGCTTTTATCCCATGTTTATGTAGGAATAAACATAGTCTTTGTATATAGTCTCTAAAGAGTGCTTCATGACAGCTTTGTCCTGTAGCTCCATTATCTTCATTTTCTGGTAAGGATCCCAGTGCTGGGAGGTTAATTGACTCTTCTATGATCTCACACTTGGTGAGTGAGAGGATGAGCAAGAGCCACATGTGGTTCTCCTGATGTGGTGCTCCCTGCACTGTGCCAGGCTGCTGACCATGGCTGCCCTGGAGCCAGATCCAACGGGCAATGACATCGCTTTCGTTACTCGTGAGTTAATGAAATAGCTTTTTAAGAGCTCTCTTCGGTCATTAGAATTTGACAATGGAGAGTTAAAACTTTCCCCAGTGGCTCTTTCTGTATAATCAAGGTTTCAACATTTTCTTAGCATATCACATTACACAAATCATGGTATGCACTTGTTTTACATTTCTTATTGCGTTTGTCTCACTTCTAAGCAATTTCTTCCCCGTTCGCATTTATCTTGCATTATTTCTGTCAAATTGCTTTCAAGGCTACTAATTGCATGAATAATATTCTCTTCCTCAAACTCTGCTGTTAACTAGCAATAGCCATGTGGTGTTGGGCACAGTTTATCTCTCAAAATGAGGTGGTTACACAGAATAATCTATAAGTCTCTTCTTGCACTCAAGGTCTAACTGACTCTCACACGATCTGTGTGATTTGGGAAACTCTATGTACTCTAGACAGAGAAGGCAATGGCTCCCCACTCCAGTACTCTTGCCTGGAAAATCCCATGCACGGAGCAGCCTGGTGGGCTGCAGTCCATGGGGTCGCTAAGAGTCAGACACGACTGAGCGACTTCACTTTCATTTTTCACTTTCATGCATTGGAGAAGGAAATGGCAACCCACCCAAGTGTTCTTGCCTGGAGAATCCCAGGGACAGGGGAGCCTGGTGGGCTGCCGTCTATGGGGTTGCACGGAGTCGGACACGACTGAAACAATTTAGCAACAGCAGCAGCAGCATGTACTCTAGAGCCTCAGTTTGTTGACTCTGCAATGATGTGTTCAGTTAGCTCATGTTTCCCAAAATGAGTTTCTTGGAAAACTGTTTTGGGGAACATCAGTATGGATCACACCCAAAAAGGATACATAAGCAAAGAAAGTTCAGGAAAGCCAGGTCAAATAATGTTTAGTACAGTTTGGAACTGTAGGTACTCATAGCCTTTCTTAAGTTAATGGGCAGTGGGAGACTCCAAGAAAGAGGCAGAATATGAAGTATTTCCCAAAATTATTGGGCCACGGAACCTTTTTTTCTCAGCATTTTGTATAAATGATATTCCATGGGACACAGTTATATAAAGTCTGGATTACATGTTTTTAAGTCCCCCTTTTCTCCTGAGATTCTATTTTCAAATATGTTTGTAGAAGTTACTCTGAATATTCCATGCAGTGTTAATCAAGAGAACACAGAGTTGGTTTGCCTGTTGCTGGTGTTGCCATTACTATTGTAACATAGCTAATGCTCCACTTAGACAGAGTTGAAGTAAGGTAGAGATTGTTACCAAACAGAATTTGGGTCTGCTCAACTGCTAAACAGCAAAGCCAATCTACTGACTCCAGGTTGTAACAAAGGAAACTACAGCATATATTGTAGGCACCAAGCAAGGAGAATGGGCAGCTCATGCTCAAAAGACCCAGATTCCCTGATAGCTTTCAGGAAAGGGTTTTTAAAGGCAACATTTGGCATGAGAATTGCTGCTTACGGACCTTATTCTGACTGGTTGATGGTAAGGTAAAGGGGTAATGTTTCAGGAATCATAATCATCAACCTTCTGGTTTCAAACAATCTGGGGTCTACATGTTTGTGGTAGCATGTAAATCACCATCCTCCACCTTGTGTGGGGGGCTTAGCTTCTGCAGAACTCAAAATATTTGTCAGATTGTTATGTATATCTCTTAGGACTGTGTATAACTAGGACTCTGTCTTATCACTGAATGATTTGCTTTTCCTTTGTTTGTGCATTCCCTCACTTCCCTAATTAGTAACTGCTTGAGTCTGCTCTTTGGAACTCAGGCAAGGCCCAGGAAACTAAAGCCTTTTTCTTTAAACAAGAAAGAAGAAACACAGAAGGGCTTTTATACCCAAGAGGACTGCACAGGGTCCTCACAGGTTTCAAGATTAGCAGCTTTCCTATGAACGCTAACCCTTCTGTATGTATACTTACAACTGAAGTCTTAAAAAAGTTCTTGATAAAAAGCACTTTTTGAAAAAATTTGTGAAGAGCCTTAGATTATCAGAAGACCTATGAGACAGTGCCCAAAGTCTTGCTGAGGTGGGAAAAAGGGAACTAAAGAAACAGCAGGGAAGTCAACACAGTGGAAATGAAATTCAGAATAAGTAACATGGGCTACATGTTCAAGTTAAGATCATCCTCTTCACTTCAGTTGTGTCTTTATGTTCATTAGCTCAACCCTTTACCCAGACCCATTTCACTCGCTGTTTATCTTATCAGAACCTCTGCTTGATTGCCTTCAGGGGCAGAGAACCAACTACTTCATAAGGCAGATTATTCCATTTTAGGCTGACTAAGTTTTAGAAGGTCCTTTCCCATATTAAACTAAAATATGTGTTAAATATTCTTATTCCAAGTGACCGTGTAAATTACCAGCTAGGATTCAAGGGGATTCAAGGCATTGTCCCTGGCAGCACTTAAGATGTTTTTTTTTTTTCCAAACACTCTGAGTTGAATTTCATAAATAAATAAATTTCACACTTCCTAGAAAATTGACTATCATCTCCATCATATTAAAATAAAAAGGATTAACTAGCATCCCTAAATACACCAAGATAGCAAAGTGTAGATGCAGAATGTACTCTCTGATTAAAAAATTCAAAATCTTTTTCTCAACAGTGTATTGCTTTTCTAGTGAGTATGTGTACATAAAAGTGAGGGGGTGGCTGTATTGATAGAATCTGAAAGCTGTAGTGAAAAGAGAGAAATAGTGAAAATAGTTCTGTTCCAGCCAGGCTAATGTGTCCTTGGGCATTTTTTTATTGTTCTGGCCTGTAGTTTTTGATTCTTCAAAATAAGGATTACTAAATTTTACACAAGTTCCAGTTCTGGAAATTTCTGTGATTATAAGGAAACATGCGCATTAACAAATGGCATTTACTATTGAGGATTTCAGTAAACAGTAAAAGAAAAAAATCTGCAACCCTTAGAAAGACTTGAATGAAAGTTAACATAGCATTGCATCATAAAGACAAACAGTTCAGGATCACATGCTTGACTTTTACTTTCTTTAATTTTTTTTTCCTACACTAGTTACATTCAGACCAGGATAGAGGAGACGGATCACTTAAATATATCCTTTCAGGAGATGGAGCAGGAGATCTCTTCATTATCAATGAAAACACAGGGGACATACAGGCCACAAAGAGGCTGGACAGGGAAGAAAAACCTGTTTACATACTTCGAGCTCAGGCTATAAACAGAAAAACAGGGAGACCCGTGGAGCCCGAGTCTGAATTCATCATCAAGATCCATGACATCAATGACAATGAACCAATATTCACCAAGGAGGTTTACACGGCCACTGTTCCCGAAATGTCTGATGTTGGTAAGTGAGATGTGATTCAACTGTTTCCTCTAGTACATCACCTGAATCAGGAATCCTCAGAGTGAAATTTGCTGAACTGAATGCACTTGGATGCTACATTCTAGATGCACTGTGTTTCAAACAATCCATTTAGGTCCTTTTTATAAGTGGACCAGTGTCTCCTAAGATTAGTCTTATTATTTTTAAGAAAACAACATTTCCTCTAGTGATTAGGGAATGAAAAGTGGCAGAGTGAGAAGGGCAGGGAGAAGGAGAGATCATTTCATCTGTTTCCTCTCCCTCTCTAAATGCCCACTTTATTTCTTGTTAGTCCTCTCTCTTTCTCTTAGCCCATAGTAGAATTGGGCATTAGGTAAGGATCTCCCCAGTGGAAAACAAAAGCCCTGAGTTTACAGTTCAGACTGAAGAGTAATTATATTTGAGAAAGAGACTCAAAGAAAACTTTTTTTAAAAATCCATGAATAATACACAGATGATGTCTATGGGATATATTCTTTATTAAGTGGTGAAAATTGAGACTTTCATAACGTTAATATGGTAAGTTAATACTCTGTGCAGAATTCTACTACCAGTTTTAATGTGTGCATTTAGTTTGCTTAGATTGGGAAAATGTGAATTTTTCTGAAATTAAGAAAAAAATCCTACTGACATCATTGTTAACCACATTAAAACACTTCAGGAGAGACAGTGACAAATTTTCAACTACTTGTGTAAAGGGTTATTTTAAGTTTCACTCGGTGTCAAGTTCAAAAGGGCTAGATTGCATAATAAAAACATTTCCATCATTCTGTGAGTCAGATATCAAGGATATTTCAGTTCACAGTTCCAAGACTTGAACAATAGCTAATCTACAGAAATGATTATAAAACATCCAAATGTTTCTCATGAAGAAGTTGCTCATCTCATTACTTGAAGTTGCTTTGTTTTGTTAGAAAAATCACAAATCATTACCAAAGTGGAGGATTAGAATTCTTTTAAACAGATTTGTTCGGAAAAAAATATTTTTCATCTGTGTGGTAAAGGGCAAAAAGAATTAATGAAAGACTGTCTGGTCATCAGCAGCATGCAGAGCAGCTAAAGCCAGATGTGAAAAGTGTGACTGTACAATATAAGGGGCACCATTTGCTTCTGAAGCCATTATAGAGTTAAATATGTTTTATCAATATTTGGGTGGTAGCTGGCAATAACAGGTCTTGAGGAAAAGAAGGCTTTTTCCAACTTGCACACAGGCGCAGTTATGTTTATATTCATCATTATCATAAATTAACAGGGCATTATCGTGAGCATAAAGGCATCCTAGAGGAGTCACATAAAGGTAATGGGACAGCAACAAGGTGGTATAGATGGGCTCTGGTACCAGATGGACCGGAGCTTGAAACTATCACTACTAATAAGCAACTATGTAGCCTTAGGTAAATAAACGACTTGGTGTCTCTGACCCTCCAGTTTCATATCTATAAAAGAAATAATAAACATCAACTCCTAAATCCTTACCATAAGAATGAAAGGAAAAAACAAGTGCACAGCCCCAAGTACCACATCAGCAACTAATAGGCACTCAAAATATCCAGATAATCATATTCTAAAAGCAATCAAATTTTGCATTGATGTCAAGTAAGAACATAGGTGTTTGTTGACTTCTACTATTAATTCTCACTCTAAAAGCTTATGCTTTCATTCTCCCCTCATTCCTTGCTAAATTACAAGGATGGATGCTCTATCTCATGTATCAACATCCAAGAGTGTGCCTCCCTAAGACAGTATAGTGTATTAGTTCAATAAATAGAATTGGTTAGATATTATAAAAGTAGGGTGAAAATTCCAGTATTCCCTAACTGTGACTTCCCTACCCTGTTCGTGGACAGGAGAATTCTATCAGTATGTTTACTCTGTCTAATATGAATACCAAAAATCATCCATAAAATGATGTTACTCAGAGGGTCTTACCTTTTTAGGAAGTCACAGACCCCTTTCAGAATCAGGTAAAATCTATGGCATTTCTCCACTGTGTCATATCCATCTAGGCATACACACAAAAATTTGCATGGAATTTCATGGGGATTAGGGGTACTTTGAAGGTTATTATTAAGTATGGTCTCTACAATAAGAATGCCAATCTGAAACAACATAGCTTAATTTGTACATTTAATTATAATCATCTTTGGGGATTATAAATTCAGGATGTGTGTTCTCCACTATTCCAATTAATTCTTTACTTAATCCAAAACTACTTCTCTTAAGGTTCAAGAGAAGGTCGTTCAACATCTTATATTCTATCAAATAGATTTATCACCTAGATGCTTTTATTTATAAGTAACAGAAAACCCAGTTCAAATTGCTTTAAACAATGAAAGTGTTTATTGGTCACATTAAGTCTAAAAGCAAAGTGGACTTTGAACATAGTTTGATTTGGATTCTAGCTATTTCTCTGTAATTTTGTCCTATTCAGCTTTGCCCTCAGACTGGCATTGCCAAGATCACAAAATAGCTGCTGCATTTTCAGGCTCCACATCAGCACGTTACATTCAGGGAGCAAAAGCACCTATGACACAACAAATTTTCAGCAAAATCACAAATGGCCCTCCAACTGAACAATACCTAAACTAATCCTTGTAGAGAAAGTAGTACAAGATGCCAATAGATTTAGGCCTAGACAACTTGAAAGAATCACTGTAGCAAAAACCCAATCAAATCTCACCCTTGGAGATGGATTGGAATCAGTTCCACCCAAAGTCATGATCCTTCCCATGCTCCCCTTTAATTTAATCCTTGTTGTTTTTAGTCACCAATGGGAAATGAATCTCGCTCAGTCATGTCTGACTCTTTGCGATCTCATGGACTGTAGCCCACCAGGCTCTTCTGTTCATGGGAATTCTCCAGGCAAGAATACAGCAGATGGGTAGCCATTCCCTTCTCCAGGGGATCGTCCCAACCCAGGGATCAAACCCAGGTTTCCTGCATTGCAAGAAGATTCTTTACCAGCTGAGCAACCATACCCAGTTCTTTTGCAGCCCCATGAAGTGTAGCCTGCCAGTCTTCTCTGTCCATGGGATTTCCTAGGCAAGAATACTGGAGTGGGTTGCCATTTCCTTCTCTGAGGAATGATCCCAACCCAGATATCGAACCTATGTCTCCTGAATTGCAGGTGGATTCTTTACCACTGAGTCACCTAGGAAGCCCAATTTAATCCTTTCAATATTTATGAATGTTGCTCACATTCCTTCAGAATAAGAAATCCAAGGTTTTTTAGCCTAGCATCCTATTGTGGTTCTCCACTCCCTGGCCATGATAGTTTGGTATAGAAGTATGATTGTGCTTTTTCCTAATGTGTGGGTATTGAGGATCCATAATGAACCCTTCATTTATTTTCAATTCATGTTTCTTTCATTACAGGCACATTTGTTGTCCAAGTCACTGCAACTGATGCTGATGATCCAACCTACGGGAACAGTGCTAAAGTTGTCTATAGCATCCTACAGGGGCAGCCCTATTTTTCAGTTGAATCAGAAACAGGTTAGAATTCCTCTTGCATCTTCTTTTTAAGATATGTAATTTTAATTGACATGCTCAGCTGAGCTAGCAACTTTTAATAAAAACAATCAGTGTGATTGAATTTTCTTAGATTCATCTCCAAGCACCAGTGACATATTTGTAAACATGACATCCAGATCATTTTAATCAAGAAATCTGACAATGGATCTTTCATATACTGTGTTTATATAAGGGAGATTTGGAAAAATTACACATTACCTTACTATTTCCTCCAGTTTGAGATAAAACTAAAAGGCCAACCCCTTTTGATAGCCAAGATGGTTGTTTGCACATATTCTGATTCTTCTTTTTCTAGTTACTTAGTAGGATTGCATCTCTCTACCTTACAAGAAAGCTAGATGTAGCCATGTGATTTATTTGGGGCAATAAAATGTGGTAGTCATATGAGTCATTTCCAAGCAAAATTTGTAGACCTGCTGCATAATCCACCATTTTCCCTCCCACTTGCCACAGTGATCATGGATGGAAACCAGTATCAAGTGAGTCTTCAGCCTGAATGTCTAAAGGTTATCATGAGCGGATTTTCTTTCTGGCCTACTCAGAGCACTTTAGTTTTGTTAAGCCACTGAGATTTTACTTTGTTGGTTGTCACATTGTCTAGCTTATCTTAACTGATACTGCCCTAAAAAAAAAATGGATTGCCTTAACTCTTTTTTCCACATCTTAGTTTTCTGCACTTTCTCCACAAAGTAGCATACTATCTATGATGAATTGTGTTTTAATATATACAATATATACACTGGCTTAAAACTCAACATTCAGAAAACCAAGATCATGGCATCCGGTCCTGTCACTTCATGGCAAATAGATGGGGAAATAACAGAAACAGTGACAGACTTTATATTCTTGGGCTCCAAAATCACTGCAGATGGTGACTATAGCCATGAAATTAAAAGATGCTTGCTCCTTGGAAGAAAAGCTATGACCAACTTAGACAGCATATTAAAAAGCAGAGACATTACTTTGCCATCAAAGGTCCATCTATTCAAAGCTATGGTTTTTCCAGTAGTTATGTATGGATGTGAGAGTTAGACTATAACAAAAGCTGAGTGCTGAAGAATTGATGCTTTTGAACTGTGGTGTTGGAGAAGACTCTTGAGAGTCTCTTGGACTGCAAGGAGATCCAACCAGTCAATCCTAAAGGAAATCAGCCCTGAATATTCATTGGAAGGACTGATGCTGAAGCTGAAACTCCAATACTTTGGCCACTTGATGTGAAGAACTGACTCATTGGAAAAGACTCTGATGCTGGGAAAGATTGAAGGTGGGAGGAGAAGGGGATGGCAGAGGATGAGATGGCTGGATGGCATCACTGACTTGATGGACGTGAGTTTGAGTAAGCTCCAGGAGTTGGTGATGGACATGGGTGGCCTGGCGTGCTGCAGTCCATGGGGTCACAAAGAGTCAGTCACGACCAAGCAACTGAACTGAACTGAACTTGTACTGTATAGTAAATTCCACGTGTATTTTTGCTATCGTGTTAAGAGTCAAGTTCCTTTTACACGATTTTCAAGCTTCCGTTATTGTTTGGATGTCAAAACCTTTCTAAGTTACTATATCTAGTTGGAAACCAATGTAAGAGGCGCAATGAACTTGGAAAGAATCCCAGGAGAAAGAAAATGTTGAGTTTAGAGACAATGAGGATGAAAAATTAGAATTATTCAACCTAAAGGACAAAAGGCTAAGGTGATCTCCGGTATTTAAATAGAGAAGTAATATTATTTGGAGAATAGAAAGCAGTTTCACTTTCACTGGAGCCAGCACCATAGGAAAAAGATTGACCTGTTGTCTGAGGTATTCTATTAAAAATAAAGAAAGATATTTTCAGTCTCATTAGTCATTAAGCATTGGAATGTGCCACCAGAGAAGGTTATTAAGACTTCAGTGATTTTTGAAAGAATGTGGTTAATTTAAACCTAAGCCTTACACAGAAAGTAGATGAAATTTTAGAAGTTCTTTAAACTAATTATTTTGTAACTACCTAACAATAGAGATAATTTTTATCTAGCTGAAGAGTGTTGGTCACTGCTAGGACCTGTTGAACTAAAGTTTACCTCAGCTTTAGGGAAAAGATACTCTAGGATCATACAAGATGATTATTATAAGAGAACCAATACTGTTTTCATAAGACCATAGTTCTGTGGTTTAGAAGATCCTCAGAACATTCATTATGGTGGGTATATTTGAAGAGGCATCAGTCAATTCCAATCAGTAAAGTGAAACTCAAGAGTCAGTGCTAGTATACACACATACATATGCATGCTCAGTCAAGCCCAGCTCTTCTTGACCCGATGGACTGCAGCCCGCCAGACTCCCCAGTCCTTGGAATTTCCCAGGCAAGAATACTGGAGTGAGTTGCTGTTTCCTTTTCCAGTGGGTCTACCCATCCAGGGATCAAACCCACGTCTTATGCATCAGCAGGCAGATTCTTTACCTGCCTAGCCATTAGGGAAGTCTTTTCAAGTATACATGACTTTCTTAACAATTTCCTCATAATACACCTAATTGTCTTTTATTCTACTGTGGCATAGTAGTATACCACTGTGCCACATGCCAAGTTATGTTTTGCTGTGTCATCTTATCACACTTAACAGTTATACAACTTACGGTCTACATTACTGAAGGATGTGATTTACATTCATTTTCATTCTTCTTCCATCATAGGTGAATGAGTGTGTGTGCGTGTAGGTTTTAATGTATCTACCTCCCCTATGTGGTTTTAATTGCCTTCAGTACAAAGGTCATCTATAATCAATCATCTTTATGGTCATCCATGATATCTGCATAGTGTTAGGCACATTGTGGGTGACAATCTATGTTTGTTTGCATAAATAAATAATTTTGGAAAGTATTTTTACTACATCCCTTTCCATTTCTGAATTTCATACCCACAGGTATCATCAAGACAGCCTTGCTCAACATGGATCGAGAAAACAGGGAGCAGTACCAAGTGGTGATTCAAGCCAAGGATATGGGCGGCCAGATGGGAGGATTATCTGGGACTACCACGGTGAACATCACGCTGACTGACGTCAATGACAACCCTCCTCGGTTTCCCCAGAGTAGGAACATTTGATTGAATGACTTTCTTCAGGGAACTTTTGTAAAACTGTAACTTTAAGAATGATATTTATTTTTTCTTTATTGTTATTAATTGCCAAAGTTAGTGAACTTAGTAAGAACTGGCACATTTATTAACAATGAGCTGACAGTACTAATGCTCAGTAGATGTAAACGTTTATCAGTAATTAACTGAGCAGTTGTCTGATATGTCTGTTATTATAAAAGCAATATCATTGTTTTATTTTTCTTTATTAATAAGACTACTACAGACATAAATATGCTTGTGCAGAACATATGTTTACAAGCATGCTGCTATTTGTTAGGAAGAAATCGACTGTATATTTTGTGAATTTAATCAGGCATATAATCTCCTTTAAGTCTTTGCAAGGGGAGGATTTATCATTTTACTGTTTCTAAAAATAAAACTGTAGAAATAACTATGTACTTAAACCATTTGTGCTCATAAATAGTTTTCCACATGATGGTTAACTGAGTTACCGAAAGTCATTTCTAAAATTTTTAACAATCATGATTAGATAAGACGGAAGATGAAGGAAGATAAGTGCCCACTCTTAAAGCAATACACTTGACCTTTTCACTTATAGACCTCAGGAGGTACTGGTTTTCATGTCATTTTTCTTCCAACATCAAAATTCCTTTCTGACCATAAGTCAAAGTCATGTCCGAATCTTTGCAACCCCATGGACTACACAGTCCATGGAATTCTCCAGTCCAGAATACTGGAGTGGGTACTCTTCCCTTCTCCAGGGGATCTTCCCAACCCAGGGATCGAATCCAGGTCTCCTGCATTGCAGGCAGATTCTTTACTGTCTGAGCCACTGGAGAAAACTATGTAATACCTGAATCCCTTCTTCTAGGAGAAAATAGTTGCCCATCATTATGTACAAAACCTACTTACTCAAATGTGGCCATTTTTTTAAAGCCAGTCAACTGATTAAGAGCTTCTCTTATAATGGAGATACACATGGATCAACAAGAAATACTTATATTTTCTTTACTTTTTTAAAAAAAAATTATTTTTTATTGAAGGATAATTGCTTTACAGAATTTTGTTTTCTATCAAACCTCAACATGAATCAGTCATAGATATACATATATCCCCTCCCTTTTGAATCTCCCTACCATCTTCCTCCCCATCCCACCCCTCTACATCGATACAGAACCCCTGTTTGAGTTTCCTGAGTCATACAGCAAATTCCCATTGGCTATCTATTTTATATATGGTAATGTGAGTTTCCATGTTACTCTTGCCATACATCTCACCCTCTCCTCCCTTCTCCCCATGTCCATAAGTCAATTTTCTATGTCTGTTTCTCCATTGCTGCCCTGTAAATAAAATTCTTCAGTACCATTTTTCTAGATTCTATATATATGTGTTAGAATATGATCTTTATCTTCCTCTTTCTGACTTACTTCACTCTGTATAACAGGTTTTAGGTTCATCCACCTCATTAGAACTGACTCAAATGTGTTCCTTTTTATGGCTGAGTAATACTCCATTGTGTATATGTACCACAGCTTCTTTATGCATTCATCTGTCAATGGACATCTAGGTTGCTTCCATGTTCTAGCTGTTGTAAATAGTACTGCAATGAACAATGGGATACACGTGTCTATTTCAATTTTGGTTTCCCTGGGGTATATGCCTACAAATGGGATTGCTGGGTCATATGGTGGTTTTATTCCTAGTTTTTTAAGGAATCTCCATACCATCTACTTTTTTCAAGTATTTAATCATAGTTCAGTTCAGTTCAGTCACTCAGTCATGTCTGACTCTTTGTAACCCCATGAATTGCAGCACGCCAGGCCTCCCTGTCCATCACCAACTCCAGGAGTTCACTCAAACTCACGTCCATAAAGTCAGTGATGCCATCCAGCCATCTCATCCTCTGTCATCCCCTTCTCCTCCTGCCCCCAATCCCTCCCAGCATCAGAGTCTTTTCCAATGAGTCAACTCTTTGCATGAGGTGGCCAAAGTACTGGAGTTTCAGCTTTAGCATCATTCCTTCCAAAGAACACCCAGGACTGATCTCCTTTAGAATGGACTGGTTGGATCTCCTTTTTAGCTAACTGCAAAAACAGAATAGCTAACTGATTTCTGATTTAATGGGCAGAAGAAAGTTTTTATGAACCCTAAAACATCCATTCAGGAGCCTGACATGAAAAAATCAAGATCACCAACACTTTCTCCCAAAACCTCTTTTCTATGTGGGGATGGCTTGGAGAAGGCGAGCAGGAGGATTTACCCAAAGCTTGTTACCAGGGGACTTCCCCCTCTGCACTCTCTCCGAGAATAAACTGTGCTCCTTTCTGCATAATGTCCCAAGGTGAGGGATAGGAGACTACAGGAAGAGATTGGAGGCACCCGAGTACACTTCCACTTCCCTCATGATAAAACTGGCCTCTTCTATCATCTTATCAAGAATGAGCTCAATACTTAGTGAATTAAATATTATTAAAGTATTATACTTTAGTGGGCTTCCCTGATAGCTCAGTTGGTAAAGAATCTGCTTGCAATGTGGGAGACCTGGTTTTGATCCCTGGGTTGGGAAGATCCTCTGGAGAAGGGAAAAGCTACCCACTCCAGTATTCTGGCCTGGAGAATTCCATGGACTGTATAGTCCATGGGGTCACAAAGAGTCGAAACGACTGAGCGACTTTCACACTTTAGTAGTGTCATAGTGTAAATTTTCTTTCCAAGGCAATTTGTGTAAATGGTGGGTAAAATGTAATGTGTGAGAGTAGGATAACTTTTGTTTTGCTATTTTGGGGTGGAGGGTGGTGCTAAGGACCTGCTAGCCTGGCATACTTGAACTGAAACTCACAAGTAGTCTCCTTTGACTAATTTTCCAACATGAAGACATAAGAAAAGTATATGTCTATATAATAAAGTTTTTAATCAGTAGTATAAATACAAGAATGGGAGCGGTCCATGTATAAAAAGGACACTAATATTTAAAGGAAAAAAAATCAGTCAAACCTAGAAAAATTTTCAGAGCTTTATTCCTCAATGTATTTATCTATATCCTTAAGTGCAACTAAACCAGCTCCACATATGAGTGAAGGAATCTCATCTCTACTTGGATACATTCTCTGAAGTGCTATAATTTGTTTTCACCTTCAGTTACTATTAGCAATGACAGAAAGAATTCTCAAAGAATACCTAGTAACTGGCTTAAAGTCTCAGTTCAGGTTAAATTCTTTTTTATTCTTTCTGCTAGATTACTGCAGCCTCCTCTAACAGTTCAGGCTTTCTCACAATCACACCATAAACTTGGAAGCCTACTTACAGGACAAGAAGTGTTTTCCCTTTGCCAAGAGACAAGTCATGAAATAGAAGAAATATTCTTAACAACCATGAAAGTAAAAACATTAAAGAGACAAGGGCACCATTAATGATTTTAAGGAAAGCACAAATCTGCCTGCATCCATGGTACTATCTGAACAAACTGCTAGAAAGTGGGTTTTGTTTTTATTATGATGAGGCATAATTAGTCTGTGTTTGACTTTATCTGTCTGGTAATTAATAGGTACATATCAGTTTAAAACTCCTGAATCTTCTCCACCGGGCACACCAATTGGCAGGATCAAAGCCAGCGATGCCGACGTGGGAGAAAATGCTGAAATCGAGTACAGCATTACAGAGGGAGAGGGGCTGGACATGTTTGATGTCATCACTGATCAGGAAACTCAGGAAGGGATTATAACCGTCAAAAAGGTAATGTATTTTTTTAAAATACTATGCAAATGAAAGCATTTATTTTTCTCTGGTCCCCAAGTAACTGGGGGCAATTACATCTCACATGAACATTCCTCTCAAGTCTTGCTTATTAATTTTTTTTAAGAGTAAGAGTGTTGCCTGCATTGCACACATGCTAAGATGCTTCAGTCGTGTCCTACTCTTTGTGACCCCGTGGACTGTAGCCCACCAGGCTCCTCTGTCCATGGGATTTTCCAGGCAAGAATACTGGAGTAGGTTGCCATTCCCATCTCAAGGGAATCTTCCCAACCCACTGACTGAATCCGTGTCTCTTACATCACCTGCGTTGACTGATGGGTTCTTTACCACTAGCATCACTGGGCTGCCCAATTTTTTTTAAAGACCTAGTCTAATTACAGTAAGAGTTCTTTGGTTGGCTTTCAGGAGTTCTCAATAATCTTATGCATTCATTAATTCTATACTTTTTAATAAATTTGTATTTAAAAGTTCCTAAGTAAATAGCATAAACAAATGAAACACATAAAAATACATGAATAAATAGTATAACTGAAGAATAAATTTTAAAACAGACACCATTTGAATGTTGGAGATGCAATAGTACATTCAACAAGATGGTCTCTGCTCTCAGAGAACTGCTCTTAGGGACAAGAAAGCAAATGAACAAAGAAACACATAGAACTACAAATTCCACTACATGCTTTGAAGGAAAGGAGTAAGACAAGCAGTGACAGAGATGGTTTGAATTAAAGAGAGAAGCTATAGAAAGACCACAGAAATAAAGTAACAAAATTTCCCGCAAGCTCTTTAGCTACTTTTTGAAATGCAATAATTAAGATTTTGTATTCTGAATTCCTATTTTTCTCCTATGTAATCACTACTTTGGAACATGCACACGAAAACTTTATGTTCTGAATTCTTATTTGTCCCCTATGTACTTATTTACCCGCAAAACTGTCATGGAGCAGTACACAAAAAAGTGGCAAAAATTAAAAATCAAAAAAAAAAATTAAAAATCAATAAACTGTGTGCTTCAAAGCTAAAAATAATATTAATTTTGGTTACTGTGTTTAATGAGTTCACTTTTGTTGTGTATTGTGTCATATTTTCTCTCTCCTTTGGTGTAATGTTTTATTTGCTGGTAAATATAAGCATAGGTGGATGTAAACAAGAAGAAAAATTTTCCTCTTAAGCTTTGGATTGTATGTCTTAATATCTGGGAACACAATAAAACATGTTTCAGTGACATTCAGATCAATGTTTTATACTATAATATAATTAGGAAGCCCATTAGTGTGCATTAACCTTTTTAATTTTCTTGGTGCCTTATCAGATTCATGCTGAAATTTTGCCTAGCCGACTAAATCACATTCACTAACATCTTGATTAATTGTGTTTCTAGTGAGCCTTGTCATATTATCATCTAAAACTAAAAGTCAGCAATAAGCATTTGGGTTCACTATGTCTCCAGAAGCAGAGATAACTTCTCCTACAGACCTCTGAAAACAATGATCATTGCTTTCTTTGGCAAGTAATTAGCCAGATGCCCTTATCTGGATATCACTTGGAATATTTTAACACCTCATGCCAAAAAAAAAAAAAATTTTTTTAATCTATTTTATCTAAACAAGGAATAGAAAATTAGGCTGCAAACCAGCAGCTCTCCATCCTAGCTCTGATCTTAGTTCCTCCACCAGGGATCGAACACATGCCCCTACATTGGAAGCACAGTCTTAACCACTGGACCACCACGAAAGTTCTTTGACAAATTTTAAACACTCAGTGACTGTTCAGTTAAAGCCAAATGTGATAACATCTGACACAGAATACTCTTCTACGTATTTGCCAACCTGCCCCTGGTGTGGCTTCTGATAGTCAGATATAAGGACTTTTATAAAAGGGGCCTCTTTAGGTTCTCTCCTGCTTCTAGGTGCCCTCTCCTGCCCATCATAAACTTTCATTCCTGGTGCATGATTTCTGCCCACAATTTCATCAGGATTGGTGGCATCTGAACTCCCATGTCTTTTCCCAACATTATGCTGTGTAGTAATGTCTCAAAGCAATATGATCACATTCATTTATCAGTGGTTTGCATTAAAAATGGCTCATGTCTTGACTTTCTGTGTCTTGACTGCTTTAAACATGTCATTTCTTCCTCCCCTCACTTCCCACAAGCTCTTGGACTTTGAAAAGAAGAAAGTGTATACCCTCAAAGTGGAAGCCTCCAATCCTCATGTTGAACCCCGCTTTCTCTACCTGGGTCCATTCAAAGATTCAGCCACGGTGAGAATTATGGTGGAAGATGTAGATGAGCCGCCTGTTTTCAGCAAACTGGCCTACATCCTGCAAATAAGAGAAGACGCTCAGATAAATACGACAATAGGCTCGGTCACAGCCCAAGACCCAGATGCTGCCAGGAACCCTGTCAAGTAAGCACGCTTCTGTGACATGTCTCTTCCATAAGTTTGTTGATTTAAATTCAAATATTCACTTGCAAATTGGAAAGGATGAATCCTTTTTTCCAATTAGTTGTATCTTCCTTTAAAAACTACTTTAAAGTACTTTTACTACCTTTACACTTCTTGCACAATATAAAATATTATTTTAGCAACTAAATAAACCTTAAAAACTCAACATTTGGGGATTGCCCTGGTGGTTCAGTGGCTAAGATTCTGCCCTCCCACTGCAGAGGGAATGGGTTCGATCTCTGGTTGGGGAACTAAGATCCGTATGCCTTCAGTCAGCCCCCAAAATTATATTTTTAATTTGGGAGGAAGGCATAAAATGAGCTGTAAGGAGTTTATTGCTTATATGGGAGTGGTACAAGGTAATGCAGTTGAATGGGCTGGGATTTCTTCTCAGGTCTTAGATTTGTCAAAGTTGGTGGAGGAAGCACTTTTAACAAAAAAGGCACTAGGCTTGAAAGTCTGTTTTTCCAGTGTGGAAGAACCTACCATATAACACTTACAGGCAGAATTATGCTCCATTTGGATGCGTAATTTTTTTCCTTTTGCAGACATGGATAAAAACAAGCACAGTTTCATGATATATGTCTGGGAAATCATGGGGAAATTAATAGAGTTGAGTCCAAATATATACCAAGTAAGCAAAGCTCTATTTTCCCTGTACATCTTCACTGTAAATTACATTGTAAGAAGGCCTCATGGCTCTTTGAGACCATCATTGCTTAAGTATGCTAGAATCTTATCACAAAAGCACTGGAATCCACAGCTTCAAGCCTTTACCCATAGCTTAGTTGACTCGCTGAGGAAAGAGCTAAACCAGAATAATATTGTGTCTATTATTCCCCGTGAAGAAAGTAAGCAGGCTGAGAAGTTGTGCCAGTGAGTCCAAAAATTTCTGCTCAGGGCACTTGCCATGTGCCAGGCTTGTTCCAGGCACTAGGGATATGAGTGAGAATAGTACCCAGTCCTGATTGCAGGGAGCTTGCATTCTAACTGGGGAAGACAGAAATAAGCAAACAATAAATATGTGACAATGTTAGTTGCTCAGTCATGTCCAACTGTAGCCTGTCAGGCTCCTCTGTCTATAGAATTCTCCAGGCAAGAATACTGGAGTGGGTTGCCATCCCCTTCTCCAGGGTATCTTCCCAACCCAGGGACTGAACCTGGGTCTCCTGAATTGCAGGCAGATTTTTTACTGTTTGAGCCACCAGGGAAGCCCTGTGATATGTCAGGTGACACTAAAGTGTAAGCAGCAAAATAAGACAGAGAAAACAAAGGGTGGGATTTCCCTGGCAGTCCAGTGGTTAAGACTCCATGCTTCCAATGCAGTGGGCTTGGGTTCAATCCTGGTCAGGGAACTAAGATCCCCCATGCTGTGTGGCATGGCCAAAAGAAAGAAAGAACACAAAGGGCATCTGGATACTATCTTAGTGCAGTCAGGCCTGGCCTTGCTGGAAATCATTTGAGTAAAGCTTTGAATGAAAGGAAGGGATGAACCACACTAATATCTTGGGGAAGAAGGTGCCAAGAAGAGGGAAAAGCAAGGGGAGGATCTGATATCAGAGCTTGCCGGGCATATGGGAGGAGAGGCCGGCCAAGCTGAGAGCAGTCGCAGATGAAGAGAAATTACGGTATCAGGTATCAGACAACAGAGGTTCGGTAGGTGGTGAGCGAGGCAGGTCCTACTGGGATTTGTGGGCCCTAGAAGGAAATGGCAACCCACTCCAGTACTCTTGCCTGGAAAATCCCATGGATGGAGGAGCCTGGTAGGCTACAGTCCATGGGGTCCCGAAGAGTCGGACACGACTGAGCAACTTCACTTTCACTTTTCACTTTCATGCATTGGAGAAGGAAATGGCAACCCACTCCAGTGTTCTTGCCTGGAGAATCCCAGGGACGGGGGAGCCTGCTGTGCTGCCATCTATGGGGTTGCACAGAGTCGGACACGACTGAAGTGACTTAGCAGCCGCAGTAGCAGCAGTAACCACTGTATTTTATTCTGATTGAGGTAAGAAGCCACTGGCAAGCTTTGAGCAGACTTAACTAATCCAAAACTACTGTCTAAATGGATCGCATTGGTTGTTGTGTGAAGAATATTTTTTTTGCAGATGAAAGACTTTGAGGTTCTAAGGCAGTTGTTTCCTAACTTTTCAGCCACTGAGCCCTTTGTTCAAATGAAATCTCATGGCAAGTCCCACAACTAAAACACAGAAATGCCTGGCTTATTTTCAGAGAATAATTTTAAATATTTGGGAAAAGAGACTTTCTTGTTTTATCATTCTACTGGAATATCTCCTTGGATTGCATGATGGGCAACCCAGAGTAGCCACATGAGAGCTCATGGGTCAAGGGCTCCTCCATATACATTTAACATTATTAATAAGGAAAATGGGCTTCTCGGGGAATGCTAGTGGTAAAGAACCCACCTGCCAATGCAGGAGACATACCAGACATGGGTTCGATCACTGGGTCAGAAGATCTCCTGGAGGAGGCATGGCAACCCACTCCAGTATTCTTGCCTTGAGAATCCCATGAACAGAGGAGCCCGGAGGGCTACAGTCCATGGGGTCTCAAAGAGTGGGACACAAGTGAAGCAACCTAGTACGCAGCACGCAGCACACATGCAACAAGGAACTTAAACAATGGCCTTTGCTTACACAACAGGAATAACCTTGAGTACTTTCACAACGTGCTTTTACTCAAAGTTTGTGTGCTGCATAAGAAAACAATCTTAGTAAGTCAATATCAAGACCAATTTAAATGGGCTAATGCTGGAAGTTTATAAATACGAACTTTGATTACCTCTTTGATCAGTCAAAATATTTTTAATGAAAGAGATAATGTCTTCTGGGAATTTAGGCTGCATTTTTGTATCTGTTTTACTTTTACACCACATACCACTTTTACCCATTGTATTTGTTTCATTATAGGAAGTAGTTAGCTTGTCAGAAGTTAGGTTGGCTGTCAACTAATTTTAAGATTTTTTCTGCCAGTCTTTCTTTGGTACATATGGATTTCATGTAGGGACATAGATTGAAAGATAAAAATATATATAGATACATTGGTACATAGATGTATGTTCCAGTGGTTTCTTATATAGGAGAATTATAACTGATTCTTATATTCAGAAAGTACAACCATATATAGTTTTTGGTTATTCAAGACATAAATATGGAACAATTAAGTGTTAGATGCCATCTTAAGTATAATTAATACTAGAGAATTCTTTCCCAAATGTTAATTTATCATTATTTTAGCACAAATCTTTACTTCTTTGCTGCTGCTGCTAAATCGCTTCAGTCGTGTCCGACTCTGTGTGACCCAATGGACGGCAGCCCACCAGGCTCCCCCGTCCCTCAGATTCTCCAGGCAAGAACACTAGAGTGGGTTGCCATTTCCTTCTCCAATGCATTAAAGTGAAAAGTGAAAGTGAAGTTGCTCAGTCGTATCCGACTCTTTGCAACCCCACGGACTGCAGCCTACCAGGCTCCTCTGTCCATGGGATTTTCCAGGGACTCTTCGCAACCCCATGGACTGCAGCCTACCAGGCTCCTCTGCCCATGGGATTTTCCAGGCAAGAGTACTGGAGTGGGGTGCCATTGCCTTCTCCGCTTTACTTCTTTAGTCACATAAAATAATTTCCTTTCAACAACTTTATATCACGTGTCCTTTGATTTACATGGAAGTCATAAAATGTCACTCTGAATACTTATTCTGAAAATTTTACATGCAAATACATCATCTTTTCCTGACCCACAAAGCCCCCTTCAGGATACATAAGACAAATTATTGAATCACAGAATACAATAAAGTTCGAGGGGAAAAAAGGAGGTACCTAGCAGAATGATCCACTCTAATCATGAAGAATTGATTACCTTTTTCCTTACCAGTTATTATGACAATTAATATGACTGACAGTAAATTTCTGAATATAAGTAGAAATTACTTTGGAAAGAAAAACAACAAACAAATGAGGCTTTGTGTGACTCAAGTGAGTCACTTTCCTAAACAACGTAGACATTTTAGGTCTTCTAATGATTTTTAAGTCCCCCAATTAAGGAAAGAAAATAATACAGAATTATGATATTTCCTAAATAGTCCTCTCTCTTTAAAATCAAAAGCCACCTTTAGGACTTCCCTGGCAGTTCAATGGTTAAGACTCTATACTTCTACTGCAGGGGTCATGGGTTTGATCCCTGGTTGGGGAACTAAGATCTTACATGCCACATGCCTGGCCAAAAAAATTAAGCAAGTAAATAAATAAAATGAAAAGCCACCTTCAACTAAAACTTCCTCACCCTTTATTTCAAAGTTTGATTGGAAAATATGATTACTTGTAAAACTTAAAACCATAGCAAGAAGGAAAGAGACAGAACAAGAAAAGATTTCTGCTGTGTATAACTGTTAGAGCTTATAAAAGCAATAAGCAGCATGTCTTAAGCTTGACATTTTTCATGAAAGAAAAATATATATTTGTAGAAAATAATTAAATTCCTTACAAAGGCTATGAATACTGCGATTTCCTTTTTGGTAATAATGTCCTATAAATATTTGTCATCTTCAAATTAAAAATGAAGAAAGGTGATCAAACAAGTTCATTGCAATTGATTAAATTCTTAATAAATGCTGATTCATGACATAAATGACAAAACAATAGCTCTTTCATCTGTTTCAATACTTTTGATAATAAGATTTATATAATCTTATAATTTATATAATCTTATAAATCTAGATTTATATAAACTGAAACTAAAATTCCAGCTTGATATATATGTATCCATTGTGAACTTCATTAATTCTCTTTAAAATCAGGTTTAAATACCCTACAATAATTGAATATCTATTTTTCAGACATCTGCTAGATGATGAAAAGAGATTTTATTAGGATAACATATATTGTTTATTATTATTCACTAGTAGTACTTTAAAACAAAATAATTGAAATAGAATCTTAGAATATAGTACACTATTTACAAGTTAGTAACAAATTTTTTTTTAATGCATAATAATTCCACACATGTATGACTAGGTAAGACATTTACTTAAAATATATTTCTACTGAGCTGACATCTTAAAATCTCCTATCATGATGTACATTTTGAGAATGCAGCTGAAACGGGCAACTTTTTTGTTCCTAATAGCCTTCACATATCAACTTTCTTCTGAGTTTTCTCTTTAGGAATCCTCTATAAAACAGGGTGTATTATATATTTTCCTCTTACTTATGGCTATTCCAGAAGCTAGTGATAAATTTATAAAGAAGATAGCATTTCTCAAAGTCTACTCCTCTTCCATGAATTTCAGTGTTGAAGACTGTCCTTTTTTGGTTTCTAAAACACCTCTTGGTTTTCCTTGAATTCTCCAAACCCTCCTTTTTAAATATGTATCAAATTCTTACTCTGCTCTAGGCACTGTTCTAGTCCCTGTGGGTCTCTGTTCCTGTTCGTCCTTTAAGCAACTCAGTTCCTCGCATTTTTCCCTCTTCTCCTCTTAGACAATTGACTAGAAAATCCAGATTGTCAGTCCAAATGTTTATTTATCTTGAGCTTCCTGGACTTTCCTAAGGCACCTCAGCCTCAGCATGTCAAAACTGATCTTCCCCAAATCCTCTTCTTCATGCCTATCATTTGTAATATCACCATCCAACCATTCTTCTAATTCAGCCAGTGATCTTTATTAAGCATGAGTTGGACAGTGACACTCCTCTGCATAAAATCCATTGGAAGATCTACATCAAGTTCAAATAAACTCCAACCCATTCCCATGGCCAGCCCATCCCTCTACAGTCCCAACTGTGAATCTCTTTCCAAGCCTATCTCCTAACTCCCTCTCCAGCCTCACTAACCTCAGCCACATTTACCATCTTTTGCTTTTTCAACAAAATGATTTTTAAAATAAAAATGAGTAATAGAAAAATAGCCAATAATCCTACTTATGCACACACACATGTTAAAGTTCTAAAGATCTAAAAAGTTAAAACATAACAATTAGTATATAAACTTGATCCAAATTACATTAAAAAAATTTGGTGATGATACTCAAAAATCATACAACTTGTCTAGTGGGTTCTATTAAGACCTCAACTGTAAAGCAGTAATTTCTCAGAATATCTTCCTTAATGTTCAGTTCAGTTCAGTTCAGTCACTCAGTTGTGTCTGGCTCTGCGATCCCATGGACTGCAGCACACCAGGCTTCCCTGTCCATCACCAACTCCCGGAGCTTGCTTAAATTCATGTCCATTGAGTTGGTGATGCCATCCAAGCATCTCATCCTCTGTCATCCCCTTTTCCTCCTGCCTTCAATCTTTCCCAGCATCAGGGTCTTTTCCAATGAGTCAGTTCTTCGCATCCAGTGGCCAAAGTATTGGAGTTTCAGCTTCAGCATCAGTCCTTCCAGTGAATATTCAGGATTGATTTCCTTTAGGATGGACTGGTTTGATCTCCTTGCATTCCAAGGGACTCTCAAGAGCCTTCTCCAACACCATAGTTCAAGCATCAGTGTTAAGTTACAGATTTTCAAATATGTGCTAAAGGTACAAAAAATTTCATGTAACCGATATTCTGGAATAGTTTTAGGATGTAAAAATAACAAATACAAAGAAAACCTTCCTAAATTCTACTCTGCATTTTCAGGTATTCTGTTGATCGACACACAGATATGGACAGAATATTCAACATCGATTCTGGAAATGGTTCAATCTTTACATCGAAACTTCTTGACCGAGAAACACTGCTGTGGCACAACATCACAGTGATAGCGACAGAGATCAGTGAGTCCACCCTTTTTCCTCTACCATCCCCAGTCCACAGAGAGCATTTCAGCAAGGGCTAGTGAAGCCTGGCTGGAACTCGTCACTGCGTATTGATGATCCTGCTCAATACATATTGAAGGAGAGAGCTCTGTAATGATTTGTACTAAATGTTTCTTCCAAACACCTGTTGGTTCAATCATAAATGCAAAGGCAACTGTGGAAGTTCTGTAATTTGGGAACAATAAAATGGGAATGCATCTCTCAGTCTAGGTACATGTTGGATTTGATTCCAAAATGCTTGTAAATCAGAGTGTCACACAAGCTGCTGAAAGAAATGGGCTCCCGGTTAGACACTGTATGTGTGTGTCAGTAGTGGGGGAGTGGGGATCAAGGATAACCTACAATGTAGGCATTGCTTAGAAATAGTTCTTTTAATTTCAGCAACATAACCAGTATTATTTTAGCAACATAATTATATGAGAAGAAAGAAAATGATGAATTTAGACAACAAATATTTGTCAATCTTCTGTCAGTTAGCTCTCTCTACGTGCATTTTTAAAAAGAATTGCTATATATAAGCTTTCATTGCACTTTATCAATTAATATATACCAACACAATATTTATTAATTAATATTTGTTTATCAAGGAGGACTTAGTATAGAAATCTTTTGGCTATTCACCTCTTAGCTTTCTGTAGAATGTCTGTTTCAAAATTGTTACAGAATTTTTTTTTTTTGAGTTGCTCAGTCGTGTCCGACTCTTTGTGACCCCATGGACTATACAGTCCATGGAATTCTCCAGGCCAGAATACTGGAGTGGGTAACCTTTCCCTTCTCCAGGGGATCTTCCCAACCCAGGAATCGAACCAGGATCTCCTGAATCGCAGTCGGATTCTTTACCAGCTGAGCTATCAGGGAAGCCCTGTTACAGAAGAGATATCAATTTTTACTTTTCCATGGAACACCAAATGAGCAATACTAACCATCAAGTAATCCACAGAGTATTTAGAATGAATTTTATCACAGTCTCCATTAAATGTAAGGCAAAGAAAAACACTGCCAAAGGGATACGTCAAATAATTATACACAGTGAAACCTGTGTAATATATACACAATGTGTAGACTTAAGTAAATTAAAGAAAGAGGATTTTTAAGATAGCATTTAAATGTTTAAAAATAGACATCTTAGTTATAGCTCATTTTTTAGCTTTTGTTTTTAGAAGTTCAAATGATTTTAGCTCAGGTATCTAGTGTAAAATGGTCCATATCAAATGGTTTAATACAGTAATATTCTTTGTCAGTATAACTCATGCAATTTGAAGTGGCTGAAAGATATTGAGTAGAATAATAAGTAACCAATGTGGACAAAATGAAGCATTGCTTCTGTGTAGTGGTAAGAATTTTTCATTATACATTTGTCAGGTAAGAATTCGATCTTCAGAATTTATGTGGAGGGACTACTGTGGATACAAATGACAGAGCGCACTTAAAGCGTTAAAATTACAAAATTATTTCCCAGTTAAAAAGGGTCATTTTTATAACATCATGAAATTTTATTTTTTACTGAGGTAGTCATCTTAAGTGTGTTTTAAGCTTTGCACTTAAAAATTTGTTTTTAATGTTTACTGTTTCTATGATATATTTGAAAATACTAGTGATAAAGGCCTTTTAAAACTCACCTTTGAAGCTCTGACTTTGGAAGAATAATGTGAGCAGTATTTTAGATGCAAAGGAACCTAAGAATCTTATTGTCCAAACTTTTTCAGTACCTTTTATGCTAAGAGTCAAGCTTGTATTAAACCAGCTCTCTCTCACTCCAGGCCAGTGTACTTGCCATTTCCTTGACCTCGAGAGCCAGAAACACTCACATGGCTTAACCCATCTCTTCATTCATGTCTCTATGCAAATGGCATCTCATCAGAGAAGCCAGTCCTCGTCATCCCACACAAAGCTGCATCTCCGTCTCTCTCCGGTCCCTTTTACCTGTTTAATTTCTCCATAGCATTTGCCATCTGGCACATTATATATTTATGTGTTTACAGTTTGCCTTCCTCCTTTAGAACAAAGCTCCAGGAAGCAGGATCTTTGTTATAGTCCCAATGTGTCCCAGCACCCCAAATAGTGGCTGGCACAAGCTAGTACTAGATGCTCACTAAATATTTATGATGAGAACAAACAAATAGACATATGAGTGAATGAATGAAAAGACCTGAGGTGAGAGACTCCAGCCCCTGATTCTTAGAACAGGAACCTATCTTCCATACTTCCCAGGAGATTATCAGAGATGACAGCAAAAACACTCCATTTACTGCAGGTCTTCAAACACTGATTAGGCTCTTTCATTATATGAGATGAACAGCCTCAGTTTTGTGGTCAGACAGACCCAAGTTTGAATCTAGGATCCACTCTTTATTATTAATTTCTCTGTGAATGTGAACAAATTACCTAACTCCTCCATGCCTCATCTATAATATAATGAGTTTCCTCATCTATAATATGGGGGCAATAATTATATCTATCTCAGAAGTTTATAAGGATTAAATAAAATAATATAACAAAGTGTTTAGCACAATGTCTAGCTCTCAAACTAAAAAACTAAGACCATTCACAATCATTATTATCCCATTCCTTTTTCCTTCTGTCCACAGAAAAGCCTACTTCCCTGGCTTCCTTTAAAATCTGCCTCTAAAATTCCTTTTCTGGATAGCTCTTCTTTATTTTCTGTTAATCTGGGATTTATTATATGATTGCACTGTATGGGCTTCCCTGGTAGCCCAAGAATCTGCCTGCAATGTAGGAGAATCCGGTTCGATTCCTGGGTCGGGAAGATCCCCTGAAGAAGGGATAGGCTACCCACTGCAGTATTTTGGGGCTTCCCTGAGGGCTCAGATGGTAAAGAATCCACCTGCAATGTGGGAGATCTGGATTCAGTCCCTGGGTTGGGAAGATCCCCTGGAGGAAGGCATGGTAACCCATTCCAATACTCTTGCCTGGAGAATCCCCTTGGACAGACGAGCCTGGTGGGCTCCAGTCCATGGGGTCACAGAAAGTCATATACAACTAAGTGACTAAGCACAGCACAGCACTGACTGTACATAAAGGTAGCTTTGTCCCCTATATATTTCCTTCAGGTGTATCCTTGTCCAGAAGTACCAAAGAATCGAATTCTACCTTTTTGTGACTCTGATGATACTGTGGTACTCACTGTGGTACTCACAGGAGCCTTGGGGAAACTATGTATGAATGAGAAAGGAGTGAGTAACCATCATCTAAATGGGATCGCCCATCAACATATAAATGCCTGTTCCTTTCTTTTGGGCATTTTGCAGATAATCCAAAGCAGAGCAGCCGAGTACCTCTATATATTAAAGTCCTAGATGTCAATGACAACCCCCCAGAATTTGCTGAATTCTATGAAACCTTTGTCTGTGAAAAAGCAAAAGCAGATCAGGTGAGTTTCATAAGAAAGCAAATTAATTAACTCAGACAAATTTAGATCTTCTAATAATTCAGATGATACACAGAGCTGAAGGCAAGTTTTGAATTATCTATGAAATAAATGCCAAAAAATTAATACTATAAATAAGAACCATGATGAATGTTTAACTTGCATAAGAGAACAAACAGTTTTTAAAAACAGGAAGTTCGTTAGTCTCACAGACTGATGCTGATCCCAAATTAGTCTTAAGTTTTCATGAAAATATATCAGTCATTGCATTATTGGAAAAATCTTTATTGGTGAGCAGATACTTTTAATTACAATATATACTGAAAAGTACTAGCTAGAACATATTTTACAATTGCCTATAATTCATAGTTTCATTTATTTACATTGCCCATCTGTACAAGTAATACAAATTCATGAATGTTTTACTGTTTTACACATTTGTCCCCACCTGAAATCAGTCTTTTCTGCCAGTGATATAAAAATTATGTTAGTTTGTCAAAATAGAAATGCACTGTTAAAATACATGTTAAAATGGGACTCTGAAGTTGTGGGTTTTATATTCAAACTAGCTCTTTAGCAAGTCAATTGCTTATGTATATGCCAAGCTTGCATTTCTAAGCAAGCTGTCCAAAGAGTGCCTCCCTTTACTTAAGTTGCAATGTTGTCATAAATCGCTGTGATATTTTAAGCTTGTTATCACTGTAGGGCTATGTTTCTCAACCCAGGTGATTTTGCCCCACACCCCCACCCCACCCCTCCCACCCCCGCCAGGGACATTTGGCAATATCTGGGGACATTTCTGGTTGTCACAAGGAAGAGGGTACTACTGGTTTCAACAGATGAATTTAGATTTGCTGCAATAAATACTGTTGTAGGGCTGTCCCTTGCTCTATTTCCAGCCAATCAGTTCTCTGCCTAGGGTGGATTCATTGTAAGTTTTCTAGAGGCTATCATTGTAAAATTAAAATTAGATATCATTGAGTTAAGCAATTTACTGCAAAGCTGTAAGAAACTCTTTTGAGTTAGTAAAACTTGATAACAGCTTTATGGTTTTGATTTCAGTTGATTCAGACCCTACGCGCCATTGACAAGGATGACCCTTACAGTGGGCACCAATTCTCGTTCTCTTTGGCCCCCGAAGCAGCCAGTGGCTCAAACTTTACCATTCAAGACAACAAAGGTAAATGAGCCCAAGCTGCCTGTCTGTCTATATATTTATGTCTGTATCTATATCTATCTAGTCTCATCAGAATTGATCCCATATATAACATGATTTCTGCTTCCATTCACCACTTTGCTTTCCGGTTCCAGACAACACGGCGGGAATCTTTACTCGGAAAAATGGCTATAACAGACACGAGATGAGCACCTATCTCCTGCCTGTGGTCATATCAGACAACGACTACCCAGTCCAAAGCAGCACTGGGACAGTGACTGTCCGGGTCTGTGCATGTGACCACCAAGGGAACATGCAGTCCTGCCATGCGGAGGCCCTCGTCCACCCCACGGGACTGAGCACGGGGGCTCTGATTGCCATCCTTCTGTGCATCGTGACCCTACTAGGTAAACTGCTTCTCCCTGCATCCTATCTCCCCATGCTGAGGGGCACACACTGTTACTGTGGCTCTCTAGATTTATCCGCCTCCCCCATTAAGGCATACAGCCTGATCTAGGTGAGTAGAGTTATGTGCTGGGAATCTTATGTGTGTTCACCCATGAACTAGTTTTTGCTTGAAAAATGGCTTTGGAGAATGAACAGTTGTGAAACTTGCCCATGTCTTCCCCCACTGAGGGAGTCGTTCCACCAAAAGAATCTCTTGTCTATCAGGCTGGGAATGAGTTGCAGGGGGATTTGAGGGCAATATAAATACACCCTTTCCATTTCATTTGTTATTTAATATGTAACCTGGCGAACATTCAGTTTTCAAAGAACAAAAGTTGTTGGGTGTGGAGTATATATGATGAAGGCCATTTCCATCAAGGTAAAGTTTAAAGATCAATGAGAAACTAGAAAGAGAACTGCAATGACTTTTTTTCTCTCATACAGGAAAATAAATAGTGGTGAATTTTCTTGAACTCAGCAAACTTGCTTGGATCCACCCACTTGAATAACTACCTTCTTAGCATTGCTCTCTGATTACCACATACACAATGTCTATTATTTCTCAGACTCTCAAAAAATAACTTCTGTGACTAAGGAAATAAATCTGGGATCTAAAAGAAATGAATGTAATCAAACGTCTAACAGTGATTTGACGGAAAAATTTTTATCCCCAACCAACTAATTAAGCACACAAGTTGAGCTCGGAATGCTCAAAAGTCCCTTGATTGTTATGAAATAAGAGATCAAATATTAGCTAATGCACCCCTTCAAAAAATAAAAGTTAAAATTTGTAAAACTTGCCTACACCATGGAGGGGAAAGTAAGTCAGAGTTAACCTGGATTTCACAGAGGCGGACCAGGGAGTCTTTTTTTTTAATGGCAATGTAGTGACTTTGAGAAGAGGAAAGGAAGACTTCCATTTCTCCAAGAAGAGAACGCCTAGGGATCCCTGCTCAAGAGTTTCATATCCCAGGTTGACTCTGCTAATTATCACAGAGCCTTGAAACCTGGCTACAGAACTGTGATTCTCTTCATCAACTAAGAGTTGGAGGAAGTATTTTAAGATATGAGGATAAATAAAAACTGACAGTTTGCAAAGACAAAACAGTGTTCTAATGGTGTGAGTCTGTAAATGTTGTTTTCCAAGAGAAAGATATGAATATTCTTTTTTGGTTTAAAAAAAAGAGGTTTTTAAATTTATTTATTTTTATTTTGTATTGGGGTATAACTGATTAACAATGTTGTGATAGTTTTAGGGGAACAGCAAAGGGATTGAGCTCTACACATACCCATTCTCCCTCAAAATCCCCTCCCATTCAGGCTGCCACATAACATTGAGCACAGTTCCCTGTGTTATACAGTTCCTTGTTGGTTATCCATTTTAAATGTACCAGTGTGTACACGTCGATCCCAAACTCCCTAACTATCCCTTCCCCCCACCATCCCCCCTGGTAAAAGAGGGTATTTTTAGAAGGGCTAAGCCTGGAGGCTGTATCATATAGAATTCCATGGATCCCTGGTCTATGGAGAAAGAGCTGGTCTTCATCTCATAGAGGTCACACTTCCCTTCTCTCATCATCTACCCACTTTCTCCACCCTCTTATTTTCCTTCTAACCAGCTCTCTATGACCTCTTTTTTCATCTCCTTCCTCCAATGAATTTGCCGTCTCCTCATTACTCCTAATTTGCCTCCGTGTTTCCCACATCTTGTCTAGTCTCTTTGTAATTCTGTACCTAATTAAAAAGGAGAAAATGGGATCTAACCTTTATTAGACTCACATCATAGGCTAGACACTGGACAGGAGGGTTTACAAATGTTTTTCTCACTTAATCCTCAGAACCATCTGGTCTATATTTATCTGCATCTTACATATGAAAGCTGAGGTTCCAGGATGTGAAGCTAAGTCACACAGCTAACAGGTGATAGAACCAAGTTTCAAACCCAGGTTTTTGCCCCCCAAGCCCTGGTGCTTCCACACTGTACCCTACTTTCTTTACAAGCTTATAGAATGCAGTGCAACTTCCACACTGAAAGAGAGCTTGAACTAAATATGAGGTGACTGAACAAATCTGGGAGCCTGTAAGAGGAAGAAAGTGGCATTGACGTAGGAGGAAATCTGCCATCAAGAAAGTGGATCATGTGGCATCTGTTGTTTTTGTCAATAAAGCAACAGTAAAAACAACTACATCTTGTGCCTCTTTGGTGCTTTCGAGTTGGCATAACTTTCGCATTGGGCACTGTGTTATTGCTTCTCTTTTACAGAGAAAGAAACGGACTTAGAAAGGTCAGATTGTTTAATTGAATCTAGATCTGCTCATCTCAGATACCTTGCTACCTTCTTGTTTTATGATGGGATTTGAACACAAATTGGTCCAAGTACTCCAGCCCCAAAATTTCACTGCGGTCCTCTGGCCTCAAGGGGGGAGAGAAAAGGAAAGGGTCAGTTACTGGGAAGACAGCATATTAGTTTCTCAGAGTGTTTTTATTCCAAGTGCTTAGAAGTCATACCTTCAGTTTATAAAAGTTAGCTTTGGAAAAAAGACCTTCCTTTTAGATGATTATGCTCTCAAGAAATTCTGTTAGATGTGCCTTGGGCCAGGAAGAAAAGACAGGCAATTGTAGCAGTAGGAGAATTAGGCAGTGCACAAATGCCTTTGAATTACTGAACATGCCCTCTGTCTTCTCGACAATTGCACTTTCAGGTGTGCGTAGGACTAAAAGACAAGATACGGGCAACTTAAGCTAGGGAAGAATTAGGAAGTGATAAATGCCTGCTATCTTGCCTGAAATGGTGGAATGAACCTCTGTCTGTCAGAATTTATTTCTCTGATAGACAGTTAGCTTGATTCTATTCTCTGTTCTAAAGAATGGCCTTACTTACAGCCCTCTGTTTTGCAAATCTGTGTCACACTGGAAACTAGCATAAAAGGTAGATTAAGGGACTTCCCCTTAGCTCATTTGGTAAAGAATCCATCTGCAATGCAGGAAATCCCGATTCAATTCCTGCGTTGGGATGATCAGCTGGAGAAGGGATAGGCTACCCACTCCAGTATTCTTGAGCTTCCCTTGTAGCTTAGCTGGTAAAGAATCCACCAGCAATGCAGGAGACCTGGGTTCAGTCCCTGGGTTGGGAAGATTCTCTGGAGAAGGAAAAGGCTGCCCACTCCAGTATTCTGGCCTGGAGAATTCCATGGACTGTATGGTCCATGGGGTCACAAAGAGTTGGACATGACTGAGCCACTTTTACAGATCTCCTTTGACACAAGGGACTTCCTTGGTGGTCCAGTGGCTAAGACTCCACGTTCCCAATACAGGGGACCCAGGTTCAATCCCTTGTCAGGGAACTAGACCCCACATGCCTCAACTAAGAGTTTGCAAGCCACAAGTAAAGACACCGCAACTAAAGATACCATATGCCACAACGAAGACTGAAGATCCCACATGCTGCAACTAAGGCTTGGCATAACCAAATAAAACTTTTTTTACAAAAAGGTAGATTAAGAGCATCTTTCCACCCAAAACCCTGCAATTTTCCAACCACTTGGACCCCCAGGGTAAAGCGAAGGCATGTGGAGCATCCACAGCCCCACCTGACGTGGCCCTTCCTACTCCTCTCTCCCCACCAACCCCACACCTCACACACTCCAAACACACCCCACTCCATGGCCTTGCTCCTAGCTCTGTCCTCTCCTCCAGACAGCACCCTGGGTAACTCCTCATCTATTTGCTCAAATGTTACTTCCTTAATGATGCACTCTCCCCCCCAACACACACAGAAATATATGCAGCCCCTCAAACATATACAGAAGTCCTTCCCATCCTCCTTACTCTGCCTTACGTTTTCTTATTTATATTGCACTTATCATCTTCTAATAATTTCCTTATTTATTATACACATTGTTTTTTTCTGTCTCCATCCATCCACCACTACCCCCACTACCACCACCTCTGCCTACCTTATTCAGACAAGACTCTTGATCAATTTTTTTCATTAATACTGCCTAGAACTCCACCTGGCACAGAGTTGGCAATAAATAAATACTTGTTGAATAAACAAAAAATACGTACCATGAATGAAAGGAATACATGAGGCACCAGGATACTCTCTGGCAGCAAAAGAGAATGTTTACATTTATACAACCACATGCTTGAAAACAGCAGAACTGCATATCCTTGTGAAATAGTCTATAATCCAAACATGCTTCAAAGCATGGTAATTAAGTGTACAAGCCTTTTAGTCTGCCTGACCTGGATTTCAATTATTTGCACACATCACATCTCTAAACCACAATTTCCTTATGTAAAATGGAGTTATAATGGTGGTACCTACTTTGTCAAGCTCATTATGATAATTCAATTAGATTCTGTATGTAAAGCACTTAGCACAGTGCTTGGCACATAGAACTGTCCCAACAGGTAACCAATTATTAATACCATTAACATCTGAAATATTAAATATATAGACACCTGGGTGTGCATATATCCATTATTATATAGGTAGAGATGCACCTCTACCAAAGGCCATTATTCTGTAATTGTTATTGTGATAATTCAATTTTCATGGCGCATAAAAACTGGACCATGTTATGGATGAAAGAGTAAAGAGATATTACTGGTACTAATCTCCCCTGGACAAACCCAGGTTAACAATGCATTTTCTGCCCCAGGTGACTGTTTTCTCTCTAAGCTGTCTCTATGTTTTTATTTTCTCATCCATATGTTCATTCGTAGATGTGTCTCTTTACAGGTAGCCAGCTGTGTTCTTCCCAACCAGCTGTGAAGAAACATCAGGAGCTATTTAAATACAGTTCTTGCTTTGCCTCTAATTTGAATTAGGAAAAATCAAAAGAACAAACATTCCGGTCAACAAACTTCCAGAACATGAAACTCTGAAAGATTTTCTGTTTTAAGTTCCCACAGAAATATGTTTGTTTTGTTTAGCCTAAGCACAAATAATCTGGCACGCATACTATTACCTTTTCCCTTCAAACTAGCTGATCTTGAAGTCCAAAATGGCTTTCTGAATTGTATCTGGGTCTCTCCAGGTATTATCTGTACTTATATGTAAGAAAGGTATGCAAACATTCACATCTCTACTTTGGGCTTTAAACTAACTTTACACTTTTCTCGGGGAAAAAAAGAAAAAAGAAGACATCAGTGCCAAAGTTATTTTAGAAGTGGAGTTATGCAAACCCTTCAACACATCCCCGAAGGTGCCAGCCTTGTGCTTATAAGCAGTTTCAGAGCATTTCAGGTGTTCAGCATAATTTTCACTCTTTTTGCAGTACTCTCACTGTGGTTGAGCTTTTTTATTAGTATTTTTTCCCTTATCTTGAAACTAGTCTGCCATTTCAAAGCAAAAAGGAACTACTGACAAAACATGAAGGTGTTTTATCCTCTAGTTAAATTCTTAAAAACTTTCTTTCAAATATTATATAGCTACTCCATTGAGGGAGTGGGCGAGGGCCCTGATTTGATCAGGTGCGGAGGCAAGTGCAACCTTAAACAAGAGTAGTTTCGTGGAGAACTTTGAAAACTTCACTTTGTGTTTCTTCCTGATGTTAATTGGGCGGCAAATTAACTTTCCCTTCCCTTGCTGTTTTGTTTCTGCTTCCAGTAACAGTGGTGTTGTTCGCAGCTCTCAGGCGGCAGCGGAAAAAAGAACCTTTGATCATTTCCAAAGAGGACATCAGAGACAACATTGTCAGTTACAACGACGAAGGAGGAGGAGAGGAGGACACCCAGGCCTTTGATATCGGCACCCTGAGAAATCCCGAAGCCATAGAGGACAGCAAATTGCGCAGGGACATTGTGCCCGAAGCCCTTTTCCTACCCCGACGGACTCCAGCAGCCCGTGATAACACCGACGTCCGAGATTTCATTAACCAAAGGTTAAAGGAGAATGACACGGACCCCACCGCCCCGCCCTACGACTCCCTGGCCACCTACGCCTACGAGGGCGCCGGCTCGGTGGCCGATTCGCTCAGCTCGCTGGAGTCCGTGACCACGGATGGGGACCAAGACTACGATTACCTTAGTGACTGGGGGCCTCGGTTCAAAAAGCTCGCGGATATGTACGGAGGGGTGGACAGTGACAAGGACTCCTAATATGATATGTTGCCTTTTTTTTCATTTTTCAATACGACACTGAAAGATGTGAAGTGGCTATTTCTTTCTATTTATCCACTGCTCCGTGAAGGGTCCTCTGTTCTATCCGTTCCAAAAGTAAATGGCTGCAGTCCGTGTGGATCCAATGTTAGAGACTTTTTTCTAGTACACTTTTATGAGCTTCTGAGAGGCAAATGTTTATTTTTTAGTGCATCCTGTTAACCATGTCTGCCCAACAGGCGCTGGGCTGCAGAAGAGGATGGGTCGTCATCTTTTCCCCTGTACTCTTAGGGCAAGTCAAACACAGCTCAATTCCACTGGCCTGGTCTCTTACTACACTGCATTGCATTGACTCGAGGTCAGCTGACTGCTCTGTACATTTCACATGCTAATGGGATGAGGGATTGTGCTTTAATGATAAAAATACAGTTTTAGTAGAAGAAATGAGGGAGGAACCATTGTTCCTGGTGTATCAGCTCACAAGGAGATGATGAACTATATATGGGTGTGTGTTTCTGTCACAAAGAATTTAAAATGATATTTGCCCATCCTGTTTGTCCTTCATAATCTTTTTCCGGCACCAATGATTATTCAAAACATCAGATCCACCAGTGTTTTGAGATTCTCCTTCCTCTTTAGGAAATGATGCCAATTAAATGGTAATGTTCAAAAAGAACAACCAAAAAAAAAAATCTTAATACGACCTCATTCCTTGCCCCTGGTTCATAAGACATGCAAAAGTTTGCTGTTGCATCATATAAAGGGAAAGGAAAAATAGCTAATAGATGTTAACAAAGGAAATATTTAGCGTATTTTAAAGTTTGGTTTACCAAATGTATCATGGATCACTTGGAATTATTTCAGCCATCAGTAGGCTAATTACAAATAAGTCTAATCATTTAAAAAGTCCTTGAAGGAACTTTTCTGAGACAAAGTTTAACTCCTTGTCTGTAGTTGTCAGTATTATTCTAATATACTTGAAAGTAGCAGTGTGACGTACAATAACTCATATGCTTCAGATACTTCTTACACAATTAAGTTGCATTAGTAAAAGTAGATTAAATAAAACTCAGATCCCTCTCTCAGAGTTAAATGGGGAGGTAAGAGCCAGTCACACTTGAACTTGACACCCTGTCCTTCACATTCGAAAATATCCATATATTTATATAATGTGATATAGATGAATATTGAAATCATGGTGAAAACCTACATATGTTTGGAAGACGCTCTCAAAAGGAAAACTTGGATTCCCTACAACAAGGGTGTTTAAGATTGTAACTAAAATGATAGTTGACTTTCAAAAGCATTAAAATTTTTCATTGTTTTTAGCTTTGTTTCCATGGCAACACTGCCATCCTTGTCTTTGAACTAATGATAAAGTAATGGTCTCAAACTACAAACAGAAAAGTAATGTACAATCCATCGAATCCATTATTTCTCTAATTATGCAATTAGCGCCATAGTTATTATCCAGAGGACCCAACTGAACTGAACTAATCCTTTTGGCAGGTTCAAATCATTTATTTCATACGCTGTTCTAATGATTTTTGTCATTAGAATCTTACATTGTGCAGTCATCAGAAATTTCCAAAGTACTGTAATAAAAACATCGTTTTGAAAACTTAAAAAAAAACAAAAACAGGTTCTATATGTATATAATATGTACTTAAGAATATGCTGACTTCCGTTAGTAGTCTTAGGGATTTATTTTCAGTTAATGTTAATTTTCTGCAGGTAATCTGAGTGTCATTTCCATTTGGGGATAATGTCATATCAACACATATTTTCTATTTGGAAACACACTGTTGTTTTGTTAAGTTTTAAATAGATGTATTACCCAGGATGTAAAGACAGCATCTTTAAAATAAGAGACATATAGTCTTTGGGGGCTACCCAATTAGAGTGAAAAATTGTTACAACCATATTATTCCTTGTGTTTCCTGAATGGATGGACTTCCCTGTATACTAACAAGTATTTTATGCTTGGACCGTTTCTTGCTTACAAGGTTCTCTTTTCTAGTTCTTCATACACACACAGACACACACACACAGAGAAGAATGCAAACAAAATACTACAGGAAGGCTTCACTGTAAAGAATCAGTATATATCATAGTCACAGGTAAGTGTTGAAAAAAAGATAGCTTAGTAAAGTTAATTAATAAAAACTAGTTACTTATAGCAATAGAACAGCACCTTAATCACACAACTTACTGTAAAAAGAGCTCTCTATCCTCATGTTTCATGTTATGTAATAAATTATATCAAGAGAGATAGTCCTGTAAAAAGAAAAATATCATCAGAAGTCTTCCTTTTGAACTTTCGGCAGTAATTGGAATGTCTGCGGGTTGATGCCAGCAACTTCAAAGTTTAGGGGTAAAATTTACATTCTCCTCATATAAGTGAAAGTAAGAAGTTCTGTAGTGGGATTTCTGAGGTGTGATTGGAAGGTATCTTCTACAGTTATACCAAGAACAGGTTAAAATGACTAAATATTTAAATAACTATTAAATCTCTTACCACAAAACCTGATGATGAGGTGAATCTCTAAGAAAGAGAATAAATTGAGACTGGAGCTGAATATTTTGCATTAGGGTCCTATAAATGTCAAGGTTGAATGATGTTTTCCTAAAATGAAGGCTGTCTGACATCATGGAAACAAAAAAGAGCCATAGTTTCATCATTCTGTGCTGGTTGCACTTCCTTCCCCTAAGCTATCAGGTCGAGGACCCAGGTCAGACATGAATGATTACTGGAGAAAGCATTAGTTTTCAGTTCAATTTTCACATTGTCTCTGTCCTGGTATTAGCTGTTTGCCATGAAAAAGAGGGAAGGAGATTGGAGACAGGTAAAGTTTTAATATTTGCTTTAATCACAAAGAACCTAAAGTTCATTAAATATAGGGAGATTGCTTTTGTGGGTTGTTTCAAGGACTTTGAGGCCCTTCTCACATTATTTTTCACCCTCTGATTCAAAAGGGAAAGTTTCTTCAAATCACTGAGATATTCCCTAGAATAAGCTGGAATTTTAAAAACATTAATCTATTGTGCATAAATTTAAAGCCCCTCCACTTCATGGCATGTTCTTCCGAAAGACCTGGAAAATTTTCATTCCCAAATAAAAAACTGAATCAAAAAATGAAAAGGAGAATTGAAAATGGTTCCGCAGAGCCATGAGAGAGGGGATCTGGACCCAGAAAATATATGTTTTTGTAAGAACTTTCTTAGCTTTACAGTTTAGACAGACGCATAAAGGTTTGGATACAAATTTGGATACAAATTGACTCCATTTTCAGATGGAATAAAATCTGCTGATTCAATTCTCTGTATAAAAATTTTGGTTTGATATTCATTTTCAGCTCCCAAAAAGTTGTACAAGAGCTCTTATAAGTTGAATCTCTACCTTTGAAGCAGCCAAATTTTACAGATCCAAATTAACTTTAGAATGCTTTCATTACTTTCACTTTAGGTAATTTTTAAATTTAGATAGGTAAGTAATACATAGATTTGAGATATTTGATTTGCTGAGCAATACCTTATATCAAATGCTTTGCCTTGAAATGATTATTTCATTGGCGATAATCATGTATAAACTACGAATTGGGCATTCCTCAATTTTATACACTTGAGGAACATTTTTTTTAAAAGTATGCAGTTTGAAAGGAAGGAGAAAGCTAATTCCTGAGCCCAAACTAAATGTTTAAAGCAGGTACAACTAAACTCATTTTCCTCAGGAACTGAACTAACCAACAAATTATTTTGTCATAGTCACTAGTTTGAAGCAGTGTAATTACTTTGGAAAAACACTAGAAAGTCATGATCTCCACTATTTTGAAAGGTATCCTCTGAAAAGAATCATTTTAGTGTAATTTTATTCTTTTTTTGTTTTTATATAGATGAAATCTTTTTAAATTATTACAGGAGATTAAAACTCTAAGCTGTCTACTGTGTTTACATTAACACTACAAACAAGACTCCTTTATCAGACTATAAGAGTGGAAAGATTAAGAGTTAGTGTGTGGGTCTTCCAGAAAATGAACTATTTCAAGGTCAGCTTTCTTTTGTAGAGGATACAAAATTACAATATGGTCTCCCTAAAAGTTCAATGATTCTTACAGTTGCAGCATTTTTAATATCCCTTTGGCATCTTTATGGAACAATTTTCTAAAGGGATAATTCTCTACTAAAAAATATTAGACCCTGACCATATTTAACACGCAGAGAAATGCCTTGGACTCGCACACTTGTTAAAAGTTAATAAAGAAATAGTTCATTTTTAAAGCCAGGAGTTTATGGTCTCTGCATCGTCAATTTAATTTAAGCATTGCTGAGACAATCTTTAATCTCCTCCCCATTTGGTAATACCTTATTTATGATGCATTTTCAGTTTTTAATTTGGGGGAAACGTTTGCCCAACAGAGCCAGCAGATGAAAGTGCCGAAAGGAGGTCAAATGGAAACAAAGCCTATTACCCACTGTATTTCAGACAGGACCAGGCACTTAGCCGAAGAGCCACTGGGTTATTAGATTAATTTCGAAAGAGCTTTTACAAGTTGCTTAATTCCGTTTTTTTAAAAACCCATGGACCACAAACTCAAATTTCTCTTCAAATGGGGTTAATTTGACAAATGAGGCATGGACCCAGCGTTGTGGAAAAAGCATTCCACTATAATGAGATCTTGGTCTTTCTTGCAAGACTACACTATTTATGTAAATATGTCTAGAGGCACCTACTATAAGCTTTTAGTTTTCTATGATCTATTAGTTTAGTGTTTATTAAGGAATCCATATGTATAGAATTACTAGGCGTTCAGGAGGAACGCTGTGTAGCAAACGTAAAAATGATCTGTTCGGGAGAAACATAGGAGCGCTTTCAAACCACTGTACTATTCTGTGATTATTTTCCTTGCTTTGAAAGTAAACTGCGTAAGAATAGGATTTATAATAAATGCTACGGGCGTCTTCAGTAGTATCAAGCTAAGGCAATTTGGCAGTCTCCTACCGTGATGTGTGATTTAAAATCCCCCAAATAAAAGCTTTTTGGTATTGATTGTTTTTAATTAAAAATACTCCCAAGTATAAATTGAAGCTGATGCCACCCTCGAAGATTTACCGCCTGGAGTCCTCAGTTCATATGGTTTTCTCGGTGTCGCTCGTGTCTCTGGCAACGAGAACACCTGGTGGAAACAATCACTGCTCAGCTTTCATCCACATTTCCAGCTTGGGAGATCTTTCATAACTTCACAGATTACATGAGAAACTTTTCTGTATTAGAAGAATGGGGTTGAGACAATTACCTTTTTAGCTCAGTGTGGCGGGACCATTCGTTGTAGTCAAATGGCAGATACACGCTCCTTGAAACGGCTTCTTTTATTTTTCCTTTATTTTCTTGGAAGTATACATTTAAAAAGAATGCAATTTAAAAAGTGATTTCTCACAAAGAGTAAATATGCCTTTTGCAAATCAATTTTTGTAACAAGTTATTTATATGATATTACTTAATAAACTGGTTTTTTTTTCTAACTTGTTTTTTTTTCAATTCTCTCAAACTATTGTTTGTAATCAGAGATCTTTTAAATGTACATACTGATACACACTTTATCCTTCCAAATCTGCTGTTTTAACCTCTGAGAGAGCTAACTAAAACCAACTTACTGTATGATAATTCGCTTGTAAACAATAGCTTCTCCCAATCAGCGACATGTATCATTGGCACAGTCCTGCAGACTTCTTACTGCTGGGACATCAAGAATTCTACTATTACTTATAAAATTACTGTATTACAAAGAAACTCGTTCACCTTCATGGAAATTGCTTTAGATTAAAAAAGACAGTTCTATACTTTTGTCCATCCCATATCTCCATCCTTTATTTCACTCACATAAAAACGATTGTATACAGATTTCTGATTTTAAAAAGAAACAGCAAGAGTCACACCAGAGGGGACTAAGAATAAAATCCTTCCAGCATTCTGATACCATGAGTAAATAAAATGTTTTTAGCATATTCAGAAGTATAATATTTTACATGCTTATTCTTTTTTAAGCTGCCTCCTATTTCTACAGAGGCAGTTTCATAATTTTTTAATGGGGAGAATTGAATTCATAGCTTTGCAAAGGAAACTTCCATGTATTCATTCATTTGCTCAATATACAGTAGGACTGCCACTGTGTGCTATGGAATATTCAACAATAAGCCAAATATATTTTTCCCATCTCTCCAGAAGCTCATGGTCTAGGAGGAAGGGCTGCCATAAATTCATCATTAGGGTACCTACAAGAAGGTGACATGGAGACATCTTCAGAGAGGTATATATGAAAATCTTCATAGGATGGAGAAACTCTTTCTGCCCAGGTAGAGAAGTCAGGGGGGTTTAGGAGTTAGTGGGATGTGAATCACGGGAGATAAGAAATCAGAAAAAAACAGGAAAAAGAGAGAAAAGAGAGGGCTGTTTAACCAATGCCATTGATCTCAGCTGAGGTTTCCTGAAGGAAACTGCTGCTGCTGCTGCTAAGTCGCTTCAGTCGTGTCCAACTCTGTGTGACCCCATAGACGGCAGCCCACCAGGCTCCTCTGTCCCTGGGATTCTCCAGGCAAGAATACTGGAGTGGGTTGCCATTTCCTTCTCCAGTGCATGCATGCATGCTAAGTTGCTGCAGTCATGTCCGACTCTGTGTAACCCTATGGACAGCAGCCCACCAGGCTCCTCCATCCTGGAGTGGGTTGCCATTTTTCTCCACCTGAAGAAAACTAGGTTTGGAAAATTCACATGTCACCAGAACACAGAGGATCACAAGTGTCACAGCAGCAGGCTTTTGTTGTTTCTTTACATTTTTGTTTATTGACATTTGGTTTAAAGATGACTCGGTGAGAAACAGAAAACCATGGAAAGGAATGATGCTGTCAGAAATACACTTGTTGAAGGATATGCATGTTGTACAGTAGTCTGCATGGTAGACTAAAGCCAAGCCACCCCCACCCCTCCCCAGCTCTGGGCCAGCCAAAGGCAAGCATAGTCTGCAGTATCTAGGAAAATCTCCTGACCTAACAGTAACATAGGCAGGAAGGGCAATGTGCTTTCTCAAGGAACCAGCTGAGGAAGCAGATTGCTGCAAACATTCAGTGGGACTAAGCCCTAACCCATTGTCTTAGCAAACTACTTCCCATAATGATATTTATAGTAATTTATTCTAGCTGCCACAATAGACAAACTCCAGCACCTCTAGAAAATGTGTGCCTCACTCTTGTAGCTACATCATCTGGAGCATGCTGCCTCCAAGGTCTAATGTGGTGGGGAAGAGAGCAATCTAGTAATCATATGAGCTGTTCCTAAGGGCGGGGCATACTGTCTTAGACTACTTCTGCTCACATCTCAATCATATAGCCCCAGACTCACTGGACAGAGGCTGGGAGATGTAGAACGATGAGCACATGTGAATCTGTCAGCACATTTACATGTATCTGCCACATTTAAAGTCAGTCTCTGTCAAGCTTGCAGTATCTCTCCCAATCTCTGCCCCAGTTATGTTGTTCAGTTCAGTTCAGTTCAGTTCAGTCGCTCAGTCATGTCCGACTCTTTGCGACCCCATGAATCGCAGCACACCAGCCTCCCCTGCCCATAACCATCTCCCGGAGTTCATTCAAATTCACGTCCATCGAGTCGGTGATGCCATCCCACCATCTCATCCTCTGTCGTCCCCTTCTCCTCCTGTCCCCAATCCCTCCCAGCATCAGTCTTTTCCAATGAGTCAACTCTTCACATGAGGTGGCCAAAGTATTGGAGTTTCAGCTTTAGCATCATTCCTTCCAAAGAACACCCAGGACTGATCTCCTTTAGGATGGACTGGTTGGATCTCCTTGTAGTCGAAGGGACTCTCAAGAGTCTTCTCCAACACCACAGTTCAAAAGCATCAATTCTTTGGCGCTCAGCTTTCTTCACAGTCCAACTCTCGCATCCATACATGACCACTGGAAAAACCATAGCCTTGACGAGACGGACCTTTGTTGGCAAAGTAATGTTGTTATTTAGTCGCAAAGTCATGTCCAACTCTTCCAGACCCCATGGACTGCAGCACACCAGGCTTCCTTGTCCCTCACCATCTCCTGGAGTTTGCCCAAGTTCATATCCATCACATCAGTGATGCCATCCAACCATTTCATCCTCAATCATATCCATAATAATCTTGAGTGTGTTATCAGAAGAGCAGGTAGGAAGTCATTTATAGGGAATTATTTGGCAGTCCAGTGGTTAGGACTCAGTGCTTTCGTTGTCATGGTTCAATCCCTAGTCAGAGAACTAAATCATTTTTAAATTCAACCTTCAAGTTGAAAAACCTTGTAAGAGGTGCTTGTCTGCCATCCTTGAGTCTACTGCCCATGGTAGGCATTGCTAATGAATTGATTCATGGATTTCTAGCCTTATGCATCTCTAACAGAAATGCCCCAGCAGCTACCAACAATAGAACAATGTTGACCTATTTGCTATCACAAACCTTAGAAATTAAGCTCTCTAGTAAAAGACTTGCTTTTTTTTGTTATAGTTCTAAGTTTTTTTTACTACTCACCACTGACATTTAAGAAGAGCTTTCTGGTCTTGAAGTTGTAAAAAATTCAGAAGAATTAAGGAAGCCGAAAGGGCTCAGCTTGTCATTATAATTAGCTCACATCTTTAGTTCATAAATCTGAACAAACAAGCATGTATCTTTTTCAACAATTCAGATGTTAATTTCAGCCTTGTTGATGCATTTCCCTAAAGTGATACTGTGTGCGCATGCTCAGTCATGTCCAACTATTTTGCAACCTCATGGACTGTACCCTGCCAGGCTCCTCTGTCCATGGGATTTTGCAGGCAAGAATACTGGTGTGGGTAGCCATTTCCTTCTCCAGGGGATCTTCCCAACCCAGCAATCGAATCCACATCTCCTGCATTGGCAGGTGGATTCTTTACCAACTGTACCACCTGGGAAGCCTATGTAGTGATATTCATGAGCCTTTACATTCATTCTGCAAAAATTATCTGAGACTCTACAATGGGCCAGGCAGGCTTCTCTGGTGGGTCAGATGGTAAAGAATCTGCCTGCAGTGCAGGAGACCTGGGTTTGATCCCTGGGTTGGGAAGACCCCCTGGAGAAGGAAGTGGCTACTCACTCCAGTATTCTTGCCTGGAGAATCCCAGGGACAGGGGAGTCTGGAGGACTACAGCCCATGGGGTCGCAAAGAGTAAGACACAACTGAGCAACTAAGACACAAACACTCACACACAGTGAGCCAGGCATTGATCAAGGTGATAGGAATATAGGAATAAAAAAGACACACACCCTGCTCTGTGCACACCCTTCCTTCAAGGACTGCCATGATTTAATCTCCCATTATTAATCTTGGTTTGCTTGACTAAACATTTCGTATGGAATGACACCTTGATTCTTTAGATCACTTTTCTGGTCTAATATTCCTGAATTCAACACTTTTCTAAATATGCTATGAATAGATATGGTTCTTTAAAAGAAGTAGATTGTCTCCTACTTCTGTCTATAAAATACTTATTTCTTTTTCAAAATGACTCCCTTGACATATTAGATCATCTTTATTGCTTCCTGAACCATTTAGTCTCAAAAACTTAACTTTTAACAGTGAAT